>NC_090302.1:7085909-7735681 GCF_039906515.1 Pseudorca crassidens
GGCACCTACAAGCTTGGAGGCCTCGGGCAAGTGGCTGAGACTCTGTTTCCCCCTCTGTAGAGCAGGGCCAGATGGGCACGTCCTCTCTCGGGGGGTGGTCGTGAGCCACCTGTGGAAGATGCGTGAGAAGCACCTGGCACTTGGGGGTCGGCGTTGTTCTCAGTGAAGGGGGCAGCTTCCTCCCTCCCTGGTTCCAGGGCGTGGCAGAGGTAGGGCACAGGTCTCCATGGAGGGAACGAAGGCCTGAGCATCACTGAAGCCTACCACAGAAGTGGGCCCTCTCCCCGAGGGAGGGCCTGGTCTCAGCCACCCCCGCCTCCACACCCCGCACCGTCTCATCTCTGGGGGAGGCATTTAGTGAAGGCCCAAACTAAAAGCCCGGAAAACATCACCGAAACCACTGCGGAAGTTAAACTGGCTCATGGTAAAAACCCCGGAAGTACTGCTTTCTAGAACCTCCTCCCGTTTCCCCGACAGATATTGACTGAGCCCCTGCTGTGCGCCAGGCACTGCGCTGGGCAGAGGACGCTGCCTCCGAGGACGGTAAAAGAGAACTGAGGGTCTCCCCTGAGCACACGCCAGCTGCTTGCTACTTCCAACTACAGTGAAAAGGTCCAAATCTACGTGGCCCCCAAACGTGGACTCCTTGAGGGCAGAGACCCTGTCGGGTGGGTAAGAATACTACTGGCCAGCTGGGTGTCCATTTCAGCTCCATCTCCCCTCCTAACAGAGCCTTGGTTTGAAGTGAGTAAATATGCTCAGATAAAATATTCACCTCCCAGACTCCCTTGCAGCTAGCTGGGCTGCTTGACCCAATTCTGGCCAATGGAATGGAATTAGGAGGAGTCTCCTGCTGGGAACACCCAGGAAATCGGTTGTTTTTCTGATAAAAAGAGGAATTCACCTGGCAGGAGCCTTTTATCCTTTGCCCTTCACCTTTCCCCGATCTTCACCCTAACTTTCCTGCCTGGAATGCTGTCGTGACACCTGGAGGTGAAGCGGCCATTTTGTGCCATAAGGACGAAAGCCACATGCTAGGGATAGTGGAGCAGGAAGCCAGAAGGACATCCCGAGAGGCTGCCCAGCTCTGACTGCCTCCCCCAGGACTGTCTGGGTTCTGTGTTTAAGCCATCTTGGTCGGGTTCCTGTGACTTGCAGCTGACTGTAAATCCTGCCTCATCGGCAGGCCACCTCGGAGACCCTCACGGTGCTCAGCAGAAGGGCCAGCACAGAGCAGCTGCTTAATAAACGTAAGTGAATGACGGAGTGAATGGATGGAGGGGGCAGACCAGCCCTGAGACTGTAGGACCTGAACTGCAAACTCAACCCGAAAAGCAAGAGTGGTGGACAATCTAGTCAGTTAGGAGACCTGCATTCCTGACCAGCCCTCCCTGGGCCACGCTGTGTGACCCTGAGCAAGTTCCTTCCCCAGTCTGGGCCTCAGTTTTCCTATCTGAAGAAGTCGTGTGTGGACTTTGATGGGTACGCAAAGGGAGCAGTCAGATTCACGGGCAGTGGCCTCTGTGATTCTTCCTTCTTTACTTTCTGGTGAGGGAGGAAGGGGGCTCCTCTCACCTTCAAGCCAAATTCCACAGAGGGGACGACAAAGGAAGAAGCTGCTGGGTTTGGTTATTATCTGGGAAGGGCTGGCCTTGACCAAGCTTGCCACAGGCACCAGACATCACCAGCTGTGTCATCTCTCTGAATCTTCACTCCACCCCACGAACTGAGTGCTCTTATTGTCCCTATTTAACAGATGAGGAAATTAAGGTTCAAGGGTTAAATAGCAGGGCCTACTTTACAGGGTGAGCACGTGGCAGAGCCAGGGCTTGGGAGCCGAAGGGATGAGGCCAGACATAACTGTAATCCCCAGTTATGGGGACGGAGGGATGGAACCTATAAGAGGTGACATCATTTTTCCCAACAGGCAGTCCCAGAACCGGACCCCAGGTCTTTCTGCCTCCAAAGCAGGTGCCTCCTCCCAGGAGGAGCTGGCCATCGAGGGTAGGAGAAGGATAGAAGGAGAGACAGACATCAGTATGAACCCAACCCATGGGATGTTTGCTAAGCAGAGATGCTCAGAGCCACGGGGACAAAGAGAAGTGAATAGTTCTGATGGGGACATCAAGGAAGGCTTCCTGGAGGAAGTGACGTTAGAAAGGGACATTTTGAAGGGGTGGGAGCAAGGAAGGGACTGTATTCCAGGCCTGCAGAACCACAGGAGGGCTGGACGCTTGCTCCACTGTGTTCTCTGAGTGTGGGGGAGGGCTGACTGTGAAGGCAGCCCACCCATGACTGTCTCCCCCATCAGACGACGTGCTCCTCAGCGTCTTCCTCAGGACTTAGCACAGGCTGGGACTCAGGGGACGGAGAGAGGTTGGATGAGGTCCAGCTGGGTCCCAGAACATCTTGGGGTGAGCAGGGAGTGAGGGCGGGAATTTTCGCCCAGTCCCAGCCTGGCATACAAGGCAGCTTCCTCCCGAAGAGCTCTCACCTCTTCCTACCTCTCTCACCTCTGGAACCCATCGCATCCCCCACCCCCACCAGAGAATCCCCAGCTGCCCCTGGGAGGCAGGCAGTGCTGGCTGGCAGCTGAGACCAGAGGGGAGTCTGGGGTGGTTAGACTCACGTAAGAGTCAGTGCGATGACACTCTCCCCCACAAGCTTCTGCATAATTAACAGGCCCTCCGGTGGATCTGAGGCACAGCCAGGTTTGAGAACCACTGACTTAACCTGCTCAAGTCTCAGTTTCCTTATCTGGAAAATGGAGGAGTATATGTCCCACCCCCATAGCATAGCTCTGGAGATGGTAAGATGGTGCACAGGGGTGTTTAGCAAGGGGGAAGAGCCCTGCGAGTAAATAATGGTGACTGGTATTCCACACACTCAGCTAGTAACCGGCCACAGCAATGAAGCAATGGCCCAGACCTCCACCAGAGCCCAGGAAATGGCCCGGAATCTGTGCAAGAAGCTGGAGCATTATTAATTTGTGAAAAATTCACTGTGACCAAATAGTTATTCAATACCTCCCAGATCATTTTTAAAGTGCAAATTTTATCAACAAAGAGGAGAGCCTAATGCAGTAACTAGCAGAAGGGAAAGCAGAAAAGTGAATAAACTAGAAAACCAAAAATCAGCCTCTTCTACCCACCCCCACACATGCCCAGCAGGAGTCAAATATTAATTAACTGCTTCTTCCACTTGGACCCCCTCTTTGCAGGATTCATTCATGTTTGTTATGACAAACACTGCAGGAGCCAACCAACAAAACCCATCTCTTCAGAGGAAGAGATGGAGCCCAAAGTCACCAACAGAACAGACCGCTAGCTGGGCTGGACCTTGGGGAGTTTTCTCTTAAAACAAATGTGCCCTAATTTTCAGTCACTTGTGTATGATACCAAGGAGCGGCAGTAGGGTGAGGTGTTTGATTACTTTTACCTGGAGTGCAAGTATTTGCAGGTACTTGGAGCTGTCGAAAACTTGCACTCTTGAAAATAATAATCCCACAGAACATTTAAATGATAAACATGGTATTCAGGCACAAAGACGATTTCAACAAATTCCAAAGTAAAACACATTCTCAACACAGTGAAATAAAAAAATTAATAGCTAGAGAGGGTTCTTCTAATCTAACTTGGTAGAAATTTGAAAACTCTTTTCCAAATAACTCTTGAGATAAAGAGGGAATTCAAAAGGAAATTACAGCCTACTTAGATGTTTCATACTATTTGGACATTAAATAAAATGAGAGCGTTGAATACTAAAACTTATAGGATGCAGCCAAAGCAATACTCAAAGGAAAATTCATATCCATAAATATACCTAAAGGATATTAAGTCCCTAAGAAAGAGATTCTTTTAACAGAAAGTTGGCTTACCCATCAAACGGCCCTCAGTAAGGGGAGAAACATCTGTCTAGTTGTCTTGCCAAGGTTCCTTAAAGTTCATACAAAAGAAAGATTGCTAATACAGTTTTCTTTCCCCAAACTCACCATCTCCAAACTTGAGATGTATGGTGATGAAATCACAGGAGTAGCAGAGATGCGTACATATACACTGGGTTTGCTATTTCCAGTAGACAGATAAAGAAAGCAAGCTAGAGGAAGTTTGTAATGCCTACAGAGAACCCTCAGTCCCAGTTCTGTTCTCATTACTGGTTCCTCTACCTGAAAACTGCAGTTAAGCAGTGAATAGGGAGGCCAGAATTCTAGACTCTGGCTCTTCCGTCCATTAGCTGTGTGACCTTCACAGAATCACTTAACACTTATGGAATAGTCAGCTTTTGCCACAATGATGCTGTTTAACAAACAACCTCAAGCCCTCAGAGGCCTCCTACACATTCATTCTCATTGGTCTGTAGGCTGACGGCAACTGGTTGATCTAGGCTGGACTCAACTAGGTAGTTCTGTTTCAGGCCGTAGGTCAGTTGAACTTGACTCCAGGCTGTGACTTGGGCTCAAGTGTGCCCCGTGTGTCTTCACATTATTTTGGTATCAGAATCCAAATGGGATATATTCTGTTGTGACAGAACACAAATAGGCAAGACATAGGGCAGAAGCGTGTGATGTCTCCTAAGGCTTCCTCTCAAGAGGCATCCTGTCTCTTCCACTAACAGTCTGTTGGCCGAAGTAAGTCACGTGGCCAATGACAAAGTCAGTGGGACAGGAAAATCTATTCTGCCTCAAGAGGAAGGGGAGTGAAGAGTTGCTGAACAATAATCCAATCTATCCTCCTTTCTTAGCCTCATCTTTCCTGTCTGTAAAATGCGGTCGATGGAAATTCCCACCTCATAGCAACAAAAGTCCTGAGCTTTGCTCTAACCTAACAGTACCCGAACCCTCCACTGGTTGGCTTTGACTCGGGTTATGTCCCCCTGCTGCCCAGTAGAGGGATGGGGTGGCCAGTCCTGGAGCCGGGGGTGGAGCCAGTGCCATTCAAACCCCAGGTCTGTTCCTGGATGGAGAAGAATTGGAACCTGTGTCAGGAACCGCACCGCAAAGCCCACTATCAGTGTTACACGCTTGTTATCCATCAAATTTCCAAAACTGCTCAAGTCCCACTAAAATGTTCACCACAGGGATCACCTCCCCTTATCCAGGCCCCTCCGGAGCTGTAAGCAAGGCTGGCTGCCATCACTGATTTACCAGCTGCCTTTTCATCTTCGTCGGTACCTCGAGTCCCTCTGGGCCAAGATTAGCCTGGCGAGCAGCCTCATGCAGACCCCTGGAGACGGAGGGGCTCAAACAGACTCGCTTCAAGGTCCAGTCTCAGGATGACTCCCCAGTCAGTCCGGCCTCCTTTTCAAAGGAAGAAAGAAGAAGCCAAAGGTAGGAGAGTAGAGTTGTGAAGCGTTTGGGTTCTGGAATAGGAAAGACTTTGAGTTCAAACCCCATCTCTGCCACTTTCCGACTCTGTAAATTTAAGCAAATCAGGTGAGCTCTGTACACCTCAGTACCCTCATCTGGGAAATGGGCCTGATGACTACATCTCAGGTGGGTGTCTGCACAGAGTGGTGGAGGGATGATTCAGAACACGGGATAGAACAGCACCACGTTGGAACCCCAGCGCTTCCAGTGAGGGTTTCTAGAAAAGCTTTGGTCTCTTCATCTGTGAATTGGGGATGATACAACAAACTGCCTGACGGGGTGTTTGAAAGTCCTGTGCTGTGAACCAGCGAGCGCTGTGCCTCATAGGTACTCAGTTCTCAGTAAATGATGGTTCCATCCCTTCTCCGTGACTCTGAAAATACCAAATGGGCTGCCTTTAACAACTAGTCACCAAATGTGGGCTGATTCGGTGTGTTGCACGATGCGCCTTATAAATGTTAATTAGTCCAATGAGTAAAATACCCAGATGTTGTCAGATCTAAGATGTTATCAGTGCTAAGACACAACACAATTTCAGAGGTATTAGATGGGGGCGGGGGGAAGGGCAGGGCGGGGAGTAGGTGCCTTAGAATAGATTAAATTCAGTGCTTGGTACTACAGGTGAGAAATCCAGCCATGGTTCCAAAGAATTAAATGGTGTCTGATTTCATTACCTTGGAATAGCCTCATCTCCGAGTATATTGCATCCACTGGAGAATGACTGTCCTTTCCGATTCCCTAATATCCTGAAAGGGTTTGGCACATAGCAGACACTCCACAAATATCTGTTGAAAGAGTGAATCAGTCTCTCCCTCCAGTCATCAAAGAATCAAAGAACAAATCAGCAATGAATGACACTTGTTGGTAAAAAACTGTGTTCACCACGAAGAAAGGACGAGACTGGTTAAAACTTTTTTTTTCTTTTCAAAAGGGACTTCCATTCTAGACTGATGTTAAAAAATATTTTTGTCCATATCTGATATATGGAAAGGTCAAACAGTTGTTCACCAGTATCCTTTCGCACAGATAATGTTTGTTCATTGAACAGATAGAAATTGGGCATCTGTTATTGGCTAGGGACTAAATAAGGTATCAAGCACAGAGAGTTGCTTGTGGACTCTGCCCACAGGGAGTTTACAGTCTAGGAGGGAAGACAGACAGACATGTTTAAAAAAATAAACTTTTCTTGGTAGCCATGTGATAAGAAGCCCTCCCCACCCTGTCCCCAGATAAGAGCTTTTTAGTTTATTTTTGTGGTCCACAAATTGGTGAAGCTCCGCTTTCGCTTTCTTCAAGGCCTTCATGTCAGTGACAAAGCTGTGTATTCACTGAACCGGGCCATCTGCCTCCTGTGTGCAACTGAGGACTACACTTTCCAGCCTCCCTTGCAGGTAGGTGGTGCCATGTGACTCCATTCTGGCCAATGGAAGGGAAGAATGCAAATTTAGACTTCACCACAAGACATGCTGCAGCATCTTGCACATACTGGCTCCCGCCCCCACTGTGTGCAAGGCTGAAAGCAAAAAAATATGGTATGGTGGAACTGACAATGGGAGGAGGCTGGAGGAAAGCTGTCTGATCCATTGGACTGAGATAGAAAGAAACTTTTACTGGGTCAAGTCCCTAAGATTTCAGGAATTATTTGTTACTGCAGCAGAGCACAGCCCTACTCACCCAGACCTTTATGAAAATCATTCCCATTTTCTAATGAATGAGAAATGAATGGGACTAAAGATCTCCTCACTGCCAAGGAGGAAAACCAGGCACTGAGGAAAGACCCTGCTACGAAGAGGCAGCACAAAGGGGAGATGAGGCTCTAGGCTGGGGCCATTGCTGTGCCTAGAGGATCAGTGATGGGGCAAACCACCTCCTGACCCTGAACACTATGAACCAGCGAAATCAGGCTGAAAAGATGAACCAGAACAACATCAAAGGTTCACACGTTCACATGGATATTCACCAGCCTCAGCTCTCAGAGTCCTGGAGCCACGTTCTTCTTCCTGCCATCTGCTTCCCCAGGTGTCAGGGTTAAAAGAGCCACGTGTGGAGGCAAGCCAGTCTAGATTCCAGTCAGTTCACCGCTCTGAGCCTCAGCACCCTCCTCTGTAAAGTGGGCACGATAATAAAAGTACTTCAGTCATAGCTTCTATCATGAGGCTCCAACAAGATGATTCATGTCAAGAACTTGGTGGCTAGTACACAGTAAGTGCTCAATAAATAGGCTAAGGGGAGGGCACTGGGAGCCACCACCAAGGACACGAGGCAGAGACCCACTTTGCTACATCCTAGGGTCAGTTCTGGGGAAAGGTTTTGACCCCCCAGCACAAACCACACGGGTTCACTCTCCAACCTGTAAGTCTCTCTCCCCCTCCTCCCTCTCGGCCAGATTAATCCCAGCCCCTTTGAGGTCACAGGCTGGGCTCCTTCCCTCATTTCCACCCTTCCTGAGGCCAGAGCTGTGACTAGGTAACTCACTTAGCCCTGAGTGTGTGTGTGTGTGTGTGTGTGCGCACATGTGAGTGAGTGTGTGTGTGTGAGTGTGTGATGGGGCAGGCAGTGTGGAGCCATGTGACTCCTGCCTCCCTCTCCACCACTCATTAGCGGGAGGACCCACACAGATACTTCTTGTTTCTGCATCTCGGTTTCCTCATCTGTATGACAAACGTAGTGATGGGGCCTGGGTCCCCCAGGAACTAGGTGGGTTTGCTTAGGACATGGATGTCGAGGGCCCCCCCAGGTGCCCTTTCACCAGCACAAAGTCCCGAACTGAGATCCTACTTAGCCCCACGTTTTAAACAATTTTTAAATAAAAAGGAACTCAGGAGATGAATTAGGACAGATGATCGGTACTCACTGGGCTGTCTCTTTCTCACTCTACACACACACACACGCGCACACACGTGCACGCACACATACACACGCGCGCGTGCATACACGCTTGAGAAATGGGGGTTTTTTGAGAAATGCTCTCAAAACAAAAACAAAAACTCTGCTTTGTTCCGTGTAAGCAGCATTAAAAATTCACCAGTTGTGGGGAGTAGGAGGGCCGGGAGTGCAGCCCGAGCTCAGACAGATTGCTGGAGAGTTCGGGCCAGCGAAGCAGGGACTTGGGCCTGGGGAAGGCCGGGGGTGGGGGAGGGGGCCAGGGGAGAGTTGGGAGCTTGGGACCCTGTGACCAGTGTGCCTTCGAGGCTGGTCACCCCCCTGCCACAAGTCTCCATCACAAAGCCCTGTTTACTTCTTTATCACCCTCATTGCAATCTTGTTTATTTATCTGCTTACTTATTCCTTGTGTTTCCTGTCTGGTCTGGAATCTAAGTAAGGTTCTTGAGAGAGAGGTTATCCTGGTTCTAGGAGCTGATGCAGAGCCTGGCACACAGTAAGCACTTAATATTTGTGAAGGAACAAAAGGATGAAGTGAACAAATGAGTAAATGGATGAATGGACAAAAGACCAAGGACGAGGTACAGCTGGTCAAGAATGGATGAGACAGTCTTTCTCTAGCTCGGATCAGAGTCTGGTACCCACGGACCAGCAGCAGCCAGGAGATGTGTGGCCCTAGAACTTCAGTTCTCTGGGCCTCAGTTTCCTCAACTGTGAAATGGGGATTATTGTGCTACCCACCTCATTAGATTGTTTTGAGGATTAATGAAAAAGTCCATATTAAACATAGTTCGGTGCCTGGCGCAATGGTCTATAGTTTTATTCCCTGAGTAGGGAGGTGGGGGTGGCACATACACCAGCTCCCACTACTCAAATGAAAAAAAAAAAAAAAATCTCAGATTCAGTTCCTAAGATCCAAGGAGCTTCTCACTCCTTAGCAACTCCCAGCTGAGGCCGGTGAGGGGACAAAGGTCTGTACTAAGTGAGTTATAAAAACAACTCTGAGCCAGGAACCTCTGAGCCACCCCCCAGCCACCCACACACACACACACACACACACACACACACACACACACACACACACACACACACACACACACACACACGCCGCCAACCCAGGATTAACTCTGGCCTGCCCAGCATGCTCTGCTTCTGGCAGGATTTTGAGAAAGCAAAAGAGGGGTGGGGGGGGAGTTTCCCGTCTCAGTACTAATCCCCTCAACTCTTCAAAGCACTTTCCGGTCATTTGATGCTCACAGTGCCTCCTGGAGGAAGGTGACAAATGAGCAAACTGAGGCCCAAGAGAGGCGATGCGCATTACCTGAGGATAATAGGCCAATCTGGGGCTAGAACCCGTTTCTCCTGACCTCCAGACCCACTCTGTCTGCTGAACCAGCCCAGATGTCCAAAGCGCTGAACAGACACTCCATCCTCATCCCAGGGGCAGCTACCCAGCAGGTTTGCTCCCAGCTGAGCCCTTGGCAGACATCACTAATCAACTGGAGCACACACCAAATCCCTTTCAACCCAGGGTTCTGGGCAGACACTACCAATCAATCAGGGTTGGCCTAGGAGATTAAAAGGATCCTCAGCCCTGCTCCGGCAGGGAGAGCTGCCTGGTGGTCTTAGCACAGCGCCTGCTCATTGGCCAGTATTTAGTCCGTGGTTATTGAGTGAGTGAATGAATAAATGAATGAATGGGTGAGTGAACAAACAAATGGGCACCCAGCTGGTATCAGGTGCTCGGGCAGAGACCCCAGGTGAGAGATCACATCCGCCCCGTATGCACATTCCATCCATAAGTACAGAAATCATTCAAAAGGCCAATGAATCCAAAAGTAGCAGCGGGGGCCCCAGGCCCCCCCTGCTGCTCCCGGTGCCCCCACGTCCCCAGAGTCCTGGGATTGCAGTCACTTCCCCTTCCTTGCTCTGTGACCCCAGGCAAATCACCCAAGCTCTCTGTGCCTCAGCTGCTTCATCCATAAAATGGAGATGATAACCAAACCTGCCCCAGAGGTTGGTGTGGGGCTTCAAGGAGACCAGCATGCGACGCGCTTGGCCCAGTGGCTGGCACAGAGCGAGAGCTCCAAAAAGCCAAGCTGCTGTCAACCTTCCACATTACATTTGAGGACCTTGAAGCCAGGAGCCATGATGTCTTCCTGGGCACTGAGCCTGTTGCCCAGGACCATGCTGGGCAAACACAGACCTGTCATTAACCTGCGCCTGGGACAGTAACAGGATGACGGTTCTTCAGGGCAGAAGGAGGGTTTCCCCGGCGCCAGGGCCCCAGCCAAGCTTCCCAGTGCCCATCAGCCACAGAACAGCCTTCTTGGGGTACAGCAGGGGGCTCCCTCGTCCAAACACCACTGGCTCCACAGCCTCAGAGAGGACTCAGCAGTGACCCCTGTGGTCAGCTGTGCCCCATGCCTTCTCTGCCACTGTCGACAGTCCCAAATCTCAGTCCCCACGGAGCAACGCCCACTCCAAGCCATGGAGACAGCAACCTGGGGCAGCCAGAGGCTGGACTGAGAGGTGGGACGTCGGGGCTCCAGTCCCAGCTCGGGGCGACACCTCAGCACATCCTTCCTCCTCTCTGGACCTCAGTTTACCCATCTGAAATTAGGGATGGGGGCAGCCCGATGCCTAGGACCCTTCCAATTCTAAGTGTCTTCTGCATACTTACATTTATTGACTGATTTATTTCACAAATGTTTATTGAGTGCCTACTGCATACCAGGCCCTGGGCCTCAAGCTGTTCTCTCTGGTGAAAGGCTCCTCCCCCTCCTGGGCCTCCCAGTCTCAGCTTCCTGCAGGAAGCCTTTTCCAGGCCAGCTTTGGGGTCTCTCCCCTGCCCTCCTCCAGCCCCGACCTTCCTATCACAGACTTATCGCTCTGTGTCATCTGGTCTGTTTATCTTGTCTGCTTCCCTCTGAATTGTGGCCTCCTGAGGGCAGGATCACGTCTTGTTCCCCCGACCCATTTTCAGGAATTCCAGAGTAGTGTTCTGGAAATACCTCTTGGGCCAAAGGAATGAATATGTCAATTCCAAATCTCTCTCCCCCTTCCCCCTCCACCCAATACAAAACCCTCAATTAACCTTTTGTCTCTGCATCCTCTTCGCCAAACCAATCCCTGGGAACCCACTAGGCAAGTCCCAAAGCTGACCAGGGTCCTTCCTGGCATGTCTCCCACTTCTGAACTGGGCGACCAAAAGGTGCCCACAGGCATATGTGGCATTTCAAGGTGTTCACGGCTCCACTGTGGGGCTGACACCACCTGGGGTTTGACGGGAGCCCAGGTCCCGTTAGGTTCTGTGCCCTGCTCCACACTGTCCCAGCAGACCCTCGGTAAATATTTAGGCATTAATTAACTTCCTCCAGGGAGCGGTGACTCAGGGCCAGATGTAATCTTCCAGCTCCGGGGGGAAAAGGTGAGCGCCCCAACCTTTCTCAGGTGCCCAGACCAATAAGGCCAGCCCTTCATTCCAAGAAGCCTGGTCTCACTCAAACCTGCCCCCCTGCACGCGTGTGCACGCAGATACTCGTACACACACGTATACACTCGACGCCCTGGACGGTCTGTAGTACCCTGCTCTGAGCCGTTGAACATCCGAACAGAAGCCTTATGTGTGCCCCACCCATTTTATAAACGTTTGTGAATTCCTACTGTGTGCCCCCCAATCTTCACTACTCCCAGGGGCACCAAAGAGCTCAGCTGTTCCACTGCCTCCTGCAGCAAGTGTTTTCTTACGACAGCTGCAGCAACTCCCCCGTCCAGGCCACCCCAAGAAAGATCAAGGGTTTTATTAATCTGGACAACTGCTCAGCCCTCCCCACTAGCCACTTCTTGATTCTTGAGAAGGAGGGGAGACCAAGTGAATGCGGGCCCCAGACAGGAGGGCCCAAAGAATGGGGCCACGCAGACGGGGCTGACCACTTCTCAGCTGGCCCCAGGGAGCGGAAGAGCCTTAGCAGAGCTCAAACTCACCTTGGGGCAGAGGCTAAGTGGGGGGGGGGGGGGGCTGGCTCCCCTGCCCCCAGCCTGTAGCTAGGGAATCCATTTCCATCCCTACCTGGTGTCCCATCTGGACCCCCAGGGTTAGGGGGTGCAGCTGTGAGAATGGCTGTCAATGATGAGCTGAGCTTGGAGAGAGATTTGCTCCTTCACGGATCCTGCAGGCCCTGGTCTCACAGCAGTTGTCAGGATAGTGGTGGGGTGTTGATGAAGTCAAGGTTACGTTCACCATGAGCTGAGCCCTGAGAACTGGACTCAGATCCACCCAAGGCAGAAGAAAGCAGCTGATTTCAAAGAACCTAAAGCGAGTTCCAATCCTGGAAACAGACCTGGGTTCAAATCCTGCCTCAACCTCTTCTTGGCTCAGTGACCTTGAGCAAGATACATATTCTCAAAGTCTTCGTTCCCCCAACAAATTCTCAGCAAGCACAGAATGAAGGCCCAAAATCAGCATTAATAACACACGCTTGAGATGTGGCACATATATACAATGGAATATTACTCAGCCAATAAAAGAAATGGAGTTATTTGTAGTGAGGTGGATGGACCTAGAGTCTGCCATACAGAGTAAAGTAAGTCAGAAAGAGAAAAACAAATACCGTATGCTAACACATATATATGGAATCTAAAAAAAAAAAAAGGTTCTGAAGAACCTAGGGGCAGGACAGGAATAAAGATGCAGACGTACAGAATGGACTTGAGGACATGGGGAGGGGGAAAGGTAAGCTGGGACAAAGTGAGAGAGTGGCATGGACATACATACACTACCAAATGTAAAATAGATAGCTAGTGGGAAGCAGCCGCATAGCACAGAGAGATCAGCTCGGTGCTTTGTGACCACCTAGAGGGGTGGGATTAGGGAGGGTGGGAGGGAGATGCAAGAGGGAGGAGATATGGGGATATATGTATATGTATAGCTGATTCACTTTGTTATAAAGCAGAAACTAACACAGCATTGTAAAGCAATTATACTCCAATAAAGGCGTTAAAAAAAAAATTACATTCTTGGAATCATGCAATGTGCCAGACGCCATGGGTCCCAGACGTGACGGTAGAACCAGATAGGACCTCCCGCTTCCCTCCACATGCTAATGATATCTCAAAGGTGAACTTCAAAAATAAACAAATGGGGGCTTCCCTGGTGGCTCAGTGGTTAAGAATCCACCTGCCAATACAGGGGACACAGTTTCAATCCCTGGTCCGGGAAGATCCCACATGCCGCGGAGCAAATAAGCCCGTGCGCCACAACTACTGAACCTGCACTCTAGAGCCCGCGAGCCACAACTACTGAGCCCACGTGCCACAACTACTGAAGCCCACGTGCCTAGAGCCCGTGCTCCGCAACAAGAGAAGCCACCGCAATGAGAAGCCCACGCACCGCAACGAAGACCCAACGCGGCCAAAAATAAATAAAATAAATAAATTTACTTTAAGAAAAACAAATAAATTAACGAACGAAGGCTTTGTGTGTCAAGACAGGCCCTGAGGAAGTAAGGAGCAGTATATTTTTATTCTTACAGGTACTGTCACATAAACAAGTTCCACTCCTGTGTGTTCCTATCACCAGATCACCAATAGTATAGAAGATGCCCTTTCTCACAGTTCCCCTAAAATGTCAATCCTGGCTTCTCTGGGTGGGGGCAGAAGAGGTGCTTCTGATCACAGGGGCTCAGACCAGTTTGAGATTGTTCACAGATGGCATGGAAAGGCCAGAGTGCTGGATCTGGAGCTGTGGGACCTCAGGCAAGTCCCTTCCACTGTCAGTGTCCCAAGTTTCATCTGAAAAGTGGGGTACGTGCTCCCTAAATCTGTTTTTACCCTTGATGCCTGGCACTGAGTAGATGCTGAAAAATTGTGTGAGGAAACAAACCTGGAGAATTCTTAAGTCTGAGGGGAGACCCAGAAAGTACAGAGTGGGCTGGCTGGGTCTCTTTCCTCCTCCCAAGGGATGAAGCAGGTGCTGAGGACAACAGGCCCAACGAAAGAGGAAACTCAGAAGAAATCCCAAGGAGAGGGGGAAAGAGCAGGAAGTTTGCTCCTGGGACCTTGTCCCACCCCAGCCCCGCCCCCAACCGCCCCCAAGGCCCACCTAGCCCTCATACTCTCTGTGAAGCCTCTTCCTCCTTCAGGGGCCAACCCTCAGGCAAACCACTTCAAAGACACCCTCCCACCCAGGCGCCCTGGACCCCAACCCCCCTCTGAGCAGCAGTCACCCCCTTTCAGGCTTCCCAGTCCAGGAGGAGACCGCCCTGGAGATCGTCCCCACCATATCAGGCCCCAGCTGGGAGGAGGTGGCCCGTAAACGGTTCAGGACAAGAAGGAAAACAAAAGTGTCAACAAAAGTTAAGAGGGCGAGTGCCTCGGCCCTTGGTATTCGCCTCCCGTCTGGAGCTCACAGTCCTGGTACCAATCCGAGCCCTGCCCCTTAGGAGCTGTGGGATTCCCACGAGTCACCCCACTCCTCAGAGACTGAGGTCCCCGCTCTGCCTGCAGTCACAGGGAGGGAGTCAGGGAGCTTCTGGCAGGGCCGGCCCCATCCTAGGCACTTAATAACAGTCCCTAGTGTCATTATTATTAGTTAGGAAGGCAAGGAAAGGTTACAGAACCGGTGATTAGGACACTGGATGTCAGCTCTCGGAACGCCTTGAGACCTCAGCGGTTTGCGAGGGGCACGCCTCCAAGCCTCCTCTATCAGAGGAGACCAAAATTCACCATGTTTTGGTTTCTCCCGTCAGACAAATGGGGAGGCCGGCCCTTCCCCGAGTGTTCTCTGAATCTCCTCAGCCCAAAAGTCAAGGAGTCAGGCCCAACATACTCGGCGGCTGAGGGTACCTCGAAATCTCTTTCTCCTGAGGAGTCCCCAAAGGTCAAGCCGGCGGCCCCACTAGTCTCTTGCAAAAACCTTGCGTCCCGCGGGTCACCCGGGGGCGGTAGGTATGAAAGGAGGTGCCGCGTGGCCGGGAGTGGGAGCCGCGCTCACCTGCCGCAGGTGAGGCCCAGCCGTGCGGAAGGGGGAGGAGCCGTAGCAGCAGCACGCAGGTGAGCCGACCCCCGGCTCCCAGGAACTAGGCCGAGGGCGGCCGCGGGCTCCAACGTGGCGGCTGCGAGGCGACCCATGTCGCAGACAGCGGCCTCGGTGGCTCCGAGTCCCGCGCGGCGCCGCGGCCACAGGAGAACATTCGAGGCAGCGGCGGCGTTGGAGGCCCGGGGTCCGTTCGGTATTTGAATAGCACAAAGGAACCGCCTTGGTCTGATTGGCCAGTCTAGTGGCCCCGGGGCGGGTAGCGTCTGTCACTCGGGAGATTTGGAGCACTCTTATTGGCTCATCCCGTGTGGGGCGGGGCCCGGACGCCCGGCTAAATAGCTGGGGCCGGGGCCGGCCGAGGCTCATTGCTTTGGCGCCGTCTGGGGAGCACGAGCCCGTGGGTGGCGCGCAGCGCATGGTGGCGGCTCCTCTCGGAGCGCAGCCGACCCGCTGACCCGGACTCCGTTTCCCCTGACCAGCACGTCCCGGAGGCCGGCTGGAGGCCGAAACAGCAGCAGCATTAGCAGCAGCAGCGGTCGCGGCTGCTCCGCCGCAGCCGTCTCCGCGGGAGCATGGAGTGCGCCCTGGACGCCCAGAGCCTGATCAGCATCTCCCTGCGCAAGATCCACAGCTCCCGGACCCAGCGCGGCGGCATCAAGCTGCACAAGAACCTCCTGGTGTCCTACGTGCTCCGCAACGCGCGCCAGCTCTACCTGAGCGAGCGCTACGCCGAGCTCTACCGGCGCCAGCAGCAGCAGCAACAGCAGCAGCCGCCCCACCACCAGCACCAGCACCTCGCGTACGCGGCGCCGGGCATGCCGGCCAGCGCGGCCGACTTCGGCCCGCTCCAACTTGGCGGCGGCGGGGACGCGGAGGCGCGCGAACCTGTCGCCCGGCACCAGCTGCACCAGCTCCACCAGCTCCACCAGCTGCACCTCCAGCAGCAGCTGCACCAGCACCAGCACCCTGCGCCCAGGGGCTGCGCGGCGGCGGCGGCCGGGGCGCCCGCGGGCGGCGCGGGGGCGCTCTCGGAGCTGCCCGGGTGCGCCGCGCTCCAGCCGCCGCACGGCGCGCCCCACCGCGGGCAGCCCTTGGAGCCGCTGCAGCCGGGTCCTGCGCCGCTGCCGCCGCCCGCGCCCGCCGCGCTCTGCCCGCGGGACCCTCGCGCCTCGGCCGCCTGTTCCGCGCCCTCCGCGCCCCCAGGGGCCGCCCCTCAGGCGGCTACCGCCGCCTCCCCGCCCGCCTCCCCGGCCCCCGCCTCCTCCCCCGGCTTCTACCGGGGCGCGTACCCGGCCCCCTCGGACTTCGGCGTGCACTGCAGCAGCCAGACCACCGTGCTGGACCTGGACACTCACGTGGTGACCACGGTGGAGAACGGCTACTTGCACCAGGACTGCTGCGCCTCCGCCCACTGCCCCTGCTGTGGCCAGGGCGCCCCGGGACCCGGCCTGGCGTCCGCCGCCGGCTGCAAGCGCAAGTATTACCCAGGCCAGGAGGAGGAGGACAACGACGACGAGGACGCGGGCGACCTGGGGGCCGAGCCCCCCGGGGGCGTCCCGTTCGCCCCCTGCAAGCGCGCCCGCTTCGAGGACTTCTGCCCGGACTCGTCCCCGGACGCGTCCAACATCTCAAACTTGATCTCCATCTTTGGCTCGGGCTTCTCCGGGCTAGTGAGCCGACAGCCGGACTCCTCTGAGCAGCCGCCGCCGCTCAACGGGCAGCTGTGCGCCAAGCAGGCGCTCGCCAGCCTCGGCGCCTGGACTCGAGCCATTGTCGCCTTCTAGGGACCCCTGAGGGCACGGGGACCCGGGGCCCCGCGGGGCTGGGGCCAGACAAAGACTCGGCCAAGGGGCGAGAGAGGGAACGAACGGGCACCCGGCCACTCGGGGCTGAGCTGGGGGCGAGCAGAGGGAGACGGCTGATGTTTTATAAATTGTAAAATAAAAGAAAAAGAAATCTAAGATATTGGACTTTATTTTTGCAGAGAGAAAAAGCGCCTATTTAAGTATGCTTTGTGTTTCTCCTACTCTTTTTTTTTCTTTTTATTGTAGTGATTGCAGTGGTGTTTAGAGAGGAGCCAGCCACGTGAGGAAGGGCTGCTGCCCGGCGGAGGTGCCGGGCAGCCGGGGGCGAGGCAGGGCGCCCGGACCGCCGGGGCGCGCTGGGGGCGCAGCGCAGGAGGGCGCGGGGCCCGGGGCTCCGATTCCAATCAGTTGTCAGACCTAGGAAGCCCGGCGCTCCGTTCTCCCGAGTTCCTCCGTGGGGTGAGGAATGGGTCTTGTGAAATCCTGAGCAAAAACAAAGGCAAACTCTATCTCCGAAAGGGACGTTTGGGTCACATTTCCTCTCTGGGGGCGGCCTCCAAAGTTCTCAAAATGAGAAGGCAGAAATGAAAACACTTCAACTTTTTTTTTCTTTTCTTCGCGGGGCGGGTGTCTTGAACCCCTCCTCTCCCCGCCCCTCTGGCTCTGTTCTCCTCCCCTCCTCCACCCGTCTTCCAGACTCGGGGGTGGCGCCCGACACCCCGACACTCTCGGACACTGTTTGGGGAAGGGGTGGGGGGCGGGCACAGCCGACTACATTTCCCATCATGCCCAGCACTGCGGTCCTCACTAAACAAAAAAGGAAGTCGATTCCTTCACCTGGATCTCCGGCGGCCCCGAGGGAGGGAGGGGCCGGGACCGCCGACTGCGTTGGAGACTTTTCACTAAGTTCCTGGTCAGATGTGGTGTTTGTGTGTGTGCTTCTAAGTTGCACTGTCCTGGTTCAGCCTTCGGTTGCATTTCATGAAACCAGCATTGTTCGAGCCTGTGACAACCCCGTCCTGTGTCTTCAGCTCGATAGATCTTGTTTAATTTAAAGCCTTTTGTTGTAAAAAGGTGGGGTTGGTCTGCAGCCCCTCTGGTTCTCTATCATCGGCACCATGTGGACTCCAAAACAAGTTGCCAACCCTTCCTTTCTTGGCCCTTCTCCCTCATTCCCCTGTATTTTTGTGCATACTGAATTGTATATCACCGGGTAAAACTGTTCAGATTTGTTTAAATTTATAATCTTAATAAAAAGTCGATAATTGAGGATGGCGGTGCCTTGTTTTCAGGTCAACCTGGAGGTGGAGGGGAGGATAGAGGGTGGTGAGGAGAGACCCCTACCCTCCGGCAAACCCCAGCTCTCCTGGGCCTGGGAGGGCAGGATCTGCCCACAACCGCAGGGCCGGGGGTGGGAGCGGAATGGGGGTGTGGTGCTGGTTGCTGGGGAAGGAGCCGGCGCTGCGCGCTTCCCGGGCCCCCCTCCCTAGAGGCGCCTGCCCCCCACGGGAACCGGCCGCCCCCAGGGTCTCCATCAGGAAGCCGAGCGAGCCTCCAGCACATTTCCTGACCTGCCAGGGGCGCAGGGCCTGGTCGGCCTCACGTCTGAGCTCTCTTCGGCTGGGGAGAGCAGCCGAGGGGCTTGCGGGCCACCCACACTCCCCGCCCTGCGCCTCTGCCCGCACGTCCGCACATCTTGGGCTGCAACTTGGGGAAGTTTTTTCCTTTTCCTTTTCTTTTTTTTAAGTTGAGTTTGTTATCACTGCTCGGTGCCACTTGGTGGTGTGCTGGCGGCGTCTCCCTCCCTCCTCGCGCCCCTCCCTTCTCCCTCTCCCCTCCCTCCCGCCCGCCTCTCTTCCCTCCCCAGTGGATGGAGGCAGGAAGGCTCCAGGCGCGCTCTCCCCGCTGACCACCTACGGAATGACCTCAGAGTGGGAGAATGTGCCAAGGCCCCGAGGAAGCTCGCGTCCTCCCCCCTGGAACCAAATTCACATCTGGAGCCGCGCCTCGGGCTCGGGGGCGCGCGGGTTGGTTCCAGCGTAAGAGGGGATAGGAAGGATTGAAGGGGGGGGGGAAGAAAGAGAAAAAAAAGAAAGAAAGAAAAAAAGCAAAGTGGCAGCTTGCTATTCGATAGTGCCTCTCTCTCTCCCTCTCTCTCTCCCTCCCTCTCTCTCTCTCCCCGCCCCCCCATCCCTGTCCCTGGCGGTCTCCTCAGTGCCCTCTCGCTCTCTTTCTCGCCCCTGCGCTCCCTGAGCTTTGCTGCACGAGCCACCCCGCAGGACGACTCACGTCCCCGACCCCAGCCTTCACGCCTCCCGCAGCGAGAGGAGGGGCTGCCGCCGAGAGGCCCCGCACCCCAGTCTCCGAGAGGCGGACGCAAGCCAGTCCCAGGAGCCCGCTGGGCTCTGGGTCCCGGTGTCGCGCGAGACGAAGTTCTCAGGGACACTCCAGAGCCCAGGGGGCCGCGAAGGGCCCGCGATGGGGATGGAGGAAGAGGGAGACTATGGAGGCGTGAGTTACGGGGAGGAAAGGCACCTTCACCCCCCAGGGCTGTTTCCTCGGCCTCCCACGGGAAGAGTCTGGAGCTGCTGAGGAAGGGTAACGGCGTGTCGCCCTCCTCCCCATCCTGCCCCCCACCCCAAGTCCGAGGAAGAGCTGTTTGATGCGCGGTTTTGATTCAATCCACCAAGCCAGTTGCCAGAGCTCCCCCTAGCGCTCTTCCAGGGTGCTGCAGCGGCAGCGGCTGGGAGTGGGCGAGGCACAGCCGGGGGCGGCGGGGCTGCTGGGGGCTGCTGGGCGCCCACCTGGGGCACAGCGCTGCGTCGGGATCTAGCCCTGGCTGGAGCGGGAACCGGGGGCTGCGTGCATCCCCACTCCAGGCCCGCGGGGAGGAGGGGGCACGTGGTCGGCCGCCTTTGTTGGGAGGGCGGACCTGGGCCTGGGAAGGGACCAGCCGAGGGGCTTGGGAACTCCCACCTGTCCTTAGGGCAAAGGAGTGTGGGTGGTGGCCTACGAAATAAGAGCTCTAAACTCAACAGGACCCCGGACCGGGGTTCTCCTCTCCTCTGCCAGGTTTTCTGAGCTTCAGCTGCGCTAAGAGACCTCAGGCACACTGGGATCTAGTGAAACCGTGGGAAGGGGAAGGAGGGCGCGGGAAGCACCTGGAAGAGAGGTGCCCTTCCACCCAATTATCTTTTCAGGGCCCAGGGACCTTGGGTAGCCACACAAAGGGTTAATGCCCTGAGCACAATGCACAGTGACCCAAAACGCAACCCCCTGGCCACCTACCTCTCACGCTAAGACATTCCACACAAAGTCATAACACAAGCAGTGCTGATGTTACAGTACACACCACACTGAAGGCCGCACCTGGCCACACGCACTGTCCCCAACACGAAACGCTCTAAGGAGCATCCTCACTCCACTCAAGGCCACGCCCCCTCCCCGGAGGTTGGCACAGCTCACAGCGTGCTCTCCCAGAACATCCTGAGAGAATAATACTCCCCAGCTGAGCGCAACTGAAAGGCTGAGGGGAGGGGGGGCGTGGGGGTGTGGGGAGGATGCGGGCCATGAGGGTCTTGGGAAAGGGGGAAGGAGGCAGGCCAGCAGGCAAACCAGGAGTCCAGAGACCCAGATCCCAGATCCACAGACAAGCCCTGCTCTTTCCAGGAAAAAGACCAAGCCAGACCCCACAAGAGCCCCCAGGCGGGACTTAGTGTGGGGGCTACTTGAGGAAGCAGAGAGATTGGAAGAGACTGGGGGACTTAGGGAGTGATGAGACGGAGCTTTCAGAGAACAGCAGTTCTGGAAGCGAGAGCTCCAGCAAGCCCCTGGTCCCCCCAAGTTAACCAGCGCACGCGCGGACGCACACACTCACACACTTCCCTCAGCTCCTAGAACACCACAGGTCCTGCTGTCCTTGATACGTGGTGTAAAGCAGAACCAGGCTCCAAGCTGTGCTCCCAGCAATGTGGAGCCGCGGGGATAAGAGCTGAGAGCCTGGGAGAGCTGCAGGCTGCCCTCCAGAGAAGCCAGGGGCTGGGGATGCCCTGGGCTCCCAGGAGGGTCACTGTGTAGCATACTGAGATCTGAGTGCTACTCTCCTATGTGTGTGTGTGTGTCCGTGGGTGTCGCTCTGGTGCGGGGCATGTCTTTCTGCATCTCCATGCACGGGACACACATTTGCAGGGTGCCCACTTAGTGCCTGGCCAGTGCAAAGCACTGAGCTGAGTACTGAGAGAAAGAAGAGCAGATAAGAGGACAGCAAATCCCTCTGTATGTATTCACTCAGCTAATTTTCCCAGCTACTCTCAGAGATAGATACCATGAGCATCCTAGTTTTAGAAATGAGAAATCTTGGCAGAAGTCACATGACAAAGAAGTAGCCAGTCTTTCTGTTGGAGTTCACAGTCTCGTGGAGAAGAATGTATAACATATTACAATGCGAGCTGTCAAATGACCCTGATGTTGTCTAAACAGTAACATTGTTAAGTTCCAGCTGAACACGAACTACCAGGGTGGAGGGATGGAGAGACACACAGGACAGCGGTGTCTGTATCCCACCCCACTCAGGGCAGGGACTGACCTCTTCCTGGGATTTGTCACGATCTTTATGGTAGGGAACAATGACTTGAATGGAACCAACTTGGGCAAAAGGTGGCATTTCTTGGTTCATGGCACTGAACTGTACGGTGGGCAGGGGTGCGGCTGGCTTCAGGTACAATTGGATCCGGGGCAAATCTCCAGATGCGCTCTCTGCCTCCTGTGACTTTCTTCTCTGCATTGAGCACGCCACTCTCCTACTGCAGATCCACTTCTCATGACAGCTGTAAGAAGCAGCTCCTGGACTCCCGTCCCATGGCTTTTCCACCCAAGAAGGACTGTCCTCTTCTCCTGTTTCCAACTCAGAAGATCTCAGGGAAGGGCCCTGTCCTGTCCCAAACCTGCAGCCAGGGTTGGACGGGGCCTGGTCGTGCCCACTGGAAGCTCATGGGCAGAGAAGGGACTCTCTTCTCAGAAAAGGGTGGTACAGGTGACAGACCAAAGATGTCCTCCAGAGAGAGGGGCTGCAGGCCAAGCAAAAGGCGGCATTTTCACGTGGGACATGGGGAAACCCAGGACACAGGCATGATTGCTTCAGGGCCTGGGTGATTAAGTACAGCCAACACAGCTCTGGAAAAGATACATTCCCTTGCTCCTTAACAGGATAATGAGGCTCCAGGGCCATCTGATGCCTCCCAGCGTTGCCACTCAGGAATCACCAGGGGAAGGGAAGCTGCAGGCCCCAGGACAGGGGCAGCAACAGAAGCCACCCTCGGGGAACTAGGGCATTGGGTACCCACAAGGAGGCCGAAATGGAGGAACTTGGCTGGAGCTCATATGTGGCTCCCCCAGGCACTCCCAGACCTAACTGAAAAGGCTGTGAGGGGAGGCCAAGGTGCTGGCCAGAGGGATGGAGAGGGACATGCCGAAATTAACATGCCCACCTGTACACCCCCAGCTGGCAGGACCTAGGGACATCTGGGGTACAGGTAACATTATCGATTCACATGTGCAGATAAAACAGACGGAATAGAAGCTGGAAAACGTTGAAACGGTTGAAAGGTGGAGGGAATATAGATGACCTTTGTTTTATCATATGCACATTTCTATGTTTTCCAAGTTTTCTACAATGATCATGTATCACTTTTATGTTTAGAAGAAAAAATTAACACTATATTTTTCAGAGAAAACTGTGATGTGACAGGTGCTATCGTCGATGTAGCCTGCTACAGAGCAGAGAGAGGGGAGCAGTGATATGCACCCTGTCTGGGGCAGGCTCAACCCCTGAGAACAGAGCACTCAACCAAAAAGCCGTGGCTCACCAGGAGTCAGCCTCCTGCCCTCTGTCTCTGTTAAGAGACTGTGAGAAAAAAGGACAAACATTGAGGACACATCCTGGAGGGCGCTTTGCTTGTTCTCACCTCTGACCCCTGTCCCAGCCCCGCCCAGTCCTTCCCATCAATCATCACAGAATGTTTTGCTCAGAGTTGCTAGATTACCTGGCCAGGTGGGTACTAAGAGGCAAAAGTGCTTGGGAAATGTCTTTAGGAACTTAAGCTGAAACTAAAGACGAAGTGGCAAAGCTCGGCAGAAAGGGCTCTGGACCAGGAGTCTGGAGACCCAGGGGCAGGTTCTGGCTCTGGGTCACAGGCTCGCCTTGGGACCTGGGATGACTTGCTTTCCTAGCAGGCCCAGGTTCCCTCATCTGAGGAGATAGAGCAGGAGGAAAGAAGTAAGGTCCTAACCCAGTCTTGATGCTCCAAAAGTAGAAAAAGGAACCACTGCTTCCAGCCTTCTGATGATCTGAGGCTTGTGTCTAATCAGTTAGGAAACTGCCAGTGGCAATATCAGACTCCACACCCACCCATGAGCATGGTCATCTGCCTACGTCACTGACTCATTCAAGAAATGCATCCATTCACCCATTCATTCAAATATATATTGAGTACCTATATATGCCAGGCACTGTGCTAGGCACCAAGGACGCAGCATGAACAAGACAGACAAGGGCCCTGCCCTCATGGAGCTTACATTCTAGTAGAGAGACAGACAACAAGCAAGTGAACCACTGAACAGTGAGATAAGTGTGGTGGGAAAATAAAACAGGGCTAGAGAAGACCGATGAGGAGCTGGTGGTACCGTTTTAACTTTGATGATCAGAGGAGGCGATATATGAGCTGAGATCTAAATAGGTCAGTTGTATTAGTCAGTGTGGGATAAGCTCTGCTGCGGTAACAAATTCATCCCCAGATCTCAGCAGTTTAACACAACAAAGATTCATTTCTTGACCATGCAAAGTCCACCTAAATCGGACAGCTCTCCCAGGATGCCTTCCCCCATGCAGTGACTCAGCGATTCAGGAGTTAGGTTATTCTGCGATGGAAGCGAGTCGCCTCACTTATACTCACAGCGCATTGGCTGAATTAGTCCCATGACCCCGCCTAACTGCAAGGGGCCTGGGAGGCGCAGTGCCCCTGGCAGTCTGGGAAGCAGATGGGTGGGCCCTAGAAATCTCTACCATACTAGCTGGAAGAACAATGATGGAAGAGCATTCCAGGCAGAAGGAACAGGAAGTGCAAAGAGTAAACACAGGAACTCATTGGCGTGTTGGAACTGGAAGAAGGCTCCCAAGAGGGAGAGGGTAATGGGGAGAGTGGCAGGAGATGGGACCAAAAAGGAAACAGGGCTTCCCTGGTGGCGCAGTGGTTGAGAGTCCGCCTGCCAATGCAGGGGACACGGGTTCGTGCCCCGGTCCGGGAAGATCCCACATGCCGCGGAGCGGCTGGGCCCATGAGCCATGGCCGCTGAGCCTGCGCGTCCGGAGCCTGTGCTCCGCAACGGGAGAGGCCACAACAGTGAGAGGCCCGCGTACCGCAAAAAAAAAAAAAAAAAAAGAAGGCAGGGACGGGAGGATTCAGTTACCACCGATGAAGGGACTTCACGAAGTGCCCGGCACACAGCAAGCACTCAGGAGATGGTAGTGACTCTTGGTGTTACAGGAACTTCCTTCTTTCCCCCAGGTCAGTGGGGTGGCGGCGGGGGTGACTGGTGGGGGCAGAGGGAGGGAATAAACCAGCGTAACAACAGTCTGGAGCAGCTGCCCCAACCAGTTTCGGCTGAGGCTCCAGGCCAAGCCGAGCTTTGTCCCTCCTTCCAATGGACTGAGCCCCAAGGACACACCCATCCGAGGGACCCTCAGCAAAGAGGGAGGGTGAGCGGGTGGACCTAGGGCTGTATATGGGTTCCTTGTGCAACATCCCCTCCCTGGAAGTTGTTAATATCAGATGAGTGAGTGTGGACCAGCATGCAGAGGCCAGGCGCCAGAGGGCTTCCCAGGGTCACATCCCCACGGGGCGCCTGTCCGAAGCCAGGGCTTTGTCCTTCCAAACTCCAGAGCCACGCAGACCTGATTACAAACCGAGGGCTGCCACTTCCTAGGCAACGCTAGGCACTTCACTTCCCCTTTCCAAGCCTCCAAACCCTGTTGTGCACAATGAGGATGCTTGTGAGTACCCGCCTATGCAGCGAGCCTTCTCCAGCACCGCGCCTGGCACACAGTAGGTGCTCAATAAACAAGAGCTGCGATATCATCACTGGTCAGCTCTGCTCGGATGATACATTTTCCCTGCAAAATGCAGGACAGTTATTCTACTGACTCTCTCCTGTTGAACAAAATTGATGACCTAAGAAGGGAGAAGATGCACCTTTTTCCAGAGGGACCCTATCAAGTTCTTTTCACTCTGGGGCTGGAGAAGGAGAGCAGAAGTGTCCTGTAAACTCTGTTGGATTTTTTGTGTCTTTCCATAAATTCGCGATCGTGTTTTCAAGGTTCATCTCCAACAAGGCGTCTGGGTATCTTCAAGGCCTGGCTATGCCTCACAGTCAACATTTGCCCCGTGCGTGTTTAACAGTTTCATTCAGGACACAGGCTTGGCGATGGAATGAACGGAGTGATGGACGCACGCATGAATGAATGGACCGTTTGTCCTGTCCAAGGAGTGGGTTAAAGGAGAAACAGGGGGCGAGAGGTGATGCACCTACCCTCCCCCAATCAGCCCCCTGGGTCTCTAACTCCTTTCCAAGCCCCGCTCTGCCCCCCATTCCAGTCATTTTCTGACATTTGTTGAACACTCCTACACACCTTCCTCATTTTCCTTCCCTGGCTCCCAGCCACCCTCCAAGCCACACACACACATACATCCCCCACCCCGGGGTGGGACGTGAGGGTCTCCTTTGACACCCACATCAGCCAGCCTGAGGAACGCTGGAAGGCTGAGGAATAAAGCTACCCTTTGTTGGGACAAAGAACCGGAGGTCTAACACAGATAACGGACCTGGCCGAGAACAGAACAAGTCCATGTGTGTGTGTGGTGGGGGGGCAGTCAGATCTCTGAGTGACCCACAGACACTTTGGATGGGCAGACAGTTCCAAAACTCCTTCAGCCAGGAAAGGAATCCAGGTCTCCAGATTCCCAGGCCTGCATCCTCACCTCGGCAGGTCCCGCATTATTCACACCTCAGAAACTCAACCCAAGCTGGCTTAAGCGAAGAAGAGTTTAATTGGCTCTGGAACTGGGAAGTCCATGGTGTTTTAGCTCCAGGCACAGCTGGACCCAGAGGCTCACATGATGTCCACAGGGCTCGCTCACTGTCTTTTGGCATTTCCTGTCTCTCCTTGGCCTCCTCTTAGGTTTTCTCTGGGGCGTGAGCAAGGTGGCCACCAGCCAGGGCCAGCTTCATGGGCACACGGCCAGTACCCAGGGCCACGTGTTCAAAAGACTCCACGCCTGGGGTTTAACGCTCTGCTGTCTTAATGGGGCTTAACATTTATGCCGTCTTGAAATCCATAATCGTTTTGACTTTGAATCTGTGTTTTGGAAGTGAAGTCTGATGGGACGATGGCGCATGCGCTGCGGGCTTAGACTTTCAACTCACATGCCGTCCTGCCTCCCTGCCTCCCTGGGACAGGTCCTCTGTCCCCCACTCTGACACCCAGGCCTGCCTGGCATCCCCCCTCCGCGTGACCACTGCTGCCCTCTACCCTGGGCACAGGCTTAGGGAGGGTTGGGGTCAGGCTACATGCCCAGCAGCATTGCAGGGCGTGGTGGCCGCCCTCGTTGCCCTGGGTTGGCCAACCAGAGACCATGTGCAGGAGGGGGCGAGCTTCTTACCTACCCTCTCTCTGGGTACTGAGATCCTTGGGAGTTACCCCTCTGTTGGAGGTTGAAGCGGGGCTTGTGGGAAGGGGAGGTGCCTAGGTCCCAGCCCGGCGCCAGGACTCAGGACATCAGTCTGGTGGTTGGTGGAAGGGGTAATTCAGCAACTGTCAGGCCCAAGGGAGGGAGGGAACACGCACGTGGGCATGCACGGCAGGGTGGAGGGGTGCCTGGGAGGTTCTGGAATATCCCCTCAGCCAGCTGCTCCTCCTATAACCTTCCTGAGTCTTGTTTCTACTTGTCTTTTCTGACCAGCTCAAGGCACCCTCAGGGGCAAGCCACAAAATACAAATCGTGTAATTCGTGTTACACGAATTAAATACTCTAATATTTGCATTTTAAACTATGCTATTGCACAGCATAGAGATGAATGGTAAAATTCATGTTAATCACTTAAAATGTTTATTTTTCCTTACTTAGAATGACATTAAACAGCAGACAAAAAACACCATGACAAGTTGAGAGCCTGCGGAAGGAAGGAAACGCGTTCTAGGCACCATTAGTGGCACTTTTTCCTGCTTTTTGAGCAGGGGGCCCTGCATTTCCATTTTGCACTGGGCCCACAATTACACAGCTGGCCCTGCCACTAGCATCCCCAGGATAACATTTTCCCAGCTTAGCAACCCTGGCAGAAGTGGCATCTTCCCATAGCTCCAACAGGAAATATCAGCGATGCCACTCATTGGCACAGCTTGGGTCATGTGCTCATCCCTGAACTAGTCTTAGCAGATTGGGAGGCAGGAGCCCTCTGATTGGCCAGGTCTGGGCATGTGTCATCCCTAAGACTAGGGGATTGGTCAGCCCACTTCAGCCCCTTTTGATGGGTTCTCCATAGGGAAGAGGGATTCTATTCCCAGAGGAATGAGGGCTGCACAGCCACCAACCGCTGATATCCTTCCTTTACACACCCCTCATGCTTAGTGTAAAAAACAAAAGTATCAGCTGGGCAGAGAGCAATTTAGTTCTATTCTCCTGGCTCGTACCTCCTCAGTCTCCTTTGCGGGGCCCTCCTCCCCTTCCTCTAAATTCAGGGAGACTCTGGGCTCAGACCTTGGTCCCCTTCTCCCTTCCCGTCACCTCCTCCCAGCAAAACTCATGCAGACCCATCATCTTGCTGACAACTGCATCTCCATCTGGGACCTCTACGCTGAATGTAGTTCAGGGGTCCCAGCCCTGCATGACCTGTCCTCTTGGGGTACCAGCATCTCAGAGCTCACCTGTCTGAACCCAAACCCCCTGAGAACCACCCCTAACCCCTGCTTCCTCCCCACCCCCAGTTTTTCCTACATTCCATCAGTGACACCATCATCCAGTAAGCTGTGCAGACCAAAAACCTCAGAACATCTGGGCTCCTTCTTTTCTCAGAGACCCGAATCCAGTCCATCAGCAAATCCTGGCAGCTCCCCCTCAGAAGAGATTCACAGCACACCCTCTTCTCACCACAATTGCTTTTGCTCTCCTGGTCCAGACACACCGTCGTTCACCTGGATCACTGCACTAACCTGCTAACTGGGCTTCCTAGTTTTTGTTTCCATTATTTATTTTTATTTATTTATTTTCGCTGTGCCAGGTCTTCGTTGCAGCACACAGGATCTTCGTTGTGGCAGGCAGGATCTAGTTCCCTGACCAGGGATCGAACCTGCGCCCCCTGCATTGGGAGCGTGGAGCCTTACCCACTGGACCAGCAGGGAAGTCCCCAGGCTTCCTACTGTTGCTCTCACTCTCCTACCATCCACTCGCCTTCTCCCCATCCTCTGACATTTGAAAATGTTTATGGCAGGTCATAGCCCACCCCAACTCAAAGCTTCCCAGTAGTGGGACTTCCCTGGCGGTCCAGTGGTTAAGACCACGCTTCCACTGCGGGGGGCACGGGTTCGCTCCCTGGTCGGGGAACT
Source organism: Pseudorca crassidens (assembly GCF_039906515.1). Taxonomy (NCBI): domain Eukaryota; kingdom Metazoa; phylum Chordata; class Mammalia; order Artiodactyla; family Delphinidae; genus Pseudorca; species Pseudorca crassidens. Next base: position 7,114,655 of record NC_090302.1, read on the forward strand.
AAGATCCTGCAGGCCGTGTGGTGTGGCCAAAAAAAACAAAAACAAAACTTCCCAGTACTGTAAATGTTTAAAACCAGTTGGGGCGGGGGGCAGAGTTCATCCGTAGAACTTGCCGATCCCTGTGGTACAAATACTCCCCACCTTGGCGATTCCAAGCTACCAATGTGATATCACCGAGCACAGAGTGGGAAAGAGACGTGCACAGCCAGCTCTCGCAAGGATGCTGGCGGGGCTCCAGCACGCCACGGCTGCTGGCCTGCTCGGAACAAAGTACAGTCCTTCTACGGCCCACACGGCTCTGCACCACCCAGCCTGGTTGCCTTTCCACTCATCTCCCGCCTCCCCATCACTCAGTGCCCTCCAGCCTCCGCCTTGTCCTCCTACCTGCCAAGGCTGTGCCCACCTCAGGGGCTTAGCATGTGCTATTCCCTCTGCGGGCATGTTCTCACAGCTCTTTCCGTGGCTGACCCTTGCTCACATGTCGCCCTGACTACCTCTCTAAGATAATACCCCTCTATCGCATTCTCCCTTATTTTTTTCATAGCCTTTATCACTGCCTGATGTCTTACTCTAGGTTTATTTGTCCATTTGTCCCTCTTCCTCACTACACTGTAAACACAGGGCAGGAAGTCATCACCCTACTGCTCTGCCCCCAGCTCCTGGACACAGTAGGTGCTCAATAAACTTCTTTTTTTTTTTTTTTTTTTGGCGGTACGCGGGCCTCTCACTGCTGCGGCCCCTCCCGCTGCGGAGCACAGGCTCCGGACGCGCAGGCTCAGCGGCCATGGCTCACGGGCCCAGCCGCTCCGCGGCATGTGGGATCTTCCCGGACCGGGGCACGAACCCGTGTCCCCTGCATCGGCAGGCGGACTCCCAACCACGGCGCCACCAGGGAAGCCCCTCTTTTTTTTTTTTAAATTGTTTTATTTATTTGTTTTTGGTTGCGTTGGGTCTTTGTTGCTGTGCACAGGCTTTCTCTAGTTGCGGCGAGCGGGGGCTATTCTTTGTTGTGGTGTGCAGGCTTCTCATTGGGGTGGCTTCTCTTGTTGCGGAGCACCGGCTCCAGGCTCCAGGCTTCAGGAGTTGTGGCTCGCGGTCTCAGTGGTTGTGGCTCGCGGGCTCTGGAGCGCAGGCTCAGTAGTTGTGGCACACGGGCTTAGTTGCTCCGTGGCATGTGGGATCTTCCCGGACCAGGGCTCGAACCCGTGTTCCCTGCATTGGCAAGCAGATTCCCAACCACTGCGCCATCAGGGAAGCCCCACTCCATAAACTTCTGTTGGCTGAATGGACCCACTTCCTCTGGGTCAGGGAGGTGCTGGAAAGATGGTATGAATAAGTGCTGGCCCCCATCAATGAAGCAGAGGAGACCCGAGGGGGAGGCCTCAGATGCGGAAAGGAGGCCAGTAAGGGGGCTCACCTGTTTCAGGGAGGGCCCCGAGTGCCTGGATGAACACTTGGACCTTCCCCTCCTATGTCAGGGGGCATCTGTACGTTATCCAAAGCAGGACCACTCCCGCTCCATCCCTCTCCTTGCTGCCCTGCCTCTCCACCCTTGGGGATCTCCCACAGACCCAGCCTACCCAGGTTCACATGGTCTATCCTGCTCCCATCAAGAGTGCTGCCCTGCTGTTCTCTGAATGAACCACAGAACCATGACTCCTCAGATCTCGGGACCCTGGTAACTTGTCCTGCCAGCCTGACCCTCCATGGGGCCGCAGAGCTTCTTCACTGGACCCAGGGGAAGGACAACTTGGCACCCAAGGCTCCCGTCCAGCACATGCAGTCCAGCTTTTTCTGGAACAACTCCAGGGACGGGGCGTTTTATTCATTCATTCGCTCAACAAGGAATTACTGGGCACCTACATACTCTGGGGCAGCCACTGTTGCAGGCACTGGAGATTCGGCGGTGACCACCATGAACCTGCTCCCTGCCCTCAGGAAGCTCACAATCTACTGAGAGAGAAAATGAGAACCAGGCAAACAAGTCCACAGACAACAAAATTTCAGATCGTGACGAGTGTCATGAAGGCAATTAGAACAGAGGACCTACGTCAGGACGGAGAACAGCTGGCGTGGCTGAGGCTCCCTCTGCAACTCAGAGAAAACAGGGAGGGCCCCTGGGAGGTGGCAGCGTCTGAGCTGAGCCCTAAACAACCAGACAGAGCCACTGCTCAACCTGGGGCCCAGGCAGTCCAAGCAGAGGGAACAGCAGCTTCCCAGGAGAGGGAACTCCTAGGGCAGGAGTGAGCTTGGCACCTTAGACAGCCAGGGAGGGAGCGCAGGAAGTGGGAGGAGAGTGGAAAGGGTCACAGGGGTCAGATCATACAGTGGGCTTTTCTGTTGGCAGTGAGAAGCCACTGGTGGAATATGATGGGACTCCCCTTTGATTGGCTCAGCATGGAAGCTGGGCTCAGGGGGTAGAGTGGAGTCAGGAAACCAGAGAGGAGGCTGCCTCAGGGGTCTGATGAGAGCTGACAGGGGCTGAGACCAAGGTGGCTGCAGGGCAGTCCAGGGAGAAGTGGACAGATTCAGGTAATACATTGGATGGACCCAGTTAGACCTGCTCATGGGCTGGATTCGGGGAATGGAAGAAAGACAGGCTAATGCCTGTATTGGGGGCCAGATGGGTGCTGTCCACTGAGAGGGGCTGCCTGGGCCTGGGGGCAGAACCAGGAGCCACGGGGCCATAAGCAATTTCCACTGCTGTAGAGACGTCTTCCTCCTGCCCAGCTGGAAGTGTCTCGTCCTGCTGACCAACATAGGACCCATATCAGAGAAGCCTGGTTCCGCCCTGACTCCACAGGAGGAGCTAGAAACCTTGGGCCGTCACTAAAATCCTCCAAGCCCCAGTTTCATTGTCCCTAAAATGTGAAAGTGACGCCAGTTTCCTGGCTCGCTGTGGGGACTCCACGAAGGCACGTGTAAAGCACATCTTGCAGGCTGACACATGGCTATCTGCCAGAATTGTCATTACCGGCCTTGCTATCCTGCTTCTTTGTCTTTGTGTGAACCAGCCCTGCCTCCAGAAACGGGGCTCTGGGAGAAGATGCCTCTCAGACAGGGCCAATCCTGGAGAGATGGGCTGTGAAAAGCAGGAAGAGGAGGGCTCTCAGGTCACCTGAGGCTTCAGTTCGGGCCCCGGGGAGAGGCTAGAGGAGCATGAGCTTTGACAGGAAAGAGACCCAACACCTCCCCTGTCCAGCCAGTGCCTTGACCCACCTGAGCCTCAGTTTCCTCCTCTGAGAAATGGGTACATAGTTGGCCCACGTTGAGGATGAGGTGAGACATGCTTTTAGGCACTTTCACCCAGGGTCAGACATACAGGCTGACCTCAGGAGCCACCAGCTCCAGGGTCCATGAGGACACCTCCAGTGGTCAGGGTGCATGTGGCTTCTGGGGCCTGGAGCAGCAGTGGCAAATGAGGAAATGGGGGGCCAGGAACGTGGATAGAGTGGGGCGGGAGTAGCCCCTATAGGAGCTCGGTCATCCAGGAGGACTCACCAGGCCAGTGTGTTCCAGGCTGGAGGTCAGGCCTGGAGTCGGCAGCCAGCAGTGGGACAGTCACGCCCTAGCTGCACCTCAGAGCCTTTCCAGGAGTTCTCGCTGCCAGGGGCCCTGGTTCCACCCGCAGGGAAGACTCCCCACCCCCCTCCCATCCTCTACGGTGCCCATCGCCCCCCCGCAGGCCCTCTTGTACCATCCAGTGCAGAAGGGTCTGCTCAGGGAGCAGCCCATCCTGAATGTCTGCAGGTGGAGGTCTGGGCAGTCTGGTCCACCTGCGGCCCCCCTCCCAGGGCTGGACTCTAGTTATCTGGGGATGGAGTGCCTGCACTCTGCTTGCCTTCGCGCTGTCCCTTCTGAAAAGCCCCATCTAGTCCCAAGCAAATAAGGAGGGAAAAGGGCTGTATCCACACGCAAGAGATCTGGCTAGAGGTCAGCCAAAATCCAGCTGGAGAGGGTGCCAAGTGTCCTGGAGCAGTGGCAGCGGATTGAGACCGGCCAGGGACACAGCTGGATGCCCTGTGGGAGGGGATGCACCTCCCGCTTCTTTCTACGCCTGGGGAGCCGACTTCGTGCCAGGCACTGTTGACGCCCTACCTCAGCATCCTGGCTCTGGACCGCCATCCACACGCACAAATAAGAGAACTGAGAGGTTCAGAGAGGTGAAGACCCTTGTCCAAGGTCACACAGGCCTGCCTGGTTCCCGGGTCCTCTCCACTATCCCTTTCGCTAGAGACCTTGTGCTGTCCCCAGCTTCCCTGGTGCTGGACATGGTGGCTTCAACGGCCCCTGCTCGGTGGAGGACGGCGATTCGGCGCTCTGCCCCTTTGTTGGGACTCGGGAAACCAGCCTCTGCAGTATTGAAAGTGTGGAGAAAAATGGAACCATTCATCCCATTCGTCCCTTGGTTTATAACTATGACCACCTCCACCGCCAATCCAGGTCACAGGCAGGAGAAAGTGCACCTCACCTCCGGGATTGGTTTCTGGACCCAACCCATGTCTGCTGGGATACTGCAGGTGCCCACCAAGGAGCCACTGACTCACCTCAACTTTCCACATCCAAAGGCTCTGAGAGGAATCCCAGCTACCTCGCTGGGTCCAGCCTGCAGGAGGCCTCACCACAGGTCCCCCAGGAGCTCTACTCCCCGAAGCCTACCTGTCCTCCTCCCTCGCAGGAAGACTGCTAGAAGTCACCTCCCGCCTCCTGGTATATCTAAGCAAGTCTCCCCTCCCGCTTCTCTCCCTCCTGCCTCTCTGCCAGAGGTACACCGGACTCCAATGCTCTTTAGGGGGAAATTTTTTTTAATTTTAAAAAATGATATCTGGACACTATAGAAAGATTTAAAAATCAAATGTGAAAAACAAAAAGCAAAGTTAAAACTTACCCACAATCCTTTTCTTTTTCTTTTGTGGTTCAGTAATGTTTAACATTTTCATAACCATCTTTTGGAGGCAGAAAAAGCAATACGGATTTCCCCAAAACCCTCACATCCCCACCACCCAGGGATAAGCACATTACTATCTAGAGAAACAGCCTTCTGCTCCTCCGTCCATGTAGATGGACAAACAGAGAGACGGAGCGATCAAAAATGTAGATTTTCGATTTCTTACAAAAAGGGGCTGTACTTTACCCATAGTTGTTATAGCTGCCTTCCCTGCTTCATAACTGGTCATAAGCATCTTCCAAAAGAATAAATGGGGCTTCCCTGGTGGCGCAGTGGTTAAGAATCAGCCTGCCAATGAAGGGGACACGGGTTCGAGCCCTGGTCTGGGAGGATCCCACATGCCGCGGAGCAACTAGGCCCGTGAGCCACAACTACTGAGCCTGCGCGTCTGGGGCCTGTGCTCCACAACAAGAGAGGCTGAGATAGTGAGAGGCCCGCGCACCGCGATGAAGAGTGGCCCCCACTTGCCACAACGAGAGATAGCCCTCGCACAGAAACGAAGATCCGATGCAGCAAAAATTAATTAATTAATTAATAAACTCCTATCCCCAAAATCTTAAAAAAAAAAAAAAAAGAATAAATGGATAAGCACATCATCTGATGGCCCAATGTATGCTTGCTCCATCCGGTCTCCAACAATCCCCCACTGCTGGACACATAGGGTATGTCCAGCGTTCCGTAGGGAGAAGTCATGCTGGAACAGCCTCCAGGAGGAGCGCTGGGAAGCGGGGAGAGTTGTCTGTCTTGCCCACTGTAGCACCCCAGCACCTGGCACAGGGCTTGGAGCAGAGCGGGCTCCAGTGATGTTTGCTGGTTGAATGAACCAGCGCAAGCCAGCTTCTCCAGCACCCCCTTCCCCCGTGGCTCTGGTCCTCAGCCTGCAGCTGCACTCAGGTTCCCCAGCGCAGCCCACTGCACCTCTGCCTCGGTCCCCATGCCCTCAGAACTGCCCTCTCGGAGGTCCCCCGCACACCCAGCTCCTGTGCTGGCCAGCTGGCCTCAGAACAGCAGTGGACACGGTGAGCACCCCCTCCGCCAGAGCAGCGTCTCCCTGCCTCCAGGCTGGGTGCCCAGCCAGCCTCCTCTCCTCCCTCCCGATTCTCCTGGGCAGGGCCCCTAACTCCATCACAGCCATTCACAGATAGTCTCCTCCGGCACCCTGGGAGGGATAGCGGGGAGACCAGAGGCACGTGGCAGGGAACAGTGACAGGGGGCGCTGACCGATGTGGGGAGGGCCTCAGCCCCCACCAAGGAACCCCAAGTAAAGAGAAGCTGTGTCTGCAGAGCAAGCAGCCCCCTACCACCCCGTCTTCCAACTAGACGGCTGCCCCCCATTCTCCCCACCACCCCATCTTCCAACTAGACGGCTGCCCCCCATTCTCCCCACCACCCCGTCTTCCAACTAGACGGCTGCCCCCCATTCTCCCCACCACCCCGTCTTCCAACTAGACGGCTGCCCCCCCATTCTCCCCAAAGGTCTTGGAGCAGCTGCACAGACACACATAGTCCCCAGACTCAGAGCACGGACAGGCGGGCAGCCACACAAGCACATCCAGGATACCTGCCCTGGTCTAGGGCGCCAGGTGAGGGCTCTCAGAGGACGGGAGGCCTCAGCTGAGCCCTGGAGAGGGGCCAGGGGCTCCCAGTGGGGAAAAGGGTTCTGGGGAAGGGGCCAAATCCTAACTATTCAGTGGCCCAGAGCGTCTGCACGGGGTGGGAAGGCCGCCTGAGGCTGGAGCATTGGCGGTGGGGGCGAGCACGGACTGTGGGGGCGGGTAGTCCTGGACATCCCTGCAGCCCGGGCTCCCCTCCCCTCCGGGGACTGGGTCTCAGCAGCCCTGCCAGCCTCCCATCAGCCAGGTCTAACATGTCCACCCAACAGAGCTCTTCAAACTCAGCGCCCCTTCCCACCCAGATGTGTTCCTTCCCTTGGGGTCCTCCTGGGCACAGACGGTGTCCCCAGGGCCATCAAGAACCCCACACTCTCCCTTGGCACCAAATGCCACCCCAATCTTCCTCTTTCCAGCCCAAGGCCTCTCTCTACCCTTCACAGGTCCTTTAACATCTCCTACCTGCGCCGAGGCACCGGCACCAGGTTCCACTCAGCACCAAAACTGTCTTGAGTCCAAAATCACAACTGAGCAGCCTGGCGTTCTCTGAACCTCTCTCCCTCTCTCCCTATTTCCCTCTCCATCACTCCCCCCCTCTCTCTCTCCCTCTCCCTCTCCCTCTCTATCCCTCATTCCCTCTCTCTCCCTCTCCCTCTCTATCCCTGTCTCTCTCTCTCTCCCTCTCTCCCTCCCTCTCCCTCTCTCTCTCTCCCACTCTCTACATCTCTCTCCCTCTCTCTCTCTCTCCCTCTCTCTCCCACTCTCTACATCTCTCTCCCTCTCTCTCTCTCCCTCTCTCTCCCTCTCTCTCTCCCACTCTCTCCCTCTCTCTCTCTCTCTCTCCCTCTCTCCCACTCTGTACATCTCTCTCCCTCTCTCTCTCCCACTCTCGACATCTCTCTTCGTCTCTCTCTCTCCCACTCTCAACATCTCTCTCTCCCTCATTCTCTCTCTCCCACTCTCTCCATCTCTCTCCCTCTCTCTCTCTACAGCTCTCTCCCTCTCTCTCTCCCACTCTCTCGCTCTCTCTCCCTCTCTCTACATCTCTCTCCCTCTCTCCCTCCCTCTCTCTCTCCTGCTCTCTCTCTCCCTCTCTCTCCCACTCTCTACAGCTCTCTCCCTCTCTCTCCATCTCTCTTTCTCCCACTCTCTACATCTCTCTCCCTCTCTCTCTCCCTCTCTCTCCCACTCTCTCGCTCTCTCTCTCTCCCTCTCTCCCCTCTTTCTCTCTCCCACTCTCTACATCTCTCCCTCTCTCTCTCTCCCACTCTCTCCATCTCTCTCTCTCTCTCCCTCTAACTCCCTCTTTAACTCCCTCTCTCTACATTTCTCTTCCTCTCTCCCACTCTCTACATCTCTCTCCCTCTCTCCCTCTCTCTCCCACTCTCTACATCTCTCTCCCACTCTCTCCGTCTCTCTCTCCCTCTCCCTCTCTCCCTCTCTCCCACTCTCTACATCTCTCTCCCTCTCTCCATCTCTTTCTCCCACTCTCTACATCTCTCCCTCGCTCTCTCTCCCTCTCTCTCTCTCCCACTCTCTACATCTCTCTCCCTCTCTCCCTCTCTAACTCTCTCTCTCCCTATCTCCCACTCTCTACATCTCTCTCCCTTTCTCTCTCTCCCTCTCTCTCCCACTCTCTACATCTCTCCCTCTCTCTCCCTCTCTCTCTCTCCCCCACTCTCTACATCTCTCTCCCTCTCTCTCCCACTCTCTCTCCCTCTCTATCTTCCACTCTCTACATCTCTCTCCCTTTCTCTCCCCCTCTCTCTCTCCCACTCTCTACGTCTCTCCCTCGCTCTCTCTCTCCCTCGCTCTGTCTCTCCCTCTCTCTCTGTCCCACTCTCTACATCTCTCTCCCTCTCTCTCTCACTCTCTCTCTCCCTCTCTACATCTCTCTCCCTTTCTCTCCCTCTCTCTCTCCCACATTCTACATCTCTCCCTCGCTCTCTCTCTCCCCCCCCTCTCTCTCTGTCTCTCCCTCTCTCTGTCTCTCCCTCTCTCTGTCCCACTCTCTACATCTCTCTCTCTCCCACTCTCTACATCTCTCTCCCTCTCTCCCACTCTCTACATCTCTCTCCCTCTCTCTCTCTCCCTCTCTCTCTCCCACTCTCTACATTTCTCTCCCTCTCTCGCCCCCTCCCTCTCTATCTCTCTCCCTCTCTCTCCATCTCCCTCCCTCTCTCTCCCTCTCTCTCTCCCTCTTTCTCTCCATCTCTCTCTTCCTCTCTCTCCCTCCCTCCCTCTCCCTCCCTCTCTCTCCCTCTTTCTCTCCATCTCTCTCTTCCTCTCTCTCCCTCCCTCTCTCTCTCCATCTCTCTCCCTCTCTCCCTCCCTCTCTCTCCCTTTCTCTCCATCTCTCTCTTCCTCTCTCTCCCTCTCTCTCCCTCTCTCTCTCCCTCTTTCTCTCCATCTCTCTCTTCCTCTCTCTCCCTCCCTCCCTCTCCCTCCCTCTCTCTCCCTCTTTCTCTCCATCTCTCTCTTCCTCTCTCTCCCTCCCTCTCTCTCTCCATCTCTCTCCCTCTCTCCCTCCCTCTCTCTCCCTTTCTCTCCATCTCTCTCTTCCTCTCTCTCCCTCCCTCTCTCTCCCTCTCCCTCTCTCCCTCTCTCTCTCCATCCCTCTCCCTCTCCATCTCTCTCCCTCTCTCCCTCCCTCTCTTTCTCCCTCTCTCCCCCTCTCCCTCTCTCTCCCTCCCTCTCTCCATCTCTCTCCCCCCTCCCTCTCTCTCTCCATCTCTCTCCCTCTCTCTCCATCTCTCCCTCTCTCCATCTCTCTCCCTCTCTCCCTCTCTCTCTCCCCCCCTCCCTCTCTCTCTCTCTCCATCTTTCTCCCCCTCCCTCTCTCTCTCTCCCCCCCTCCCCCTCTCTCCCTCTCTCCCTCTCTCTCCATCTCTCTCCCTCTCCCTCTCTCCCCTCTCTCCCTCTCTCTCCCTCTCTCTCCCTCTCTCCCCTCTCTCCCTCTCTCTCCCTCTCTCTCCCTCTCTCTCTCCCCTCTCCCTCTCTCTCCCTCTCTCTCTCTCCCTCTCTCCCTCTCTCCCTGTCTCTCTCTCCTTCTCTCTGCTTCTCTCTCTCTCCCTCTCTCTCTCTCTCTCCCCTCCCTCTCTCTCCCTCTCTCTCTCCCACTCTCTCCATCTCTCCCCCCCCCCCCCCCCCCCGCCACACACAGAGGCTGGTTAAACACCCTCCCTGGTCACTTCTTCGATGTTTACCGCTGCCTGCTGTGTGCCAGTCTCTGCTGCCACTGGGATCTAGCAGTGAGCTGGTCCCTGTCCTCCTGTGGTTCGTCTTCTAGGGGAGAAAAGCCATTAAACACACACATTCGCAGATAACGGGATGCAGCTGTGCAGCCTGTCTCGGGGCTGTGGAGAGGGCTCTGGGGGTCTCACAGAGGCGGCCCAGAGCCCTTCTGGCCGGCCCGCCAGCCCTCCAGCGCTGCCTGTTGTGGCCCAACATCGGCACCTCCGCTCACAGCACACCCCCGCCACAATGCCCTCCCTCTGTGCCCATATTCCAGGCCCTGCTAGAACGTCACCTTCTCCACAGAGCTTTCCCCCAGCTCCCCCAGAGTCCCTCACACCCCTTGCTCCGCGGCTGGCCCACTGGGTATCTTACTCCTCCCACTAAGTCAGAAGTTCCTTGAAAGCAGGACTCTGACCTTTTCACCTCCACATTCCCTTGTATGGAGCATACATGGAAAACCTGTCACCCGACTTGGGTATGAGTCTGGGGCACAAGAAGCCTTCACCTTTGTTCTCCTTCCAATCCAGCTCCTGCCTGGACTTTTCCTCCTAGAAGAAAGCCCCTTTGCTCTCACCTCCCCTGAGCATGGCTTGGCCTCAGCCCCTTTGAGCCAGAAAGGAACACAGCTGGAGTTCAACTTGTTCCCTGGGGCCTCTCCGGCCCAGGATGGCGGGAAGCCGGCACCCCCGCCCCTCCAGCTCTGGGGGCCAGCCCCACCCTCAGATTTCCCTGGGACCCGCTGGCCCTCGGGGGGTGAGAGCAGCGCAGCCATCCTTCACAGAGCGCAGGTGGGCCGGCGGCACGAACCATCGCCGCGTTCCATCTCCCAGGTCCTGCGTGGCCTTCCCACCCCCCCCCCGAAGCCCTTGCCCACATTCTGCCTTCCCCACCCCACGGCAGCTGATGGCCTCGCCTCGCAATTCCCTGCAGAACTAAATCCAGTACAATCCGCCTGATGGATGCCAAGGGTCTGCCTTCCCTCCGTGAGGAAGGACCACCAGCCTGGCGCCTTCTCCAAGGCCCGCTTGCATCAATGCTCCCCTCAGGCCGGCATCGCCGCCCTCTCACCTCTCCCGGGTCGCCCCCAGCGGAGGGCGGACACGGCAGCCTGCAACGAAGGCTTCCCTGACCTTGAGCCCCTGCCCACCCTCCCAGTCTCTGCTCCCTTCGCAACAAAACTGCTAACGGCCGGTAAGGAGCAAGTACGCCGCCCAGCTCCACACTCCTGCTTCCGGGCGGGGGGGCTCGGATGAAGGGCCTCTGTGCTCCCACAAGCCCCTCACCAAGCCACCGCGGGCGCCAGGCTCACCTGCCCCTCCGTGTTCCGTCCCCGCTCCCTCACGAGCCCACTCCCGCGCTCCCACCCAACTGGAGCAGCCCTTCGCAAGGACACAAAGACCCAGGGCCCTGCCTCTGTCCTTAGTCACACGTCCAGCATGTCGACACCACCTCCAGGGCCCCTCACGGCACTGCCCCGCAGGCTCCCCTGCTGCCGTGCCCAGAGTCAGTCCCTTCTCTCCTTCACCTCCCACCGCCCTGTGAGCGGGGAGCCTGGGCCCATCACTTGCTGCCCAGCCCCTCGTCCACTGCAGCAGCCCGGCTGCCTCGTGCCCAGCTGCCCACCCCACACGCCCGCTTGCAGCTAACAGCATCCCCAGGCCCAGCGGCAAATCCCCTCCCCACGCAGCCCCGCCTCAGGAAGCGGCATCCAGCCACACGTGCCAGGACCTGGGGCTGCCCTTGGCTACTCATCTCCCGCTCCTCCTTCCTCCGGGCGGCCACACGCTGAACACAGCCTAAAGCAGACCACTGCTCACCACCTCCACGCCGAACCCTCACCTAGGCCACCAGCCTCGCAGGTGGGGCCGCCTCCACCCACCCACCCCGGGCCCTTCTCCTGTGCAACCCCCGCCCCCCCACCCCCGGCAGCTTCCCAGACAGCTCCCAGCCTGGACCTCAAACCCCTCAGCAGAGCTCACGAGGGGCCCCCCACCAGGGCCCCCGCCCACCCCACCCCCACCCACCCCACCACCCACCCCCGAGCCTGGCCTCCCCCGCCCTGCCTCCCAGCCCTCCCCCCCCCCCACCGCCCCCTGCCCTGGCCTGCAGCTCTCCCCGTGGCCCTTCCTCCTCGGTGGGGTCTCAGCTCATGTCTTTCCTGACCCTTGTAGCTCAGGCAAACTCCCCCGCTGACCCTCTCTAATTAACTGCTCTCATTTCCTTTGTAGGAACATGCCACTACCTAACATTCTGGTATTCGGGGATTTACTGTCCCCAACACTAGAATGAGAAATATGTAGCCACTGTTTGTGAAATGAATGAATCTCAAAATCCGTGATCTAAGTACTATTATGCCCATTTTTCAGATCAGGAAGCTGAGGCTCAGACATGAAGTCAACTCTCAGGGTCTCCTAGCTACCACGCAGCGGGCTTTGGGTTGAACTCACGTCGGCCTGGCTCCTGGCCAGCAGGCTCTCTGTGCCCTGTGCAAGGCCTCCCCTCCGAGGCTGGCAGAGAGGCCAAGGGCTCTTGTTCTCAGAGGAGGCTCGTCTGAAGACAGAAGCCAAGTCTCAGGCACTGCAGCCCCACAGAGACTCCCAACTCCAGCAGGACAGGGACATGAGGCATGGAGGAGAGCGAGCACAGAGCACCCCCTTAAAAACTGCAGGGGCGCGGTTCACAGCCAGGCCCAGTCCAATGGCTCCCCAGGCCAGTTCGGGGCTGACCCAGGGGTTCAGAAAGGCTGCCTTGATCAGGAAACAGCCGCAGCGACCGCGGAGCGTTTGCTACGGGCAGGCCCTGCGCTGAGGACTTCACACCCCTCATTTTCTCCTGGCAAGCGCCCTGTGAGTATCCCCATTTTAGAGATGAGGAAGCTGAGGTTCAGAGAGATTCAGGAACTTACCTAAGACCCTGCAGCTGAGGGTGGAGACAACCGGGATTTGAACCCGGGTCTCCACTTCGGAACCGCCTAGGCAACCCAGACCCCAGCTGGACCAGCTCAAGCCCCAGATTCCGTGGCCCAAGGGAAGGGGACTTGATGGGGGACAAACGGTCCCGTGGAGAAGGAACACTCATGTGGCATGAAAAGACACACACAGGTGACAGGTGTAAAGAGAGGCTTTAATCTGAAGAGCAATGAAGGCGCCAAGGGCTGGGGCCCAGGGGGCACAGGGAAGGAGGGGCCAGGAAGCTGCGGTCTGGACCCTGGGAGGGAGGGAGGGAGGGAGGGAGGGAGGGACCGAGCCTTTCCTAGGAAAACTATTGCTGTGACTCCTGCAGCTCGTGTCCCAGCCTCTGCCCAGGCCGTCGGCCTAGACCTGAAGGCCAAGCCCCTGAATTGTGCTTCTCCGGTGCTCCCCCTTCCCAAAGGCTGTGTGGACCCAGATACGGGGAGGGGGCGGTGGAGACGGGCCGACCTGGGCTTGGGCAGGGAAGAGTCTGCGAGACCCAGGCCTGGGAGCAGCGCCCCCCGCAGAAGAACATTCTGGAACTGGCCTGCAGCTCCCAGCACCCCCTCACCCCCCAGGTGGGCCTGCCCGGCCCAGCCCCTGCTGGTCGTCGGAGCCCATTCTGGAACTCCAGCAGGCAGAGTCCCGGGCGGTGGGAGGGCGAAGGGAGTGGGCTGCTGTTTTCGGAGCCCTCCTGCGGCGCACTCACCCACCGCCCAGCTAGAGGGAAGCAGCAGCAGCGAGGGGCGTGAGGGTGAGCCCAGGTTCCCCGCGGCCACACTGGCCCCGAGCCCACCCCCCTTCCTTCAGAGCTTCTGCCACCCCCTCCCAGCCAGGGAGAGCTCTGGAAAGGCAGGCCTCACCCAATCCGCCGGTGAGCTAGCCCTGCCGGCGCCCTCCAGAGGCCACCCTTGAAGCAAGAGCCAAAGAGCAGAAAAGCAAGGATGAGGCACTGGACACAGGTGCCCACGGGCCCAGCGGGCAGGCGTGAGGACGAGCTGGGAGGGTCACCGGCCAGAACAGCCAAGGCTTCCCCCCCCCCACCCCCAGGCTGGCCGCCAGCCTCAGCGTCCAGCCCTCAGGACACCCAGACACCCACCCAAACAGGGCTCGGGAAGTTGACCCCCGGCGTGGGGAACAGCTGCTCCAACCCCTAGAAAGACAACCTGGCAAGGGAAAGCAAGGGCAACTGCACACACCTCCCTCCCCACAGTGGCCCGGACAGCCTGCTCTCAAATGGGACTGAACAGGGAGGAGAGGGGGCCCAGGGACCCTGCACCCGCCCCTCTCTCCTTGCCCGTCCGCCACAGGGCAAGTCAGGAAACTGGCCACACTTTGGTCACTTCTCCCACCTTGGGTCGTTCAGCCTTATGCCCTGAACCTCCCTCAAGCCCACGCTCACCACCCACCCCAGTAAACAGCCTCTCATCAAACAGAAAGAACACAGGGAGGGGGTGGGGAGGGGGCCACAGCCGGGGTGGGGGAGGGCGGGCACTAGCACGACGTGACCGGATGGATGGGCAGCAGGCTCCCGAACTTGAAGTGCTGGATCACGGGGAACTTCTCCAGGCACTGCGAGGAGGAGGGAGCAGACAAGAGAGGTGAGGGCCGCCTCCGAGGGACCCCTGGACGACTCCGGAGGCCCGGAGCAGCGCAGCTCCAGCAGGTGCCCACCCAGGGCCCAGGAAGCAGCCAGGCCTTTGGCGAAGGGCAGAGCTTCCGACCCATTCCTGATCACCCCCTCCCATCCAAAGACCCCGCACTCCACGACAATCAGGTCAGGTCCACCAAATAACGAGAATGAGAGCGAGTGAGAGGGACCGAGGGAGGGGGGAGGGAGAGAAGGCAGCCTAACCCCACAAGGCGGCCGCCAAGAAGAGAGGCAGCCGTGACATCACTTGGCCCAGAGGGACAAGTTGGGGACCAGAGGTGAAAAGAACCCTCCAGATCATGGGGGTTCTCCCAGCCCTGGAGAAGAGGTGTGGGGATACTGGGACCCAGGCCCGAGAAGGGTCCAAGGCCCATTTTCCCAATGTTCAGTTCTCTGGACTGAAAAAGGCATCTTGGCACTTCCGAGTGAGACAATAAGAAGCAGCTGACAGCCTCCCCACCCCCAGGGCAATTCCCAGCAGCCCTGTGCGTGGGGCAGAGCACAAGAGCGCTGCAGGGGGATGGCTGAGCAGAGGATGGCGCTGCTCCCTGAACCCAGCCCAGCCAGGGCCTCGGCCCCAGGGCTCTGGCAGAGGAGGGGAGACAGAGAGCAGCAGGACCGACCAAGAAGCTGGCCTGGCCCACAGGCAGCCGGAGCCCAGGCCCACAACGCACAGCACCGGGAAGGTGACGGGCCCCCGGCTCCCAGCCCCCCGCACCAACCCTGCCATGCCTGCCCACCACACAGGCAGCAGCCCCGCACGTGTGAAGAAGGATCTGCCTCCTCTCAGACCTCTGGCCACAGAAACAGGCAGCATGTGCACCTCCTGGCTGGGGTGCAGCAAGACTTATGGCCTCCGAGAGGGTGAGAGTTCCATCCTGTGACCGTGCTCTCCTCCAACTAACTCAGAGAAATAAAGGCACGCCAGCGCTGGCCCAGGTTCCCTCACCTCAACAACCAGCCGCAGAGGTGAGGAGGTCTCTGCCCAGCTCTCTGTGTGTGTGTGTGTGTGTGTGTGTGTGTGTGTGTGTGTGTGTGTGTGTGTGCGCGCGCGCGCGCGCGCACACATGCGTGTCAGAGTGGGGGGTGGGCCACAAGGCCTGAAGGAAGGGAAATCTACGGTGGAAGGATGGGGAACCAAGCTCTGTCTGTGTGGGAGCAGAGCTCCAGGCCAGCCAGGCTCCTGGGCCTGGGGCACAGAAAGTGGGGAGCAGGCAGCTGGGGGTCGGCGGGGGGCGGGGGGGGGAGGGAAGAGCAGCAGATCCAGAAAAGGCAGCTTCCATTGTGCTTACGTCATGGAGGAAGTGGTGGGAGTTTGTCAAAGGGGAGCCCCCCCAGGGTCCTGGAATTCCAGAAAGGGTCAAAGGTCAACCTCCTTCTAGCTTTCAGGCCTGAGAAACTGCGAAGGCAAGAGGCCTAGGGGGAGGGCCCAGGGGCAGAGGTTCTCTCCACTCTGCCCTCAGGGACCCAGAACAAGCTTCCCCAAGGCCTGGGGCAGGGCGGGGGGCGAGGAGCTGGGCTAAAGGCAAAAGGCTGCTTGGGGCAAAGGAAGTCGGGGGCTCCAGGGTCACAGCAGAGGGAGCCTCTGGCCAGGCCTTTCTCCAGTGACCGGTTCCCCTGCGCTCCCCGTGTCCTGGGCAGAGCAACAGCTTCCGCCTGCCCATGTGCAGACCTTCCAGCTGGAGGCCCTCCCAGGTCCCGGCGACTCAGGGGAAGAAGGGGCTCCCCAGGTCCTGACAGGCCCTTCTGAAGGGAGCCCCAGCACAGTGACAGCCCTCAGGAAAGACAGACCCCACCCCCCCCAAGGGTCCCGGAAAGCATCTGGTTCTTCAGTTCAGAAAGGCTGAACTGACAGGCAGTTTGGAGATGCAGGCAGCTGGTCCCAGATCCCGATGCCAGGCCCGGTCAGGCCTCTGTGGCAGCTCAGGGGACCCGCTCCCCTCCAGCAGCCATCTCTGGCCAGGGGCTCTGGCCTTTGCTAACCCCCATCTGGACTTCAAGAATGGTGAGCCTCAAAGGTCTTCCGCAAGGACCAAGAACGGGTCTGGAGAAGCAAGTCCTTGCCTTGCTTTCCCCTGAGCAAAGAGCATGTGACCACAGGACTCACAGGGACCAAAGACTAAGGGCAACCTGCTAGCAACTTGCCAACGAGTGTCGCACGTCACAGAGGCTTGGTGTCCTTACACTAAAGGCAGTGAGTTCCAGCGCTGTCCTACAAAGCCGTGTGGCCGCCACGCAGCGCCCGGCAGGCTGCGTGCGCCCAGGGCTGGAATTTCCGGGTCTCAGGAAGGGCGCTGGGTTATCTGCTCGTGCTCCCTCGTCTGGTCCTGAGCTGTGGGCACTTTTCAGTAGCTGACCTCCTTGGGCTCAACATCGAGAGAGATACTGACAACCGTTACACCACGGACCGTTTCGTCTGTGTGGCCCCATCACCGCCTCTAATCTTAATCTGCTCCTCCCTCAACCTGTCAGCCAGAGTTCTTTTGCCTTTGGACAGGGCAGGTAGGGAAAGGAGGCAGGGTCTCCTCTGCCCTTAGGGGCCCAGGTCAAGCTAAGTTTAGTCACTCGAGTAAGAGCCTGCAGAAAGGACGGATCTTACCAAAGAGTCCCGCCTTGGGGGGGGGGCGTGGCCAGCAGGGAGTCCCCTTCAGCACCCACTGTGGGACTGGGGCGGGCAGGGGTGTCAAGAACAACAGAACACGCAGAGGGCAGGACCCCAGGTGCTCCCCAGCAGGAGGGCCAGCGTGGAGGGCCGGGCTGCGGCCGGAAGGAGCCTGCACAGCCCCAGCAAAGGCTCCTCTCAGATTAGAGAGGTATGTGGGCTGGAACCTAAACACAGGATGTGAAGTCCAGAGGAAGGGGACCGGAGGCGGAGGGGGCGGAAGGGAGAGAGAAGGCCAGGCACGGTCAGTTCCAGAGCCTTTAACCCCTTCAGGGCCACGCAGAGGGATCCAGGCCCACTGGAAGCGCTGGTACTACCAAACGCACCCAACCCCCTACAGCCTGCCCTCCCTGCTCCTCTGCCTCTGTTGATGGGTCTGAGTGAGCTCTGGGTGTAAGGAGGCCACCCGAAGAACCCCCCGTCCCCAGGAGAGGAATGACCAAGGGTCAAGAGAGGCGCACCTGCAGGGCAACACCTGAGACCACCAGCCTGAGGGTGAAAAGAGGGGACTTTGGGACCCACTCCTCCAGGTGAGGGACTTCACGCCCAGGCCCTCCCCTGGCCAAGGTCAAGCAGTTCCAGGATTGGTCTGCATAAGATGTGCAAGGAGCCAGAGGAAAGCACGGGGTGGGAAGAAATGTCTCCTCCCTACTTGCCAGAAAAGAAGCCACCTCCTTGGCTGGGAAAAGGGTGCCAAAGAGGTGAGCAGAGAAGGGCAGGAGAGGGGGCAGCCGCCTCCCAGCGCGGGGAGCTCTGGAAACCCAGACCTCCCCCTGCCTCTCTGCCTGGAGAGCAGCGAGGACCACCTCAAGTGGTTATTAAAAATGCCAGCTCCCGGCCTCCCACCTGCCCGGCGATCAGACCCACCAAAGTTGGAGAGACATCACTTCGGATGATGCCTCCGAAGGATAAAACCCTTTCCCAGGCCTGTTTTCATTTTCGTGTCCCCACAGGAGACAGAGCTGAGAAGGGCCTCCAGCCATCTGACAAGTGGGAACAGAGACCCCCGAGCAGCGGGGCCATGGCTCAGTCACAGGGCAGAGCTGGGCCTCAGTCCAGTGCTTTTCTGACTGCCCATCCCACAGACAAGAGATGCTGAGGCCTCAAGCGTCAGAGGGGCTGGCTGGCAACTCAGAACTGGATTCAGAGCAAAACAGCGGGGTGGGGATGAGGGCGAAGCAGCCCAGGACCCAGCGTGCAGGCCAGTCCCCACTCACCTCGGCCTTATACATGCGGATGAGACCCTGGTTCACTTTGGACCAGGAGGGGACGGCACTGATGTTCCACAGCTGGTTGGAGTGCTCTGCAAAGGGGCCTGTCTTCATCTGGAAAAAAAAAGAGTCCACAAGCTGGAGAGATGGGTCGCCCGGGAGCCCAACCCCTGCTCCCCTGCAGCAAGGTTGTGGGAGCATACATACGTACACACACGCGCAAGTTGCAGGCCCGTACATATCCGTGGACACACACACACACAAGGGCCAGGACAGGGTCCCTCTTGGCCTGCCACAGGCAGAGCTGGAAGAGCTGAGGGAGGGGTCGGTTTGGGGGAGGGCCCAGACCAAACCCAGGCATCTGACTGCCCTCTGCATGGCAGGCGGAAGGAGAAGGAAAAGAGGGGGCAGACATGAGCCACAGGGTACCTGCAACAGATGCGGGAGGAAGGTCTGTTTAGAAAGCCAGCCTGACCTGGCAGGGGAGTGGGGAAGGGAGGGCAACGGCAGCGACGGCTCTGTTCCCAGTCCCTCCTCTTGGAAGGAATTCTGCGGCAAGCCCAGTGGAGCCCCCACGATATCAGAAACCACCGCGCTGAGACGAGGAAGAGCTCGTGTACCTGAGTGCACCCCGCGAGCAGCACAAGGCCAGCGTGTCTGTGTTTGCTAACAAGCCGTTCACAGTCCCCCGCCACACAGTCCCCTCCCGGGCTTTGAAGCAACACTGATGATGCTGGGGGAACGGGTCTCAGCACCCGCAGCCCCAGGTTTCAGAAGAAAGAGTTTCAAAGGCAAAGAGGCTGAGCTGGCAAGAAAGCAGACTTGGACCTTGAGGAGGTGGAAGGTTCCAGAAGAGGCTGTGTGTGGAGGCGGGGCTGGTGGAGAGCTGTTCCAGAGAGGAGGGATGGGTCTCCATACTGGGCACCATAAGCATGAGGTCCCAGGAACACAAACCCCCCACCCTTCAGCTGCGGCCTCGCCTGGGGACCCGCTCTCGCAGGCCTCTCACTCCTGCAGCAAGGCAACTCTCACAAAACTGTAAGATCTACGTCGAAAAAGATGCCATTCTACCCTTGCCATCTCCCTCCCCTGGCCCAAGTCCCCCCAAAGCCTGTCTCAACCCCCGGGGTTCGAGCAGTGAGGCCATGGCCCATGGTCCCCACAGGGCTTCTCCTGGGCCAGTCCCTTCACCCAGAATCTTTCCCCTTCTCTCTGTAAGGCTCCCTCCTCCAGGAAGGCAGTCAGGAGCCCCCAGCCTGCAGGGGCTTGGCCTTCAGGGTGCTTTGTTCCCAAAGTCCCACTCCGTCAGGCTCCACCCCGCCCTCCCCTCGCCCTGCCCCGCCCCTTCCCCAGGCTCTGGGCCCCACGGGAGGAGCGCCAGGCTCTAGCCCTCTCCTGCACACTTCCAGGCCCTGAGAAGCTCAGGGATCACTGGAGCTGGGGAACCAGTTTCACTCTGGACTAGGCCCCGTGAGCGAACCACCCAGGAGGCACCCTGCTGGCTCTGTCACAGCCGCAGCTCCAGGGGTCTGCTCAGCGAGGGCTCCGTGGCCAAGGCTGGCCCAGGGACGTGGGGAAACCAGGGGTTCTGCCTGTGGGCCAGCCTCCCCCGCTAGGGGCACGGGGTGGGGAACCCAAAAGGCCTCTCTGGCCCGCTGGCAGAGCCGGGGGAGGCGCGAGCTCCGGAGCCCCAGTGGCCTGGGCCGCCTCCATGGAAAGGCCAGAGATGCTATTTAGGGGGGCTGCCCCCACCCCCAGCCCCAGCCTTCAGGGTCCCAAGGTCTCCTCAGGTCTTTCAGAAGGAGCCTCTGCAACTCTGGAAAGGAAAGCAGATAAGGGGGGAATGGGGTCAAGAAGACAAAAAACATTCGCTCATTCCAGCCACAAAGGGAGAAGAGAAGGAGCGAGAAGCAGCGAGCGAGCTGCAGGCCCGCAGTGACCCCAGGGGGATCGCATGAGTCAGAGCAGCCATATTGAGCAGGAAATTACTCACAGACGCTGCGTTCCTGCCTCTCCACTCCCAAGAGAATCGGCCTTTTGTAAATGGTTCCTCTGTCAGTAACTGAGGGGGGTGGGGTGGGGGGAGGCTCTGCACAGCGCCTTCCTGTCAGCTCCTTCCCTTCCAGCTGAAATCTGATCCCTCCCTTCCCAAAACTCCAAATTTAGAAGCCAGATTGAAACTGAAATTCTTTTCCTGCCTGCCCTGGGCTCTTAAAGGCGCCAGGGCTGCATTTCCTGAGGCGGCAGGAGCCCTGCAAGGTGAGGTCCCGCATTAGGGACGCTCAGGGCCACCGGGGCAGGTCGCAGGCTGGTCCCGGCGGGAGGAAAAGCACGGTCTCATTTCCAACTTCTTGTCTGTTAAATCCCGTAGCTGCACCAGCTCTAGTGATCCCTGGGGTCTCCAGAGGCAACACCGCCCCCTTCCTGACCACAGCACACAGAGCTCCACGCAGGCCGCCAGGTCCCCACGTCCCAGCGTCAGGCCTCGGGCCTCCCTCACCACCAACTGGGGGCTGCGAAAACCCTGGTCCGGGTGGTGAGCCCAGACTCCGGAGAACTAGCACAATGTGTGCCACCGTCAGGAGCTGCGCCAGCCTGCTCTAGGCTGGCCGAGTGGGTGAGAGGGGCTCTCGCCGGTCACTCAGCTCTGGGGCACGTCCCCTGCTAGCGGCCAACGTCCACCACCAGGCCCAAGCACCGAGGCCCCGGGCGAAAACCAGGCCTCGCAGAGGGCGTGTGGAACCACCAAGGAACTCCAGGGCCTGCCGGCCTCCTGCCAGTTCTTGCCTCTCCCTCAACTGTTACCAAAACGTCCGAGTTCAATGTGTCTTTAGTGCCACCTAGTGGCCACTGTAGGATTCCCTCTAGCAGAGGACCTGGGTCCCAGACTGGAGCAAAGCTTTGGGGTTTTCACACCAGCATAATCGAACAAACAAACAAGGAAACAAAGTTTTAAGCTGGAGTCAATTCCCATACTCCCTGAGGCCCAGCCTGGCGTTCCTCCTTGTTAGTTACTGACAGGGACCCAGGGGCTTGGCCAGCCGGAAGGGCTTAGCCTCTTACCCCCAGGAGCGGGCGAGGCCACCCCTTCTCCTCACCCAGCTCCTCCTGGGGTCTCCCCAGCTCCGCACACCCTCCCGTTCTACTCTGGAGAGAGCAGCATGTGACTGGTTCTCAAGGCAGCGAGCCAGGCTGCCCCGGAGTCCTTCCGACCTTGGGCTGCCTACAGTGCTGAAAGCAGCAGATCCCAGCTGTCAGGACGGCCTTCATTTGCTGACTTGGAGAAACGCGGCATTCCCCTCTGGCCTCTGCAGTTGGGCGCAGGCCTGAGCCGACTGCTGACCAGGAGAGTCTGGAGCTATGGCTGCTTGGCCAGGCGTCTCCCCCTCTTCAGGGGGCTCAGAACGGGCAGCCAAGAGAGAAGCCCGCACAGGCAGGGGCACCCACGGGTGTGCGAGGGACATCACCGGGCCAGCAGGAATGCCTGCGGGCGTCAGGAAGGAGAACGGGGGCGAGACCCTCTCCAGGCGGCAGAGCCAGGGTGCCCTCTGGGAGCCTGCGGGGTGGGTACCAGGCAGGGAGGATGAAAGGTCCCCACACCTCCTGAAAGAGAGGCCCGAGCGCAGTGGGTCCCCAACTTTCATGCCTGATCACCCGGCATATGTGTTTAAATTCAGGTTCCTAGCGCTCGTCCCCCAAGATTCTGATTCAGAAAGCTGAGGTGGGGCCCAAGAACGTGCATTTTCACAAGCTCCCCAGGTGACCCTGAGGAAGCGGTCCAAGGCTGCACTGGCAGGAGGCCCTACTTTAGCAGGACAACGACACCCAGTTAAACGACCCCCGCTGGGTGGGCTGGGGGTCCAGGCCTGCTCACTTGCACTTCCAGCACCTCCCTTGGCCCAGGTCCAGCTAAGGCGTGTCCCTTCAGCAGGGATCTGTCCCGCCTTCCACTCCAGTCTCTCCAACTCTTGCAATGGCTTTGTCGCACACGTCCACACGCACACAGCTCTGCAGACCCTGTGGCCCCCACCCTTCAGACCTGCTGCGTCGGCCACCAAGTCCACCTAATGACCAGGTCTTAATCCGTCGGCTCCAGTAGAAACCCCAGAGTACTGATTTAGAGGAAGAGAGCCTGGACAGTCAGAAGGTGGCTTAACCTTTCAGAGAGGCCTGGCTGGGCTTCCTTCTCAACAACCCACTTCAGGGCTTGGCCCTGCCATCTTCAGACGGCAGCTCCGGCTCCTGTGTCCAAAGCCACCAGCCTCAGCCCCTTTTGGCCTGGAGGCTGCCGCGGGCCCCTCCCTCAGCCCTTCCGCTCACCTCGGTGATAAACAGGACGCACTCCAGGAACATGTAGTCCTTGTGGCACTCGTTCACGGCCTTCTCATCGACAAAGTGCCTGGGCTCCAGACACGGGTGGTCTGGAAACAGCAAAGAGCCCCGGGGTTTAGAAGCAGGCGTTCGCGCCGGCGGGGCACCGCAGCCCGGTGCCACCTGCACCCACCGCACGGCTGCGGTCCTGCCCACCGCCCTCAACGCCTGACCTCGCTGGAGCCATCGATGGCCCTGTGCAGGTCTGTACTCTGTGTAATAAGCTCCGGCCCTGCTGCTTTCCAGCCATGCCACCCAGTTGCCTCACCCGTGCAGTGGGGCTGTGGGGTGCCACCTGAACGTCAGGAGCACCGTGAAGCACTCGGCACGGCGCCTGCACGGGTGAGTGCCGCTCAGCGGTTTGCCGGCAAAGAGCCTTCCCAGGGTGCTTGCGTGATCTGCCTGAAGCACAGAGAGCAGTGCCTGGCGCAGGGAAGTACTCAACAAAGGGTCGTTTATTAATGTTACTCCGTTAGGCAGTTAATCCTACGTGGAAACAGACGTGGACCCTTCACCCACTCTGGCTCGCCCGTGGGAAAGTGGGAGGAACCCCCAGAGCGGGCCCGGAGCGAGCAGCAGCTCCTCGATGGGCCCCCCCTGCGCACGGCTCGATAATAACAGCGGATGACGCTGGTCACTGAGTCAAAAGAACCCCTCATTTTCAACATAAAACCCCGCAGCTGCCGCCAGGAGCCGGGGCGCATCTCACACCGGTCCATTACGCGCCAGGTGCCCTCGCCCCAGCCCGTCGCTTTCCATCATGTGCCTCAGCCTCCCCAGCCTGCACGCCAGCCGCAGCAGAAGGTCGGCGGCAAGCAGCCTCCGTCAACAGCCGGTCTAATGCCTGCTTTCCGAGCTGCCACTGTGTGCCCTGGGCAGGAGGGGAGGGAGGAGGGCCAGGGCACCTCAGTACCTATCAGCTGCGAACTGCCCCAGATGAAGGGCAGAAACTGGAAGTCATCCAGGCCCCACACGCCCTGGCTGCCGGCCGGCTCCATCCTGTACGTCTTCTGGAGCTTCCGCATAACCTCAAGGTACCTGCACAGGAGGGCAGGGAAGGGAGGGGAGGTGGCAAAAAGCAGAAAGACAGTCTCAACCCTTCGGCCAATGGGAGCAAAGGAGGCCGGAAATAACCACCTGAGAGTGTAACAGATCTCCTTTTCAACGAAACCCTGCATGCCTGTGTTACGCATCAGCTGATACACTCAAAATTATGGAACTTCATTTTCTTCCCTCACACTCAGCCTCTTTTGGCCCAGCAAAGGGGCAAAACACCAACTGGGAAAGGAGGTTAGTGCCATCACCTCCTGACAACTTGAGAGCCTGGGCAGGAGCCACAGCTTCTCTTGCTTCGGGTTGCCCATAGGAAAGCTGATGGGAGTCCAAGGAGATCATCCCCTAGATCCCTTCGGGAACTGCCCTTGGAGCTGCGGCATCAGCAGCACCAGAGTGGGGCCCTGAACACATGTGTCAGCGCCCTATGGTGACGGAGACACACCCACGTGCCGGGAGGTGGTCTGGGTGGTGAGGGGAGCACGTCAGAGCCTGACTGCTTGGGTTCAGCTGGCTGTGACCTCAGTGAAAGGACCTGATTTCTCTATGCCTCAGTTTCCTCATCTATAAAATGGAAATGAGCGTCTTGGTGAGAATAAAAAGAGTTGTATGTAAAGCGCCTAGAAGTTACCTCTACGCGATAAATGCCACAGAAGCATTAGCGGTCGTTACGTAACATTCCCTTCACTTATTTTTACTTGAACCTGTCAGAAGGAGGAGTCCTGTACACCCTGTTCACAGTCACAGCTTGATTAGGACAGGACAAGAGAAGCAACGGCCCCTCCGGAGCCCCCTCTAGCACCCCGTCCCCAGTCTGATGGTAACAAGGAGGAAAGAGACCCGGCTGCTCCTCCCCCGGCCGCCGCCCCTCCCGCTGGGCTCACTCACCGATTGAACACCTTGAAGACAATGGCTATTTGGTCGTCCACTCGCAGCACCCCTATCTTGCAGAGACAGCAGAGGAAAGCAGCAAAAGCAGCTTCATGTCCTGGGGGAGAAAACACAGCCGAGGTTGACAGTCTTCCAGAAGGCGTGGGACTGTTCTTGGTCCCACCAGAGTCCAAATCACTGCTAACTTCCCCTCTAAGGACGGAGGTGAACATGGAGGTGACGGGGCCTCTTCCCCATCCAGGAAGAACTAGGTTCTTTAAAGAACCACTAGTACTATAATCCTACTCCTGAAAAGGCCCAGGCTGGTGACGCTTCAATAGGCATTCACATCTCATTCTGGGGGTTTAACTCACTCATCAGTTCTGCCCTATTTACGCAGCACCTACTGCAGGTGGCCATCACCGCCCATGTCAGGCACTAGAGGGACAGAGGCCAGAAGTCCCTGCCCTTGTTTGATAGTTTATGACCTATCAGGATGACAGACATTAAATATACAATCACTTCTATGAACCTACCTCTGAAGGAGAAGGATAGGGTGATAATTGGAGGATATCACAGGGGGATCCTGACATTAGGGTTCAGGAAGGCTTCCCTTCAGAAATAATATTTAATTTGAAAGATGAGTAAGAGCTGGCAAGGCACACGGCGTGAGGGGAGCAAGAAGGGCACTCTAGCCAGGAGAAACAGCACATGGAAAGGCCCTGAGGCCAAAAAAAAAAAAAAACCACCACCGTGATATGTTTGAAGAACCCTAGGAAGGCCAGTCTGGCTAAAGCAGCGAGCAAGGGAGAGAGTGTAATGCAATGGGGCTGAAGATCAGACAGGCATTCACAGCCACAGGGAAAAGGAGCCACTGAGGGCTTCGAAGCATGGCCACACTGCAGGGTCAAAGGGCACCCCCCTTCCTTCCCAGTCATGTCAAATAGAAATGGCCAGCGCTACAGAAACCGCCAGCTGGACTCTGGGCCGAATCCCATGGTTCATGGTGTCGTAATAAACATATCTGGAGGGAGGGGAGGAGAGAATATTTCAGTGGCTTCCTGTCCTATTTCTGCAGAATAAGGGTCCCTCCAAGGGCCTGGAAAGCTTATGAGCTGTTACTTTCACCTGCACAGTTTTTGACCATGACCAGCCAGAGTCCAGGCCACCATCACGCAGGGGCAGTCATCACCCTTGCACAGCTAAGAGCATCTGAGAGTGGAGGAAAAACCCAGCCCCTGCTGACCTGGCCACTCCCCACCTCCAGGTCTTCCTGGTCGGCTGGCCTCAGTCAAAGCGCCGCCCCTAAAAGTCTCACTCGATAATAAGCCTGTTCCTCAGCATCAGGGGAGCAGATGACAGAACTTTCCCATGACCCAGGTCCCAGGGGGCCCTTCTCCAGGCCTGCCCCTGGGGCCGGGGCTCCTCCAGAGGCAAGGGAAGGGCCCGAGAGAGCAGCAGCTCTTGCATTCGCCTGCTTCAGCGTGGAAAGGAAAAGGAAGGCGGGCCTATCAAAGCAGCGAGCCTCCTCGGCCACGCCTGACCTAGATAAAGGACGCCCCCCTTCCCTGTTAAGATGCCCACAGCGCTCCCTCTGAAGGGCACCGAGTGGCTAACAGCAATGCGCCACAGCGCTGCCAGAGGCTACCAGGGTCTTTCAGTTCTCAAGGCTTCCGTAAGCGGTTGTCTTGGGATACACTAAGTGCTCAACAAATTATTAGTTTGGTGATGACAATGAGCGCACAGCGAGGCCCTCTTTACAAGCAACAGAAGTCAGCGCTGCGCTTACAGCCACCATGCATGTGGCACCAGCTCCCCCTGGTGGACCACGCCAGAGCAGCAGGCGTCCCTGCACCTGCCGCGCTGCACCCCAGCTGGCTCCCTCACCCCACCAACACAACCCAGAGCAAAGAGGAGGCAACCCGAGAAAGGGCCACTGCGAAGCCAAAAAGGCGCCGCCCACGGTAACGGGTACCTGTGCCGTAGTCGATGCGCGTGGAGTTCCCTACTGACTCCTTCAGGTAAACAGCCACCTCGGGCACAGCAGCTGCCAGATGGGTGGGGACCACTGTGGCCACCAAGTTTTCTGCTTCCTGATAACATAAGAGACACAAAGTGGTGGCAGCAGATTAGGCGGCATCTCGGTGGCCAGGTGCCCAGAGGCAGCATCTTGGTTGGAGCCAGGCTGCCACAGCGAGCAGTCCTGGCTCCCTGCTCTGACTGCCCACAGAAGGAAGAGGAGGGAGAGCATTTATTTTCACACAATGGAGACCACCCTGGGGTGGCTCTTCATCTGCTGACCCTCCCTCCAGGGGACACGGTTCTGGGGGCAAGACAGGAGGGATCTAAAAAGAAGCCATTCGACTTTCCCATCTAGTAACTCACTGACACCTCCAGAGATGTCCTCTTTCTTCATACTCCCAGCGAGGGAGTTTGTGCCCGACGTCCACCAGAGACATATGCAAGGACGTTCACGGCAGCATTATTTATAGCAGCCAAAACGTGGAAACAACCCACAACTGAACCGTCCGTCAACGGCAGAATGGATAACTTGTGCTATGGCCTTACCCTGGAGTGCTGCGTAGCAATGAAGAAGACCCACTGCTCCGCACAGCACAGGGGAGTCACGCAATGTTGAGCAAAAGAAGCCAGACATTTACATGAAGTTCAAACACAGGCAAGATCGATCTATAGGCAGCTGTCAGAAGAGTCTGGGGGATATCAACTAGAAAGGGGCACAAAGGCCCTGCTGAAGTGCTGGAATTTTCCGTGGCTTGACATGGACGGATGCAAGGGTAAAAACATGTTAAGATCTATCAAGGGGACTTCCCTGGTGGCCCAGTGGTTGAGACTCTGCCTGCCAATGCGGGGGATGTGGGTTCGGGCCCTGGCCCGGGAGGATCCCACATGCTGCGGAGCGGCTAGGCCCCTGCGCCACAGCTGCTGAGCAACCCCCGCTTGCCACAACTAGGGAGGGCAGGCGCACAGCAATGAAGACCCAGTGCAGCCAAAAATAAATTTATAAAAAAAAAAGATCGATCAAGCTGTACATGACCGACAGCTATGGTTTGTCAGCTTTCTTTAAGTTATAACTTAATAAAAAAAAATACGCCCATGTGCCATCTTAGAGACCAGAAGCAGCCCCAGGCCACTCTTACGCAAGGACAGTGTTTTGCTGGGTCCTCGGGACTCCCCTCTGTTCCATGTGAAAACACTAGGCCAAAGAAACTAGGATGCAAGTTTCTCTAAGTTCAGTCTATAAACACCTGGCATGAGGGACCTCCCTGGTGATCCAGTGGTTAAGACTCTGCGCTTCCAATGCCGGGGGCGCAGGGTTCAATCCCTGTTGGGGGGACTAAAATCCCATATGCCACATGGCGTGGCCAAAAAACAAAGAAACAAAAAAACCCAAAAATCCCCTGGCATGAGAATCTCCCGGAGACCTGGTGAGAATCTGGACTCCCAGGGGTGGCTATCCTTCATGTTTATTTTTTGTTTGCTTCTAACAGGTATTACCTTTGCATGACTCAAAAATAAATACATTATAAAAGGGATGCATTGAGAAGTCTTACGTCACCCTTTCCCATCCACCCCCTCCCCCCATCCTCAAAAAAAGAAACCACAGCCTTATTTGCCTCTTACATATCCTTCCAGTGCAAACTGAGCAGTACAAACATACCTTTTTTGTTTCCCCTCTTTCTTACCAAAAGGCAGCTTGCCGTGTGCATAACACCACAGCTCCCCTCTAACATAACAGTACAGTCGGCCCTTTGTATCCACAGATGGAGAACCCATGGATACAGAGGGCTGACCGAACCTCGCCATTTTATACAAGGGACTTGAGCATCCGCAGGGGGTCCCGGAACCAATCCCCCACAGACGCCGAGGGACCACTGGAAGTTGCGGTCCCTTCCCGAGTTCCCAGCGATTCTGATATCCGCCAGCTTTCTCCCCAGCCCAGCCCCCAAGCCTGTCCTGCAGCAGCCTCACCTCGTCCAGTTTGGCATACCAGGTCCTGTAGGCCTTGTTCCCAAATCGAGAGGGCTGGTCCACTGGAGGAGTCTCGTCAATCCACCTGTCCAGCGTGTTAAGAAGAGCGACCAGTTTCTCAATGGCCTGTGGAGGCAAGGAGAGGGGGCCAAGCCACGATGACTAGTGTCCCCAGGCTAGAGCCACAGAGGGAAGAAGTCCCAACTGCTGCTGGACAGTGACAGCAAGGCCTGGCACCACTGGCATCTCCCTGCTGTCCCCCCGTCTTCCCAACCACCCTGAATATGAAGGAGGGGACAGGTGAACACGGTGAGCCTTACAGAAAGGACCCAGCACTAGGCTGAAGGACCAGCGTGGCTTCTGCACCCGGTTTCTCTAGCCACATCTCATCCGGGGGAGCTGCCGCACAAGCACAAGCTGCAGCCCTGACCTGCTTTGCTACGTTTCATTGGTGTCTTCCGTTTAGTACACAATACCTGCTCAGCACTGAAAACAGATATGTAAAAAGGAAGAAAACAAAAATGACCAATGATCCTGCCACCCAGAAATCAACACCATAGGTGTACCCCGCTTTTCGAAAGTTCACTTTTCGCCGCTTTACTTTTACGGAAGACCTACATTAGTAGCTGTTTTTGCTAACAGAAAGAAATCAAGAGGGTTTTCACTTTACACTACTTTGGTTTTCAAAAGGTTTCGTAGAAACGCTCTACTTTCAGATAATGGGGGAACCTGTATTAACATTTTAACGTACTCTTCTCCTGCATCTTTTTAATAGTGTTTTCCATGGCTTATCATGGTGAGAATTTTGAAGGCAGCTTGACCTGCCTTCAAATCACAGCTAAAACACCATTTCGTTGCCGCAAGACCTTGACCAAGTGACTTTAACTCTCTGAGCCTGTTTCCTCATCTCAAAAATGGGCATGATGGAAAATAACTCCAAGGGCCGTCACAAGGACTAAGTGACAACCCATGAAGCATGCTAGCACAGTGCCTGGCACAGGGTGATGGTATACATCCACACACAGACTCTAAAACAGGCGTCACAGGGCACACGCTGCTTCATAGCCTGATCAGTTTCCTCATGACCCTTGTTCCACAGCAACATGGAAACATAATTTCGCAAAAGCCTCTAACAAGTGAATAATAGTTCACTGTACCAACGTACTGTGATTTACTTACCAAATCCCTCACTGTTAAATGTTTGGGTTACTTCCAATTGTTCACGCCATGAAAAATACCCTTTGCAGAAATGCTGGGTCAGAGGTGCGAACGTGGGTAACGCTTTGTACGGCCAGCAGTGTCTGAGACCCATCTCTCATCTCTCACCTCTATCTTTCCTACAGAGGGCAGGGACTAAGGAGTGGAATCAGTGTGACAGGCCAGGCAGCGTTAGCACACCAAATGTTACTCATCGAGGACATCAGGTGATGCTATCTATCTAAAACAAAGGTCTGTGAGGGCAGCTCCAGAAGTGCCCCTTCCAGAGGTAGCTCGCAGAAATGGGCCAGGACAAAGGTAACGAAAGGCTCGGGGAGCACACGACACAGGGGACAGGTGGGCCGGGAGGAGGGGCCTTGCCCAGAAGCAGATCTCGCCTGTGTCTGCCGGGTACAAATGGTATAAGGAGACACCTCCAGGCGCTCCTGGCGGGGTAGGAACTAGCAAGAGGTGCCCATGGGAAAAGGGGCAAAGGCACAGAGGGCGAGGCACGGTCAGGTCTGCCACTGCTGAGACTCTGCAGAGAAGTGGTCCTGAGAGCTGAGTGTGTATTTGTGGGGAGGGAAAAGGCGGCCTTGAGCTAACGGGGTACGTGGTAGCCCGTGCCCCCCGCACCGGGAGGCACAAACCACACTGCAGTCCGTGCCGTCCACACAAATAGCAACGTGACAGTGGCCCTGATGCTGTCCTCCCTCACCTCCCCTTTCCCTATGCTTGGGGCCTGGGAGAAGAGGAAAATTATCTGTAAGAGGAGAAAGTTCCCTTTATACCTGGCTGTGGCCAAGGGCCAGCGTGACAAAGAGCTGCGTTGCTGAAATGTGACCAAACGCACTGCCAGAGCCTGGCTTTGTGAAGAACCAGGTCGCCAGGAAGAGCTGATAAGGACAGAGCAAACCTAACCCCATGCAGCAGCTGGGACTTATAAGGGATGGTGCAGTAATCCTGGCCCCAGAAGCACCAGAACAGATTCCCCAGAGAACTGTCTTCTCGGTGAGGCACTGAAGGGGATATAAAGAAGGTGCTTGAAGCCAGCGGGGGCCAGGCCCCAGCTGCTAGCTCAGCTGGGCCAATGAATAATTAAAAGTCTCCTATAGCTCCTCTTTCTGGAGAGGGTTTTTGAAGGCAGGGGCTGCCTCTGTTGTTTGGCTTGTTGCGGGGAGAGGGTTGGAGGGGAGGAGCTGCGGGCTGAAGCCCCTAGGAAGCATGAAGAATAATTTGAGCCACCCTCCTCCTCCTTGGACCAAAGCTTCCTTTTCAGATTTCATGGACCAGTAAAATTTTCTCCAAAATCTTACTTGCCAAATTTAAATTCTGCCCTCATTTTAAAAAATCAAACAGAACAACAACAAAACATAAGCTTCCTATCTACTATCACCTTTATTTTACAAAAATAAAACATTTTAACCCCCAAAGAACAGGACAGACATAATTTCAGAAGGAAGGAGCGCATTCTAAACATGGGTCCAGATGATCTCATACATTCCCCTTGCTGCGGGTGGTCTGCAAGCCGCCCCCAGGCCACTCCGCCCTCTCCCCCACCCCCCACAGCCGCAGCCGCCTCCCCCTGCCTTGAGAGGCAGGAGAAGCGTCAGGGGAGCCACAGCAGCTGGCCTGGCAGGAAGGGAGGCCGCGTGCTGTGTGCGGTGCCTTCTGCCGCCACTGCCAGCCACAGGCAGAAGCCGGGAGACCTCTGGAGACCACACGGGCCACCCCTGTCCTCTGAGTGAGAATGAACCCAGCTCAGGAGCCCCAAGTGCAACAGCATCAGTGTTACTAGAAATTAAAACTGAAAACCAGCTAACGATAACAATAGCTAATAATGACAATGCCATCTAGTATGTGCCAGGCTCTGTGCTAAAAAAAAGAAACCTACACACGGGATCTCCCCAGGGGCCATGAGGAGGTCTGTGGCTCTTCCCATGAGGAGACGGAGCGTCAGAGGCGACAAGGCCACGCAGCTCAGAAGTGAGAGGTTATCAAAACCTGATCAGCCAGACTGCAGAACCCAAGCACTTAACCAGGTGCAATCCTGCCAAAAGAATGGCTCCTGAGCTGAGACACCGCCTGGGTGGTATGGACATCAAAGCCTCAGGGGTAACGAAGGGACCTGCGAGGGCTTTGGCAGCTCAGGATCTGCTGCGGTAATTACAACACTGCCCTTTAATTAGGCTTCCCCCACATTCCCCAGCCCACTGAGCACAGCTCAGCGTTCCTTATCACAGGCTCAAGGAGAGGCCCTCTCACCCCCCACCCCACCCCCCGCCGTCTGCGCCCACAGCCAAAGCCCCAGAGCACTGAGCAGGCCCAAGAGGAACCCAAGAGGTCACTGGGGGGCCCGCTCCCAAGAGACGGCTGTCAATCCTCAGCACAGGCCTGGCTCCCCACAGTGACAGAACAGGACCTCGGCCTCCCAGCAGCCAGCTAGGGTCCAGGGGCATGAGGGCTATGCCAGCCTTGCCAAAGGTGGACGGACTGGGCCAGGGCAGGGCCAGGCCTTACCCGACAGACCGAAGCTACGGCTAGAGAGCTGGGTGGACAAGGCACTGAGAGGCTGCTCGGGCCTGGGGTCTGAGATAAGATAAAGCTCAAGGGGGCTCTGGGCTGCCTGGGACAGGCACACAGGAGGCCGCTGGAGGCCTGGCACCGGGGCTGGGATGGCATCCAGCAAGGGCCGAGAGCTTGCCCGTGCCTATCAGCCTCCCCACAGCTCTCACCCTCCCTCTACAAACAAGCCGGTCTTTGAAACACAGCCAAAGAGCACCAAGCAGTGTACGCCCTGCAACTCAGCATTTCCACCTCTCGGAATGAATCCTTAGGAAAGAACGCCCACAGGTCTATGTGCGAGGGTGTTCAGAGCAGCAATGTTTAGGGAAATAACCTCAAAGTCTAAGCGGGGGACTGTTTAAACCAGCGAGGGCATGGCTCAGGGGGCAGAGGAGCCCCCGGGGCAGGTCTGGGCGACAGTCCCCTCGCTGTGAGCAGCAGGCTGCCCTTGGGAGCCCGTCACGGGGAGGAATACAGGGCGTGGCCAGCGTTTTTGTTCGTGTTATACACGTTTCTAGCAGTAATCTCTTTTTTTTTTTAAGATTTTTTTGATGTGGACCTTTTTTTTTTTTTAAAGTCTTTATTGTATTTGTCACAATATTGTTTCGTTTTATGTTTTGGATTTTTGGCCGCGAGGCATGTGGGATCTGAGCTCCCCGACCAGGGACTGAACCCACACTCCCTGCACTAGCAGGTGAAGTCCCAACCACTGGACCGCCAGGGAAGTCCCCTCTAACAGTAATGCCTTCAGTGAGCATATTTACCTCTTTTGTGATCATTTTTAATTTAAAAAGTTACATACAGACACCAGTTGACAAAAATGCAGGCTAGGGAATTCCCTGGCGGTCCAGTGGTTAGGACTCCACGCTTCCAATACTGGGGCCCAGGTTCAGTCCCTGGTCGGGGAACTAAGATCCCACAAGCCACACGGTGTGGCCCCAAACAAAAGAACAACAAAACGAAACAAAACAAAAATGCAGGCTATAAAACAGCTTATATACCTTGATCTCAATTTTATAAATACACATCTATTCACAGATTTTTTTTTTTAATTAGCAATGCAGACACTAAAGTGTCAGCGGCACGCGTGTCTGGGCGGCCTTAGTTTCTGCAGAGACTAAAGTGTCAGCGGCACGCATGTCTGGGCGACCTTAGTTTCTGCGCTGGGCCCACTGTGGGCTCCTGACAGCTATTTTTGGAAAGACCCGGCCCGGCAGGCTCCTGCCTTTGCCTACCTCGGAGACTCTGTACTCGAAGCTCAGCTTCTTCCCCTTCACACCTTCGTTGAGGGTGAGGATGAATCCGATGTAGTCAGCGTACGCCTGCCAAACAGAGTGGGGGCGGGACGTGGAGAAGGGTGTCAGAGCCCCACCCTCTACACCCTTGCCAGCCTCCAGCTCCACCCAGTTACCAAAGAGCTCCAAGCTGCCCCCGGCTCCCACCCCGACAGCAGGAGCAGCAGAAAGATAACGCCAAGCACCCAACCCTGATCCTCCATCCAAAACCACTGGCAGGCCAATGACCACAGTGACACCTGGACCTCCAACCAGAGTCTACTGTGCACTCACCATGGCTGCCAGCAGTTTCTTTATACAACAACCCCACAAGGTAGACACTATCATTGTCCCCATTTTACAGATGAGGAAACCAAGGCTTCAGGGGAAGTGACTCCTAAGACCAAGGTGTCATTAGACGTGCAGCTAGGATCCAGCCAGCCAAACTCCAAAGTAGAGCGGCGAGTATGCCACCGTTATACTATACCACCAAGGGTCCATCCCCTGGTAACTTTCCAGAGGTTTCCCCCAGCAGGCAGGCCAGGCTGTGTACCTGCGCTGCAGATGCCCTGCTCCCAGGAGATGACGCTGCTTTCTGCCCATGGCCAGGTCTCCCAGCACACCCATCCCCAGCTTCCAACTGGGCAACCTCTTCCCCACGGGGCTGCAGGTTACAGCCAGCACAGGGCCTAAGAAAGCACTGAGGTGCAGGCCCCTGTAGAGGCAGCTCCTGGCAGCAAAGCAACTTCTGTGTGGCCTTGTTTCTTCTGCATCCCTTTTGCCTCTCACTTTCTTGTTTCCTCTTTAACCAACACTTAAGGATGTCGGGGGGCGGGGGTGGGGGTGGGGAGACTTCCCTGGCGGTCCAGTGGTTAAGAATCTGCCTTGCAATGCAGGGGACGCGGGTTCGATCCCTGGTCTTCGTTGAGGGTGAACTAGATCTCTCATGCATGCCGCAACTAAGACCCAGTGCAGCCAAAATAAAAAGAAATTTAAAAAAAAACCAGGCAGAGGGCCAGATTAGGCTGCCCACCTACAGCCTAGAGCACAGCAGCTCAACCCATGGGGCTCCAGAGCCAGGCAAGCTGGAGACATAACTCTTTGGACTCTCATCTCGACCACTAACCGTGCCTTGCTAGATGTCTAAATGTCTTCACCTCCTGGCCTCAGTTTTCTCAATTTCAAAATGGAGATGACCTCAGAGTCCCAGGGTTTTTGTGAGGGTTAAATCAGCTACAGTAACTGGAGCATCATAAACACCCAATGTTCTTTGGAAAACATCTAGGGGAAAGCAAGGAACTAAAGCCACGTTTGGATTCAGACAATCCTGCAGGTTCGGGGAAGAGAAAAGTGGTGGCTCTCAACCTGGGCGAGACGGCTCCCAGGAGACTTCCAACATGTCTGGAGACATTC
Source organism: Pseudorca crassidens (assembly GCF_039906515.1). NCBI lineage: Eukaryota > Metazoa > Chordata > Mammalia > Artiodactyla > Delphinidae > Pseudorca > Pseudorca crassidens. The sequence goes on from NC_090302.1 coordinate 7,149,658, forward strand.
TTGGTTGTGATAACTGGGAGGAAGGCTGCTACTGGCACTGAGTGGGTAGCGGCCAGGGCTGTTACTACACATGCTACAGTGCACAGGACAGCCCCCTACAGCAAATGATTATCTGCCCCAAGTGTCAACAGTGCTGAGCTTGAGAAGCCCTGAGGCAGAGCAACCAAGACGATGAAAGGACTCGAACCACATCCTTTGAGCAGCTGAAGAACTAAGGCGTTTATCCCGGTGAAGACTTGGGGGAGAAAACAACTCAGAAAAGACACGATATCCATCTCCAGATACTTAAAGGGCAGGCTTGTGAAAGAGGAGCCAGACAGGCTAGCACGACCCCGGCCCCAACAAGGCGGCGAGGGCTCGGGCTCAGTGTAAGCACAGCAGACTCCTCACAGAGAACCTGCCGAGCTCGCCAGGACCCTGGGCCACCCTTCTACACAGGGGACACTCCCCACTCCAGCTGCCCAGGCCAGGTGTGGGCAACTGGATGGAGCTGGACGCAAGGCCTTCCCTGAGAACTTGAAATTGGCTTTCTTTTTTAGTCCCAGTCTTTCCACAGCCTGTACCAGAAGCTGGGAAGGTACAAGCTGTTGTCTTCTGCCCACCATGAAGACTGAGAAGCACAGAAAACTGGGATCCCAGCTCCCTGGCGTTTTAGACTCAGCCGCCCCCCTGCCCTAGGTTTCCATGTGGTAACCTCCTCTCCCTGTGATACACTGGCTCCCAGACTTGCTATTACTTGCAACCAAGCATCAGGGTGACCCACTCCGTCATGTAGGATGTTGAGCCAATACAGTAACCCCCAAGGGGCGATGGCTTACAAGAATCTGCAGCAGAACTCTCCATGGTCAGCCTCACCCCAGCCCCCAGAGACCTTCCCACTAAAGCATCCTGAGTCCTGCCCCTGAGGGGGAAGAGACAGCCAGCTCCCCTGTCACCTCTTTCCATAGCTTCTAAACAGCTCTGGCTCCAAAAGCAAGAAGGGTCAGGAGCTCACAGCCCCACTCAGGCCTAGAAAACCACTGTCTTTGAAGAAGCCCAAGTTTCTCATCCAGTTCTGACCCTACAGTGCAGACACCATTGGTACCTGAGAACGCTTCCATTTGCCCATGTCTGGAACAGTGTGGATCTCTTTTTTTGGAATGATGAAGTTCTGAGTGGCTGGAGGGATATCCTCCGAAGAATCTTGACAAAGAAAATGAAAAAGCAATCAGATAAATAGAATCCTTCCCTCCCAACACACACACACACACACACACACACACACACACACACACCACACACACACCCCACACACACACACCCCACACACACACCACACACACACCCCACACCACACACACCACACCACACACCCCCCCCACACACACCCCACACACACACACCACACACACACCACACACACACACCACACACACACACCACACACACCCCCCACACCACACACACCACACACACACACACCACACCACACACCCCACACACACACACCACACACACACACACCACACACACACACCACACACACCCCCACACACACACCCCCACACACACCACACACACACACACACCACACCACACACACACACACACCACACACACACACACCACACACACACACACCACACCACACACACACACACACACACACACACTTTTAAACCAAGACTCCACCGCGCAAGCCCTAGCATAAAGCAGACACGTACTCCCAGGATAAAGTACTGGCTTGTTAAGCCAAACCCACTGGCTTCCTGCCTTTCCGCACTCTGCCAGGAGCTGGGCAATCCTGGCAACCCCCTCAACAACTGATACGTCCAGTGGATCTGCCATGCCCTCTCCTCCTGCTTCCCAAGCAGGCAGAAAGGTTAGAAGAATAAAAGCCAAGTTGACCTTTTAGACATAAACGGGCAACTCAAAGAAGAAGAAGGGGAAAAAAAAAAAAAGGCCAAGAAACATTTGAAAAAAATTACCAACATCCCGAATAAGCAAAGAGATGTAAATTAGATGAGACTGCTTTTCTAAATCAGGTTGGCAGATTAAAAACATCTGGCACTGATTGGGGAAGGGGAAACGGGAACTCTCCTGCACTGTTGGTGGGAGTCTGACATGGTAGAATCTGCTGAGGGGGCAACTCAGCACTGTCTTTTGAAGTAAAAACTGCACACTACACCCACTGAGCCGACAGGAGGAATCAACCCTACAGATGTGTCCGCAGAAATAGACAAAGATGTACATAAAAGTGCTTACTGCATCGAAAAAAATTAGAAACAACCCAAATATCAATCAAGAAGGGGATGGATTAATAATGATGCGCCCGTATGACGGAAATCTTCCTAGTTTTTGAAAAGAACAAAATCTAAATTACTGACATGAGAAAAACAGCCTAAATACTAATAAATGAATAAACAAAACTGCAGTATATTATATACAATATAATCTTACTTTTGTAAACGAAAAATTTACATACTAATATAAATAACACATATACCTATTAGCTTATGCATTGGAAAAATCTAAAGGATTAAACACCAAAGTTAATAGCTGTCATCTCTAGGAGGTAGGATTTATAAAGGACTTCCACTTTCTAAGCTACATCTTACTTTTTTTTTTTTTTTTTTTTTTTTGCGGTACGCGGGCCCCTCACTACTGCCGCCTCTCCCATTGCGGAGCACAGGCTCGAGACGCGCAGGCTCAGCGGCCATGGCTCACGGGCCCAGCCGCTCCGCGGCATGTGGGATCTTCCCGGACCGGGGCTCAAACCCGTGTCCCCTGCATCGGCAGGTGGACTCTCAACCACTGCACCACCAGGGAAGCCCTGCATATTACTATTAAAAACTGACATTGTAGTACTTCTGTGGTCAGAAATAAACTATTTTAAATAGAGTTTCTGTATTTTCACAAGCTGAGGGGAAAGGAAAACACAGGGTAGTTTGTGTATCCCATTTAGCTGAAATTTATGTTTTGCTGCATAAATCTTTTTGTTTGATTATGGGACACTGCTTTCTGAAATCTGAAAAACTCTGAGTTCCAAAATACACCTAGTCCCACAGGTTACAGGTCGGGAGGTGTGGCCCTGAATCTACCACTGGGGATTTGTCAGATTAGTAAGCCCCTTCCTTTAAAAATGAAAACTCTCAAGAAATAAAAATAATTTTTAAAAAAATAAATAGGGCTTCCCTGGTAGCGCTGGGGTTAAGGATCTGCCTGCCAGTGCGGGGGACACGGGTTCAAGCCCTGGTCCGGGAAGATCCCACATGCCACGGAGCAACTAAGCCCATGTGCCACAACTACTGAGCCTGGGCTCTAGCGCCCGTGAGCCACAACTACGGAGCCCACGTGCCTAGAGTCCGTGCTCCACAACAAAGAGAAGCCACCGCAACGAGAAGCCCATGCACCACAACAAAGAGTAGCCCCCGCTCGCCGCAACTAGAGAAAGCCCGTGCGCAGCAACGAAGACCCAACATAGCCAAAAATAAATAAAAATTTTAAAAAATAAATTTATTAAAAAAAAGTAAATAAATGAAAATGAAAACTCCCCAAGAAGTGTAAAGGACTATCAGTCACTCACAATGTAGTATAAATCTGTTCCATTGCTGTCCTCCTAAAACCTAGCTCACATCAGCTGCATGGAGAAAAGGGAACAAAGAACTAAGTAGGTTCTAGAACATATGACCTTTGGGGGACTAGAGCCTGCCTCGAGAGACCCTGAGGAAAGGAAAAGTGCCAGGAGACGTGGAGACCTAAGGAGACAGAGAATCTGGGATAAGACCAAGGCAAACCTCTGCCTAATTCAAATTCAACCCAGGGCCCCAAAAACCAGACCGGAAACTCTCTTCCTCCTCCCACCTGTTCTGCAAGTCCTGTTCCCAGAACCTTCAACTGACGACCATATTATTAATAAATTGCTACTTCAAGTAAGATGCTAAACTAATAGCTTTGTAGGTCAGGCTGGTAACCTAACCGCATTGTTTTTATGGGAAAATGTGTTCTACATTCCAAATTATCCATTTGCAAATGATCTTTGGGAACAGAGCCCTTTTCTAACTTTGCAAGAACTGTTCCCTGAAAGGGACTAGCCTTCCCCACGTTACTTCACAGGGCTGGGCCCTGTTCCCAGAGGAAAGGCTACTTGGAAGTTTTGGGACCAATCACTGATGAAACACACACACACACACACACACACACACACACACACACACACACACAATTCGCCAGAACATGCAATCCCAAATCAAAAAGACAAGACTTCAAACTCGAGACTGTGATCAGTGAGGTCAGACCCACAGCCTCTCTAGCCTCAGATTATTCCGCCTCTGACAAAGGTGCCACGGGACAGCTGGATCCCCTACAACCCCTCAGTATAAGATGGAAACCTCCAGAGTTTTAGAGGTGTTCCTAAAAAATCCCACAGGGTATAATATGTTATCACCTACGACTTGGGAACCTGTCTACATGTTTAACCTGTACCATCTTTGAAAAGGATAACAGCAATCCAGATTTACTGATTACCCCCACGCCCCATGATTTGCCCACAACATCGACGGAACACACGCTACCAGCTCGGTGAGGAAACTACAGTAGCCCCATTTTGAAAGATAAGAAAACAGGCTCACAGAGGCCGCAGCGTGCCAGGTAGAGCCAGGTCTATGTAACTCCAGAATCCAAGGTTTTCATCACTACACTGTCTGAGTTAAGCAGTTCTTTCCACTGCTCCTAAACATCCCTTGTCTCAAACTTCAAAGAAGGAACACCTCCTGGGAACCGGAATCTTCTCAGCCATAGATAACCTCCCTGAGCCTTCCTCGGTCTCAGTGCACAGGTTCTCCCCCCACACCTCCCACCGCCCATCTTCACAGACACATTCATCTCACTGATAATTCTGGTTGTCTTATATATCCTGATGTCATTACCAGAACTCCTAAGGGCACATGCACAGAAGTTTTGCACCAAACAAAATAAATGTCAGGTTTCAAATGCCTTAACAGACCATACCCAGCTCTTTGGGGTTTTTTTTTTTTTTTTTTTGCTGTTGTTGTTGTTTTTTTGTGGCGGGGTAGGGAGTGGAGGGGATGCCTCTTTTGATTTTCAAAGTTTCTCCCTCCTGAGACCTTCCCAGAGGTCATAAAAGGGGAGACAAGGTAGAAGGAACAGTGAATGGTTTCAAAACATTAGCTGTTTTGAAATAGCTGTTTAGCCAACCTATTTGCACCTTTGACAGAATTTTAAAAGTCCTTCTTGGCTCAAGGGAGGGGACGGGGAGGGGTCAGCAAACACCCTTCCATTTCCCCACGTTACCGGTCTAAGAGGATCCTTTCCCTCGCACCTCCATCCCAGTTATTTGAGATGCACAGTGTAAATAAAAGTTACAGATGGTGATGCCAGAAAGAAAGTCGTCTCTTTGCACAACCAGCGTTTTTAAATCAGTGGTTTAGAGGACCAAGGGCAGTTTCCCTCGATAACTTCTTAGCCACTGAAACTCCGGAGCCCGGTCTCCAAGGGGAAAAGAGAGCAGGTGATGAGGGGGAGTCAGGGCCGAGGGGTCGAGGCAGGCCCCACGGAGCACCAGCCCCCAGCCCCAGTGCAGGGTCTAATGAAGACAGCAGCCGCCATCCCTGCCTGCTTCCGCGCCAGGTCAAGAGCTGACTTTAGCAGGAGCAGCCCAGGTGTGGAAAAGGCCTCCCCTTCGGGCCACGGGGCTGCCCGCCCGACCCTCGGGCAACTCAGGCTCCCCAAGTCCTGGCGTTACGCCCCACCCATCGCCCTTTTGCAGTCCCGGGATCCTACCCTCCCTCCAGATCCCCCAGCACTTCTCCCTCGGGGCCCAAGAGCGTTTGCCCCTCGAGTTCCTCCACCTCCCGACCCTCCTCCCCTCGCTGAGCAACCCACACACCGCACCCCACACACCCCACCCCGTCCCCGCCCCCACGCCTGGCACCGCCCCCGACCCCCACTCCACCGCGGCCCCTCCGCCCTACCTGCCTGCGACTGCCGCTGGCCCTCAGCCATCTTCCTGCCGCCAGGAGCCGGCCTGGATGCCTGCAGTCCCCTCTCACCTTTCACCCCCGCACCCACCCTGCCTTTCCCCGGCCCCACCACGCGCTCAGAGCTTTCCGAAGAGAAATGAGCACCGGCCGGCTAGAGCCGAAAACCGAGAATTAGAGTCACCCCAGCGAGGACGCCCGCCATATTGGTGCGGGGCACTCAGGGAGCATGCCCAGCAACGGCCGACTCGCGGCGGCCGCGCTCACCCGGAGGCGCTGGACATGTTGGTGCGGGGCGCCGGAGAGCATGCGCACCAACGGCCGGCTCGCCGCGCGACTCGCCAACCGCCTGCTGGGAGGGCCCTGGGAGCGCGGCAGCCATGCTTTTGCTGGGCGGTCCCCACCTGTCATCTAGTAGCGTGACTCTGACGCTATCCCTAGGACTAGGAGAAGACATTCCCTTGTCAACATGGTTGTGTTTTCCCACCACTCTGAAAGCAGCGGTCGAGGGCACCAAAAGGACTGAGAGGAATGCACACCACTGCCTCCAACAGTTTGGACGGCTTATGGAGGTGGGAGAGGGCGAGCTGGACGGCAGCCTCCGCCTTGCTCCCCTTCCAGGGTTCCACCACCTCGCGGGGTCCCCAACCGCTAACTGCGCCCTGGTCCCGCCCCAGGCCCCGCCCCACGCTCTCGGCTGGCCGCCGGGGCCAGCAACTGGCCCGAGGCCGCGCCCCAGGAGTCCGCCTACCCCGGGCCGCCTGCCCGGCCCGGTGGGTGGGCGCGGGGCCGCCTCTACCGGCTGGCGGCAGTGACTCGACGACCTTGGCCCAGAGGCTCTAGCGGGAACCCACCCACGGCGGCGGCGCGGACTTTGCCCAGCGCGGGGGACGGAGCGGACCGTGTGTCCGCGGGCGGGCCGCAGAGATGTTGGCCTTCGCTGCCAGGACCGTGGTGAGTGCGGCCGGGAAGCCGGCCTAGCGGGCCCTGGACCGGGCGGGCGGGCCGCAGACCGGGCCAGCAGCGCAGCTACGCCCGAGTGGGAAAACCGGCCGTCAAGGCGCCGCGGCCCGGTGCCTGCAGTCCAGCCTCACCAGCAGCTGCTGGGCCGGGGTCGGCAGGTGGGCTAACTCCGCCTGTCAGAGGGGGAGACTGAGGCTTAAGGTCAGAGGCTAGATCGAAGCCACACTCTGTGGCGCCAAATTCCAAAGACCCGGCAGACACAGTAAGGACCCTGGCTTCGGGCAGCACCTCCACCTTAGGCCCGGAGCCAAGGAGCGGAGAGACCAGGAGTGTCTCCTCACGGTTATTCTCTGCCTCACACACCTGTCACACGCTCAGCCTGAGCCATTTCTTCCCTGGCCAGAGCCACGTCTCCAACCCCATCCAGTTGGTCACCTTCCCCGGGTTTATCAAATGGCCCCTGGGGTATTGTGTGTGGCCAGAGACACTTCAGTGAGGGCATCAAGCTGGGCTGCTCAGAAAGTCCTCAGAATTGGCAGAAGGCAGCAGGTGGTAGCCCCATGCCCTCCCTCTCCACCAGTCACTCGCCCAACTTGATTAACAACCGCACACCCCCATGCCTCCACCCCTACCCCCAATCTTCCCCGGGAGCAGCTTGGAGCAGGTAGTGCTGCTATCCTGACTTGGATTCCTTTCCTCTCTACTCCAAGTATATCTCTGTTTGTATCTCCCTCTGTCTGGGCCAAGAAGGGTATTCAGACACTGCCAGGCCCAGAGGGCTGAGGTACCGCACCTGCCCAGAGGCTTTTCCAGATTTTCCAGGACCTCAGAGCGCCATCTCATCCTTGCCACTGCCACCTGAGCTCTGTTCCCATCCCACAGATGGCCTCTGGGTCATATTCTAGGACCTGCTAAATGGCCTGATCACTTTACTGCCAGGAAAACTGAGGCAAGGGGAGACTTGGCCAGCATCCCCGGACTCAAATCTAGTCCAGTCTCAAAGCCAGCATCCTCTGTTCTGGGTTATTTATTTATTTATTTGTCTGCACTGGGTCTTAGTCGCGGCACTCGGACTCTTTAGTTGCAGCATGCACGTGGGATCCAGTTCCCGGACCAGGGATCAAACTCGGGTCCCCTGCATTGGGAACTCCGAGTCCTTTCCACTGCACCACCAGGGAAGTCCCTGGTTTATTTTATTTTATTTTTTTGCGGTACGCGGGCCTCTCACTGTTGTGGCCTCTCCTGTTGTGGAGCGCAGGCTCAGCGGCCATGGCTCACGGGCCCAGCCGCTCCGTGGCATGTGGGATCTTCCCAGACCGGGACACGAACCCGTGTCCCCTGCATCGGCAGGCGGACTCTCAACCACTGTGCCACCAGGGAAGCCCTCTGGTTTATTTTTAATGCCCAAAGATCTCGTAACCCCCAGCTGAATGAGCCACAACTCAAGAGAGCCAGGCTTTGGTGGAAGGGTGGCCCAGAAGGGCCCCAAGAGTCTTGGAGGGAAATGTCCATTTATACTCCCTTCCCAGTGTCTGCTCCTTTGCACCAACCCCTGTTTTCAGGACTATATTCAGGGTTGTAGTTTAACCTCAGCGGCCAAGCAGCTTCTGTCCTCCAGCCAAGTTGTGCCTCATCAAAAACACCTATGCAGATTCTGACAGGTGCATTTTTAAAACCTCTTGGCCTGCCTCCTTGGCATTGGGCCCACCCAGGGAAGAAAGGGAAAAGTTGTCCAGGTTTCCTTCTACTCCAGTGCACACCGCCAGCCCTCTCACCTCCTCCCCATTCCTCCACTTCTGGAAGCTCAAGAGCGTGGAACAGCTGCTCCTGGGACAGCCATAACCCCAGATGCCACCACAGCTGCTGTAGCCAGCGCCGCTGCCCCCTCTGCCTCCCCCTGAATCTTGGCTCTTGTCTTTTCTTTCCAGCCCGGGCAAGTGGCTGCCTCTTGCTAGGTTCTGCTCACCCACTTGGTAGCACAGTTAGGCTTAGAGATCCAGCCCAAGGCAGACAGACAGGGCTCAAAACCTCAGTCCTGCCATGGAGGACGGGCAGCAGAAAGAGAAGGTATGAAACGGAGCCTCTGCCGCTTGCCTGCCCACTGCTGCCAGCAGCCTCGGACCCTCCTGTCTCTCTTTCTGTCCGCCTCCAGAGTCTCCAGACTCTCTCCCTCTGTCAGCTCTCACCCTCCTTGCCAGGCCACTGAGCTCTCTCTTGGCACAGCGCTGCCCCCATGCCACCCCTGTCCCCACCCCACAGACAGGAAAAAGCCCAAGACCTCGCCCTCACCCAGAGGTACTGTCGTCGTCTGGCCCTATCTGATTTTCTCTTCTTTCCTCCCATGTCTCCACCTGGTAAGGATGGGAGGAAAGGAGGTGGGGACCTCCGGGAGGGAGTGGTCACCTCACTGCTGGCTGGCTCATCGTCCCAGGGTGAGAAAGGTGGGGCCCTGTGCATCCAATAAGTGAGAGGTCCCTCTGAGCTCTGCCACCCCCAGGGTGAGAAAGGTGGGGCCCTGTGCCTCCAATAGGTGAGAGGTCCCTCTGAGCTCTGCCACCCCCAGTAGGTGCCGTTCATCCTGACTCGGTTCCTCTGAGTGCTGCCAAGATCAGTGGCCACTCCCCACCCTCCTCCATCCCTACTTACATCTCCTGGCTCCTAAGAGGTGGAGACACCTACAGCTGGAGAGCTGGGAAACCAGGGCAGTCACCACCCAAGAGGCCGTCTCTGTCCCCAGGAGTGGGCACAGAAGTGCCCAGGACTTCGGCTTTGGGATTGCCAGGGCCTCCCAGAGCCGGTGCGAGAATGAGTGGGATGTTCTGCCGCCTGCAGGTGAAGCCCCTGGGCTTCCTCAAGCCCTCCTCCATGATGACGGTTTCCAGTCGCTTTAAGACACACCAGGACTCGCTACCCCGGCTGCCCGTGCCCCCGCTCCAGCAGACCCTGGACCATTATCTCAAGGCGCTGCAGCCCATCGTGAGCGAGGAGGAGTGGGCCCAAACCAAGCAGCTGGTGGAAGAGTTTCAGACCGCGGGGGGCGTAGGGGAGCGCCTGCAGAAGGGGCTGGAGCGCAGGGCCAGGAAGATGGAGAACTGGGTGAGTGAGAAGGCAGGGGCACACCAGTCCCCTTGACTCGCGTGCAGGGTTAGGGCAACAGGGCACCCCCCACCCAGAGACCCTGGGTCGTTGTGAGCGTCCCTCCTGTGGCCTGTTGCTGGCTGCACACCCCAGATTTTCCAATACGGGCTGCTCTGGTGCAGCCATTTGCACCACAGAGTTTCTTGAGCACTTACTCTGTGCCCGACACCAGGCAGGGTGCTGGGAGAGCAAGAGGGGCGCCGTCAGCAGCCTGCGGGAGCTGACATTCAAGTAGGGCAGGAGGAGGACACGCGCAAGTGGACGAGGTCTTCTCAGCCAGTGACGTTCTATAGAAATGAAAAGGACGATGCGAGAGCGAGAGTGGAGAACAGTAGCATCTTCATTCTGAAGGGGCAGAGAGGGCAGGGAGGAGGCGGTGCTGGGTCTGAGACAGACAGAGGGAACAGCACGGGCAAAGGTGGCAACAGCTCGCGCGTTTGGGGACAGAGGCTAGAGTGGAGGGCAAGGGCAGGGCGGGGCCCCCAGGAGAATTCGGCACTTGGACTTGAGCTCAGTGGGAGGGGGCTGCAGGGTGATTATATTGACAGTGACTCATTGTCCTGGTTCTGTGTCTCAGTCTGTCACAAAGTCGTGTTCAGCGTGTGCAGACGCCCCGGGCCGTGTCTGTGCGCATCTTACACCTCAACGTGCAGTTAGAGAGGACTGCCCTGCTGCTGGGAGGGAAGCAGGGTGGGACAGGGAGCCCGGTGGGGAGAGGGAGGGAAGTCATTTGGTCCAGGGTATATTTCGGGGGTGGACAGTCCTGTCCTAAAGCAACTGTGTGGGTGAAGCGAAGGGGAATGTGTTGAGAGAGGGGTGAATGAGGGAGAAGCGGGTGTGCAGGAGAGGACCAGAGCCAGGTCTGGCCCTACAACGTGAGGGGCGCTGTGAGGGAGCGGGTGGAAGGGTGGGGGCTGCACAGAGGAGGGGGGAGTCATCAGCTGGCAGAGGGCACAGATGAGCCTTGGCGGGTCAGGGCCTTGGACCCTGGAATCAGGGTCTCAGCAAGTCTGAGACCTGGCAGTTTTCCAGCTTTCTTTAGCCCAGAACGACTGCTTCAGACAGAATCTGCTGGCTGAAGGGCTGGGGTCACCACCCCCTCGCCACTCACAGGGCTCTTAAGGGGCTCTCCCACTGCCCAGCAGATTCTCACGGAGGGAATGCCCACATCGATAGGATCTCCCCTTGACTCCCGAGCTCGGGTCAGAGGCTCTGAGGTCCTTGGTGACCTGAGGGCTCCTGGCTAAAGGCCAGCCCAGCCCGGCTGTCCTCAAGGGGAGGGAGTTCCTGTCTGCCCCTCCCTGATCTACAGATGAGGAAACTGAGGCCCAGAGAGATAGATTGAAATCCCAGAGGCACACAGCAGCTCTCCAGGAGGCCCCGAGTTAGACAGGAGGGTCTGGCTGATCAGGGGCCATTCTCCAGGTCACAAATCAGCAGACAGCAGTCGCCCACTGGCCTGCTGTGCCACCCGGGCACGTTGTCCTCCTTCACCCCTTGCCAGGGGCCCAAAGCCAGCAGTTTCCCAAGGGGAGTCTGTGTGGTGAAGAGGCACGTCCCAGTGCTGTTTAAGATGGGATGCGGAAGCATGGTGGGGCCTGGGTCTCCAGGGACTGAGGGACCTGCCACAAAGAGGCACATTGGGCCTGTGCTTGGGGGAGTGTGTAGCGGGGGCGATGTTGCCATCAGCACCTGAGGTACAAGGGTGACAGTCACCTGGTTGTCCCAAGACAGGAGCCTTTAGCGCATGTCCGTGGCTAGTCCCCAGAGATACCCTGCCCTGGGCGGAGGACGGCCAGCCCAGTAGAGACGCAACGTGTCACCTACATCTTGTCACTAGTGCAATGATTTGTCTTTACAGTGAGCTCCCCAGATTACCCTGACCTTGAGATCCAAGTGGGTGTCCATTCCCTAGTATGACAGCAACAAAACTGAGGCCACAGAGGACCAGGATTCCTGAGGGCTCTTCTGAACCCCGGGCTCCTGCCTACCTGGACAGTGCCTACCTGAGATGGGCAAAAACTCATTCATCAGACATTCTTTTTATATAGCTTTCTCTGTTTTCCTTTCTGTCTATCAGACAGACGTTTTTATTTCTAAAAGTATTAAAATCATTGACCTAAAACATGTAAGATAAGGAAAAATGGTTGATATTTCCACCTCTGTTCTTGCCCCCACCCCAGGTTTCCTGCCAGTCTTTGCTTCTTGGCAGTGTTGCCTGATTTCCCTCGCTAATGCTGATTGGCTCCATCTAAAGGGAGGATGATGGGATGCTGCTGGGTTTAAGGGATTGGGCGGGGTCTGGATCTGAGCATTCACTTTGAGAATCTGTGCTCCCTAGAGGGGACAGAGGGTGCCCAGCCAGGTCCACTGGCCCTGGTGGGGAAGGGGCAACCTGGTCCCCATGCACCCCTCCTCACAGGCTCTGGTCCTTCCCCCAGCTGTCTGACTGGTGGCTTAAAACAGCCTATCTCCAGTACCGCCAGCCCGTAGTCATCTATTCCAGCCCTGGTTTGGTGCTGCCCAGGCAAGACTTTGTGGATCGGCAGGGCCAGCTCAGGTGAGTGGCCAAGGTGGGCGTGGGGCTCTGGGCTTTCTGCTGGGAGATCGGAAGGGCCCCGGCCCTGTTACCTTTCATCCCCACAAACAGCCTTAGGAAGTAGGGAGCGTCATCCCTGTTTTACAGGTACGGAAACAGGATCAGAGCAGTGAAGGCACCTGCTCAAGATCACCTTTCGGGATTGGCTGACCCAGACAGGAAGCAGGATCTTCCTGGCTCCAAAGCTTCATAACTGTTAACCACCAAACTGCAGACTGGGGCCCCTCCCTCCTGCTAAGCCTGAGGCCACCCCTCAGCCCAGTTCTGGCACCTCACCACTCCTTCCTGCTCGCCTCCGCTGGCCACAGGGGTGACCTTTGTACACAGTCCTCTTTCCACATTTGGCCATGTCACTTTGCCTTGGCCTCTGTTCCAGTCCTACCAGGGGTAAAAATACCAGTGACGGGGATCTCCTGCCCAAGGACTAGACACTCACGGCTATCACTGCTTCTCTTAAAGGGATCAGGGCACCCCAGGAAGGGCCAGGGGTTCAGGCCCAGGAACTCTAGCCAGTGGGCCCCATGTTGGAGGCCAGGAGCACCCCCAGGGTTCGGGCATGGTTGACATGGCCCAGACAGTCCAGGGATGAAGGGCAGGATGAGCAAGGTGGCCTGGGGGACACAGAGGCCCAGAAACAGGAAGGGATCTAGGAGAGGGGAACACGTCATGCCCCTGCCCTCCCATTCACCCTTCCCCTACCCCCGCAGTCCTAGGTCCCTCCATGACTGATGCCTCAGAGCAGGGTGACGGCCTTCCAGACTCCAGGCTGTGGATCAGGGCCTCAGGCCCGCTGCGGTGGAGTCAGAGGGCACTGGCTCATAACCCAGCCATAATCATGCTGCTGTCCCTGCCAGGCGCCTGGCCGCGCATCTCCCTAATCCCTTTCCCTAGAGATTACGTGGGCTGGGACTGGAACACAGGTTCTGCACTTGAACTCCTTCAGGCTCTCTGTAAGCAGGAGAGAGGAGGAAGGTAGTAGGTCGCTTCCCTGGACTAGGCTGCGCCCATCACCCTGGCGTCTCTGACCCAGGGACCTCCTTCTGATCTCTAACTGGTCCCTCCAGGTTCGCTGCCAAATTAATCGAGGGTGTGTTGGATTTCAAGGCCAGGATTGACCAGTGAGTGGCCCCGCCCCCACCCTGTCTCCTCCCACCTTGACTGCCTACCTGCCACAGCCCCTCCAGCCGGCCCCGCCCTACCCTAAACCGGAGCCCCCTCCCCGCACCCCGCACCCCCTGCCGGGGTGCTGAGCAGGCCCAGAGCTCAGTCGCTTTCACTTCCTGTTGACCCAGCCTCTTTGGGGGCTGGGGAGACAGACCTGGGTCCTCCGCTCCAGCCGCCGTGACCTCCTCCGGGTGGTCCTATTCCAAGAGAGCCTGGAATTGGCGTCCCAGCCAAAGAGGACACCGCCCCCCCACCGCCCCCCCGCCCCCCGGGGTTGACTTGCTGCTTCATCTTCCCTGTGGCAAACTGAAGCCCAGAGAGGAGAAGGGAGTTTCCAGGGTGACTCACGAGCAGGGTGGATTTCGGGCCTCCTGACCCAGTCGGGCTCCAACAGGCCCCCCTGCAACCGACCTCACGCTGAGGGGGCGGGGGGACACGAAGGGGCCCAACACTGCTTGCGTGAGCCCCACTGCCTGACCAAGCCCGCAGCCATAGCCAGCAGCTCCCTGTGGGTCCCGCCTTCCTCCCTGTCCCTCTGCCCCTGCAGCGAGACCCTGCCCGTGGAGTACCTGGGGGGAAAGCCGCTGTGCATGAACCAGTACTATCAGATCCTGTCCTCCTGCCGCGTGCCGGGCCCCAAGCAGGATTCGGTCACCAACTTCAGCAAGACCAAGAAGCCACCCATGCACATCACCGTGGTGCACAACTACCAAGTGGGTGGGCCCCCGCAGCCTTAGCCCCCGTGGTGCACAACTACCAAGTGGGTGCCCCCCCGCCCCGAAGCCTTAGCCCCGCGCTCAGTTGCCCGGAGGAGAGGGGCGGGGCTGAGAGTCAGCTTCCCCAACACACCTGCCCATGTGCCCCCGGAACAGGCAGGCCCTGGGCCTCTCTCTGCCCTGGGTCTCCAGCCAGGCCCCAGCCTGGGGGAGGCCAGGAAGGGCTATGGGCCTGGGCAGCCTGGGGAGAGCAGTGCAGGGACCTCCTCCCATCTCCTCGCCCTCAGCCTGACGCCATCCTCTCAGCTGGGCTGCCCAGGCCAGGAGGAGGCTATGCCGGGAGGTGACTGCTGCCCATCTGAGGCTCCCACGAACCGCCTTCTCTCCACCTGCCTGTGCCCGGACAGTTTTTCGAGTTGGATGTGTACCACAGCGATGGGACGCCCCTGACCTCGGATCAGATTTTCACGCAGCTGGAGAAGATCTGGAACTCATCACTGCAAACCAACAAAGAGCCTGTGGGCATCCTCACCTCCAACCACCGTAACTCCTGGGCCAAGGCATACAGCACCCTCATCAAAGGTACCCCTGGGATGGGAGGGGAGGCCCACACCAGGCCCTGGGCAGCCACAAGTCTCACTGAATCCTCTCAACTCGGAGCGGGTGCTGTTGGCCCCATTCCACAGAAGAGGAAACTGCAGTGCGGTTGGGTCCAGTTAGTTCATTCTTTCTATTAAGTAGCAAGTTGCCGTGAGAATGCAAGTCCTCTGGCTGAGGAGCCCACCTCCACCTTCCCTCCACATCCCGTGTTGGTCAGGAGCATTGTCCCCAGAGTCAGCCCCCGGGTCGGATCCCTGACTGCCTCAACGGCTCTCTGCGTGACCTGGGCTTCTGTTTCCTCCTTTCTGAAGTGGGTCAGGTGTTAGCCCTGCCTCACGGGGTGCCGTGGGGCCGCAGGCCCCTGCCAAGTGAAGCTCCGGAGGCCTCCCCAGGCCTGGCCCCCATGCCACCACACACACACGCACACACACATCCCCACAGACAAGGTGAACCGGGAGTCAGTGCACTCCATTCAGAAGAGCATCTTCACCGTGTGCCTGGACGCACCCACGCCTTGGGTCTCGGAAGACGTGCGCCGCAGCCAGGTGGCTGGCCAGATGCTGCACGGGGGTGGCAGCAAGCTCAACAGCGGCAACCGCTGGTTCGACAAAACGCTGCAGGTGAGGACCTGGCAGGGCCAGGGCTCCCGCCCAGGCATGCACCCAGCCTTGGCCCACTGCTGCCCCGGGACTTCCTGCCCCTCCCCTGGAGCCCGGAGTCCCTGGCTTCCCAGCTTGTAAAGCAGCGGGGAAGCCAGAAGGTGGGCGGGGCTATACCTAGCAGCAGTCAGCCTGTCATTACTGGGCCTGGCCTGGTAACCCGCGTCACTCCTCCGACATATCCATCAGCAGATCAGAGAGAGCCTGGGATGTGGGGCCAGGCAGAGTGGCCCAACCTTGGTCGTGACTTTCCCTCTGTACCTGTAAAATGGGGTGGTAGGACTCGCAAGGGTCGTTGCGAGGACTCGGAAAGGTCTGTTTAGCACGGGATGTGCTTAGCGTGACCTGGGACAGGTGTTCCAAGGCCCCCAGTGAGTGTTAGCTGTTAGGAATAAGAGTAATAAGTCAGCAGAACCCCTTGAGATGGTTCAGGGACGCCCTACCCATGGGACCCAACCGGAGAGTGGCTCCAGGGACCTGGGGCTGTCGGGGTCCCCATTCTCCTCTGCAGTTCATCGTGGCAGAAGACGGCTCCTGTGGGCTCGTTTATGAGCATGCGGCAGCAGAGGGACCCCCCATCATCACCCTTGTGGACCACGTCATTGAGTTCACGTGAGTGTGGTTCGCCCATCCTCCAGCCAGTTCTCCAGCTCCTGATGACAGGTGACACAGAGGCGACAGAGTAGCCCTCAGAGGAGCAACGGCATTCTCCCTTATACCTGGGAATCTGTTTCTTCAGAGGAAGCCAGAAGAGGGCATGGGTTTTAGAGTCGATCAAACCAGGGTTTGAATTCTGGCTCTGCCACTTCTCAGCCTTGTGACCTTGGACAAGTCCCTTCCCCTCCTCCGTTTCCCCATTTAAAAGCTGAAATGAAGGCAGTTCTCAGAAGAACAAACCCAAAAGTCTCCCTGGGCTGGTCCCCGCCAGCTTCGGGGACCCATCCTAATCCCGGGGATGGACCCAGGCTCCCAAGACGCCCGGCAGGAGGCTGAGACCCCCACGTCCTATGCAGGAAGAAGCCCGAGCTCGTGCGGTCTCCCATGGTGCCCCTGCCCATGCCCAAGAAGCTGCGGTTCAACATCACCCCCGAGATCAAGAGCGACATCGAGAAGGCCAAGCAGAATCTCAGCATGTGAGTGCTGGGTGGCAGGCGGGCGGGGCCGGGCCCCTCTAGCCAGCACAAGAGTCAGCTCTGCCGTCGTGCCTGGCTGGTTCTGAGACTGCCCTCGGCCCCTCCCTGGGGCTGGCAGAGGCTGCCCGGTGTCTGCTCCTCACCCACCTCCCCCGACCCCCAGCATGATCCAGGACCTGGACATCACGATGTTGATGTTCCACCACTTTGGGAAGGACTTCCCCAAGTCTGAGAAGCTGAGCCCAGACTCCTTCATCCAGATGGCACTACAGCTGGCCTACTACAGGTGCGCCCCGCCCCCCATGAAGGAGGGATGAAGCCTGGGGGCGGAGGCGGGGGGACCTGCCAGGTGTGCTCAGCCCACCTCCCACCCAGGATCTACGGGCAGGCGTGCGCCACCTATGAAAGCGCCTCTCTGCGCATGTTTCACCTGGGCCGTACCGACACCATCCGCTCGGCCTCCATGGACTCACTGACCTTCGTCAAGGCCATGGATAACCCTGATGTGACGGTGAGAGGTCCGGGGCAAGGGTGGGAGAGCTGGGTTCGAGGCTTCTCCCTTCCTGCTCATTCTGTCAACACGCAGTGAGCACCTATTGTGTTCCAGTCCTGTGGTGGATACTGGGCATCTAGGGGGAGATGAAGCCGTGAATTTATCAGCGTGGAGCTTTCTTTCAGCCAAAGAGAAAAGGAAACTGCAGTGGACCCTTGAACAACATAGGGGTTAGGGTCACCGCAGAAATCCACATGTAACTTTGTAGTCAGCTCTGTGTCCATGGTTCTGCACCTGCAGGTTCAACCCACCACGGGTCATGTCATACTGTCGAATTTATTGAAAACAATCCACGTGTAAGTGGACCCGCACAGTTCAAACCCGAGTTGTTCAAGGGTCAGTCATCAGCAGTGAGCACTTGCCCTGTGTCAGGCCTTGGCTGGGGGCTGGCCAGAGAGATGGCAGCTCCAGTTCCTGGTCTCAGGGAGCTCAGAATCTAGAGTGGGGAGTGGGCCACTGAGGAAGGTGGCAAGAACAGGAAGCTGCAGCTCCCTGTCCCCTCCCCCTGCCCAGGAGCACCAGAAGGTGGGGCTGCTGCGGAAGGCCGTGCAGGCCCACCGAGCCTACACCGAGCAGGTGAGCCGGCCCTTCCTGTCCCTGCTTGCGTGACCCGGGCGTTTCCCACTGGCCTGTCCACCTGCCTGTCCATCCCTGCAGCCAATGGCTGCTCCCCTTAGCATCAGACACCCCTCCCCTAAGGCTTGGGGCACTTGGAGCAAAGCTGAACATCCCCATTTTACAGTGGGAGAAACCAAGGCGAGGCCCAGTGGCTGCCCGGGTCGGCCTCTGGATCTTGCGTCATCACGGCTTCCCCAATGCCCCTGGAGCCCAGGATGCTGAGGGTGTGCACGGGCTGGCAGACAGCAGGGGTCCTGCCCTCTGACAGCTTGGGCTGCAGTCAAGGGGTGGAGGTCTGGTTCCCATCCTGGCCCTGAGCACTTGTACATGCCAGGCTTTGCCCATGTCACATGCAGAGGTCTATCTAGATCTCACTGCCGCCCCGCAAAGGGAGTTTAGTGACTGTCCCTATTTCACAGATGAAGACACTGAGGCTTCAAGATGTAAGTGACCTGCCAAGGTCCCTGCCAGGATGATGCCACCCAGCTGCAGTCCTGTGCTCTTAGGCTGCACCTTCCTGCCTCCCTGGGTGGGTCCCTGGGCCTCAGTTTCCCCATCTGTGAAGTGAGGGCTCTTCTGCTTGGCTGCCCTGGTCTCACGGGTCTGAGGGGCCAGTGAATGGAAGAGGCATTGCCGCCATGGGCTCCTGAGGAGGGCAGCGGTGCCTCGTGGGCCTGAAGCCCCTGTTCCTGACAGCTCCCCTTCCTGCAGGCCATCCGTGGGGAGGCCTTCGACCGCCACCTCCTGGGCCTGAAGCTGCAGGCCATCGAAGACCTGGTGAGCATGCCCGACATCTTCATGGACACCTCCTACGCCATCGCCATGCACTTCAACCTCTCCACCAGCCAGGTGGGCCACTGCCCTAGGTGCCCTGGGGTGGCAGGGAACAGAAGCCACTAGAAACTGGAGACGGACAAAGGCTGCACTGAGTGGAGCCGAGGTCCAGAACACGGTCACTTGGTGGTGATGTGACGCACACAGGCGCACTCCCGAAGCAGCTGAGCTTTGGAGGAGGAGCTGGGGTCAGGGGGCTTCGCTGCAGCTCGGGCAGGCCGGGAAGGAGTCAGGATCCCCCCCGCCCGCTTTCATGCATTCACTGATCAGATGTGAAGGAACGTCTGATCCATGCCAGCCTGTGCTGGGCACTGGGGTAGAGCAGGGACAGACCACTGCCCCTGCCCCCAGGGGCTCACAGTCCAGACAGAAGCACAGGGAATGAGACAGTCCCCCCTCAGGGACGTCAGGGAAGTCTCTGTAGGGAGGTGACACAAGAACTGCACCCCAAAGAATGAAAGGGAGTAAGCTGTCGGCTGGAGACGAGGAGAGGGCGTCTCAGGCAGAGCACGGTGGGAGCCGACGTGGAAAGGCAGGCTGGTGCCGCGACGGGGCTGGGATGAGAGCCTTGGTCCTGTGCCATTCTCAGGTCCCTGCCAAGACAGACTGTGTCATGTTCTTTGGGCCTGTGGTCCCAGATGGCTACGGTGTCTGCTATAACCCCATGGAGGCGCACATCAACTTCTCCGTGTCGGCCTACAACAGCTGCGCAGAGACCAATGCGGTCCGCCTGGCGCACTACCTGGAGAAGGCGCTCCTGGACATGCGCGCTCTGCTGCAGAGCCACCCCCAGGCCAAGCTCTGAGCCCCGCTGCTCAGGCCTGCCGGTGCCACGGCCAAGCCGCCTTGGGCTGGCCCACCCACCGGGCCCTACTCCTTCGCTCCCTCTCCCCCTGGGCCCCCACAGATCCGACCGAGTCTGGGATGGCATCCCCCAGCGGGGCCCGCGGGGCCGAGCTGAGTACCTTCCGTGGGTCCTCACCAGCACCCGGGCTGAGTCCAGAAGCTGAGCAGGAGGTCGGGCCCGGAGCCCAGCATCTCACCCGCCGTGGCCTCCTCCTGGGAAAGGAACCAGCCGAGCTCATCCCTCGTCAGGGTGGGGACTAGGGAGTCCCTTTCTTACTAGCTCAGCTCTGCCCAGGTCCTCCCGGGTACGCGGCCAGGCTTGGGTCTGTACCCTGATCCCTAAGCTCCCAAGGACCTAGAGACAGGGTTACCTGGAGCTGGGGGCCTCCAGGCTTCCCCAGGGCTGAGGGGCCAGGGCGCAAGGTGTGCTGGTGGAGGGGAAGTCCACGCTGTGTCACAGCACCGTCCCCCGCGGCTCCGTGCTCTTCTGGGTGACGTGGCTCACAGGCCCCAGCTCGCTTGCTTCCACACAGCTTGATTCCTGAACCATGTCCTGGTTGTATAACAGTATCACGCGAGGCAGTTAATAAAGGGGAAATTTGTTGGGAAAGAGTTGTTTCAGCCGAGGAGGCAGGCAGGGTGCGGCAGATGCCTGGCTTTGCCTTCCTGCAGCTTCCCCCGCATCTGGGAGCTGGTGTCCAAGCCGCCAGTGGGCCCAAGGGGAGGGCTCCCAGAGGAGCGGAGCTCTCAGGCTTGGGTCAGGAGGCCAAGGGCCAGCTCGGACCTCAGGGCTCTGGGCCAGGACGGCACCAGACCCAGGCCTGCGTTCTTCATGGATACCTCCCACCTACCCATGACTTGGGCCTCTCCAGTGCCATGGGCTATGCGCCAGGACAGCCCTCCCAGGGGACCGTGGGGCCCGATACCCTCGAGTCTGGTTGTCTGGGCAGTGTGGCTGACACCCAGGGCCCAAGGCCTCATCTGCTGCCTTGCACTGAGCCCATCAGGAGTGGTGGCTGGGCAGCCATGCTGACCCCAGCCCCAGCCACTGCCTGGGACCACCAGGCACCAGATCATGTGGCCACACGGTCCAAACATTGTATCTGTCCCCAACCCCACGCACCTGGTACAGGCAGGGTGTCCTGCCAAAGTCAGCTGGGCTGTCTGTGGAGAGCGGAGAGACTCTGGCCCTGAGGAAGACACATGTGAAGCCCCAATTGGAGATGCCAAGGGTGGGAGAGGCTACCCAGCCTGTGGGGGCGGTGCTTCATGGCCTGGCTGACCTGCGGTGGTCACCGCGGGAGGCGGGTCCTGAGGTGGTGTCCGTTTTGCAGATGACGGAACAGGCTCGGGGAGCACGTGCCTCACCATGGGGCGAAGCCTCGGGGAGCAAGGAGTAGAGCCCAGCCCGTGGGGGAGTGGGTGTCACCCGAGGCCTGGCTGCTCCTTGGGACCCCGGCAAGGCCGGCAGGGTGGGGTATTGCCAGGGCAGGGGTGCACGAGTGTCCCTTCAGGGACCTCAAGCAGGAGGACCAGAAGAGAATCCCACCTCAACAGCACAGAGGCCTTGCTCTGCAGCTGGGGAGCGGGGCGGGCCCCTGGTGTCCGCAGGCTGGGTCTCAGGAAGCAGGGCCCGCAGCCGGAGCTGAGCGTGCCCTGTGTGAGCAGCGCTAGGGCGGAGCTGCACCGACCCAGCCGGGGGCAGGCAGGGAGGGGAGACAGTGATGCAGGCCAAGGACACTGCAGTGACACACACCCAGGACTCCTGAAACTCGAGTTCTAAGAACTGTATGGGTCTGACTGTAAGGCAGGATTTTTTCCCAAAACGTTATCCTTCAGAAGTGAGGTCATTCCGCTGCATCTGAGTTGCTATAGGTCTCATAACACAGAGGCTCACTCGGTTCTTGAGGGCAGCGAAGTACCGCTTGGGGAAGACACATGTAGCACCTAAACAACCCCAGTCAGTGTCAGATGGAATGCTTAGAGGTCCCCGGGTGGAGCTTCTGGGGGAAAAAAGTCAAAAGAACGATGAAGATGTAGTAATTACTCCTGAGGGTGTGACCTGTGGCCTCACACTTTGCAAGTGTTGAATGCAGGACAAGCAAGTGTCTTACGGGTCTCTGGACGTGAGGGGAGGTAAGTTTGGGGCAGGTCACATACTCCTACAGGAGCGATTTTTAAAATCCAGCTGTCTGAATGTTACACCAGTATGTTTGGAATAAAATTTCAAGTACACTGTCATGCATGAAATCCAGAAGGTGCTGCTGTATCCCAAACTGCCTGTCTAGTGGACCCAGGAGAACTAGGTCAGCAGACCCAGAGGTTGCCCAGGGACAACCAGACCCTGATGCCAATGATGCAGAAGAACTTTTTTTTTTTTTTGCAAAATGAGTGAAAAAGAACTGTCCTCAATTTATGTACTTTGTGTAATACAGCATTTGAAATTTGAGAATAATAAAATTAATAATAAAGATTACTTGGCTTTTACCTAGGTCCTCTAAAAGTTTGTCCGGGTTGGCATGAACTTGATTTTGCTCTCTCCATTGGGAAAGTGCAGTGGCTGGAATCAAGGGCAGGCCTGGAGCAGAGCCCCAAGGTTGAGTGAGGGCTGGACGCCATGGGCCAAGTTAAAGGCTTGGGTTTTATCCCAAGACACTGAGGACGATGCTTTAGGAAGATGCTGAGGAATGGACTGAAGGGCCCTGATGGGTGGGGATGAGGGCCACCTGCCAGGAGGCTTTGCTGCTGCTGAGCAGGGGGTAGTGGGCTGGGACCCAGACTGGCCTGGAAGGCAGAGAAAGTGGCTATTTCAAAAGACACTGACAAGGTGGAGTGAGCAGGGCTTGGTGACCAACTGAATGGGAAAAGGAGTTGGGCAACCCGCAGGTGGGGTGCTGGACAGCTCTCTGAGAGCCCAACCAGGGTGAACGTGTGGGTGAGTGCCAAGTGGGGTAAAAAGCAGCGTTTACCCGGGATTCAGGGAAACCTCAGGGCTCATGAGACGGCCCCGTCCTCTCTCTTGCTGCATCCTGGATTTCCTCTGACCTCCAGTTTTTCTCTTTAACTATGTCTAGTCTGCTGTTAAATCTACCTACTGAGTTCTTGTTTTTTAGCTATCATATTTTCCAGTATTCATTGAAAAATCTGCCAGCATTCACGTTATAGTTTCCTGTTCTCTGCAGATACACATATATATACACACATACATACATACATACATACATATATATTTATTTCTGGCTGCCTTGGGTCTTCGTTGCTGCGTGCGGGCTTTCTCCATTTGTGGTGAGCGGGGGCTATACTTCGTTGTGGTGCGTGGGCTTCTCATTGAAGTGGCTTCTCGTGGAGCACGGGCTCTAGGCGTGTGGGCTTCAGTAGTTGCAGCACAAGGGCTCAGTAGTTGCAGCACGCAGGCCCTAGAGTTCATGGGCTTCAGTAGTTGTGGTGCGTGGGCTCAATAGTTGTGGCTCGCAGGCTCTAGAGCGCAAGCTCAGTGGTTGTAGCACACGGGCTTAGCTGCTCCATGACATGTGAGATCTTCCCGGACCAGGGATCAAATCTGTGTCCCCTGCACTGGCAGGTGGATTCTCAACCAGTGCACGCCCAGCAAAGTCCTGCAGATATTTTCAAGTTTGTCCCTTACTTCTTTAAAAAAGTAAAACAACTTAAAATCTGTGCTCGATCATTCCAGCACCTGAAGTATGTGTGGGTTTGTTTCTAATACTTGTTTCCAGCTAGTTCTCAAGGATGGTGGTGATTCCTTTCCTACCTGGTCATCTTTGTCTATATTTTGTTCATGGTAGTTTCTTAAAACTGTATAAATAATTGAAGTCTGGCATGAAGGTTCCTTCTTCCAGAGATCTGTTTGCTTCTGCCACACGTCTGGGATGAGGTCACCTTAACTAAATGTCCAGGTTGTGTGGACCGTGGTAGGGAACCCAAACCCAGCCTTCGAGCTCATGTGAGGATGGGATTACTTCTGATTCACCTGAGGGTGAAGCTGTTATGAATCTCAGGTTAATGAATTAAAGAAGGGTTAGAACCCCCACATTGGACCCCTGAAATGGCTTGTGTTCTTTTCACTCCTACAAGGCATCCAAAACCCAGGTCAGTTTGCAGTTATTTCTTCCAAAGCACGATACTCACCTGTCCGCACGCTAAAGCAGCACTGAACTCAGCAAGGAGTGGAGGTCTGTATCCTGGCAGAGGCTTAGGAAGGACATGCAGGTTGTCCCCAGTCTTCAAGGGCTGTCACATGAAGGAGAAGCTAGGCTTACTGAGAGCAGAGCCAGCCAGCGCCACAGGGGGAGGTAGACTGGGACGAAAAAAACTCAATGGAAGGGAGCTGTCCTCAGACCCCAGTGGGGTATGTCACAGAGGCCATTCCAACCCTGGCTTTGGGGGCTGGAGGGGACTAGGTGTCTTGGAGACGCGCACGATCTTCTGGTCTTAACCATGCCCTTGCCCCTCGGGTTGTGTGTCCGCACAGCCACGTCCCCGGCTCCTCCCATCAGCTCAGTCAACATGTTCAAGCTGCCAGAGTTGAAGATTTTATTTTAAAACAATAGTAAACAATTTTCATTGATTTTTCTTAAGTCAAACCACCTCACACTTGGCTTATCTCAGGCAAAATGTAAAAAATAAAAATGAGAAGGGAAGGAAAGGAAAATGTGGGGACTGACCAACCTTCCCCAGAAACAGGCCCCTGGTCCTGGCATCTGGAATGGCTTTGGACACTGTCTTTAACAAATGAGAAAAGAAAGCACCAAAATATTGTGCTTCAGCAGCAGATTAGGAACCTCCACAAAGAAAAGGCGGCCGGGGGAGGGAGGGGGGTCGGGCCCTGAACACAGGTCCCGAGCAGCCTGGTTCAGTTCTAGAAGCTTCCAAGTCTGGACGCATCTCCTCTCCACAGCTCCATTTCAAGGCGGCTTCAAGATTGGGAGGAGTCGTCCTCCGAGCTGGGCAGTGGGGATCTGTGAGCCACACCCCGGACACAGGTTTGGGGTGACCCAAGCAGGTTCCCAGCCTCTCGGAGGGGGGTCGGGAAGGACAAGGAATGCTCAGAGCACACAGAGGGGAGGGAAGGGTGGGGACAGTAGGCACCGCTACCCCACTCCTCTCACCAGCTCCTGCTTCCTCTGCATTTTGTTCGGGTGGAGATGAAGACGACCCACTAGCGGACGCAGGACAGGAAAGAGCTGTAAACAGCTTGGGTTTGCTCACCCACAGGCGCAGGCTCTTTCATCAGAAAGGGACCGCTGTCTTGGGGACAGGGAACCAGAGAAAGCCCTTGCAGCGCAGGGTCGATGCGGGTAGGACACAGCGATGGCAGCGCAGACGCCTGCTCTCTCTGGGCCTGGCTCCCACACGGGAAACACTGACCGAGGTTCTGGAATGGCGTTGGCGGCAGGGGGGGCATGGGGGTGCTCCCTCCTCCTGGGCCCCCAGGCCATCTCTCGGGCCCAGGGCAAAGGGCCTGGGAAGCTGACCTGGGCTCCTCGGTGCGCAGGGCAGCCCCCGCAGAGCTGGGTCTTCCAGTCCCTCTCCAAAATCCCATCTGCCTTTGACAAAACCAAAAAATAAATAGTGTGCATTTTTTCACGCCACCTACATTTCCTGGCCCTGCGGCCAGAGACTCAAGCCCTCCTTCTCTACCCCATGCCCCAGTGCCCACGTCAGGGGCACTTTCCGCCCAACTGGGGGCTGGCAGCAGCACTGTGAGGGTCTCTGGCTGTGAGGCCCCCCGGCAACAGGCCCTCCAGGGTCCTGGCTGAGGGGCTGGCTCAGCCCTTTGGTCCACCTTGTTCATTAAAATTAAAATAAGAAAAAAAAGGCTCCACTCGGTGACTTGGGTCTGTAGAGGTCTCTGCTTCGTCCCTCTGTCTGTCATTCCATCCACCCTGCAAGGCATCGTGCAGGCCAGATCTGGAGGCTGGAGACAGCCACACTCACCCGTCACTGCAGTTTCGTCCCCAGCTTGCGCTGTCTGTTCCTGCAAAGTGGGGGTGGGGGTCAGATGAGGGGACTCCTGGCGTCCAGTGACTCGCCCCTCAGCTGTCTCCTTCCTCCCCACAATCCCATCAGAATGAGTGAGGGTCCACTCCCAGTAGCCCCAGTGGTTGGCTCAAGCTGGGCCAATCAGAGCTCCTGCCCTGGGACCTGGGACTTGGGGCCTAGAGAGGGTCAATGTCTCTGCTGGGCCTGTATCACAGGTGCTCAGCTCTGGAATCCAAGTGCAGCCAGGAGGCCAGGGCAGGGGCGGGGGCCAGGACGGGAGAACAGAGGCAAGAGGGACCTGGCTGGATTCCAGTAATCATGGGCAGTTCCCACTTATAGATAAGCCAGCATAAGTGGGGTTCTGTTACCATCAACCTAAACAGACAAGAAGGTAGTGAGTTCTCCATTTGGGATATACATAAGCAAAGGTAGGAGCACTCCTGATACAAGTTATCGAGTGGATCTGAGTACCTGACTTGGGGGTGTGGCAATACCTACGACGGGCTCAGGAGCCTGAAGGAAGCAGGGGCAGCCCCGTTCCCTGGAGGGCCTGGCTCCTCGAGACCCCACTGAAATTCAGAAACCTAACTGTCCCCACAGGTCCTGCGTGATGCAGCCCCAGCCTCGTGCCATGGCCAGCCCCCTTCTTCCCTGGGCTCCAGCCACACCTGCCTCTGTCTGTTTGGTGGACTCCCCAAGCTTGCTGTTCTCAGAAGCATTGCACAAGCTGTTCCCTATGCTGAGAGCACTCTCCCTGCTAAACCCCAACTTGGACAGTCCCGCTTTCTCTCTGCTCAGACCTGTCACAGCGGCCAGCCAGTCCAACCACACACCCTCACAGCACGCTGCTGTCACGAGCTCTCAAGCCCGAGGCACTTGTCGCACAGGTAGGTGCCTCATTCCTCGTGTCCCCCCTGCCGGCCACTGCCGCCCACAGCCTGGCACAGAGCAGGTGCACATGGAAGTTTGGGTACATCAAGGTGGGTGGCGGCCAGCCGGGAGAGGCGGGGCCGCTCTGGGAGCCAGGTGGAGAGCCTGGGCCAGCTGGGGCCTTCCGCCAATAACAGGATTGCCTGCCCTAACCCCTCAAATCCCCTTTCCTCAGGATCCAGGGCTTTACCCTTAAGTTCGTTAGGATAATTGGGACCATGATGCCCTAGACACACTTCCCGGCTGCTGTGACCCCGCCCTGTGGTTCCTCTCACCAGGAACCCAGGGCTCCTCAGGAAACCTCCCAGGCTTGTGCTGGAGCCCAACCTCGCCTCGGCTCCCCTCTGAACCTGGGAAGGAGCCAGGCCTTCCCGACCCCACCTGGCACCCCACCCAGGATGTGGGGTGCATGGAGAGCTGAGTCAGAAGAAGCCTCCAAAGCCAGCTTTGCCCTGACTGGCTGTGCAAACACGGGTGCCCCTAACTCACCACACCTCAGTTTACCCCTCCAGAGGAAAGTGTCTGGACTAAACAGTCCCGAGGGGGGTCGACACACAGGCCCCCAGAGAATCCTGGCTGCCCAGCTCTCTGGTTCCGGGCCACAGAGGTTAAAAGCATGGCCCTGGGGCTTCCCTGGTGGCGCAGTGGTTGAGAGTCCGCCTGCCGATGCAGGGGACACGGGTTCGTGCCCTGGTCCGGGAAGATCCCACATGTCGTGGAGCAGCTAGGCCGGTGAGCCATGGCCGCTGAGCCTATGCATCCGGAGCCTGTGCTCCGCAACGGGAGAGGCCACAACAGTGAGAGGCCCGCGTACCGCAAAAAAAGGAAAAAAAAAAAAAAAAGAGAGAGAAAAAAAGCATGGCCCTGGGCTCAACAGCCTAGGTTCCCAGCCCAGCTCCCACACCCACGATCTGCAAACCCTTGGTCAAGTGATTCCTCTCCTCCCCTCTCTGAGCCTCAGTTTTCTCATCTGTAAAATGGGGTCCAGGGGAGGATTCAATGAGGCAGTGCAAGAAAAGTGCTTAGGCAAGTGCCCGGCTCTCAGGCAGCCTTCCAAAACTGGGGGCGGCACTGACTGAGGGATGTGCCCCACTGAGCCAGGACCCAGTGATTGCTATCCCCTTGACTCACCTGGCTTCTGCCCGGGTTACCGTGTACTCAAACCAGAGTACGTTGGGAATGAGGCTCGTGTCTCGGATTAGGAAGAACTCAGAGATAGGCCTGGAGAGACAGACACCCGGAAATCCAGGACCATATCAGAACATGAGTCTGTCACCAAGCCAGACTCTCCCACCAGTGCTTGGGGCCGGCGATGCACCCTCTCCCCACCACTTTGCCTGGCCTGTGCAAGACCCAGATGTGTCGCCTGTGTGACACTCAGGCAGGTCCAATGCCCCAAGGCACACACAGCCCAGAAGGACACATGCTGCTTTCCAAGTCCCTGCCAGGCAAGGAGAGAGGCTGGCATCTTGGCTTCTGGGCTGAGAAAACGCCTGGGGGAGATGGAAGCCAGACGAGCGGGGCCTGCAGCCCTATGCCCACCAGAGGCCTGGGCACTAGGGCCCTCCCAGGGAGACTGAGGCTGGTGTCAGGACGCCTGGGCCCTCCCACTGATGGCCCCTTCGCAGGAAGGGGCACGGGCCATAGTGCCTGGGAAGGTGGGGGGAGCGGGGGACAGCAGCAGGGGCAGGAGGCAGTTACCAGGCTGCTATCCTAGGGAACAGGGGTGTGAGGACCTCCTGCGTGAAGACGAACCAGGCGATGGCCATGAGGCCTCCAGCGATGCCCCCATAGAGCACCTGGCTCCAGGTGTGGTACAGCAGGTAGACCCTGGGCCAAGGACAGAGGGAAGTTCATGAGAGCCAGCCAGAGACAGTCCTGCACAGCCTCCCTGCACGCCTGAGTGCCAGCTTCCCTGGACCTCTGCACATACACGGGAGACATACACAGACGGGGCAGGCCCCTGTGACCACACGGACTCAGAGCTACTTCTAGAAGGAGGCAAGGGGTTGGACCCCAACAGCTGCTCCCCTGACTCTAGAAGTGAAGAGATGGCTCAGCTAGGATTTGCCTCCCTTCTGTCCAGCCCTTGAACTTGGAGTTTGTCTGCAAGGGGCTGCTCCAGGACCTTGGGAACAGATGGCTAACCCTAGAACCTTGGGCCCAACCAAGAGGAGAGAGCAAGGATTGGGTTGGAAGGGGCAGCTGGAGCCCTGGCCCTTGAAAATGAGAGGCCTAGAGCTTCCCTGGTGGTGCAGTGGTTAAGAATCCGCCAATGCAGGGGACACGGGTTCGAGCCCTGGTCCGGGAAGATCTCACATGCCACGGAGCAACTAAGCCTGTAAGCCACAACTACCAAGCCTGCGCTCTAGAGCCCATGAGCCACAACTACTGAGCCCGCGCGCCTAGAGCCCGTGCTCCGCAGCAAGAGAAGCCACCGCAAGGAGAAGCCCGCGCACCGCAACGAAGAGCAGCCCCCGCTCGCTGCAACTTGAGAAAGCCCGCATGCAGCAATGAAGACCCAACGCAGCCAAAAATAAAAAAATAAAAATAAATAAATAAAATAAAATGAGAGGCCTGGGACCCCCTTCGCAGCCCTGCCCTACAGGCTCTGGGACTCGGGTCCACAGCGAGGTCCAATAGGGACCAAGTATCCAGTGGGCAGGGCGTGGGGCAGGGGCTCTCCCTCCCTCTGTACCTGCTATAGGAGACTAGAAACGCCACGGTGAGGAGACCCAGGGAGAGTACATGCCTCCACAGCAAGTCCAGGAACCTGGCGTTGTTCGTTTGGTGCATTCTGGGAAAACAAGCCTGTTAGGTGGCCTCGGCCCACAGCCTGGGGCCCAGGCCTCCCACACAGCCCCGGCCCCAGCCACATGCTCCCTGGGCACCTTCTGCCTTGGCTGCAGCTCCTCCCACCCCCAGTAGAGGCCAAGCCCTAAATGGCATCCAAAGGGCTTGCAGCAAGTCCCTGGCAGAGGCCAGCCTGGGCCAGTTCAGGGCCACCCCAGCCAGGGCAGAAGCTCACCTTAAATACAGAAAAAGGAAGGAATAGACGGAGAAGAACCACATAAACTGGGAATGGCTGGAGGGCATCCCGTACTTGGTGCCCACTGCCGTGTGGGGACCTGGTGGAGACAGAGAGCAGGGCATGATGGGAGGATGCAGGCCTCCCAGTAATGCCCTAACCTGGGGGACCCGCAGACCCCCAAGGCCTGGGCCCTACCTCCACAGGGCCGTGGCTCCTGGATGACGTGTTTGATCAGCCAGTTGACCCCCTCGTTCAGTGCCAAGCCCCCAAGGAACGAGATCTGCTGGGAAGATGCATGGTCAGCAGGGCCTCTGTGTGCTTGCTGGCCGCCGCCCAGCCCAAAGGCCGTGGCCGCCCACTGAACCTCCAGCCCAGTGGACAACCTGCAACCAGCCAGGAGGCTCCACACACCTCAAGAAAGGTGGAAGCAGGGGAGGGAAGGCAAAGCCCCTGGGAAGGAATGGTGAGGCCCCTCCTCCCTGGGGTGGGAGTGACTCACTCACCGTGTGCAGCTCCCGCTTGAATATGATGAGGGTCACAAAACCAACGATGACAAATATGGGGCTGAGGCTCAGGTAGGCAAGGAGATGGCCAGAGAGATCACCTGGGCAAGGCAGGGAGAACAGGATGAGGACAGAGCGCAGCCATGGGAGAGGGCCTGGCCCCCAGCAAGCCAAGTAGAGCCTCAGTCAGAGGTGGTCCCAGCCGGGCCCGGAGCGCAAGGCCAGGCGGCTGGGGGTGCCTCAGCCTTCCAAGCTCACCGCTCGTCCTCAGTCACGGGCACAGCGTGTTTACTAAGCACTCAGGTTCACAGATCGTGAGTTTAAAGCAGGTGCCTTCACTCTCCCTGTTCTACAGATGACGACACTGAGTCCCACAGGGGCTGCATGATTTGTCCAAAGTCACACAGCCAGAAAGAGGTAGGATCTGACTAAAATCCGAGTCTCTAGCCTGGTCCAGGTGCTACACCCACTATCCCACCAAAGCGGATATTTGAACCTGGCTTGGTCTGACCCCAGAGGCTGGGCCCTGTCCCAGGAGGCAGCCTGGCGGGCACATGGATGACTCCGGAACGCAGTGCTGTGCGGAGACCGACCCAGCCAAGCCCTGGGCCTCCAGGGCAACCTGGTGTTCTCTGAACACCGCACAGACTTGGGTCTACACTGTGGACTCTGACAGGGACCAAGGCTGGGGGTGGGGGTGAAGCCCCATTGCCCACTACGGCCACCCGCTGCAGTAACAGCTTCTCACTGCCTCTCTACTGGCAAAAAAATTGGCTACCTATTGACTACCTGCTTTTTACCCCCTAATAGGTCTCAGCAGGAGGATCCTGGAGCCAACAGACAGGAGCCACTTTCCTGCTAGTCCAAAAGCCACCCTCACCATTTGAGACAGGGCAGCTATGTAGCAGCTCTGGGGTCAGAGAGTGTGGTTTAGTTCCCGTGCCAGCACTTGCTGGCTACACGACCTCAGGCAAGGACTTCACCTCCCTGAGCCTCAGCTCTCTCACCCGTGAAATGGGGATATCAGTAGCCACCTCCTACCGCCATGGGAGCTCTGATGTGACCAGGCCTGTGAGACGCCCAGCTCGGTCCCTGGCACCCAGGACACTTCCATGTTTGGAGAACTCAGTGTGGGAAATCGCCCCACCACCAGCCTGGCCTCACACAGGCAGCAGGAAGGTACCCACCCAAGGCCGAGCCCAGATTCCAGGCTGAAGGGAGGGGCACATACCTGGCCTCCCCCACACCTACCCAGGGTAGGGCTGGCTTTGAACTGGCCTGGGAGAACAGGCCAGCAACATAGGTCCAAATGCTAGTACTGCCATAGGCCCCCTGGATGACACTGGGTGAGGCCCTTCCTTTTTCTGGGTTTCTGTCTCCTCATCCACACAGTGGCCTGGCCCCCTCCAGCCCTGAGATTCTGGGTCTCTCAGCTGTCCAGCCGATGCCCAGGACACTGGGTCATCAGGAGGACAGGAAATGGCTGGTGCCCCCAAAGCCTTGGCCATCTCCATGGCCTGTCTCACAGCAAGCGCCACCTCTGGGCCTTCCTGCAGATGCTGTCAGCAACTCTGCCTTGACCATCCTCTTGTCTAAGACCCCCGGTGGCTCTCTCGGCCCTTAGGATAAGTCCCACCTCAATCCAGCTCATCAAGCCCTGCAGTCCTGGCCCTGCTTCCCTCCCACCTTCTGCTCCAGTTCCAGGAACCAAATTCTAGTTCCCTGAACGCACCATGCTCTGTCCTACTTCTGGACCTTTGCACACACTGTTTCCCCCACCTGGGATGCTGTCTGGGTTAACTCAACATAAATTAAGTACCCACTACAGTGGGGAAAAAAAAAAAAAATCACACTCCTGCCATTGCAAAGCTCTCAGAATCTGTAACCAGGGCATCGTTCAGGACACCACTCATTAGTGGAGCTATCCGGCCTGCATCTGTCTCTCCCTCTAGAAAGTAGGCGCCATGAGTGCAGGGATGGGGTCTCTACACCCCACTCAATTCCCCCAAGCCCAGCACAGCGCCTGGCACTAACTGGGCTCTAAAATGATGTTAAATGAAAGGAGAATGGATGAAGGAAGCAGGGTCCGTGTGATGAGGGGCACGAAGGAGAAGTGCAGGGGGTCACAGAAGAGTTAGCAGGGGCACTAGACCTTGAGAGAGGCCCCCAGGTTCAGCCAGGTCTCTCCTCCAGGCACCCACAGTCCCTGCAAAGGGTCCCTCATCACAGCCTGCGTCATGCCGCTCACGTCTGCCAGCCTCCTCCTTCCAGGCCAGGGAGGGGAAATCATGAAGGTGCCGAGGACTTAAGCAGGTCCCTTCCCCACTCCAGGCCTTGGTTTCCGTCCTGTAAAGTGGGCTTTTTTTTTTCACAGTCTGGGAGTCCAGGTACATATTGGTTTGTTCACCGTTCAAAATGCAGAGCGGGCCCAGGGCCTGGCATTCAGAAGGTGCTCAGTGGATACCAGCTGAATGAAGGATGAGTGAATGGCAGGGAGGCAGGCAGACAGTAGGGCCCAACAGCTGCAGGGCCGCCCCATCCCCAATATAACCCAGAACACCTAGGGTCAAAGTTTCCTGGCATCCAGTCCTCAGCAGGGCCAGGTTCTCATGTCTCTGCATGAGTAGGCCCTTCCTGGGGCAACCAGGGCTCAATGAGGGGGCCCCCAGCCTCACCCAACACCCAGCCATCCTACACATAGATGGCAGTGTGGGCTTGAGAGGGTGCTGGGAAGGCGGCATCATGTTAACTGCAGTTATTTCTTCAATGTTTACTGTATGCGAGGCACTGCACTCAGCATTTCTCACATCTCCTATTTCTGATTCTCACGTCACCACTAGAAGGGAGGCACTGTGATTAGTTCCACTTTAGAGAGGCACAGAGAGGTGAAGTCACTTGCTCAAGGCCTCGGCCTGAACTCTGACCCCAAGGCCCAAGCTCTGCACCACTCTACTAAACGGCCTCCAGAACGCTCACTACAGGACCTCACGGATGGAAAACGCTGAGCTTCTGGAGCTGTGTCTGATGGGAAGCTCCAGAAGTTAACATCCCAGAGGCTGCCTGACCCCTCACCGGGTTCCCTGAGTTGTAGAGCAGTGCCCCCTACCCAGGGCGTGGCATCAGAAGTACTCAAACAACGAAGAGCTGCCCGGCCTCGATTTGCACACTCCCAGCAATGGGGAGCTCTTTCTTCCAGGCAGCCCCAAAGCACTGTTTGAAGGAAAAAGGCACTCCCTACACGCCGAGGAGAGAGTTCAGCCTCTCCGGCTCCGGGAAGGGCGGGGAAGAAGGGCCCAGGTCCAGGCCAGTGATCCGTTCCCGCCTCACGCACACCACCGCCCCATTACAGCCCACCGGCGCCCCGGGACCCAGTGGAGCAACCCCGGCCGCGCAGCCGCAGAGTGCGCGAGCGAGCGGCTCACAATTTCGCCCAGCTCATCGCCACACTACTGCGCCTGCGCGGCGCGCGCGCCGGCCGAACCCTCCGTGGCTCACTATTTGACAGTTCCCACCCCGGTCCCCCGGCGCCCCCTCTGCGGGCTTGCGCCGGCCGGAGCGCCCGGCACTGACCGGCCGGCCCCAGGAAGGCGTCCTCGAAGCCGGGGTTGTCTTTTACCTGCAGGATATTCGACGTGGGTGAGGGTCACCGGCCGCCATGAAGCGGGGAGCGAGCACTGTCCGTCCGCTGCCATCTTACCCGGAGACCGGGCTTCGCCGAGCAGCCAATAGGGAGCCAGGGGGGCGGTGGTCCTGACCTATCACGCCGGGGGAGGTGCCGCGCGCCCAATCGGAGGCCGATACAGGTAGCGGCGCAGCCATTCACCGTGCAGGCCGTGGGGCAGGCCCGAGCGGCGAATCAGGAAGCAGGGCCCCTAGGAGCCTGCGAGCCGGCCAAGACGGCGCCCAATCCGGGACGAGCGCAGGTAGGTGGCTAACCAATCAGAGAAAAGGAGGGTTTCAGCACACAACAGAGAGCAGAACAGCCAATCAGAAGGTGAGGCCGGCTCGCGGTGTGGGCAGGGCGGGCCAATCACCCGCTAGCTTGGGGGGCGTGTTGAACTTTGGTGGGAGCTTTGGTTTGGTGGGGACGTGTACCGAGTGAAGGCTTCCTCGATACCGGGAGCCAGCCCGGGGTCGACAGTACTTCAGCGCCTGTCAGAGCGCATGCTCGAAGCGGGGAGGCAACCTTGGCACTATGGAGTCTGAACTCACCTACTTTTAGTTATGCGTTAACTGAGGCCAGAGACCCAGAGGGGACTTATTTTCCTTTGCCCTTTACTGACTGGCAACGGAGCAAGTCACACAAAACTGACAACCTTTCCATTAAAGGTTGGGGGTGGGATGGGGGAAGGGACTCCCGGGTCGGAGCTCACAGTCGGCCCCCTGAATGCTTTATGGAAGCTTAACTGATGTCGAGTGGAAGCGTAATTGAAATTAAAAGACTCCGTTCCTCATTTCATTCAATTAACACAGATTTATTGATTCAATCCCATTTATGCTGCTTAATGAGGCATCTTGGGAGCATTTTAAACAAGAGGCGGGTTTTCCACCTATACCTCAGTTTTCCCAAAACATTCCTCTCATTGTCCTACAGGCCTTGCATAAATAGCCACACCTTACCACCCACCTCTCCCTCTCCCACCCTCACTCTCTCTTGGGCTAGATTGCAGTGCTTACAGTCAGGTAAAGTGCCCGGCTCCTCCTGTCGTTGAGCCTTTTCACATGCTGTTCCAGTCTGTCTCAGGTGTCTGTCCTCACTTAGAGGTTTCCATGGCCAGGAGAGGGGCCTCCACTGGGCTCCCACAGTTGCATCCCAGTTGCATCCCCTCTCCTACCCCAGCACTGACCACACTGGACTGTAATTGGCTCCTTGTCTGTCTCTCAACAGTAAACAATGGTTCTCCGAATTCATGCAGCGCCGAGATCAGCTTGTAGAAAATGGGCCCTGGATTGATCCAGTAGATCTTGGGTTGCAGCCTTGGAGTCTACATTCTTATGTCCCCTGGGGCTCTGATATAAGTGGTTGCAGCCACAACTGGAGAAGACCTGGGCAGCATGAAGACAGGGCCTGTTATGTATTGGAGACTGGCCCAGGCCGATGCTAGAACAAGTGCCGGATAAATAACCTAAGTGTTTATGAGAAGTGAGAACACAGCAGAGGATTCCGCTGACTCTGTGAGCCAGCCAGGCAGCAGGAGTGAGTACCATGGGTGGGGCTGAAAGGACTGGGGGGATGATGGTGACTCAGAACCCACCAGCGAGCCAGGAGGGCCCCCAGGACCCCTCAACTGTACTCAGCTTCCCACCCGGCCCAGCCTGGGCTCGTGTGGGTCAGCTGGCCCCATTTCACTGTCACCTGCCCTCAGCTACCTCAGGCACTGCCATTATTAGCCGCTGAGAGGCAGGAGGTGTGAGGAGTGGGCTGTGAGTTTCCCAGAATAGTTCCCTAGGACAGGGACGCCGTCCCGTCTGGCTGCATGGCCCCTCCCTGGTTAGATGGCATTTCATGGATGAGCAGTTAGGCTTGAGAAGCCAAGTCCCTGAAACCCAGGCCTATCCTCTCACCTCGGGGAGAGTGTTCTGGAGGAAGTGTCAGGGTGAGGAACTATAAAATGTGAGGGAGTTAGCTGGGGTGGGCTTTTCCTGGCAGAGGGAACAGCACAGGATGAAATAGGCAAGAGAGAGGGAGAGGTGAGGTGCTGGGGGAGAGGGGCCTGGCCTCCCAAAACTTGGAGGGCCACTCTTGGTGACTACAGAGGGGATCTTGAAAGGTGACTTTGTCGTTTGGTTCGGTTTTGCCTTTGAAAAAAATTAAAATATAACACTCATACAGGAAAATCCAGAAATCGAATGTGTATAGCTTGATGAAGTTTCACAAACTAAGCACACCTGTGTTAGCAGCCCCCAGATCGAGAACCAGAGCCCCAGGAGCTCCTGACACCCCTTCTCATCACCCCAGCGTGACCACCATCCCATCTGCTAGCACCATACATTAGGTTAGTCTGATCTCTGTACTTTCTATAAGCCGAATGCTACAGTACGTGCTTTGGGGGCGTGGCTCCTTTCCCGGCATTGTGTTTGTGAGATCCATGCTGCGGCCTCTAGTTGTAATTCGTCTACTCTCCCTGTGTAGTGTTCCACGGTGTGAACACACCATGTTTATTGGTTTCTTTTCCATTCGACTAGACTTTTTTTTTTGGCCGCACCACACGGCCTGTGGGATCTTCCCCGACCAGGGGTCAAACCCGTGCCCCCTGCATCGGGAGTGCGGAGTCTTAACCACTGCGCCACCAGGGAAGTCCTTCCATTCAACTCTGCTGGACTTCGGGGTGTTTCCAGGTCTGGGGTGTTAGGAATGGTGCTGCTAGGAACAGCCTTGTGCAGATCTTTGGTGTACAAATGGATGCTTTTCCGATGGCGATGTGCCTAGGAGCCAGTGCGGGGTCCCATGAGATGGGAGAGATGACAGCACAGACCTGCCATGTGGATGAGGAGCTGGGCTGTGCAGGCATGAAAGCTGTGAGGGGAACCATGGGAAGCTGAAGGAGCTACCTGCCTCCTCCCTGAGCTGAGGGGTGGACCAGTGATGCCCCTGGTATCTCTCTGAGCATCCTGGGAGGTGCTCCATCCTTAGTCACTCGTCTTAGCTCCACTACAGCCTGGGAGGCAGTTCTTAATGCACCCAGTTTATAGCTGAGGACAGTAAGGCTCTGAGCGTCCCACCATTTGCCAAGTCAACTGGCTAGTGTGTGACAGAGCCACGATTTGAATCCAGGTCTGCCTGATGGGCAGGCCCAGGTTCTGAACCACCCTGCATCCCATTAACCAAACTGCAGGCTGCCTCCTCCCACTGCCCAGAGGAGTCCTCAGACAAGCCGCAGCTGTCCCGGGCAGGGCAGGCCTTTCACTTTGGCCTCTCCTCTGGAAGGGAATTCACAGACAGTGCGGCCCCCGGATTAGAGGCACAATGTCTTACTCTGTGCACCACACCCCAGCCACCCTGGCATGCGCTCAAAGTCCCTAGGAAAGAACTCTTCCCCTCTCTGGGCCTGTTTCCCCGAAATGTGTCAGCTGCCGCCCTCTAGATTAGAGGTTTGTTCATGCACTTCCGGGACTATTTGAGCTCCTAGGCGGTGCCAGACCACATCCGTCTGGGCATCAAGGATGAAGGGAGAAAGATGGAGAGAAGCAAGGGTGCTGCCATTGAGAAACGTCCTTCCCACAGAGGATGTGGGACTCCTGGATCCTAAAGATGCCAGTAAGAAAGACAAATGGTCTCAAAGTAGAAGTGACAGTTTTGGCTTCAAAACCTCTGAGAGGAGCCATTCACTGTCTGTGTCTTAGCATAGAGGCTTCTAGAAGTCAGGACCTAGCGTTCCAAACACCATGGAGCCAAGTCCTCGAGACACATTGTCTGGCTCAGTCTCCCAAGCCACAAGCTCCCCTGGTTTGTGGCATGTGCTGATTTCCATGGTGTAAATACTCTCTCCTGTGGCCACTTGCCAGCCACCATCGTGATGGTACTGAACAAGGAGTTAGGAAGAGATGCACAGTCCGCTCTCGCTAGCAGATGGGGTGCAAGCCGGCTCCGGAGCCTCCACCGCTGCCTGTGCAGCACCTGGCGCAGTGCTTGGCACACAGTAGGCGCACAGGAAATACTTGGTGGACAGATGATCCTTCTTCACCTGTCCTGTCCCATTTGCGCACACGCCCTGGGAGCCATTTATATTGTAATCAAAGCCACTGTTTACTGAGCACTTGATGTGAACCACAGATTGGGCCAAAGACGACACTACGAGATCTTACCCTCCACACCTCCCTCAGGCTGCACGAGAATCAGTCTCACAGGCGATGCAGCAGAAGCCCTACAGGTTCAGGAGATATGAGTGTCCACGCTGGGGCTGCTGTGTATTCGCTGTATGCACTGGGGTGGTCATCCTCCACTCTCAGTTTCCCCTTTCATCAACAAGGGGGCTGGCATCAGTTACCTACTGCTGTGTAACAAGCCAGTCCCAAACCTAGTGCCTTAAGACCATCACCATTTTATTCAAGATCTGCAACTTGGCTGGCTCAATTCTGCTGGGTCACTCATGCAGCTGGTGACTCGACTGGGCCTGTGTGGTCCAAGGGGCCTCCCTCAAATCTGACCCTTAGCTGGGGCTTCTGGCCCGGGTGCCACATTCTCCTTCACGTGGCCTCCGGCAGAAGAGCCAAGGTTTTCATGGCCGCAAATACTCTCCAAGAGGGCGACCCCAGTGCACCAGAGCTCGCCAAGCCTCTGCTTGCATCACGTCACTCTTGTTCCACTGGCCAAAGCAGGTCACGTGGCCGAGGTCAGAGCTGCCATGGGAGAGGCCTATACAAGGACATGGATTCCAAGAGGCACGATTCGTGGGGGCCGTGACTGTAACAGTCCACCAGCCGCCACAGAAATAAGTGGGCCAGGATTCCCCTGAGGGCCTTCCCAGACCTGGTGTCTGGTATTCTGAGCTTCCTGGGACTTGTTATGCTAGAAAGGAAGTTCTCCAAGACTGATTCAGGGTGTGTGTGGGGGGGGATGGCAAAAGGACCCAGGAGCCAGCTCAAAGGGGCTCCCACTGGGAAAATTTGTGACCATCTAAACATCAGAAAATTGATTGTAACTGATTGTAAATATCAAATAAATAATAACCCACGAGTCCACAGTGGTATTCAAAACGGAAGAGGTAAAACTCTTTGCGGAATGCTATTCGGCAACAGAGAAATAAAATACTGATACATGCCATAGAAGGGATGAATCTCAAAACAGTATTCTATGTACAGAAGCCAAGCACAAAAGATCACATGTTGTGTGACTCCACTTACAGTAAATGTCTGCAAAAGGCAAGTCATGAGAGAAAGTAAATTGGTGGCGGCCTGGGGGCTGGGGGATTCACTGCAGTTGAGCATAAGGGGTCTTTTGGGGTGATGGAAATACTCTAAAACAGGGGTCCCCAACCCTTGGGCGATGGACCGGTAGCGGTCCGTGGCCTGTTAGGAACCGGGCTGCACAGCGGGGGGTGAGCGGCGGGCGAGTGAGTGACGCTTCATCTGTCTTTACAGCTGCTCCCCGTCGCTCGCAGTACCGCCTGAGCTCCATCGCCTGTCAGATCAGTGGCGGAATTAGATTCTCATAGGAGCACGAACCCTACCGTGAACTGCGCATGCGAGGGATCTATGTTGCGCACTCCTTACGAGAATCTAATGCCTGATGATCTGAGGTGGAGCTGAGGCGGTGATGGTAGCACTGGGGAGCGGCTGCAAATACAGATGAGCAGAGAGATTTCACTGCACAGAGACTGTAATAAATCAGTTGCTTGCAGACTCATATCAAAACCCTATCAGTGGGCTTCCCTGGTGGCACAGTGGTTGAGAATCCGCCTGCCAATGCAGGGGACACGGGTTCGAGCCCTGGTCCGGGAAGATCCCACAAGCCGCGAAGCAACTAAGCCCCTGCGCCACAACTACTGAGCCTGTGCTCTAGAGCCCACGAGCCACAACTACTGAAGCCCACGCGCCTAGATCCCGTGCTCCGCAACAAGCGAAGCCACCGCAATGAGAAGCCCACGCACCGCAACGAAGAGTAGCCCCTGCTCGCTACTACTAGAGAAACTTTTCTATACATTTAAAAATTTCAAAAGCACAGAAAATTTTTAAAACGTACAGTGGTCCCTGCTTATCCAGTTTTGCTTTCTGAGACTGCACTTACCCTCAGTCAACCATGGTACGAAAATATTACATGGAAAATTCCAGAAATAAATAGTTCATAAATTTTAAATTGCACACCGTTCTGAGTAGCATGATGAAATCTCGTGCCATCTCGAGCCATCCTGCTCTGTCCCCTGGGATGTGAATCTTCCCTCTGTCCGGCGTACCCATGCTGTATACACTACCTGCCCTTTAATAGCCATCTGGGTTATCAGAATGACCATCACAGCGTCACAGTGCTTGTGTGTGAGCAATCCTTACTTTACTAAATGGTCACCCAGCACAAGAGGAGCGATGCTGGCAATCCAGATATGACAGAGAGAAGCTGTCAGGTGCTTCCTTTAAGTGAAAGTTTTCAACTTAGGAAAGGAAAAAAATCATGTACTGAGGTTGCTGAGATCTACAGTAAGAACAAATCTTTTATCCATGAAATTATGAAGAAGGAAAAAGAAATTTGTGCTAGTTTTGCTGTTGCACCTCAAGCTGCAAGTTACAGCCAGTGTGTGATGTGATTAGTTGAGATGGAAAAGGCATTAAATTTGTACAATATTTTGAGACAGACCATATTCACGTAACTATTATTACAGCATATTGTTATAATTGTTCAATTATTCTTGTCATTGATCTCTCACTGTGCCTGATTTATAGAAATTAAACTTTAGGAATTCCCTGGCGGTCCAGTGGTTAGGACTCCATGCTTTCACTGCCGAGGGTGTGGGTTCAGTCCCTGGTTGGGGGAACTAAGATCCCGCAAGCCACGCAGTGTGGCCAAAAAATAAATAAATAAATAAACTGTATCATAGGTATGTGTATATAGGAAAAAACGTAGAATATATAGGGTTCAGTACTATCCATGGTTTCAGGCCTCCACTGGGGGTTTTGGAATGTATCCCCCGCCCATAGAGGGGATTACTGCACTTTTCAAATAAACTTTGTGATGTCTGACCGCCCATGAAAACTTCTGAACACCTGGTAAGCGCAGATCTGCTGCATTCCTGCTCCAGCCCTCCCCTCTGGCTCTTACCCACTCAGCCATTTACAGTGACTGAGAGGCTGAGTCTGCACCCCTGCCGGGTCCCCTGCCTGTATCTTAAGAGTTGTGGACATAGAGGCCCCTGAGCTAAGCGACCTTACCTAGATGCTGCCGGGGCAGGATCCACTCCCAGGCTGCCCCACCCACATCTATGCCCTTAAGCGCTGCAGTGGCACCCTCCCCACCTTCACCCGAGGGACACGTGGCCCTGGCAGGCTGCCGAGCGGCTCATAGCTCCCACCAGGCTGCCTTCCACCTTTGCCCTCCTGGAGCCTCCCCCAAACTGCACCCCAAAGAGCAGGCCCCCAGGAAGCAACAGCCACACGTGCACGGCAGTGTGGAAGGAAATCATTAAATCATTTATTTGACTCTGAGTCAACGTGCACACGCCCTACCGTACAAAAGTGGGGAGCTGCAACAAATCAAGTGCGGGAGGCAGTGCGTGGACGTGTAAACAAAGACAGAATGAAAATGCCGCTTCTGTGTGCATTTCTGGGAGCGAATCAGAGCAGCCGGGGGGGGGGGGGGGGGGCGGGGCCCAGGCCCAAGATTACATTCACAGCGCGGGGAAGTGCAAATGAACGGAATGTCAGGAGGGAGGGGCTGCCCAGGTCCTTCCCACCCAGGAGGCTGCTCCGTCCAGGGCAGGGACTCCAGAGAAGTGGGTTTGCAGCCAGAAGCACAGTTAGTGTACAGCGGTCCTACAGTCTGGGAGGCAGGAGGGACCACGTGGGGGAGGGACTGGGCTCAGAGATAGTGGGCCCTCTCCCATCCCCCCTCCTTCCCGCCCCCAAGGGCCAGACCACCTCCCGCCCCGGACCCCTCTGCCATTCAGGGGAGGGTGCCCACCCCCGCCGTCTGAGCCAGTCCCAACTCCAGAGTGTGGAGAACCAAGAGTCTGTTTCTCTTGTAGGCCTCTCCACCTGGAAAGGGGCCGACCTCAAAATAAAGTGTTAAGGCAATAAATAAAAGAGCCCATCCCGCCTCAGGTGAAAACACTGTAAGAGAAGTGAGTCTACAAATGCCGGCCGGCCTTCCTCTGCAGGACCAGCGGGGAGGCGGGCTCTACACGGCTTGAGAGCATTTGTCATCGAGTTGAAGGCAAAGTGCCAGGCA
Organism: Pseudorca crassidens; assembly: GCF_039906515.1. Taxonomy (NCBI): domain Eukaryota; kingdom Metazoa; phylum Chordata; class Mammalia; order Artiodactyla; family Delphinidae; genus Pseudorca; species Pseudorca crassidens. The sequence goes on from NC_090302.1 coordinate 7,191,798, forward strand.
AGTTTCTTGTCCTGATGCTGGTCCAGCCGCCTACATCCTCTAACCTCCCCTGATGTGGCCCCTGGGCCCCCTCACTCCAGGGGCCCTGCTCCTGGTGACCCGTGGTCAGAGCCTCCAGCTCAGTGCCTAGCACCAGCCGGGGAGTTCCGGGCTCACAGAGGGTGGGGCAGGGGCGAGGGGACCAGCCCCACCTCCTCCGTCTTTGGTGGTGGCAGAGGTAGGTGGGAGGAGAAGTGACGGCCTTTGGCAGGGCCAGGGTATGTCAGAGGACGCTGTCCCGGTTCAGTGCTTGGGTTTGTTCAAGGGCCTGGTCCCCGCCCTGACGTGAACGCAAGGATAGCGGGCCCGCCTCTGGATGGCCCGGGCCCGCCGCCCACCAAGGTGCCCCCCGGCCACACTCTGTGGCTCCCACCCTCCCATCTCTGGAGCAGCACATTCTCTCGGGTGGCAGCAGGCCGTCAGGACTGGCCGGGCAGATGCCTGGATCTGAGACTGTCCAGCCCAGGTTCCTCCACTGCAGCGCCCGGCCACCCCCTCTTTCACCTCCACCCTCCCAGCCCCACTCAGCAGCCCTGGGGTGGCAGGGGGTTTTGGGCACCCACCCCCGGGGCATCCCATCTCTGCCTGTCCTGATTCTCCTCACAATCCCTCAGGCCCCACTGGCCACTGGTCCAGCCTCTGCTTTCCCACGAACAGCTGAGGCGGGCCCCTCGGGGCTCCACGCCGCTCAGAGGAAGTTTATCCCCTGGGCCTCGGGGATTCCAGGTGATGGAGGTTGGGGTGGGGGCGAGGTCAGGGGCGAGCACCCTTGGCCACCATGGCCTGGGCTCTGCCACTGCTGACGGCCAGACACCCAGGCCTCCAATGCCAACCCCAAGGCCTTCTCTCTGCCATCAGCCACGTGAATGAGGACCAGCCAGCCACTCCTGCCGGTCCACACCCACCGCTACTGCAGCTCCTCTGGGGGCCCGTTATCTCGGGGCAGCACACCGTTCAGGCCAATGCTGCTGGCCACCGGCGCCCCCAGGTAGCCGAGCAGGATCTCGCTGCGGCGCCGGGACAGCTGAAGGATGTCGTCCGCCAGCGCCGGCACCGATGTGTAGCGCACATTGTCCAGGTCGAACATGTCCCTCAGGTACTGCACGATCTGGTGCTGGGGGAGAGGGCGGGTGTTGGGCCTGGGCCGGGGCCCCTGCACCCCCCGCGCTGAGGTCGTCCGGGCCACCCAAAGCCTCTTCCTTCACCACTGGAGCCCTGACCCAGCCCCTTCTGTCCTCAGCTCCTGCCCTCCCGGGGCTTCCTCTGGACCCACCCAGGTCAGGCTCCCAGTGGAAGGAGCACAAGCTCTCAGACATGGAGCTCCCTGTTTACCTTAAAGAAAGCACAGACTTCAGAGAGCTGAGGCTTGGGTCCGAGGAAACCGAAGGCTAGGACGGGGCTAACGTGCTCCGATACGGAGTAGAAATGGGAGATGAAGCCATCAGGCACCTGTGGAGGGTGGCAAGGCTGAGGGCTGGGACCCAGGCAGGGTGAGGCAGCCAGGCCCTGGGGTCGTATTAAGAGCCGGGGCTTCTTTACTGTCCTTGCTAGGTGATGCCGGGCAGGTGACTGGGGCTTTTTGGTTTTTTTGGCCACACCACGCGGCTCACAGGATCTTAGTTCCCCGACTAGGGATTGAACCCAGGCCCTGGCAGTGAAAGCGCCGAGTCCTAACCACTGGACTGCCAGGGAACTCCCATGACTGGGGCTTTCGAAGCCCTGGTTTTCACCTCTGCAGAATAGGGGCAACCTTGGGGCTGTGGTGAGGGCTGCGTGAGCGGCCCGGGGTGCGCTCAGCACAGGAAGTGCCCAGAGCATGTGGCAGTGGCAGATGGTATCAGCTGGGCAGCAGAGCCGGGCTGGCAGAGGGGAACAGTGGATCGCAGCAGCCCGGAGAGTGCAGCCGGTCGCCGCCTGGGAGAGCAGGTAATGCAGCCCGATGGGCGGGAGGGAGGCTCTGCCTGCCCCGCCGAGACCCCTCCGCCAAGCCAACCACCACTGCTCTGCACGTGCCCTTCCTCCCTCTGAAGACACCCTTTCCCCGCTTTTGATTCCTTTGACGTTTCACAGTGGCCTGCTCTGTGATGCGCCCTGGGTGGGAAGATGAAACAGATCTACGTGTGCCTTTGAGGCCCTCCTGGTCAAGGGAGCAGTAATGGCAGGACAGGGGGCCGGTGCTGTGACAAAGGCCAAAAGGTGCAGCAGGGCCTGGGGGCTCAGTAAGACCTCCCTGCACGAGCCCCATTCCTCTGCCCAGCCCACACGTCCTGCCCCTAGACCGGGGTCCAGCACACACCAAAGGCAGGGTCAACTGAGCTAGGCACCACACCCAAGGCCCCCACGTGGCGCTCCCCAGGGGCCCTGTCAGCTCACTCACCATCAGCAGCCTCCTCTTGGCTTTCAGGACAGACCAGCAAGCAGTGGCCAGGGCCTAAATCAAAGATGGGAACCCCCGGGGGGTCAGACTAACAGGCCGGGCCGGCAGCCGCTAGCCACCCCCAGTCCAGGACCAGGCCCTTACCCCCAGCTCATCCCACCCCAAGCAGGGAGATAGGGACGGCTGTCTGAGCTCTGTCGTCTCCCTGCCCTCAATTAGGAGTCAGGCGCACCTGAATCTGAATCCTACTCTAACCCTTACTGGGCGGCTCCCTGGACTAGCCACCAGTCTTCTCTGGGCCTCAGATTCCTCCTCTGTGAAATGGCCGTGACTCAGCAGCCCCACCTCACTCAGTGACTGTGGGGATCCATGGTTACTGCCTGTAAAAGACCCGCCCCACCCCTCTCCAGACCACCCCCATGGCACACAGCACGGCCACCCTGCAGGGGCCCTGTGCTCAATGCTCTCCTGCTGTACCCCTTTTTTCTTTCCCCCGTATTTTAACTTATTTAATGCATTCAAATGGAACAGAATGAATGGCAGCCCAGAAATGAGTAGACTGCCTAAGTGAAACCACAGTGCAGAAGGGAAGTGCACGTCCCTCCGTGCTACACTGGTCAGAGGAGAGCAAGGGGATCCTGTGGGAAGTTCTCCAGGGCAGGGGACTGGTGTGCCCAGCAGCCCTGGATCACAGCGGCGGGCAGCATCCCAGTGGCGTGACTGCTCCCTGATGGGTGGGGAGCCAGCCTTGGTGCCCAGGCGCACGCGTGGGGTCACGTGAGCGTGTGTGTGCCTGGGAGTGGGGCGGCCACGCACCGTCTCCTTGAAGCTGTCTGACAGCCAGCGGTTCCTCAGGACGGCGAGCACCGAGGACGGGGGGTTTTCCAGGTCCTCGAAGGCGTCCATGAGGATGAAGTCCAGCACGATGTCGAAGAAGCTCATGCACACCACCTGCGGGGGGCAGCAGTGCTCTGAGGGCAGAGCGGGTGGGGACACCGGGCTGAGCAGGCACACCAGGCGGTGTGAGGAGGGGCCTGGGGCAGGCAGGGCAGGAATGGGGGCTTCTCGCAGCCACGGAGCCATCTCAGAGCCTCGGAATCAAGGCAGGGCTCCTACAGGCACCTCCACCCGGTTCGAGGAGCTCAGGTGCAGGGAACCCCAGGACACCGAGGCTCAGCACAAACAACTCACCCCTCGGCCCTCCAGCTCCAGCCGCGTGGTGGCCCAGGTCTCCGGCCGCAGGGCATAGCTCAGCATCTCCTCGTAGCTCTCCAGGAAGCCTTTGGGGCTCTGGGGGGAGAAGCAGAGCTTGTTTTGGCCGTGGGAGAGGCCCCAAGACGCAGCTGGACTGGACCCACAGGGGCAAGCTGGCCTGTGCAAGAGGGACACACCAAGGCTGGGCCGAGGCCAATCCCTGAGTAGCAGTCATGGAGAGAATGGGGCAGGAAGTGTCCTGTGCCCGCCTCCACACACCTCTGCGGCGCCCAGGGCACGTCCCGGAGGGATGCAACACCAGGGGCGCCCAGCAATGTCTCACACCAGCTCGTCACTGAGCAACGGACCGCCTTCCAAAAGATGTGCACATGCCACAGAAGGCACTCGCTTTGGAAGGATGCGCAAGGGTGTGAGGTCGAGCCAGCCGCCAAAGTTTCAGATCTCCGCAATCATCGACCTCACTGGTGAAACGGGAGAAGCTACAGCCCCACACTTGGGGCTACTCTGGGGGAGTCAATAAGCTCGTTTGTGTAACACAATCAGGCAATAAATAGTGTATAGGACTAATGCTGCCAGGAACGGAGATGGTCAGCACACAGGAGGAATTCTTCACTCTCTGGGACTGGGAGGCTTAGCTGGGGCTTACGACAAAGTTTGCAGACACAGATGTAATTCACAGACGTGGAAAGCTAGTACGTGCCAGGGCTGATCTAACGTGGATCAACTCATTTAATTCATACAGTCCTATGAGGGATGGTCCAATATTGTGCCCATTTTACAGATATGAATCCTGAGGCTTCAGATCATTGATGTGCCCAAGAGCCTGGCAGAGTGGAACTGACACAGAGCAGCAGGGGCAGGTTGATGCCATTTATAAGAACCACAGGCAGAGGGGGCACTGGATGGATGTTCACCAAAATGTGAACAGGGTGGCGTTGGGGACAATTTTTTTGCATCATCTTAGTTTTTTCTACAATTAGCATGAGTCTTTTTTTTTTTTTTTCTGATGCTCTGAGATTTTGACATTTTGACTTTCCTGTTACTTTTTTTTTTTTTTGCGGTACGCGGGCCTCTCACTGCTGTGGCCTCTCCCGTTGCGGAGCACAGGCTCCGGACGCGCAGGCTCAGCAGCCATGGCTCACGGGCCTAGCCGCTCCGCGGCATGTGGGATCTTCCCGGACCGGGGCACGAACCCGTGTCCCCTGCATCAGCAGGCAGACTCTCAACCACTGCGCCACCAGGGAAGCCCAGCATGAGTCATTTTTATAATCTTTTCTTTCTTTTTTTTTTGGCCATGCCACACAGCTTGTAGGATCTTAGTTCCCCGACTGGGCGTTGAACCCGGGCCATGGCAGTGAAAGCCTGGAATCCTAACCACTAGGCCGCCAGGGAACTCCCATTTTTATACTCTTTTAAAACTATTTTCATTAAGTTTTAAAGAGAATTTGCTAGGATGACCCTGGGCTGTGCCTTAACCTCCCCGAGCTTCAGTTTCCTCATATGTAAAAGTTGACAACGAAGCTGAAGATGTGGGCTGGCCCTTGCTGACACTTTTGATGGCCGCTGGCATCAGCTCGTGACATCCCCAGGACACGCCCATCTACACAGTAGGGGACTGAGGCTTGGGGAGGCTTCACGTCTGGCCCCAGGCATAGCAAGGAGGCGGCCTGATTCCACAGTTCCAGAGCCTGGTGTGTGCAGGGGCTGGCGTCTTCCCAGACAGAGGCCACCGCAGCTCTGCTGCCTAGAAAAACCTGATAGGGCTGTCAGTTACCACTCAGTCCAGGGCTGGGAGTGGGGTCTGGCGCTCAAGAGCTGCTAGATAGCCAGCCGAGCCTCTTCTTGATTTCTTAATCAAAATCAAGCCAAGGACTTCCCTGGTGGCGCAGTGGTTAAGAATCCACCTGCCAATGCAGGGGACAGGGGTTCAATCCCTGGTCCGGGAAGATCCCACATGACATGTCACAGAGCTACTGAGCCTGTGCTCTAGAGCCCCTGAGCCACAACTACTGAGCCTTCGAGCCACAATGACTGAGCCCACACGCCACAACTACTGAAGCCTGCGCACCTAAAGCCCGTGCTCCGCAACAAGAGAAACCACTACAAAGAGAAGCCCGTATGCAGCAATGAAGACCCAATGCGGCCGATAAACAAACAAACAAATAAATAATAAATAAATAAATAAAATCAAGCCAAGTCCTGTAGTGGTGCAGAGGCCAGAGAGAAAAAAGCCGAGCCTCTGGGCCCTTCTGGGAGCACCCGCAGAAATCGGCCATCCACTAAAGCCCCTGACACCTGCTGTAGCCTCACTTGCCCTTCTTCACTTGTTCGTCCTTTCACCCTCCTGGGGAGGCCACAAAGAACAGGCTAAGGGCATGGCTGGGCTCAGGCTGACTGGGGTTCAAATCCCGGCTCCACCCTAACCTTGCTTAGTGACCGGGCAAGCCCCTCTACCTCCCCAGGCTCACTTTCCTTTTCGGCCGAGCAGATGGAGACATCAGGATCAAATGAGCTACCGGAGGTGACGAAATGTGAGTGAAGCACCAGGCTCGCTGTGCTGCTCGGCAAACGGCAGCTGCTGGGAGGATAATGAGTCCCTCAGAATCTGCAAAAGATTAGGTCCAGGACCTTTGCAGGTACCAAATCTAGATGCTCAAATCCCTTTTATAAAAGGGCACAGTATTTGCATATAACCTAAGCACGTCCTCCCCTGCACCTTAAATCATCTCTAGATTACTTGTAACACCTAGTACAACGTAAAGGCTAAATAAATAATTTGCTGGTGCATGGCAAATCCAAGTTTTTGCCTTCTGGAATTTTCTGGATTTTTTTTTTTTTAGTATTTTTCAGTCTGAGGTTGGTTGGACCCACAGATGCAGAACCTGCAGACGTGGAACCCATGGATACGCAGAGCCAACAGTATTCACGTTCATGGAGCAGCTGCCCTGTGCCAGGCCCTGGGCTGGGCACACACCTGTGCCAGAAGAGCGGGGCTTCTGGCCCTCGTAGGAATGAGGATGCAGGGTGATGGGGCCATACTGGGCAGGATGAGCCCAAGGGCTCTCGGGACCCAGGGGACAAGTCAGGTGAGGTTCTCCTGGGGAAAGAGCTGGGATTCAGAAGGCAGGTGACCAAGGAAGAGAAGGAGGGAGTGGGACAGGGACTTCAAGATACTGGTAATGTGTTCCACCTTCTACCCTGGGGGCTGGTACACAGGGGTTCATCTTTCCATTCATTAAATCCTACTTTTTATTTATTTATTTATTATTTTTTTATTTTTTATTTTTTATTTTTTTGGCGTTATACGGGCCTCTCACTGTTGTGGCCTCTCCCATTGCGGAGCACAGGCTCCGGACGCACAGGCTCAGTGGCCATGGCTCACGGGCCTAGCCGCTCTGCAGCATGTGGGATCCTACCGGACCGGGGCACGAACCCGTGTCCCCTGCATCGGCAGGTGGACTCCCAACCACTGCACCACCAGGGAAGCCCAAATCCTACTTTTTAAAAAAAATTTATTTATTTTTGGCTGCGTTGGGCCCTCGTTGCTGCACGCGGGCTTTCTCTAGTTGCAGCAAGTGGGAGCTGCTCTTCATTGCAGTGGCTTCTCTTGTCACGGAGCATGGGCCCTAGGCACGCAGGCTTCAGTAGTTGTGGCACGCAGGCTTCGGTAGTTGTGGCTCGTGGGCTCTAGAGCACAGGCTCAGTAGTTGTGGCGCACCGGCTTAGTTGCTCCGCAGCATGTGGGATCTTCCTGGGCCAGGGCTCAAACCCGTGTCCTCCGCATTGGCAGGCAGATTCTTAACCACTGCGCCACCAGGGAAGTACACATCCTACCTTTTGATACTCTTATGTGCGTATTTTACAACAAGGTAACTAACGACAACAAAAAGAGTTGAGGAACAGCGTTCCAGGTGCTGAGCAACCAGCATCTGAAGAGGCCAGATCAGGGAGGAAGTCTGTGAGCACCAGAAGCCCTGAGGCCACAGAGCAGAGCTTGGTCTTTACACCAAGGGCAGTGGGAGCGAGGGTGGGTTTTAAGCAGTTGGGTGATGTGTTAGAGGTGACATTTCAGAACCATTACCTCACATTACGCCCAGCCCATGAGGAGGAAGGACTCAGAGCAAAGAGGCGGGTTCAAGAGCTTTGCTCAAACCCATCAAAAAAAAAAAAAAAAAGAAACACAAGCGGCCAAATAAACATGAGAATGTATGCAACCTTGTTAATAATCCAACAAACATAAAGTAATGGATGAAACAAAGATGAAAAAGATTACAGGGACTTCTCTGGTGGTGCAGTGGTTAAGACTCCACGCTCCCAATGCAGGGGGTCCAGGTTCAATCCCCGATCAGGGAACTAGATCCCACATGCATGCCGCAACTAAGAATTCGCATGCCACAACTAAGGAGCCCTGGAGCCGCAACTAAGGAGCCCACCTGCCGCAACTAAGACCCAGCACAACCAAATAAATACATACATACATAAATAAATATTAAAAAAAAATGACAGGCAGGCCTCGTTGAGACTGCAGGTCTGGTTCCAGACCATCCCAACACAGTGAATAAAGCAAGCTGCATGGATTTTTTTGGTTTCCCAGTGTGTATAAACGTTATGTTTATACTACACTGTAGTGTATTAAGTGTGCAATAGCATTATGTCTAATAAGACAACGTACATACCTTAATTCCAAAATGCTTTATTGCTAAAAAACACTAACCATCATCTGAGCCATTGGTGAGTCATAATCTTTGCGTTGGTGGAAGGTCCTGCCTCCATGTTGATGGCTGCTGACTGATCAGGGTGGTAGTTGCTGAAGGCTGGGATGGCTGCGGCAATTTCTTAAAAATAAGACAACAGTGGGGCTTCCCTGGTGGCGCAGTGGTTAAGGTTCCGCCTGCCAATGCAGGGGACATGGGCTCGAGCCCTGCTCCGGGAGGATCCCACATGCCATGGAGCAACTAAGCCCGTGCGCCACAACTACTGAGCCTGCGCTCTAGAGCTCGCAAGCCACAACTACTGAGCCCGCGCGCCTAGAGCCCGTGCTCCGCAACAAGAGAAGCCACCGCAGTGAGAAGCCAGCAAACCGCAATGAAGAGTAGCCCCCGCTCACAACTAGAGAAAAGCCCGCGCACAGCAACAGACCCAACGCAAACAAAAAAATTAATTAATTAATTTTAAAAAAGAAAAAGACAACAATGAAGTTTGCCACATCTACTGACTCTTCCTTTCACAAACGATTTCCCTGTAGCGCGCAGTGCTGTTTGATGGCATTTTACCCACAGAACTCCTTTCAAAATTGGAGTCAATCCTCTCAAACCCTGTTGCTGCTTCGTCAACTATGTGTATGTAATATTCTAAATCCTTTGTTGTCATTTCAACAATCTTCACAGCATCTTCAACAAGAGTAGATTCCATCTTGAGAAACCACTTTCTTTGCTCATCCATAAGAAGCAATTCCTCATCCATTCAAGTTTTATCATGAGGTTGCAGCAATTCAGTCACATCTTCAGGCTCCACTTCTCATTCTAGTTCTCCTGCTATTTCCACCACACATGCCGTTACCTCCTCCACTGAAGTCTTGAACCCCTCAAAGTCATCCAGGAGGGCTGAAATCAACTTCTTCCAAACTCTCGTTAATGTCGATATTTTGACTTCTTCCCACTAATCACAAGTGTTCTTAATGGCAACCAAAATGGTGAATTCTTTCCAGGTTTTCAATTTACTCTGCCCAGATCCACCAGAAGAATCACTATCTATGGCAGCTGTAACCTTACAAAAGGTATTTCTTAAATAATAAGACTTGAAAGTCAAAAATGATTCTTTGATCCACGGGCTACAGAACGGATGTTGTGTTAGCAGGCATGAAAACATCAATCTTGTACATCTCCATCCACCTTGGGTGACCAGGTGCATTGTCAATGAGCAGTAATATTTTAAAAGGAATCTTTTTTCCTGGGCAGTGGGTCTCAACAGTAAACCATGTTGTAAACGGATGTGCTGTCATCCAGGCTTTGCTGTTCCATTTATAGAGAACAGTCAGGGTAGATTTAGCATAATTCTTTTTTTTTTTGTTTTTTTGCGGTACGCGGGCCTCTCACTGTTGTGGCCTCTCCCGTTGCGGAGCACAGGCTCCGGACGCGCAGGCTCAGCGGCCACGGCTCACGGGCCCAGCCGCTCCGCAGCATGTGGGATCCTCCCGGACTGGGGCACGAACACGTGTCCCCTGCATCGGCAGGCGGACTCTCAACCACTGCGCCACCAGGGAAGCCCCAGGCTGTCTTCTGAAGCCAGGCATTGACTTCTCCACTCGAACAATGAAAGTCCTAGATGACACCCTCTTCCAATAGAAGGCTAGTTCGTCTACACTGAAGATCTGTTGTTTAGTGTAGTACCTTGATTAATTCATCCACACTTAACTGTTTCACCTTGTACTTTTATGTTATGAGACGGCGTCTCTCCTTAAACCTCATGAGCCAACCTCTGTCAGCTTCAAACTTTCCTTCTGCAGCTTCCTCGCCTCTCTCAGCCTTCACAGAATTGAGGAGAGTCAGGGCCTTGCTCTGGATGAGGCTTTGGTCTAAGGGAATGTTGTGGCTGGTTTGATCTTCTATCCAGGCCACTCGAACCTTCTCTGTATCAGCAATAAGGCTGTTTTGCCTTCTTATCATTCATGTTCACTGTCATGTGTTCACTTAATCGCCTTCAAAACTTTTCCTCTGCGTTCTCAGCTTGGCTAACTGTTTGGCACAAGAGGCCTAGCTTTTGGCCTGTCTCAGCTTTCAACATGCCCTCCTCACTAAGCTTAACCATTTCTAGCTTTTGATTTAAAGTGCGAGACATGCGACTCTTCCTTTTATTTGAAAACTTAGAGGTCATTGTGGGGTTATGAATTGGCCTAATTTCAATACTGTGGTGTCTCAGGGAATAGGAGGCCAAGGAGAGGGAGAGAGACAGGGGAAAGCCAGTCGGTGGAGCAGTCAGAACACACCCAACATTTATTGATTAAGTTCGCTGTCTTGTATGGGTGTGGTTTGTGGCACCCCAAAACAATTACAATGGACGTGGATGGACCTAGAGAGTGTCATACAGAGTGAAGTTAAGTCCGAAAGAGAAAAGCAAATATCATATAATAATGCGAATATGTGGAATCTAGAAAAATGGTACAGATGATCTTATCTGCAAAGCAGAAATAGAGACACAGATGTAGAGAACAAATGTACGGATACCAAGGGGGAAAGGGGTGGGGTGGGGTGGGAGGAACTGGGAGACTGGGATTGACACATATACATTATTGATACTAAGTATAAAATAGACAACTGATGGGAACATACTGCATAGCACAGGGAACTCTACCTAAGGCACTGTGGTGACCTAAATGGGAGGCAAGTCCAAAAGGGAGGGGATATCCGTCTGTGTATGGCTGATTCTTTTTTTTTTTTTTTTTTTTTTGCAGTACACGGGCCTCTCACTGTTGTGGCCTCTCCCGTTGCGGAGCACAGGCTCCGGACGCGCAGGCTCAGCGGCCACGGCTCACGGGCCCAGCCGCTCCGCGGCATGTGGGATCTTCCCAGACTGGGGCATGAACTCGCGTCCCCTGCATCGGCAGGCGGCCTCTCAACCACTGCGCCACCAGGGAAGCCCTGGCTGATTCATTTTGTTGTGCAGTGGAGGCTAACATAACACTGTAAAGCAACCATACTGCAATAAAAATTAATAATAAAAAAAATTACAACAGTAACATCAAAGATCACTGATCACCATAACAAATACAATAGTGATTAAAAAGTTTGAAAAATGGCGAGAATCACCAGAATGTGACAGAGACATGAAGTGAGCCAATGCTACTGGAAAAATGGCACCAACAGACCTACTCGACACAGGGTGGCCACAAACCTTCAACTTGTAAAAAAAAGCACAATGAAGCCAAAAGACACACAATGAAACGAGGTATGCCTGTACTGATATCCAGTATTGGCCAAGATGTACGGAGACACAGCCTTATACTGCCGAGAGGGGCTCAAGTTGTTAAGGCATTTCGGAGGGTAAACGGGCAAGATCTGCCAGCCTTGGAAACATCTGTGCCCAAGACACGGCCTTTGCCACACCTGGGCTTTGCCCCACAGAAAATCCCACCGGTACCGAAAGAGGACTGATTATAAACAGACTGAGTATAATAGCGGTGTCTGTGATTCTGGAAAAGTCAGACACAACCCAAATGTCCGTCCCTGGGAGGACCAGAGCCGACCCGCCCGACACAATACTACACAACTGGTCCATCTACTGACACGGAAAGATGGACGAGATGGACTCTTACAGAACAAAATAAAGCTGCAGAACAGCCCGTAGAACACAAACCAAGCTTCGGAAGTTAAACTACAATGTTCAAAGATTAGAGTCTATGGAACCAGGTAGGAGGACATATATTAGAACGTGCGCAAGTGGGGTTCCCCTGGCAAGTGCGATTCCCGGAGACCCTGTACGGTTTGCATCTCATAATCGGCGAACTTTGTAAAACTGCGTCATGCTGTAATCAGAAATAAGAGGCAAGACAGATCCGTATTTTTCAGAATTAGCACAGGGAGCAAAAACACCCCAACCCTTTCCCTGCTCTCCTATGGCCTGCAGGATGAAGTGAGAGCTCGTCAGCTCGGTTTTAGATTGGGTTTTTTCTTTTTCTTTTTTTTTTTTAACAGAACTAAATAAAAGTTAGAAAGATACAAAAAACAAACAACGCAGGGGGAAGAAGAGCCGAAAAGAGAGCCCCCCACTCCCTGCTACCTTCTCAGCCTTGGTCATCAGGCCCGTCACCATCTGCCGGCCAACCTCGCCGAAGAAATACTGGTGACTCTTGTCCTCCAGGAGGCCCTAAGGGGTGAGGAGGGAGGCGGTGAGCTGACAGGCTGGCGGCCCCCCCAAGCCGTGGACAGGGCAGCACCGTGGGCTGGGCAGGTGGCCATCCACGCAGAGGAGCCTGCTTGATTGCCCCCATCCCCCCAGCATGCCCAGACCGCACCCACCTCGAAGGCTTGCCGCACACAATGCAGCTTGGCCAGAAAGTCCTGGTCACTGTAGCAGCCCAGCAGTTCTGTCCTGAGGGGAAGCGCACAGTCACAGCACCTGGGCCCCAGCCAGCGACACCCCCGTGGGGTCAGGGTGGAGCCCTGGGTGGCCCTGCCTCCACCTGGTAGTGTGACCTCGGGCAGGTGGCTGCCCGCCTCTAGGCCTCAGTTTCCCCCAAACCCGAGGAAGGGGCTGACAGGATGCTCCCTGAGGACGGACTGCCTCGATGGCACTGGGCGCCCCTGGCAGGTGTGGTCACTGGGGGTCGGGCTGACCTGGCCTCCTTTAGGCCCCAACCAGCAAAGGACCCTCTCTAGCAAAGGACCAAAATGGCCAAATTGCTCCCAAGGCCAGGGCAGGGCTTTCTGGGGCAGCTAGAGGTGCCCTGATTTGGGCACTTTATCCAAATCCCCAAGGCTTCAGCTGGGGCCTTTGGCCATTTTCAGTCAGTGAACTTTAAACACACATACTTAAATCTGGGACTCATGACCATCATACAGAACAATTAATTTAAGGTGGATAAGAGCCCTCAATATACCACACAGGAGAAGACTGAGGCTAAGAGAAGTCAGGAGACTTGTCCAGGGCCACACGCCACAAAGTAGCAAGACCTGGAGAGAACCGGGGTCTGTCTGTCTCCAAAGCCTGGCTTCTGGACGGCTCCTTAAAGGAGTGTGTCAGAACACAGGGCTTAGGGACAGCGCCCACCGTGCTTCCATGATTGGACCCCTTAGAACATGTACGAGTGATTGTTATTTTAATTACTTATATTAATTAGTTATTGTCATCGTCAACCTAGACCTGCCTGTCTTGTACCGGGGCCATCCTAGGGTCTCCGAAGCTGGGGCAGGAGCCACGGCCAGACCATCCCACCCTCAGCCTGGCTCAGCTGGGTCCCCACCAAGCCCTGCTGGCTTCCCCAGCCTCCTCCAAGGGGAGAGCCCCCCCCACCCCGCACCTGCCTCCTTCCCTCCCATGCTCACCTGAGGGTCCGGCAGGGCACTCTGCCCTCCTTCACCAGCTGCAGGGCCTCCTCGTAGGCGGCGGCAGGCCTGGAGAGTGGGCTCGGGTAATCTCCAACCTGCAGGGACTCAAAGAGCTGGGGAGAGGGTGGAAGCCTGTGTCAGCAGCATTGGCAGGCGGGGGCGGAGCCTTGGGGTGGGTCAAGGGCACCTGCCCAGGGGACTTCTGGTGGAGTACGCCCTGGGGGCCAACACTTCAGAGGGAACGTCAGCAGGAATGCTGGCTGAGGGCAGAGGCCCGGGTTTGGGTTCTACTCTGGCCCTCAGCATCCCCATCACCGGGTGCCCTTCCCAAAGGGACCATCTACTGGACACACACCCATGTCCTCCCATCCCAGGAAAGGACAGCCGCCTGGCACACGTGGCCATGGTAGGAAACTAACCAAGCAATGAGCACTCGGTCTGGAGAAGGGAGAGGCCGGCGTGGGCTGGAGCTGCTGGGGACGGGGACCCCTGCCCTCACTCATAGGACCTACGACCCCTTGGTTTCTCAGGCTTCCCCATTCCAGCAACACTGAAGAGTCCCCCGGGGAGCAGCATTGGCGACCTCCAGATTCTGCTCCCATCAGAGGAAACGCCTTCACTTTCCCACAACCCAGTGCTCGCCCGCCAAGGAGCCGCGCGGGAGCCCCGGCCTTCACCCCTCTCCCCGCAGCCATCCCCCGAACCCACGCCACCTCAGTGGCGGAGAAGAAGGAATCCTCCGAGGTCAGGCTGTCCTCATGGTCCGCCCGCAGATGCAGCGAGCCCTCGGTCAGGGGCAGCATGAGGGTCCGCTCTGGGCAGAGAGGGAAGGGAGGGGCTGAGCTGAGACTCCTGAAATCACGATCGAGCTAAATGTACACCAAGCCACCCAACGCCCGATTCTGGACGAATGACGCTGATGGTAGCAAAGCTCCTATTTTCTGTGCTCACGTCAGGGGCCCTGCCACGTCTGCACCGCCTGACCCTGAGGCCTGTGGGCCCTGAGCTCTGAGGGCAGGCTGTGCTGTGCTGTGTGGCCCTGGGCAAGTTGCTCCCCCTCTCTGACAAGCTGAAACGGCCTCTGATGCCAAAGGGCCCCTCACTCAGCACTTCCATCCCACCCGCTCAAGGGCGAGGGGGTCTGGACACTCAAGGGGACTGGGGAAAGGTTCACAGCCCTGAATGCCCCACCAGCCTTCTCTGTCACACGGGGAGGCCAGAGGAAGTGGGACTGCTCGGACGGGGACAGAAGTGGAAGATGTGTCACCCTGGCCAGCCCTCACTGGGCCTGTGTCATCACTGGAAGAGCCGGGGAGCCCGACACTCAGTAGTCTGATGTTGCCCCCTGGGGGCGGAGAGCCCCCAGGGAAGGGCCCTGGGGGGTCACAGTCACCACACAGGGTCTGGCACGCAGCAGGCACTAGGAGAACATGGGCTGCTTGGCTGAATAACTTCATTCCATCTCAGTGATGTCACACCCCTTGACCTCAATGGGCAGGGCAACGGCACAGGCTAACCTCCACGTGAGCCGCCCTCCGCCCACCCGGTGCCCGCAGAATAGGGCTCAAACCAAACACCTGGAACAGCCAGCAGGGGAGATATTGACATACAAGCCCCAAAAGCCCGCTCCCAAGGGGATGGGGCAAGGCACACCGGCCAGGGACTCCCGGGGCCTCATTCCAATTCTGTTCCTGCCTGTGGGGACTCAGTTTCCCCGTCTGTGCAGGGAGGCGCTGATCGGATGAGGTCGTGGGCCCTGGGGATCATTCGCCCCGGCCCCGCTCACCGAGGTCCAGCAGCATGTTGTCGGCTGGAAAGGTGGACCCGAACTCCTCCTGCAGGTGGTAGGCCCGGTGCAGCAGGGACTCCAGCTTCTCCGCAAACTCCCTTCGCTGTGACTCTGGCTGTGGGTAAAACAATGACGGTCAACCCAGGCCCCCCAAGCTCCCCACGCCAACGGCCCATTCCTTCACCATGATGGGGGCCCAGCCCCCAGGGAAACAGGGGACAGCTCTGAGGCCCAGCAGCAAGCACAGGTCTGGACTGAGCTGCCCCACACAGGAGCCACCGGCAACGCACAGCCAGTGCACACTTGAGACTCGGCCAGTCCCACCTGACATGGGCCATAAGCATAAATACACATCAATTTCAAACACTTAGTATCCCCCCGCAAAAAAACCCCCAAGACTACAAGAACGTGAAATACCTCAGTGATTTTTCATCTTGATTACATGTTGAAATGACAATATTTTGGATATACTAGATTATAGAAAATATATTATTAACTCATTTCAGGGCTTCCCTGGTGGCGCAGTGGTTAAGAAGCCGCCTGTCAATGCAGTGGACACGTGTTCGAACCCCGGTCCAGGAAGATCCCACATGCCGCGGAGCAACGAAGCCCGTGCGCCACAACTACTGAGCCTGCGCTCTAGAGCCCGCGAGCCGCAACTACTAAGCTCACGTGCCGCAACTACTGAAGCCTGCGCGCCTAGAGCCCATGCACCACAACGAAGAGTAGCCCCTGCTCGCTGCAACTAGAGAAAGCCCGCGCACAGCAATGAAGACCCAACGCAGCCAAAACTAAATAAATAAAATTTAAAAAGTCATTTCACCCATTTCCTTTTGCTTTTTAATGTGGTCTCCAGAAAATTTTAAATAAGATACATGACCTTCTACTGAACAGCGCTGCTCTAGACCCGAGCAGACCTGGTCCAGACCTTGGCGCCACCAGTTCCGAGCTGTGTGATCCTGAGTAAATAACTCCCTCATTCTGAGCCTCGGTTTTCTTATCTGTCAACTGAAGTAAGAGAACCTACTTCCTAGGATTTTAGGGAAAACATGAATGAAATAAGGTATATAAAGTACTTCCTACAAGACTGGCCCATGGTGATGGCCAGTAAGTGCTGGCTATTACAATCAGAGGGCACTTAGGAGCCCAGAAAGAGCTGGGTTCAACCCCACTGTTCCTATTAACCGTGTGCACTTGGGAAGGCATCGCACCCGTGGCACCACAGCCTGTGGCCTCAGTGACCTCCTCGCTGCCCTCAGCCTCCACACCAGGGTGTGGGGAGATGGGGGCACTGCTCCTTTGAACCCAGGAGCTTCTAGGCCAGGGGGCCAGGCACGGGCAGGCCTGACCCTGTTTTCCACAGAGGCTGCCAGATCCTGCAAGCACATGTAACCAGACCCTGGGGAAGAGACAAGGGCCAAGTCGGGCCTCAGGCCACTGGGAGAAAGGGGCGGAAGCAGTCAGAGGGGGACAGTAAGATTGTAATGGCTGCCTTTCACTGAGCGCTAGCCCTGGACAGGCAACTCGCTGTTCAGCCTCAGGGCTTCCTTGAGGCAGGGATTGCCATGACCCCACTTGACACAGAAAACTCAAGGAGGTTATGTGGCCCAGTGCACCCAGCTAGAGCCTGGCGGAGCCCATGGGACGCCAGACCTGCTGGCCATCTTGCGTAGTAACGCTGCTCAGTGTGGCCAGCAGAGGCTTGTATCTTTGGCAGATCTGCCAGCTCTTTCTCTGGGAAGCCACCTTGGGTTAGAGAATGGTTTCCTACATACGACACAAGTGACAAAAGAAAAATTAGATACACTGAACTTCATCAAAATTAAAAACCTTTGTTCTTCAAAGGACACCATCGAGAAAGTGAAAAGATTGGGAATTCCATGGCCATCCAGTGGTTAGGACTCTGCGCTTCCAATGCAGGTGGCACGGGTTCGATCCCTGGTTGGGGAACGAAGATTCTGCAAGCCGTGAGGTGCAGCCAAAAAAAAAGGAAAGTGTAAAGACAACCCCCAGAATGAGAAAAAACATCGACCAAAACAGTACAAGAAAAGCCTTCTCCTCCTTTCCCTGCAGACCCTCTCCTCATAGATCACTGTTAACAATCTCCTGTGGGGACTTCCCTGGTGGTCCAGTGGTTAAGAATCCACCTTCCAATGCAGGGGACACAGGTTCAATCCCTGGTCAGGGAACTAAGATCCCACATGCTGCAGGGCAACTAAGCCCACGACGCAACAACTACTGAGCCCTCGAACCACAACTAGAGAGAAGCCCGAGTGCCACAACAAAAGATCCCACATGCCACAACTAAGACCTGATGCAGCCAAAGATATAAAAATAAATAAATAAATAAATATTTTTAAAAAAATCTCTTGTGTTATCTGTCCAGAGGGAAATAAAAGTGCACATACACACCAGCAGTTACCAACAGGCATATGTAGGCAAGGATGGATGTCTTTTTAAAAATGTACACATCAGCAGAAATTAGTACAACATTGTAAACCAACTATACTTCAATAAAAATAAATAAATAAAACGTACACATGGGTCATGAATCACTATGTTATATACCTGTAACTTACATAATGCTACACATCAACTACATCTCAATAGAAAAAAATGTAGATATGGGTCACTATACACATTCTATACCTTGCTTTTTTCACTTCATAAAATATAGTGGAGAAGGCAACCTAACAGCCCATACAGTTTTCCTTCAGCCTTTTATTTTTCTTCTTTGCATCACCACACGACTTGTGGGATCTTAGTTCCCCAACCAGGGATCACACCCCCACACCTTGCATTGGAAGCACGGAGTCTTAACCACTGGACCGCCAGAGAAGTCCCTTCTTTTTTTCTATTTATTTTATTTATTTTTTTTTGGGGGGGGGGGCTGCGTTGGGTCTTTGTTGCTGCACACGGGCTTTCTCTAGTTGCAGCGAGTGGGGGCTACTCTTCGTTGTAGTGCACGGGCTCTAGGCCTGCGGGCTTCAGTAGCTGCAGCACATGGGCTCAGTAGTTGTGGTTCGCGGGCTCTAGAGCGCAGGCTCAGTAGTTGTGGCGCATGGGCTTAGTTGCTCCGCGGCATGTGGTATCTTCCTGGACCAGGGCACAAACCCGTATCCCCTGCGTTGGCAGGCGGATTCTTAACCACTGCGCCACCAGGCAGGCAGATTCTTAACCACTGCGCCACCATAAAGGCTGCCTAGTATTCCAGACCCCTACTGATGGGCACTTACAGTCTCCAGGTTTTCATCTTTTTTAACTATTACAAAACAATTCATCCTAGGACATATATTTAGTGTGTTTTGCACAAAAAAAATTTTATTTTGGCTTTTCCACTTTATCTCTCTTTTCTGATACTGAGATAAATATTCACTTATAGAAAACTTGGACCAAAAAAAACAAAAAGTATAAAGAAAAGACAAGACAAAAGCTGTGTGACCCAATCAACTATGAACACAGGCTATTTCCCTCCAGCCCTTCAAGAATGCCACGGGGCATGCGGGATCTTAGTTCCCCGACCAAGGATCAAACCCATGCCCCCTGCGGTGGAAGTGTGGGGTCTTACCCACTGGACCGCCAGGGAAGTCCCCATTTTTTTTTTTTTGGCTGTGTTGGGTCTTTGTTGTTGCGCGCGGGCTTTCTCTAGTTGCAGTGAGTGGGGGCTTCTCTTGTTGCAGAGCGCAGGCTCTAGGCACGCAGGCCTCAGTAGTGGTGGCAACATGGGCTCTAGAGCGCAGGCTCAGTAGTTGCGGCACACGGGCTCAGTAGTAGTGGTGCGCAGGCTCAGTAGTAGTGGCACACAGGCTCCAGAGCGCAGGCTCAGTAGTTGCGGCACATGGGCTTAGTTGCTCTGCAGCATGTGGGGTCTTCATAGACCAGGACTCGAACCCCTATCCCCTGCATTGGCAGGCGGATTCTTAACCATTGCGTCACCAGGGAAGTCCCCCTTATTTTCTTTATGTAGTCAGGATCAGGCTGCAATCACCAGTGTGGTTTACTGAGTAATTACCAAGTACCAGGCATGGGCTAATGCACCTTACGTGAACTTTCTTATTTAGCTGGGTCAACATCCTGGTCAAGCAGAAGCTCCCATCCAGGAGGACGTGATGGGCTGGCAGAAGGCGGCGCTGCTAGACGCCTCCCAAGCGTGGCCCCCCACCAGCCACACCACCAGTCTTCTCGGTGGCCGGGGGTAGGAGAGACCCGGGGGAGGACTGCCTACCTCGGACAGCGCCTCTGAAGCGGTCTCGGGGTTCCGGAGGCCGTCCCCCCTCTGCCCCACGCTCAGCGCCTGCTCCCACTTCTGCAGAGCTTCCTCAAATAGCTCCATGCCTGAGTGTGGGCGGGGGAGACGGGAGAGAAGGGTGTCAAGGCCCCCAGCACAGGGAGAGCAGCCGTGCCCCCCACCACGTCGCTCAAGAGGGAGCTCAGAAGAGCGAGGAGGCAGGAGAGCCCGGAAGGATGGGAACAGCCAGGACCGTGTGGACCAGGTCCTGACCCCTTTTTCAGGGCTGGCTAGCTTGCAGGTCTTCATTCAGACCAGATCTGTTCCTGGAGACTCTGCCCAGTCCAGAAATGGCTGGAAACCATTGAGCCGGGGATCTGGGGTGGGTGGTTTTGGAACTGGTTGAAAGCAGCACCCAGAAAACCCAGCCCAGGCTCCCGGGAGGAGGCCACGCTCCCCACTACCCTGCCTCGGCTGCGGGGGTGGGGTGAGCGCTGGGCAGGGGGTGCCCAAGGCCGGCCTCCTGGCCCGTACCTTGCATGTAGAGGCTCTCAGCATTGCCGCTGCTGGTGGTCACGGACTCCTCCATCCCTCTGGTGTCCCATGGCCCCGAGCATGCAGCCACGGGGCTGGATGAGTTCACCACTACCATCTGGGTGCCAAGTAGCGCAAGAACCCGAGAATAAGGGATGAGGCCTTCCCGGACCCTTTGCAGGACCCCTGAGCCTCCCCCACCCCCCACCCCTCACCACACACCACGTGCCCTCTGCAATACCATCCCTGAAAACAGCCCCGGGCCGCAGTGGCGAGCCCTCCGCACAGCCTGCTTCCGTCAACTCCAAGCGCCTGAGGACGGGTCACAGAAATGGCCAAAGCAGGAGGAAACACTGAGGCCAATGCCCAACCCAGGAAGCTGCAGCCTCCTACGAAACCCACCCTGAGCTCCACTCCCGAAAGGCATGACCCCCTCCCTGCTCCGGGTCTACACTACAAGTGAGATAGGGAGGACGCAACGTGCACCCATTACATACGGGCCGGCAGGGCCTGGCTCTCACCCACGCATCTCTCCCACACGAGCAGCCACCCGCCTCCCAGGCGGGAGCAGAGCCAGCTCCTGCTCATGCCTGGGTCCCCAGGGCAGTGGCCGGCTCAGAGCTGGGGCTCAGTGCTCGCTGGATGAATGAACAACTAGACGAGTGAATGAGCCAAAGCCGTTCCCCAAGAGAAAATAAACTTCTTTGTCTTATTTCTCTCTCTATCCAGTAGTCTCTGACATAAAGCTGGTGCTTGCTCAGTGTCTGATGAATGAATGAATGAATGAATGCACTTTCATGGCTAAGTATCTTCCCCAAGAGATCACAGCTTCTCTTCTGCATTTATCCACCTTTCCCTCACCAGTGCCCGGCACACAGTGATCACTGATAATCTCTGGAAGTCTGCACGGATGGATGAGTGAATGAACCAACAAATGAATGGGTGGAACCTCTTCTCCCATCTTCCTACCAGCCCAGAAGCCCCCGAGGGCAGAGACCGGAGCCCCAAGGCCGTGACAGGCACCCTGCTACCCTCACCGAGGCCAAGCTGTGGGAGGAGCCTGAGTGCTTGCTGGGCTCGATGGAGGAGATGCCGCTCAGAGTGTCGTTGCTCTTGCTACTGGGGCTCTGGACCCTCCGGCTGGAGTAGCCTGTGAGGAACAGGAGAGGGGTCACGCCAGCTCCCCACCCAGCCTTCGCACAGCTGCTGCCCGCTCCGGATCCCTCTCCCCGTCTTCACCTGAGAGTCTGTCCTGACCTTCTAAGTCAGGGTGACAGCAGAGCACCCCCAGGGCGTGCACCTAGCAGCAGAGGGCTGGGCCCCTGCCCCTTGTCCTGCTCACTTCCGTACCCCCGTTACGCGGCGCAGGGCCTGGCCCGGAGGGGCCTGGATCTGCTGGGTTAAGCCTGAGAATGAGGCCCAGCCACTTCTCCCTCCTGACTCAGCTTCCCCTGTGTTGTTGACTGCCTGACTGATCTGGAATTCTCCTCCTTCGAAAAAGGACTTGAGGTACCAACTTTTCAAAACACATAGTTTTGTTTTGGTTTGGTTCTTTTAAGTGAGAAAAGTAGGGAAAGCAAAATAAGGTGGAACCAGAGATGGTGCTGGTACAAAGTAGGCAAGCAAGAGGTTAGTCCAGAAACGACTCCAGGCTTCCAGTGGAGTCAATGCAGAATGGAAAGCCAGCTGTGCCAGCATGTCTCGTGGTCTTGTTCTAGACTGGTCTACAAACTTCTCTGTCCAATTGAAAAGACAAAAACTTCCCTTTTGCAATGATAATTCATAATTAAAAGTCATTGTCGGGCTTCCCTGGTGACGCAGTGGTTAAGAATCCTCCTGCCAACGCAGGGGACATGGGTTCGAGCCCTGGTCCGGGAAGATGCCACATGCTGCGGAGCGACTAAGCCGGTGCACCACAACTACTGAGCCTGTGCTCTAGAGCCCACGAGCCACAACTACGGAGCCCACGTGCCACAACTACCGAAGCCCGCGCGCCTAGAACCTGTGCTCCGCAACAAGAGAAGCCACCGCAATAAGAAGCCCGTGCACCGCAACGAAGAGTAGCCCCCGCTCGCCGCAACTAGAGAAAGCCTGAGCACAGCAACGAAGACCCAACGCCTCCAAAAATAAATTTAAATAAATAAATTTTTTTTTAAAAAGTCATTGTCACTTTGATAGCTCCATGCCTGAGTGTGGGCGGGGGAGACGGGAGAGAAGGGTGTCAGGCCCCCAGCAGAGGGAGAGCAGCCGTGCCCCCCACCACGTCGCTCAAGAGGGAGCTCAGAAGAGCGAGGAGGCAGGAGAGCCCGGAAGGAGATTCTGCCCTTAAAACAAGTTTCTTCCAACATGAGAGCCTTTGAGGACTCCTTGCCTTAGAAAGCGATCTGTACACGGCATACACTGGGTTACTGGGTTACAAGATTAACGGGCCCATAAGAGGCTTTCAAAGCCACACCAGCAGACACAAAACAGGTCAGTGGCTGCCAGGAGCTGGGGGAAGGGGAAAGGGGCTGACTACCAAGGGCCTGGGGGGATTGAGAGCAACAGTTCTTGACTGTGGTAGTGACTGTATGACTACAAGTGTTTGTCAAAACTCAAAAAAGGGTGAATCTTACTGTATGCAAAGAGAAAAAGAGGGGGATGGTGAGAATACCAAAAGGCTCAGGAACCATCTGGCCCTTTCTGCTCCTGAGCCAGGGGACTTCCATCGCTGGACGGAGGAGCTGCACCCCACCAGCCCACTCTGGACCCAGGGCTCCCAAAGTGTCCTCAGATAATGAGAACCATCGCTTCCAATGACATGTGCATCCGGCCACATCACCCAGCAAATCCTTACAATGACTTGCTTCCCAGGTGAAAGGGACTCAGCTTGGAGACAGGATGTCACTAGCCCAAGATCTCAGCTAATAGGGGTCCACTTGAGACTCGACTCCAGGTCAGGCCCTTCCCCACCACCTCACACCTACCTTTCTTCACCGACGGGACCTTCCTGGCCATGAGGATGGGGAGGGGCGCTGTGCCCAGATGCTCGCCTCCCATCTCGGGGCCGACCTGCTTCTTCTTCCGCCGTCGCCTCTTGAGCTGGTGGGCGGCCAGGGCCAAGGCCACAGTCCCCAGGGCCGTGGCAAAGAGGACCTTCCTCAGGCCTGGTGTCAACCGCAGCTGGGAGAAGGCAGACTGCAAGAAAAGAGGGAGGCAGCCAGTTACATCTCTCTGGGAGAGCTGCCCTGAGGAACACGTGAGGGGCAGGGAACGCATCAGGCCCCCAGGGGATACCTCCTGACCAGGAATGACTGAGAGGCAGCCACCTGCAGGGGGCTGTGGGGGTGGGAGTTGGGGGCCCTGGCCTCTGAAACCTGGACCACAGAGATGTAAAAGAGGGGGACAGGGGATGGCAAAATGACAAGGCTAGGAGATCATATCTAGGGTCCAGCAGGTGTCCCCAACACCATCGGTCAGGATTCTACCAGCTGCAGCGACTGAGCACCTATGCCAGCTACCGCACCAGGATTTCACCTGTGTTACCTGTCCAAATGCCCATCATTTTCCAGGTGAGGCACCTGAAGCTCACACGGGTTAGGACGCACGCTTAAGGTGACAGAGAGGCAGAAATGGAACTGAGGTCTGCCCACCCCACTTCTCCACTCTTCAAAGACAATGACGTTCACTTTACCCGATGGTCCATCTGTACACTCCCCTGCTCCACCCTCACTCTGCCTGCTGGACTGGGAGCCCCTCGAGCGAGGCTGCATCCCACAGGGCAGAGCTTCAGGAAGTGTCAAGAGGACTGGTCGGCCACAAACATTTCAAGTTGGCAGGCATTACTGACCTCTTTTATAAACTGAGAAACTGAGGTCAAGAGTCCACATAGGCCTGGGGTGGAGACCGGGCTTGGGACCCCAGACTCCTAACCCAGTCCTCCTTACTCTGCTCAAAGAGGATTGCCTGGGACAGCAATCACGAGGGCCCAACTTTCCTGGATGCTGAGGGACCCTGGGATGAGTGGCTCAGTGTTTCAGGGACCAGAGAGGTAAAGGGCAGGACCACAACCCGCCCCGATCTTTACCTGCCCAAACGTCGTGTAAAGGAACACAGGGATCTCTGCCACCGTCATGGCCAGGGCCTGGATCATGGACACACCCTCCGTCCTCCGGAACGCCATGGCAGGATTGGCACCCCAGGCGAGAGCCCTCGGGGCCGAGAGCTTCCAAGGAGAACGTCTTCAACTGGTTGCTGGCTGGGTCCCGGGCACCATCCACGCCCCGAAAGGACAGGGACACACATACCAGAAGGTCCCTCCACAGAGCTGAGAGACAGACGACCAAGTCAGACACGAGGGTGTGTGCATGTGAGCATAAAGAAACACACACAAGAGTGCTCTGGGGGATGAGGTGGGAGTAAAGCCCACGTGTGGAATGCGAGGCCTGGAACCAGGCCCCCGCCTTCTGCACCTGCCAGCAGGAAGGTAGCCAAACGCCCCACAGACTTTCTGCCCACCTTGAGCCCTGGGAGAAGGCAGTGTCTGGCACGCTAGCCCAAGTGAGGACGCAGGGCCTGGGAGATGGATAGGTCGCTCTCAAACTTGGGGCTTTATACCACACTTTCTCAATCTTTTTAAATCCATGGCCCACGTGCTAAGCAAAAACCTTAGGTCCCTAAAGGGTCAGACCCCTGAGTGAGAATCATTGCATCATTTCCACCTCCCACAAAACCAAGAACGTTGTACTTCCTGTGGACGTATTACGAAAACAGCAGGGTATTTCCTCCAATAATAACAGCACTACACCGTATGTGGGTATTCTGTGCAGAGTTCCTTACATACATTATTTCATTGAATCATTACAGTTCTATGAAGTAGATGCGATCTACCTCCCACACCCCTGCCAATTTCCAACGAGGAAATTGAGGCTCAGAAAAGCTAAGTCAGGAGTCCAAAGCCACACAGCTGGTACCAGGCGGAGTCAGGACTTGGACCAAGATCTAACGGACTTTCGACCCTGTGCTCAACACAACCCTTTCGCCAAATCTGGCATGGAGCAGGAAGTGGGAGCCTCAGCAGAACTACAGACTACAAGGGCAACTTTCCCCTGGGGCCTTGTGAGACCCCCAGGGTACTCCACGGCCCATTCCAAGGCCAGTGAATAAGTGGCTTGAGCACATATAACCCAGTCCCCAAGATCCTGCAGAGAGCTCCCCGACCACCACCACCAAGGCCAAGGAGGCCTTCAGGGTCTCCTGGGACTTCAAACGAAATGACCACGAAGGCCAGATGGACCCTGTCTACCTGGGATGGCGGCCAAAGTCACTGGACTGGCACAAGAAACGGCTTATCCTCAGTGAGTGGGAAGGATGAATGATCCTATCAGTTAGCTCTGGGTGTGTGTGTGTGTGTGTGTGTGTGTGTGTGTGTGCGCGTGCGCGCAGAGTAGGGGACATCCTGCCAGGAGGCTACAATTTGAGCGATGTGACCTCCAGTGGTCACAAGCCAGCTCTCTCAGCACCACCCCCAACTTGGCCCAAGCCTCAGAACGAACGAGGGAAGACAAGAACATCAGAGGATCAGCGGCTACTATTTCCCAAGCACTTACTTTAACAGGCCAGGCTTGGAACAGGCTCTCCATGGAGGGTTTTAAGTCTAGTCACCCACAGAACCCTCAAGGCAAGCACTGTTTATCTCAATGATGGGGAAACTGGGGCTCCAAAAGGTAATCAAGCCTACCGAGGTCACTGAGTAAATGGCCAAGCTGGGATATGACCTCAGCTCTGGGGGACCCCAAGGCTTGGCATTTACCTGCAGGAAAGTCAAAAGCAGCCTCTGCTGCCCCGACTGAGGAAGAGTGGCAGGTGCCAGGTAATGACACCCACCCCAAGACAGCTTCACTCCAGGAATGGATCGAGATCCAGCCCAACCATACCCCATCCTTCCTCCTGGCACGACCCAGGGCTGAATGCGAGAAGCCTGCACCTCTTCTCTGTGATGACAAGACCATGGCAATGTCCCCCCACCACGTGGACACTCCTAATGTCGTCCCAACCTGGGAAAGTCACCTCTCCTGCCCTGTAACCTTGGGCAGTAACCTCCTCGTTCCACCCCCACCAGGGCACTCACAACCTCTCAGCTTGGATGCCCACGCTTTCCATCCCGGACACCTTCTCCCCTGCCCTGAACCACCCCGTAAATGACTCTAGCCTGAGCACCCTCATGCCGCCTTGACCCCAGCAATGTCCCCTCTGCCCAATCTCGGTTCATTCCACACCGGTGGGACACCTCAGCAGTCTGACCAGGACCGGCACTGAGCACTCCCACGCTGGACCTCAGCAATACCCCCTTCTTCAGAATCTGCTCTTTCCATCCCAGACAATTCCTTGCGCATGCCCTGGTCAGGCCCCCTCCTCTCTTGCCCCGACTCCCGGAATATCCCTGAGGGTCGTCCAGGTGCCCACTGCCGCCGCCTTCCACAGCCCGCGCACCCGGTCCTTCCATCCCGGTACTTGCCCAGCGCGGGTCCAGTACCTGCGCCCCTGCTCCGATCTCTGCAATGTTCCAGGCCCGGCATCTTCCCACTGACCGGGTACCTTCCGTTCCACCTCTCGCGCCGCCCACGGCCCGAGTACCTGCTCTTTCCAACGCTGGCCCTTCTAGTCCGGCTGAGCTGGGACACCTGCAACCCTACCCAGTTCCCCGCTCAGGGACGGCTCCCGCCCGCTGCAAGCCTCAGTCCCGGACCTTGCCGCGCCGCCCGCCTGCTCCGCGGGCTCAGCCCGGACCGCCGCCACTCACCCAGGATCCCATCGCTGCGGAAGGACAGCGTCTCCTTCTCCGGCGCCCGCGCAACCAACCTCGGGGCCACGGGGGGCGTGGCCTCACGCAGGGCCCACCTTTCTTTGGCCAATGAGTGTCGCCGAACTCCTCTGCACCGCCCCGGCCTCTGTGCAATTGGGTGGGTCACGTGACCAATATTGTCTTACCCTCCCTTCTCCCTCTGTTCCGCCCCCTAAGTGCGGTTGAGGCGCGGAAGTGATTTTTTTTTCTCTCCTGTGATTGGCCATCGAGATTAGATTGACCCGGGTGGCTGAGTGAGGCGGGGCCACTCTTAAAGGGATGAGGCGGAGCAAACAGGTTTCGAAGGCGCTTTGTGGAAGGAATTGCCGGTGGTCTGAGCTCTCACCTTTGGTTCCTCTGCCTCCACTGGTGCCCACACGGACAAGTTCTTCCCGCCCTTCGAGCGCCCACTTTCCAACGCCACCGCCTCTAACTTCCTACAGCATTCTCCTAAGCACTTGCCACTCTCCACTTTCTGGGGTTGTTTGCAGAAGTGCCAAGCCTCCCCTACGAGACGTTGTCTCCCTAAGAGTTGGCGTCAAGTGATTCGGTTCACTGTGCCTTGCACTAAACACTGGGTTTGGAATCAGGCCTCCCTGAGTTGGAATCAAGTTCTGCCACATCAGCTTTGTGGGGTTTACTCAGTTTACCCCTCTGTAAAATGGGAATGGAATTCTTGCCTTGCCTGAGTAACGGGGCTTTGGTGCTGATCATAAGAAAACAGTGTGGCAGCCCTTTCATAACCAAAGAACTGGACACATCTAAGTTTTTTTAGTGTAATTATCAGTGAGGTCACATTCTTTCATTCATCAACAACTAATATTTCTGTGTGCCAGCCCTTTGGCTGGACTTGGGAGTGCAGTGGTGGACAAGATACATATAATTAAGATACTTAATTACAATCTTATGTGATATTGCTCTAATGGTGGAAACTCAGGAATATGGAGATTCCCAGGGACACCTGCCCTCCCATGGGGAGGTGAGAGACTCCCGAAAGAAAGTGATGTCCAAACAGAAACCTAAGGATGACTAAGAGTCAACTGGGCAGAGAGAAGAGGAAGGAGTGTTCAGGAACAGCATGGGCTGTGTGGTCCAGAGGCAAGAGCGAACTTGGCATGTTGTTTGTTTTTTTTTTTTTGGTCATACCCCACATCATGCGGGATCTTGATTCCCTGACCAGGGATCGAACCTGTGCCCCCTGCAGTGGAAGCACAGAGTCTTAACCACTGGACCACCAGGGAAGTCCCCAAACCTGGCATCTTTGACTCAAGGTGGCAGAGAGAGAGGAGCGTGGTAGCTGATGAGCCAAGGAAGTGGCAGCCAGAGCAAAGGAGAGCAGGCTCCACCATTGAACTGCCTGCGTCTGGGGCCAAATCCACTGCTTCCTCCCCTGTGTCCTTGGGCAAATCACTTAACTTCTCTAAACCTCAGCTTCCTAAAATGAGGAGAATGATGGTTTCTGAGCTTTTGCGAGGACCTTAAGTGATTATTCACTTAAAAGTGCTCAGTGCTGGGCCTGGCGTGGTCTTAGGACCTTTTGGCCATTGCTATTAGAAAAACTGCAATAGCCAAGTAGAAAGCTAGACAAATCGATGCAACATACGGACTGGGACAGCTACAAGATCGGGAGTAACTAGGACCTACTGTCTCTCTCTCTCTCTCTCTCTCTCTCTTTCTCCTTTACCCTGCTGTTTTTCTTCCCAGGATCTGACCTGTTATATATCTGTTGATCCAAGAGAGGAAGAGCCTTGTTTTGTTCACTGCTGCATCCATGGCACCTAGAACAGCCCCTGGCACATAGTTGGTGCCGATAAGGTCTTTCTCCTTGACCAAACCAGAGTCAGGCTCCTGTGAGCCAGCCCTCTGCTTGACTAGGTGCAACCTTGAGTTTCCATCTTGTAGAGTCCAGTTTTAACAAGAATTCTGCAGGGTCAGTTTAGTAAAATCCCCAACCCTGGGTATCTGATCACCCTCCATGTTTGATCAAATTCTTCACCCTCCATCCTCAATATCTTATCCCCCTAGCCTGCCCTCCGCAAGAATCTCACTAGCCTTGATGTTCCCACTTAGTCATTTTCCATCCCCTGACATCCCCACTCTGCTCATTGTCTATAAATCTCCACTTGTCCTTGTTGTATTTGGAGTTGAGACCAATCTCTCTCCCCTACTGCAACACCCGCCCCCCCCGCACTAGGCTCTCTTGAATAAAGTCTTCCTTACAGTCCTTAACAAGTATCATGAATGTTTTTTTCTTTAACCTTGCTCAATGTGGTTATTGAATGAATGAACATGTAACTACATTGATTTATGGCTCTTGAAAGATAATATGATTGTATGCTGGTTAAATAAATGATATAGTTAGCTACAGACAGACACTGGTAAATAAGTCAGTGATCAATACAAATAGAAATACGTACTGAACACATAGAAACACACAAGGAAACACATAGAGATGATGAACTGCAGGTGTGTGAGTGACACAAAAGTTGATGATGGCTCCATGTAGATAATGCAGATCAGTAGTTCTGAACCTGTGGTGCACATTTAAGTCACCTGGAAGCTTTTCAAGACTCCACCTGCCGGGCTCCACCTGAACTGAGAGAACAAGGGCTGGGAGTGGGCCCAGGGATTTTTTCATAAACCTCCAGATGACTTGAAACTCACTCTGGACAGACAGGCTGGGGTTGAAGATGGGGAGCTGGTATAAGTGCAGGGAGATAATCGAAGCCAGGAATCCAGGGGACAGAGCCAGAGAGGAAAGGGTACCAGTTCAGGAACAGAACTCTCCACTGGGTAAGAAGATGAAGTCTAGACGTAGAGAGCGGGGAGCAGTGGAAACAGGTAATAAGCCCCTTCCAAGCCCCATGGGAGGGGGGGAAATGTATGTGCAGGCCATCCTTTTGCCTGTTTGGGGCTGTGAGAAGCTGGTTCAAGGTCAGCACATGTCCAGGCCTGGAGGGAAGCACGTTCCTCCACCTGGGCTGAACGGAAGCCCCTCTTTCTCTTCTCCTTCCTTCCCCTTAACTCCTGCACACACCCTCACCCAACTTTGGAGAACCAGAGGGTTTCCGGGGGCCAAACAGCCATTCCCCAGCGGTGGAGGACCAGTCCCCAGCTGGCCTATCCCCTGGCTCAATTGTCCTTAGTGTCACCAAGTTTGGGGCAGAAGAGGAGGGGGGGGCTAAAGAGGTCAAGGTGGTTGTGATGGTCGACACAGAAAGATCCAGGTCAAAAGACGCCGAGAAATAGGGAGCCAGAGGGTCCAGCAGGCCAGGAGGATGCGAATCGACCAAGGGAAGAGGCACAAACGGGCGGGGGCCATAGGACGAGGAAGCGAGAGGCCGGCCCGGCGGCGGCCGCAGGGGGCAGCCGCGAGCAGCCTCAAGCCGGGCCCCCTCCGCCCCGCCCCGTCCCGCCCCCCGGAGGCTCCTCCCCCGCGGCCGGTGCCCCTCCCTGCGCGCTCGGGCAAGCTTGACGGAGGCGGCTGGGGCTGGGCCAGGGGGGCGCGCTAAGGGCCAGAGCACCGGCAGCAGGTGGGCGCGGTGCGGGCTGGCGGCGGCGGGCCGGGGGCTGCCGGGCGGCGCACGGGCCGGACGTGGCCGGCCGTGCGGAGCGCCATGGACTTCAACATGAAGAAGCTGGCGTCGGACGCGGGCATCTTCTTCACCCGGGCCGTGCAGGTGAGGCCGTACACCCTGGGCCCCGCGCGGCCGGCGGGCACCCCTGCAGCAGAGCCCGGGGCCGCGGGAGAAGGCCCTCGCGGCCGCCGCTCCTTACCCGCTGCGGAGTCGCCCTAGCCGCCCCCCCCAGCCCCTCCTCCTTTTGCGGTGCCCAGTAGAGAGAAAGAGCCCGGGGCGGCCGGCCACACTGGCCGCACCCTCAGCGTGGCCCAGGCCTGGGGAGTGAGCCGGGCCTGCCTCGGCCCTGCTGCCGCGGGGGAGGTGTCAGCCTCCACCATTTCGACCCGCCGGCCGCGTAGTCCCGCTGTCCTGGCGCCCGCCCCGCCCCCGGTGGGGGGCTCCGCTGAGGAGGGTAGAGGGCCCCAGGCGGTTCCTGTCTCCTTGCCCTTGCCCAGCGGTGACTCTGACTCCCGGCAGGCGTTTGGAGGCCTGAGTTTCAGGCCTAAGGACTCGTGCACCCGCCCTGACCCCTTCTCTGAGCCTCAGTCTCCGCACCTGTGCAATGGACTGGTGGTACTGATTCCCTCAGGTCCCTTTTACACGCTTCGATAGTCCGGAAGCCAGGAGGGCTGGGGTTATTTACTTTCGGCTCCGTGGGAGGCCTGTTTCTCTTATTTCCCCAGGCCCCGGGGGCTGGCTGGGTGCCCTCCTTGGGAAGCTGTACAGTGGGTGATGCTGGGATTAGAACAAGTCCTATCCATTTGGGGACAAGGGAAAAAAACAGAAGCAGCTGAGTGTAATAGTGAAGACCGGGAGTCAGCTGTGGGTGTGGAGGCCCCTCTAGTGACTTTGAAGACGGGGGCTTCACCTCTCTGGGCCACAGTTTTTCAGTCTGAAAAATGGCCTTAGCAGTCCCTCCCTCCCAGCATGGATGTGAGTGTCCCAGGCGTTCCCCGTGAACATGCTCACTAAAGGCAAGTCATTCTTGGTGTAACGTGGTTAGTATTGCAGCTGTGCAGCATGTGACGTTAGGCAAGTCTCGGAGCCTCCGTGTTCCCTTCTGTCAATCAGGGGTCGCACCAGTCTGCCTCCCAGGGTGGCTGCTGCCTTGGGGCTTGGCCCGTCACAGCGCTCTGGGAACAGATTCTGTTGTTTGTCCTTGCCCTGGTTGTTGGTTCTCTGGAGGAGCCCAGCCCCAGTCTCTTAGAAGCCCACACGCCCATGTTTACTAGAAAGCACAGTGTCCCGTTGAGGATTTGCGCCCCAGAGAGGGTTTGCTGCTCTGTGTTCGAAGCCCTGCCGTGGACCCCAGCCCTAGTGGGGATGCTAGCAGCCTGGAGTTCATTGGCCAGCCCCTGTCCATTCAGAAGGTAGGGAATTCTCCCCAGTGTCGGTATGGCAACCACTTTATCTCCCACATCTGGGAAGAACCTGATCTGCCAGTTTCCTGCTACTTTGGGGCCCTAGCACCTGACCTGGCCAGGCCTGCAGAGCCTGGGGTATGGGGAAGCTTGGTCCCTGTGGCCTCTTTTCTCCTGGGGGTGGGCAGGCCCACTGGTTCGCCCATACTGGAGTGGGAGCCAGCGCCCAGACCCCCGCCGCCAGAGTGGAGGAGGGAGCTGGGAGCTTTATAAATAGAGGCTTTCTCTGGCCCTGCACGCCCACCCCCTGCTGCTGCCATCTTGCAGGGAGCAGCCTCTGAAGCCGGGGCCCTTCCTCTTGGCAGGGATGGGGCAGGGTGGCAGCCAGAAGAGAGAAGGGCTTGAAATGTCACCTGGGCAGGAGAGCGCACTCAGGGGACCCTCCTGAGGCCAGTCTGCCCTGGAGTAGGAGTCAGCCAGGAGGGATGGGGGTGGTTTATTATTAATGTGTGGGCAGCTCCTCTGCGTGGGTGCCACCTACCTACGCACGACATGCTGGGTAAGCGCTCAGCCCCTCCATGTGTTGAGGACACTTCTAGGAGCCTCACCTCATCCCCATCCGGTAGGGAACTGGACCTTGGCCCTGGGATGAGAATCCGGAGGCCAGATCCCTTTTGCGTGGGAGATTCTAGGATGGCTTCTCAGTCCCCGAACTGTGCCTTGAAGGTCAGGAGGGGTTTGCCGAGTTGGTCCAGGTGATGGGAACAGCCCAGCTAAGGGCACCGAGACAGGAAAACCTAAGGCATGTTTGGGTAAGATGCCAGTGGGGGTGGGAGTGGGCAGTGGAAGTGCTAGTACTAATGCTGTTGGTAGTAATTGCAGTATTACTAATAGCAGTGGTAGGAGTAATGATAATAAAAGCCAGGGAGGCTGTGGCCTCGTTCTCATCCGAGCCAAGCAGGCAGCGGTGAACGTGGGAAGGATGCCCAAGATGTTGGGAAAGCCCGGTGGGACTTTGAACCTGGGTGGGTGTGTGGTGTGAGGGACGGGTGGCCAGGTGGCACGGCGGGGAGTGCTGCCATTAACCTTGGTAAGAAGGGGAGATGCTCAGGTGCACACTGAGGGTGACACAATCGCCTGAATCATACTGGCTGGTGCCAGCAGGGTAAGGATGTCCCTAGGTGGCTCCTGAGGGCCACGGAGGGACCTGAGGGAGACCTTTTATTAATGATGATGATGACGCCAGCTGACGTTTATCAGGCCTATACTGTGTGCTGACCACGAAACTAAGCACCTTCCAAATATTCTGTGAGATAGGTCCTGTTATCCCCGTCCTCCGGGGGGAAACTGAGGACCAGAGAGGTGACTTTGCCTCTGACCCTCGATTTTCTCATCTGCAAAATGGGGTAATGCTAACCCCTGAAGGGTCTGGGTGAGGTGAGGCCTCTTCAGGACCTGGCTCGGGGAGGCCCCAGCTTGGGGAATGTGATGAAGAAGAGGAGTCGGGAGACCGGGAGGAGGCCAGGAGCAGCTGGTTCCCAGGTGAGGAGCCGCAGGCTCTAACCCTGGCCCACCCAGCTCTGCAGAGGGAAACCCAAGCCCCCATGCATAATTGATGGCTGCCGAGCTGGAGCAGCCCGAGAGGGCAGCCTGACCACCGGAGGTGCCTCCTGCCCCTTGCAGCTGGACTTGTCCTTGGCCTCTGGATGCCTCACCGCTGCCTAGTCATCTGGGAAGGGCCTCCACACCCCCAGCCTATGTGACTCCAGCACAGCCTGCCTCTTACTCAGTCTCAGCGGCATCTTCTGTGAAATGGGAAACTTGGCCGGCCTGAGGGCAGTGTCTGTTGTTGTCAGGGCTGATCTACTCCTGCAGGTCTTCACCCCTTTGCTGTTTGCCTGTGACCTCCCCTTGGCTGGACGGGGCCTTTGAGATCAGAGAGGCCAGGACTTGGGCCGGTTTCTGGTTTTTCTTAGGTGGCCCCCATGGTTTCTGCCAGCTCTGAAGGGGGACCCTTGTGACATCCTGGTCCTTTCCTGGCCTTGGAGCGGGGCTGCCGAGCTTTCTGGGCCCTGGGTGTGCCCAGCAGTTGGCTCTGATGAGCTGGCGCTGTTCCCCATCTACCACTCCAGGCAACCGGAGGCCAGCCATGTGGCCATCCTCCCCCCCCTCCGCATTCCCCTTCCTTCCCAGCCATCTCTCTGTGCATCAGCTCTTAACAGCATCAGCTCTTACACTGAGCACTGCCTGCCGGCCAGATCCTAGCCTTCATGTCTTATCCACATCTTTTTTATTTCATTCTTACAACCTATGAGGGAGATGCTACTACTTATTATTACCATTTTCAGCTTAGGAAACTGATGCTCAGAGAGGCAAAGCCACTTGCCCAAGGTCACACAGCTCATCAGACTGAGACTTGAATCAAGTCCCTCTGATTCTGGAACCTGGGTTCCTCTGACTCCCTCCCTTAGTATCCCCTTCCCGTGGCTCCCAGCTGCCCCTGGAACATCCTGATAACCCCAGACCTTGCTCTGTGCCCCTTTTGTTCCCTGAGCACTTGTAACCAAGTGCTTTCCTTCAGAGTCAGGCTGGGGGGACCCTTAGTGGTAGGCTCCCAAGGGTTCCTTACACCCTAAGCTGTATGTCTGATTTTGATGTGCTTTTTTGGGGAGAGGGAGTCTGTATCTTTCATTGGATTTCCAAAAGGAGCCATGATCCCCAAACTCCGGTCCAACCACCTCATTTCACAGAGGAACAAACTGAGGCCCAGGGCAAGGTTGCACCTTGGTCAAGGTCACAGAGCAGGTCAGGGGCAGAGCAAGTTTCTTGACCTTGGGGCCTGAGTTCCAGCCAGGTGGGAGGAGTAGATGGGCGGGGCAGGGGTGCTCCTTCCGTCCCCCTTTCTGAGCCCTCCGCCCTGGGTGCTCTCCCCACAGTTCACAGAGGAGAAATTCGGCCAGGCCGAGAAGACCGAGCTTGATGCCCAGTTTGAGAACCTTCTGGCCCGGGCAGACAGCACCAAGAACTGGACGGAGAAAATCCTGAGGCAGACAGAGGTGTTGCTGCAACCCAACCCCAGTGAGTGGACACGGGCCGGCCCCGGGCTCGGGGCGGGAAGCAGCGGGCAGGAGCCCCAGCTGCTGAGACCGTGCAGGTGGGCCTGGGCGGCAGGTGGGATTTAGGTTAGACTCTTGGGGCTTAAGTCTGCTGTTTTGGGGGGGGTCCCACTTAAAGAAAACAGCAGACTCAGTGTTGGGCTCCAGGATGCACTCTCTGGGACAGTGGAAATGCTAAGTGTCGCACAGAGGAGTTGAAGAAGTGCCTGGACACTAAAACACAGTTGGGAGAAGAGGCAGGAGAAACGGGAGCCAGGTCACTGGAGGGAAGGCAGCGAGGCTCAGGGATGAAAGAGGACTTGCCGAGAGTCACACGCAGCGTGGTGCAGGCAGACGCAGCTTCAGGAGAACCTGTGGGAAGAGGGGGGCTGGCTGGCCTGGGGTCGTGGGACTTGTCTGCCTGTGTGTCTGCGGTTAGCTGAGTGAGTGTGCTGGAGCTTTCTGGGGCCAGGCCAGGGCATTGCCCACGCGTGTGTTATGCCCTGCAAGTCCACAGTGTAAGGAGGGAGAAGCTGTGGGGCAGGAAGGGGCAGCACTTGCCTTCAGCTGTGTGACCTCGGGCAGGCATTTCGCGTGTCTGGGCCGTGGCTTCTTCCTCTCGAGTGAGGGCTTCGCGGGGTCAAGTGCCAGTCTCACACAGTTGAGAATCAGCAAGAGAGTATTCCGGAAGTCCCCAGGCTGGACGCCCCTGTGCGCAGGCCCTGGTCTGGATCTGTTTCTGTCACCACGGCTTTCATCCTTGGGCTCCTACCGAAGAGCCCTGTGGCTTTGGCTGCCGTCTCCCCGCAGGTGCCCGAGTGGAGGAGTTCCTGTATGAGAAGCTGGACAGGAAGGTGCCCTCGAGGGTCACCAACGGGGAACTGCTGGCTCAGTACATGGCAGAGGCGGCCAGTGAGCTGGGGCCCACCACGCCCTACGGTGAGCCAGTCCTCACAGCCAGGGTAGGGGGTCACGGTCTCTGGCACGAATCTTCTTCCCTCCCTTCTCTCCTTCCTTTCTTCTCTTCCTTCCTTTTTTAATTTGCACACATGATACCTGGATTCATTCTGCTTGTAAACACCTCAATCAATGGAGATGAAAATAGAGTAAAATATAGAAGCCTCCCGGGACTTCCCTGGTGGTCCAGTGCTTAAGACTGCGCTCCCAGTGCTGTGGGCACGGGTTTGATCCCCGGTCGGGGAACTAAGATCCCGCATGCCGCACAGTGCAGCCAAAAAATGAACAAAAAAATTGAAGCCTCCCTTACCCAGGTTTGGTTCGTGTGTATTTTTCAATGGGATCATGTTATGTGTACTGTTCTGCAACCTGATTTTTAAACTTGGCATTGCACTACAGATAATCTGTTCACAGCACTTATAGAGTCACCTCAAGCTTTATTTTTAAAGTTTTATCTAGGTACAATTTATACACTATAAAGTACACCTGTTTTAAGTGTGTAATTTGATGGTTTTTAGTGAATTTACAGAATTGAACAAACATCCCCCAATCCAATTTGTGTTTTTGAAATTTTATTTAATTAATTTTTTAATTGAAGTATAGTTGATTTACAATATCGTGTTAGCTTCAAGTGTACAGCACAGTGATTCAGTTATACACACACACACACACAACATAAATATATATTCCTTTTCAAATACTTCACTTTTAGGTTATTACAAAATATTGAGTGTAGTTCCCAGTGCTATACAGTGGGTCTTGTTGGTTATCTATTTTATATACAGTAGTGTGTATATGTTAATCCCAACCTCCTAATTTGTCCCTCCTCCCACCCCCCCTTTCCCCTTTGGTAACCATAAGTTTGTTTTCTGTGTCTCTGAGTCTGTTTCTGTCTTGTAAATTAGTTCATTTGTATCATTTTTTAAGATTCCACATATATGTGGTATCATATGATATTTGTGTTTCTCTGTCTGGCTTAACTTCACTTAGTATGATAATCTCTAGTTGTGTCCATGTTGCTGTAAATGGCATTATTTCATTCTTTTTATGGCCGAGTAATATTCCATTGTATTTATATACCACATCTTCTTTATCCATTCATCTGTTGATCGACATTTAGGTTGCCTCAATGTCTTGGCTATTGTGAATAGTGCTGCAATGAACATTGGGGTGCATATAGCTTTTCCAATTATGGTTTTCTCTGGATATATACCCAGGAGTGGGATTGCAGGATCATATGGTAGCTCTGTTTTTACTTTTTAAAGGAACCTCCATACTGTTCTCCATTGTGGCTGCACCAGTTTACATTCCCACCAACCGTGTAGGAGGGTTCCCTTTTCTGCACACCCTCTCCAGCATTTATTATATGTAGACTTTTTGATGATAGTAATTCTGACTGGTGTGAGGAGATACCTCACTGTAGTTTTGATTTGCATTTCTGTAAAAATTAGCGATGTTGAGCATCTTTTCATGTACCTTTTGGCCATCTATATGTCTTCTTTGGAGAAGTGTCTATTTAGATCTTCTGCCCATTTTTTGATTGGGTTGCTTGTTTTTCTGATATTGAGCTGTATGAGCTGTTTGTATATTTTGGAGGTTAATCCCTTGTCAGTTGCATCGTTTGCAAATATTTTCTCCCATCTTGTAGTTGTCTTTTCGTTTTGTTTCCTTTGGTTTGGTTTCCTTTGCTAAGCAAAAGCTTTTAAGTTTAATTCCCATTTGTTTATTTTTGTTCTTGTTTCCATTACTCCAAGAGACGGATCCAAAAAGATACTGCTGCAATTTATGTCAAAGAGTGTCCTGCCTATGTTTTCCTCTAGGAGTTTTTGTTTGTTTGTTTTTTATATATATTTTTGGCTGCGTTGGGTCTTCGTTGTTGTGCGCAGGCTTTCTCCAGTTGTGGTGAGCGGGAGCCACTCTTCCTTCCGGTGCACAGGCTTATCATTGCAGTGGCTTCTCTTGCTGTGGAGCATGGGCTCTAGGTGCGCAGGCTTCAGTAGTTGTGGCACACAGGGTCAGTAGTTGTAGCTTGTGGGCTCTAGAGCACAGGCTCAGTAGCTGTGGCACGTGCGCTTAGTTGCCCCGTGGCATGTGGGATCATCCCAGACCAGGGCTCGAACCCGTGTCTCCTGCATTGGCAGGCAGATTCTTAACCACTGTGCCACCAGGGAAGTCCCCCTCTAGAAGTTTTATAGTATCTGGTCTTACATTTAGTTCTTTATTCCATTTTGAGTTTATTTTTGTGCATGGTGTTAGAGAATTTCTAATTTCATTCTTTTAATTTAGCTGTCCAGTTTGCTCAGCACCACTTACTGAAGAGATTGTCTTTTCTCCATTGTATATTCTTGCCTCCATTGTCGTAGAGTAATTGAGTGTAGGTGCATGGGTTTATTTCTAGGCTTTCTGTCCTGTTCCATTGGTCTATATTTCTGTTTTTGTGCCAGTACCATACTGTTTTGATTACTGTAGCTTTGTAGTATAGTCTGAAGTCAGGGACCCTGATTCCTCCAGCTCCATTTTTCTTTCTCAAGATTGCTTTGGCTATTCAGGGTCTTTTGTGTTTCCATACAAATTTAAAAATTTTTTGTTCTAGTTCTGTGAAAAATGCCATTGGTAATTTGATAAGGATTGCACTGAATCTGTAGGTTGCCTTGGATAGTATAGTCATTTTGAGAATACTGATTCTTCCAATCCAAGAACACAGTATATCTTTCCATCTGTTTGTGTCATCTTTGGGTGTTTTTTTTTTGGCTGTGCCGCATGGCTTGTGGGATCTTAGTTCCTAACCACTGGACCACCAGGGAATTCCCTCATCTTCCATTTCTTTTATCAGCATCTTATAATTTTCAGAGTACAGTTCTTTTGCTTCCTTAGATAGCTTTTTTTTTTAGAAAAATAAATTTATTTATTTATCTTTTTTTTTTTGGCTGCATTGGGTCTTTGCTGTTGTGCACAGGCTTCCTCTAGTTGTGGCTGCTCTTCATTGTGATGGCTTCTCTTGTTGCGGAGCACAGGCTCCAGGCACGCGGGCTTCGTTAGTTGTGGCACGTGGGCTCAGTAGTTGTGGCTCGTGGGCTCCAGAGCGCAGGCTCAGCAGTTATGACGCACAGGCTTAGTTGTTCCGCGGCATGTGGGATCTTCCCAGACCAGAGCTCGAACCCATGTCCCCTGCATTAGCAGGCGGATTCCTAACCACTGTGCCACCAGGAAAGTCCTCCTTAGGTAGTTTTATTCCTAGGTATTTTTATTCTTTTTAATTTCTCTCTCTGGTCTTTCATTGTTAGTGTATAGAAATGCAACAGATTTCTGTTTATTAATTTTGTATCCTGCAACTTTATCGAATTCACTCTAGATTAGCTCTAGTAGTTTTCTGGTGGCATCTTTAGGATTTTCTATGTACAGTATCATGTCATCTGCAAACAGTGAGAGTTTTACTTCTTCTTTTCCAATTTGTATTCTTTTATTTCTTTTTCTTCTCTGATTGCTGTGCCTAGGACTTCCAAAACTATGTTAAATAAAAGTGGCATGAGTGGACATCTTTTGTCTTGTTCCTGATCTTAGAGAAAATGCTTTTAGTTTGTTACCATTGAGTATGATGTTAGCTGTGGGTTTGTCATATATGGCCTTTATTATGTTGAGGTAGGTTCCCTCTATGCCCACTTTCTGGAGTGTTTTTATCATAAATGGATGTTGAATTTTATCAAAAGCTTTTTCTGCATCTATTGAGATGATCATATGGTTTTTATTCTTCAATTTGTTAATGTGGTATATCACACTGATTGTTTTACGGACATTGAAAAATCCTTACAGGGACTTCCCTGGTGGTCCAGTGGGTAGGACTCGACACTCCCAATGCAGGGTGCCCAGGTTCGATCCCTGGTCAAGGAACTAGATCCTGCATGCATGCTGCAACTAAGAGTCCGCATGCTGCAACTAAGAAGTCCGCACACCACAACTAAGGAGCCCACACATTGCAACTGAGAGCCCACGTGCTGCAACTAAGACCTGGCGCAGCCAATATAAATAAATAAATATTGAAAAAAAAAGGAAGAAAAATCCCACTTGGTAATGGTGTATGATCCTTTTAATGTATTATTGGATTCAATTTGCTAGTATTTTGTTGAGGATTTTTGTGTCTATGTTCTTCAGTGACATTGGCCTGTAATTTTCTTTTTTGTGTGGTATCTTTGTCGGTATTTGGTATCAGGGTGATGGTGGTCTCATAGAATGAGTTTGGTTCCTGCCTCTGCAATTTTTGGAATAGTTTCAGAAGGATAGGTGTTAACTGTTCTTTAAACATTTGATAGAATTTTCCTGTGAAGCCATCTGGTCCATCTGGACTTTTGTTTGTTGGAAGTTTTTAAATCAGAAATTGTAGTTCAGTACTTGTAATTGGTCTGTTCATATTTCCTCTTTCTTCCTGGTTCAGTCTTGGGAGATTGTACCTTTTTAAGAATTTGTACGTTTCTTCTAGGTTGTCCATTTTAGTAGCATATAGTTGCTTGTAGTAGTTTCTTACAGTCCTTTGTACTTCTGTGGTGTTGGTTGCAGCTTCTTCCTTTTCATTTCTAATATTACTGATTTGGGTCCTCTCCCTTTTTTTCTTGATGAGCCTGGCTAAAGATTTATCAATTTTGTTTATCTTTTCAAAGAACCAGCTTTTAGTTTCATCTATCTTTTCTGTTGTTTTCTTAGTCTCTAATTTATTTATTTATGCTCTGTTCTTTATGATTTCTTTCCTACTAACTTTAGGTTTGTTTGTTCTTCATTTTCTAGTTGCTTTAGGTGTAAGTTTTGGTTGTTTATTTGAGATTTTTCTTGCTTCCTGAGGTAAGCTTGTATCACTATAAACTTGCCTCTTAGAACTGCTTTTGCTGTGTCCCATAGGTTTTGGCATAGTGTTTTCATTTCCTTCTAGGTATTTTTTAATTTCATCTTTGATTTCTTTTTTTATTAATTAATTAATTTATTTATTTATTTGTCTGCGCTAGGTCCTAGTTGCGGCATGCGGGATCTTTTAGTTGCAACGTGCGGGCTCCTTTAGTTGCGGCATGCGGGATCTAATTCCCTGACCAGGTATCGAACCTGGGCCCCCTGCATTGGGAGTGCAGAGTCTTAATCACTGGACCACCAGGGAAGTCCCTCATCTTTGATTTCTTTGGTGAGCCATTGGTTGTTTAGTAGCACATTGTTTACCCTCCACGTGTTTGTGTTTTTTGCAGTTTTTTTCTTGGACTTGATTGCTAATCTCATAGCATTGTGGTCAAAAAAGATACTTGATATGATTTCAGTTTTCTTAAATTTACCAAAACTTGCTTTGTGGTCCAGCATGTGATCTATCCTGGAGAATGTTCCATGTACACTTGAAAAGAATGTGTATTCTGCTGCTTTTGGATGGAAAGCTCTACAAATAACAATTAAGTCCATCTGGTCTAATGTGTCATCTAAGGCCTGTGTTTCCTTATTGATTTTCTGTCTGGATGAACTGTTCATTGATGTAAGTGGGGTGTTTAAGTAGACCCATATTATTGTTTACTGTCGATTTCTCTTTTTACATCTGTTAACATTTGCCGTATATATCGAGGTGCTCCTGTGTTGGATGCATATATATTTATAATTGCTATACCTTCTTCTTGGATTGATCCCTTGATCATTATGTAGTGTGCTTCTTTGTCTCTTGTAGCAGTCTTTATTTTAAAGTCTGTTTTGTCTGGGACTTCCCTGGCTGTCCAGTGGTTAAGACTCTGTGCTTCCAATGCAGGGGGCGCAGGTTCGATCCCTGGTCGGGGAACTAAGATCGCACATGCTGGACGGCACAACCAAAAAAAAAGGAAATGGGTCTCTTGTAGACAACATATATATGGGTCTTGTGTCTTGTTTTTGTATCCATTCAGCCAATTTGTGTCTTTTGGTTGGAGCATTTAATCTGTTTACGTTTAAGGTAATCATCAATGTGTATGTTCTTATTGCCATTTTTTTATACATTTATTTATTTTAATTAATTAATTTATTTATTGGCTGTGTTGGGTCTTTGTTGCTGTGTGTGGGCTTTCTCTAGTTGCGGCGAGAGGCGGCTACTCTTTGTTGCGGTGCACAGGCTTCTTGTTGCAGTGGCTTCTCTTGTGGAGCACGGGCTCTAGGCATCGGGCTTCAGTCATTGTGGCTCTCAGGCTCGGTAGTTGTGGCTCACAGGCTCTAGAGCACAGGCTCAGTAGTTGTGGTGCACAGGCTTAGTTGCTCCGTGGCATGTGGGATCTCCCCGGGCCAGGGCTCAAACCCGTGTCCCCTGCATTAGCAGGTGGATTCTTAACCACTGTGCCACCAGGGAAGTCCCTTATTGCCATTTTGTTAATTGTTTTGGATTTGTTTTTGTAGGTCTTTTTTCTTCCTTTCCTCTTTTCTTTCCTCCTTTCTTGTGATTTGATGACTTTATTTTTTAAGGGTTTAGGATAGATGGATTAAACATTTTTTTAAATATTTATTTATTTGGCTGCGTCGGGTCTTAGTTGCGGCACGAAGGATCTTTCAGTGTGGCACGTGGGCTCTTCGTTGCAGCATGTGGGCTTCTCTCTAGTTGTGGCACGTGGGCTCCTGGGCACGTGGGCTCTGTAGTTGTGGTGCGTGGGCTCCAGAGTGCGTGGGCTGTGTAGTTTGCAGCACGCAGGCTCTCCCATTGAGGTGCGTGAGCTCAGTAGCTGCGGCGTGCGGGCTTAGTTGCCCCATGGCACGTGGGATCTTAGTTCCCCGACCAGGGATTGAACCTGTGTCCCCTGCATTGGAAGGTGGATTCTTTACCACTGGCCCACTGGGGAAGTCGCTGATGACTATCTTTAGTGTTGTGTTTGGAATCCTTTTTCTTTTTCATGTGTGTATCTGTTATAAATTTCTCATTTGCGATTACCATGAGGTTTTGATATAGCAGTCTGTATAACTACATGATTGTTTTAAGTTGCTGATCTCTTAATTTCAAATGCATTTCAGCTGTCCTGCACTTGTGCTCTCCTTCTCTCACAGTTACTGGTCTTGATATCCCGTTTGTGTGTGGATGATTTCCTACCTTTACTGTATGTTCACCTGTACTGGTGAGCTTTCCCATTTCATAATTTTCTTGTTTCTAGTTGTGGCCTTTTCTTTTTCGCTTAGGGAAGTTCCTTTAGCATTTATTGTAAAGCTGGCTTGGTGCTGTTGAATTATTTTAGCTTTTGCTTGTCTGTAAAGCTTTTGATTTCTTCATCAAATCTGAACGAGAGCCTTACTGGGTAGAGTATTCCTTTTTTTTTTTTTTTTTTTTTTTTTTGCGGTACGCGGGCCTCTCACTATTGTGGCCTCTCCCGTTGAGGAGCACAGGCTCCGGACGCGCAGGCTCAGCGGCCATGGCTCACGGGCCCAGCCGCTCCGCGGCATATGGGATCTTCCCGGACCAGGGCACGAACCCGTGTCCCCTGCATCGCAGGCGGACTCTCAACCACTGCGCCACCAGGGAAGCCCTGGGTAGAGTATTCTTGTTTGTAGGTTTTTCCTTTTCATCACTTTAAATATATTGTGCCACTCCTTTCTGGCCTGCAGAGTTTCTGCTGAAAAATCAGCTGATAGTCTTACAGGGATTCCCTTGTATGTTATTTGTTGCTTTTCCCTTGTTGCTTTTAATATTTCTCTTTGTCTTTATTTTTGTCAGTTTGACTACTATGTGTCTTGGTGTATTTCTCCTTGGGTTTATCCTGTATGAGACTTTCTGTGCTTCCTGGACTTGGGTGACTCCCCCAATCCAATTTAAAGAACATTTCCATCACCTGCAAAAAAGTAACTTGTGTCTACTTATAGTCAGTCCCACGCCCACCCCCAGACAACTAATGTGGCTTTATTTTTCGTTGTTGTTTTTGTCGTTTTTTTATAAATTTATTTATTTATTTGGCTGCATGCGGGATCTTTC
The DNA here is from genome assembly GCF_039906515.1 of Pseudorca crassidens. Classification (NCBI taxonomy): domain Eukaryota; kingdom Metazoa; phylum Chordata; class Mammalia; order Artiodactyla; family Delphinidae; genus Pseudorca; species Pseudorca crassidens. Next base: position 7,235,809 of record NC_090302.1, read on the forward strand.
ATTGCGGCACACAGGCTTCTCTCTACTTGCGTGGCATACAGGCTCCAGAGTGTGTGGGCTCAGTAGTTGCGGCATGTGAGCTCTCTAGTTGTGGCACATGGGCTCTAGAGTGCGTGGGCTCAGTGGTTGCAGCACACGGGCTTAGTTGCCCCGCGGCACGTGGGATCTTAGTTCCCCGACCAGGGATCGAACCCAAGTTCCCTGCATTGGAAGGTGGATTCTTAACCACTGGACCACCAGGGAAATCCCAATGTGGTTTTGTCTCTGTAAATTTGCCTTTTCTGAATATTTCATATAAATGGAATCAAGCGATATGTTGTTTTTTGCACGTGGCTTCTTTGTCTTTGAGGTTCATCCATGTTATAATGTGTTTTAGGATTTTATTCCTTCTTACTGTTGAAGAGTGTTCCACTGTATGGGCTGATCTCATTTTCTTTGTCCACTTACCATTTGAGAGACATTTGGGTTGTTTTGCTTTAAACAGTTGCATATGAACTTTTGTGAGGATGTATGTCTTCACTTCTACTGGGTATATACCTAGGAGTGGAATTGCTGAGTCATATGGTAAATTTATGTTTAACATTTTTTTTTAAATTTAATTTTATTTTTGGCTGTGCTGTGCAGCTTTCAGGATCTTAGTTCCGCAACCGGGGACTGAACCCTGGCCCTCGGCAGTGAGAGTGCAGAGTCCTAACCACTGGACCACCAACCTTTTAAGAAATTGCCAGACTGTTTTCCAAAGTGGCTGTGTGATTTTACATCCCACCAGCAGGGTGGTGGTTAATTTCCTGATATTTATGGATTTTCCAAGTTTCCTTCTGTTGTTGATTTCTAATTTAATGTCGCTGTGGTCAGAAAACATACTTTGCATAATTTTAATCCTTTTAAATGTGTTAAGACTTGTTTATGGCCTATAGTGTGTGGTATCTACTGGAGAATGTTTCATGTTCACTTAGATATTGTACTTTATGTTGTAGGGTAGTGTTGTCAGGCCATCTTGGTTGATAGTGTTGTTTATCTTCTATATCCTTGTTGATTTTGTCTTATTGCCCCATCCTTTATTGAGAGTATTAAAGTCTCCAATTATTTCTGTTGAAGTATTTCTGTCTTTATTCTGTCAGTGTTTGCTTCATGTATTTTGGAGCTGTGTTGTTAGGTCTGTATGTTTATAATTATATATCTCCCTGATGAATTGGCCCTTCTATCGTTGTAAAATACTACTCTTTGTCTCTAGTTAACATTTTTTGGTCTTAAAGTCTGCTTATCTGATAGTAGTATGGCCACTCCTGTTCTCTTATGGTCACTCCTATTCTCATATTGTTATATGCAAACAGGGGCATGTATCTTTTTCTGTCCTTTTATTTTCACCATACTTATGTCCTTAAATCTAAGGTATGTCTCTTATAGAGAGCATATATTTGAATCTTTTTTAAAAAAATCCAATCTGACAGTCTTTACCTTTTGATTGGAGTGTTTAATCCATTTACATTTAATGTAATTGTTGATGTGGTCGGATTGCCATTTCGTTATTGTCTCCCTGTATCTCAGGTGTTTTTTGTTTGATCCTCTGTTACTGCCTTCTTTTGAGTTAAATAGATATTTTCTAGTATAATATTCTAATTTCTTTGTTGCTTTTTTTTTTTACTTTAAATATCTTTCTTAGTGGGTTTTTATAAAATATATTTATTTATATTTATCTTGGCTGTGCCAGGTCTTAGTTGCAGCATTCAGGATCTTCATTGCAGCATGTAGGATCTTTAGTTGCAGTATGTGGGTTTCTTAGTTGCGACATGCATGCAGGATCTAGATCCCTGACCAAGGATCAAACCCATATCCCCTGCATTGGGAGTGTGGAGTCTTACCCACTGGACCACCAGAGAAGTCCTTCTTAGTGGTTTTACAATTTAAATTACAATATGCATTTTAACTTAACACAATCTACTTTGGAGTAATACTAACTGAATTCCAGTAAAATATAGACACTTTGCTCCAGTATAACTCCCTTCTCGCCCTCTTCCTTTGTGCTATTATTGTCATACACATTATATCTCAACAACACAGTTTTATAATTATTGTTTTATGTAGTTGTCTTTGAAATCAATTAAGAAAAGAGAAAAAAGTTTATATTGTCTTTTATATGTGCCTATATAATTACCTTTACTGCTGCTTTGTATTTCCTTATGTAGATTCAGGTTACCATCTAGTGTCATTTCACTTTAACCTGAAGTATTTCTTCTATGGTAGGTCTGCCAGCAATGAATTCTTTTAGCCTTTGTTTATCTGGGAATGTCTTTATTTTGTGTTCACTTTTGGAAGACAGTTTTGCTGTATATAAAATTCTTGGATGAGAGTTTTTTCATCACTTTGAATATATCCTCTCACTATCTGGCCTCCCTTGTTTCTGATAAGAAGCCAGTTCAAATCTGCTGTTGAACCCTTCTAGTGATTTTTTCTTATCAGTTGTTATACTTTTCAACTCTAGAATTTTCATTTCTTTTTTATAGTTTTAATTTCTTTATTGACATTCCTTATTTGAGAAGTCATTGTGATCATACTTTCCTTAAATCTTTAAACATTGCTTCTATTAGGTTTTTTATTTTTTAATTAAAGTATAGTTGATTTATAATATGTGTTTCTGGTGTACAGCATAGTGATTTAGTATTTTTGCAGATTATATTCCATTATAGGTTATTACAAGATAATGGCTATAATTCCCTGCACTATACAGTATATCCTTTTTTTAAAAAATTTATTTTTGGCTGTGTTGGGTCTTCATTGCTGTGCACGGGCTTTCTTTAGTTGCAGCGAGTGGGGGCTGCTCTTCGTTGTGGTGTGTGGGCTTCTCATTGCAGTGGCTTCTCTTTGTTGCGGAGCACTGGCTCTAGGTGCATGGGCTTCAGTAGTTGTGGCATGCAGGCTCAGTAGTTGTGGCTCGCAGGCTCTAGAGCACAGGCTCAGTAGTTGTAGCACATGGGCTTAGTTGTTCTGTGGCATGTGGGATTTTCCCAGACCAGGGTTCGAACCTGTGTCCTCTGCCTTGGCAGGTGGATTCTTTTTTATTTTTTAATAAACTTATTCATTTATTTATTTTTGGCTATGTTGGGCCTTCATTGCTGCACGTGGGCTTTCCCTAGTTGTGGAGAGAGGGGCTACTCTTTGTTGCAATGCACCGGCTTCTTATCGAGGTTGCTTCTCTTGTTGCGGAGCACGGGTTCTAGGCACACGGGCTTCAGTAGTTGTGGCATGTGGGCTCAGTAGTTGTGGCTCGTGGGGTCTAGAGCGCAGGCTCAGTAGTTGTGGCACATGGGCCTAGTTGCTCCGTAGCATGTGGGATCTTTCCAGACCAGGGATTGAACCTGTGTCCCCTAAATTGTCAGGAGGATTCTTAAGCACTGCGCCACCAGGGAAGTCCCTATATCCTTGTTGTTTATCTATTACATATATAGTAGTTTAATCCCATAACCCTAATTTGTCCCTCCCCACCGTCAGGGTTTTGTTTTGTTTTTTCACTTATTTGTAATAGCTGCTTAGAAGTCTTGGTCTGCTAGGTCTAATATCTGGGCCTCCTTGGAGATAGTGTCTGTTGATTGCTTTTCTTTCCCTGTGTACTGTCCGTACTTTCCTGTTTCTTTGCATGTCTTGTAATTTTTGTTCAGTTATTACTGCTGTTTGTTTGTTTCTTTAGAGACTTGCCTGAGCTAACTGTTTAGAGTCTGTGTTCTCTGCAGTATGCAGCTACTGATGTCTACTTGCTTTTCTTTTTAAATTATCCTTTTTATTTTTAAGCCTAGCTTCCTAGGGGTTTCTTCCAGGTCAGCATATGTTAGTGGTCAGCCAATGATTAATCAGAGGTTGTGCTTAAACATCTTGCACCATTAAGGCTTTACTGATGAATCTATGAGTGGGCTGGGGAACACACTCAAAGTTCAAGCAATTTACATGTCTGCCCAGCTTTTAGTTTGTGAATGTGCAAAGCATCCCACTAGCCAGGAATGAGTTGATGGCTGGGGTACTCTCCCATCTCTCCCAAGTGTGCTATACACACGCATAGCCTTCCAGACCCCCAGAGATATCTGGATTTCATCAAGGCCCACTATGACTATCTCATTTCCCAGATCTCCTGTTAAATTTCCGGCAGCTCTGTTGCTTGTTCCAACCAGTATTCCAGCTTCATGTTAGCTGTGATGTTCCTGATTATTTGCCATTGAGATCACTATTGTTTGTGGTCCTGTCCCATGGGTTCTTCTGTGTTCCAGCCCAAATCAAGTCAGCCCCCTCAGGGCTTGCCCCACCCTGCTAGAGCTACAGCACCACAGAGCTTGAGGAGATGGGAGTACCCCCAGGCCAAAAAGCCACAGGCTCCATTGTTTTTACCAAGGTCCAAAAGTTCTGGAATAAATGCTTCTCAATTTGTTATTTGCCTTAGGTTAACTTCCAGAGTCCAGAAATCGTTGTTTTTGAGAACTGTGTCCAGTTGTGGTTTTTTTAAAAGGATATTCTTTTTTTAAAATTTTATTTTATTTTGGGCTGCACTGCACAGCATACAGGATATAGTTCCCCGACCAGGGATTGAACCTGGGCCCCCTGCAGTTGAAGCGTGGAGTCTTAACCATTGGATCACCAAGGAAGTCCCTGTGTGTAGTTTTATTATTGCTTTTTGGGGAGAGGATTTGCTGAGCTCCTTACCCTGTCATTCTGGAAGTCCCCCCTGCCCCCCACACACATCTTTTTAATGGCTGTGTAGCATTCTGCTCTCCGGGCGTCCCACTGTTCATTTGTCGATAGGTATATGGATATGTATTTTCCACATCTTCCCAGGCCAGCCATTCTGCTCTTGCCTCTCAGAACATCTCTCTCTGAGCTCTCCCCTACTTCCTGGGGGTCAGAGCGGCCTGAGCCCGACCCTCTTCCTCACCCCTCCACTTTGTTTCTCAGGAAAGACACTGATCAAGGTGGCAGAAGCAGAAAAGCGCCTGGGAGCCGCAGAGAGGGATTTTATCCACATGGCCTCCATCGGCTTCCTTACACCCCTGCGCACCTTCCTGGAAGGGGACTGGAAGACGATTTCGGTGAGGGGCCTGGGGCCACTTGCTTCCTGGTGATGGTGGCAGCCCTCCTCATAGCTGCTGAGCCCATGCTGGGACCCAGCACTCCTGGGACCTCCCCAGACATGGCTCTTGTGGACTGAGTGGCCTGGAGTGGATGACTCCCCCCGTCCAGGCCTCAGTTTCCCCGTCTTGACCAGATGGTCCTGGGGGCTGGTCCTGCCAGGGCCAGGGGTCTCCCAGGGCTGCCCAGGTCTCACTGTTCCCTGTTCCCACCCCCTCAGAAGGAGAGGCGGCTCCTCCATAACCGGCGTCTGGACCTGGATGCCTGCAAAGCACGGCTGAAGAAGGCCAAGGCCGCAGAAGCCAAAGCCACGGTAGGTGTCGTGCCGGCCTCCTGCCCCCCCCCCCCCACCGGTCCTGGTTGGAGCCAAGGAGGGGGTGAAGGGACCTGGTGTTTGGTATGACTTCTCTCCCCTGTCCCTGCCTGGAGAGGCCTGGCTGGGGGCTGCTGCTCTGGGCTGACCACTTCAGGTCACACCTCTCTGCCCCACCTGCAACGGACCCCTGGCGGCCCAGAGCCCTGGGACCCAGGGCAGAAGTTGATGGGGTGGGCGGACCAGCAGTGCCCCGACCTGGGCTCAGGGCGGCCCTCAGCCTCCCCAGACCGACAGCCAGTTGGCTTCTTGCATGCCCCTGCCCTGCCCTCCCTGGGTGCTCGGCTCTGTTCCCGGCTCTGCCCGGGCATGGCTCCCCCTACTAACTCCCCCACCTGCTGCTCCAGCGCTGGTCGCAGGGTGCCCTGTGCTCAGGCTCCCCTGTGGTGGTGCGGAGGGCCCCGGAGCTGGACCACCCGCCTGCCCAGGGGCGTGTCTGAGGGGCCCTCTGGGAGCCCCACGGCACTGGGTAGGGCCTGGGCTGTCTGCGCTCCCCCTTCACTCTCGGCTCACGGAGGCCTGTTCAGCCAGGCCGATGGGACACAGTGTGGGACACTTTGACCAGAGCTAGGCTAGGGTTGGGAGAGCTGGGCCTGAGGGTGGCCAGGCTGCTTGGGGTGCAGGGCCCGAAAGGCCACCTCACGCCCTGGGGAGGGAATCCCCAGGTCGGGTCCAGGGCACGCCGTGGAAACATCCGGCCTGGGCTCCCCGCTCCCCTGAGAGTTCCAGCCTCCAGCCCTTCTCACGTTCCCCTCCCTCAGTGTGGCCACCTGGGGCCGCGGAGCCTGGGCAGTGCATCTGGCGAGAGCCGTGGGCAAGGTCCCGGCTCATCCAATTATGTGGGGTCCAAACTGGAGGCAGGGGCTCAGCCACTGGAGTCTTGTTGGCTTGGGCAGGATGACCTATGTCTGTCTAAGTCACCTGGACAGGACAGTCTCCCCGCCACTCAGGGGTGGACCACCTCTCTGGAGTAACTTGGCCAGGACAAGCTCTTCCTACATCAGCCAGGCAGGGGAGCCCTTCCTTAGTTACTGGGACGGCACGACCTCCCCTCCAGTTGGTTGGCCCAGAGTCTTTGGCTTGGGCAGGACACCCCGTCCCGAGCTGGGCCCTGGCAGCCCAGATACAGCATCCCAGAGGACTCCAGCCCAGCAGTGCACCCCGTCCTTCCTACCCCTCTCAACACACACACACACACACACACACACACACACACACATATACACACACACACGTGTCAGGACTCCTTTCAGAGGGCAGGGTTGTGTGACCCCAGGGGCCTGCTCCCGCCTGCGCTGTGGACTCACTAACTCTTTTGTTTTTGTTCCTTTCTGTTCTGCTTTGGGTAACTTGGCTCAGTGTGAGGGAGATGTGAGTATACCTATCCCACGTGCTGTGCTGCTTCTGGTTTGCCCATCTCGGCCTTGGTCGGCCGGGGACGTCCTCGGGGCGTTTTGCAAGCAGCTGGTCTCCCCACTGGAGGCTCTACCATGTGTAGCCTCTGCTTCGGGGGGACGCCAGGCATTGGAGCCTGTGAGTCAGCTTTTTGCAAATGTTGAAAGCCTGTCACTGTGTCCATCCATGCATCCGTCTGTCCATCCTCGTTGTGGGGAGAGGGGCCTGGTCCTTGCTGCAGGAGCGAGAGACGTGGTGTGCGGAGGTTCTGGACGGAGAGAGCTGGGTGGGGCGGGCTTTGTTGGGAGGACGGTGGGTCTAGTTGGGGCATCTGAGTGAGGCCGGGGCCTGGGGACGAGGGTCCGTGGCCGCCAGGCCAGGGGCTGGACCCGTCTGTGGCTTGCCCCAGGTAAGGGCCCTGATGGCAGGCATGTCCACCCACTTAACCTTGGTCTGGACTCGCCTCGGCCCGCCTCCTCCGCAGGTGGTTGGCTTGGGGAGAAACGGGGGGCTCCGTGTTGTATTTGTCTGTATCCTCCTGTCCGTGGGGTCGGGGGCTCCTGGCATCTCCCATGGGAGGGTCTAGGGCAGCCTTCCGGCCCGGCCCCGGCCCCGCATGACCCCCTCCCCCCATGAACTCTGTTCCCCGCCAGACGGTGCCTGACTTTCAGGAGACTAGACCTCGTAATTACATTCTCTCGGCCAGCGCCTCCGCGGTAAGCGCCCCTGCCCCGCCCCGCTCCCCCTCCCCTCCCACACTCGGGCCTGGGCCTGATGTGCAGCGAACTGGAGCCAGAGGGGCAGGCAGGGGCCGCGCCCCTGGTCAGGCAAGTCCTGTCCACCCGCCTCTGCCCTGTGCCCTGTGCCCGTGTTGCCGGCCTTGCTTCTCCCTGCCCAGCGCTGAAGGTGAGCCTGGCCCACTGCGCGGCACAGCCCGGTGCACTTGGGGCGGCAGCGGCCCCACCTCCAGGGCACCTGAGAGTCTGCCCAGCCCCGACCCCCCCAAAGCAGGCACCGCCCCCTCCCACACTCACCGTCCCGGAGCGACCGGCCGTGCGGCCCGGAGGAGAGGGAGGAGGTCTGGGCCTGGCCTGCCACGGGGTCATGGGAGACAGGGACGGCGCTGTCCATCCAGCTGCCTCCATAGCACATCTGCTAGGTGTCGTGGAAGTGCTTGAGACTGAACAGGGAGGGTGGGAGGGCACAGCTGGGTGGGGGAAGGAGCCGCCTGGGCCCGAGGCCCAGAGGTTGGAGAACAGAGCGTGTCCCGAGCTGGCCTGAAGCTGAGCGTGAGGGCGGGGCGGGGGCGGGGACTCTGGAGGTCGGATGGGCGGGGCTGGATCAGGAGGACGTTGAATGTCTTGGTGTCTTTTCTTCCTACAGCTCTGTTGAGATTTGTGGTATTTACTGTTTAGTTTGGGAAATAGGCAGATCACACCTATCCCATCATGCCTGTCGAAACCACCACTGTGTCTTTCTCTGCCTCTCTCTCTCTGTCCCTTCCACCACCCCCACCCCACCCCCCGACGGGTGACAACCTTCTGCAAAGACCCTCTGGCTCTTCTCCATCTGTCATAAGCATGTTGCTGTGTGCAGTCATTTGTCCTCGGGGGCGTGAACCACAGTGTAGTCCACCGGGCCCCTGTGGCTGGGTCTCCGACGTGTGTCCACGTGGAGGTTGCTTCCCGTGTTGTGATTTGCTAAACGGCACTGAGGTGGGACACATCTGTCCAAGGGCTGGCCTTGTTTTGCTTTCCGCATTTCAGGTCACATCGTAGGGTAGCAGCGGGCAGGAGAAATGGGTCTCCTAAGCCGTGGGGGGGGAGGGGGGTCTTTCTTCTTTAGACTCTGGATGACACTTCCCGCCCCCCTTCCTGGGCCGAGTGGAAAGAGGAGTATCCAGGAGGGTGGAGACGGCCCTGTTTTTTCCTTGTGCCTTTGAACCCCAGTGTGACTCGGGCACGAGGCTGCCTTTCTCTGCCGAAGGACAGAAAGGTTCAGTGACTGGTCCAGGGTCACACAGTCCTGCCTCCCAGCCCACCAGCCTTAGCCAAGTGTCAGGGTGGGGTGCGGGACACTCAATCTCCCTTGAGACCCCAGTCAGAGCCTGGGGACTGGCACTGTAGGAGAAACCCAAGTAGGACTCCCCAGCTGGCTGTCCCCCCTCCCCGCATGTGGCATGTGGGACTAGACGGACTATGATATCGGAGCCCCCCCTTTCACAGCAGGCCTCACCCCAGCCTCAGCCCCTCGTTGGGCTGTGGGGAGGGAGTTGGGGAGAGGTTGGGGTCTCAGGGAGCTGGGGCAGGGCCTGGGCTCTGGGGTTCAGCCGTCCTCCCCTCCCCTGCTGACCGGTGCCCCCCTCCCTCCCCCGCTGACCTGTCCTCTTGTGGTCTCCGCAGCTCTGGAATGATGAGGTGGACAAGGTAAGTCGGGGCTCAGGGAAGAGGCTGCAGGGGGTGGGCAACGGGAGTCCAGGCTCACCTGCTGCCGTCAGGGGCAGGTCTGTTTCTAGTTCTGGGCTCTGCCCTCACTCTCTGGGGCCACGGTAGGGGTTGTCACTCTGCCCTGTTGCATACAGTGGGCCCTCCAGAGGCAACTGTCGGTTGGATTTGTCCCTGATGCGTGATGGCGTCAGATGGGCAAATGAATATGAAAGGCCAAGGCAGGGCGCCCGAGGCTCTGTCTGCTTGTCCAGGAACTGGCCTCAGGAGGGGGTGGGGTCCAAGCGGGGCTCCTCCAGTGGTCAGGGCTTCAGGCCTGAAGTCAGGGGTGGGAAGTGCACTCCTGCCACCGATGTCTGCATCCCCGGGGGGAAGTGACAGCTGCCACAGAAGGGAAGAGGAGGCCGCTCCGGGGCGGCTTCAGGGGCGCGGGAGAAGGCGGTGGGAGGGAAACTGGGGGGCTGTTCTTGTTCTCGCGCTCATGCCCCACCCTTCCCAGGCTGAGCAGGAGCTCCGAGTGGCCCAGACAGAGTTTGACCGGCAGGCAGAAGTGACCCGGCTCCTGCTGGAGGGAATCAGTAGCACGCACGTGAGTCCTGCCCCCGTTTCCTCCTTCTGTCGTCCACCGTCTTCTTGCCGCCCCTTGTGTCCCCATGAAACTAGTCCATATTGAGGCAGCGAGTGAACCTGGATCTCGAAGGCAGGTGGGGAAGGGTGTGCTTGAGCCCGCAGTCTGTAAGGATGGGATTCAGCCTCGGCAGAGCAGGTCCCAAAGGGTGGGTACCTCCCTCCAACCCCAGGGAGCAAGTGGCCTGGGCAGAAGACATCAGAATGCCGGGCCAGGGTCTGCAGAGGACAGGATGGGGAATGGGATGTTTTGGCCCCTCGCATCCCCCCCGTCAGCCATGGGCGTCTTCCCCGCAGGTGAACCACCTTCGCTGCCTCCATGAGTTCGTTGAGTCTCAGACCACTTACTATGCCCAGTGCTACCGCCACATGCTGGACCTACAGAAACAGCTGGGCAGGTGCCCACCGGGGTCCCCTGGCTCCCAGCCCCGACCGCCCCAAGCTCGGAAAGCCCCGTGACACCCAGGGCGGGGTGGAGGGCTGCCAACTGTGGTGGGACATCACACTGCTCTCTGGGCCCGGGCACCCTCTCACAATGACAGCGAGGTGGCTGGCCTTGGGGACCTCTGGCGCGGTTTCTTGAGACTGTGTGGGGTGGGGGGTGGCGGGGATGGCGGGAGCATCTCACATTCCCCGTTTCCCTCTTCCTTTCATGCCGCCAGCTCCCAGGGAGCCATGTAAGTAGCGGGGTCTCCTCGCCTCCGCGGCCGTGGACCTAGCTGGTGTTTGGCGGGGCACACGGGATTCCTGGGGGTGTGTGGCTCCCGGCTGCTGAGGTGTGCCCCCGCTCTCCTCTCCAGATTTCCAGGCACCTTCGTGGGTACCACAGAGCCCGCTTCCCCGCCCCTCAGCAGCACCTCGCCCACCACCGCCGCGGCCACTATGCCTGGGGGGCCCTCTGTGGCCAGCCTGGCTCCTCCGGGGGAGGCCGCTCTCCACCTGGAGGAGGTGGCGCCTCCCGCCAGCGGGACCCGGAAGGCCCGGGTCCTCTATGACTACGAGGCGGCCGACAGCAGCGAGCTGGCCCTGCTGGCTGACGAGGTAGGCCTGGGGGCCACGAGGACGGGGGGAGGGCCGGCTCACGGGCGCCGGGAAACTGGAGCTGGGGGCATGGGGCCTGCAGACCCTGCACCGCGGGCTTCCAGCCTCCGAGTGGCCCTGCGGGTAGAGCTGGGGCCGGTCGGGTAGGCAGAGACGGCTCCAGCTCTGAGGAAGCAGCCTCTCTGATCTGTCTCTGTAGAGCAGCTGAGGAGGTGAGCAGCTCAGGAGGTGTCGTTTCCTATGTATCAGGGGAGACCGCAAGTCTGTTCCCCCTTAGGGCTGGGGCCAGTTCTGCCTGGCCGGGGCGTGACCCTCCTTCTCCGCCCTCCCCAGCTCATCACTGTCTACAGCCTGCCTGGCATGGACCCTGACTGGCTCATTGGCGAGAGAGGCAACAAGAAGGGCAAGGTCCCTGTCACCTACTTGGAACTGCTTAGCTAAGCAGGCCCCCTCCCAGGCCCCTGCCCATTCTGGCCTGGGCAGGAGAGGATGGGTGCAGCCCTGCCACTTGTCTTGTCTGTTGGTGACCCAGCTGCTCAGGGTGGGGAAAGTAACCCCATCCCATCCTGCCCCTGGTCCTCCAGCTGCGAGGGGCCCCAGAAGCTGAATGATCCCGGCCCCTCCCCCAGCCCTGCTTCTGGAGATTCCCCCCCCACGCCCCTGCCTGCATCTCTGAGCGTCCCAGCCCTCCCGGCTCCTGCTAAGGAGGGAGGGCCTGGCTGCAGCAGCTGCACTCAGCGCCTAGGCCCGTGGGGGTCAGTGCAGAAGGCCTGAGAAAGCCCTGGGGCGCACCCTGGGGGAGGGAGCTCCTGCCTTTTAGTTGCCAAAAGCAGCAAAGGGGGAAAGGCAGGCAGGTGTGTGGAGGCCTGAGGACCGGATTCGTCCCCTCTGGATGAGCTGGAGCAGAGGGGAGCCTGGGCCATGGAGCGGCATCTCCCCGGTGCTACCCTTCCCCTCATACAGCTCAAGCCAAGTATGGTGGCTGCAGCCTGCACCTCTCCACACTCACTTTTTAACTGATCTTTTTACTCTGCCTGTCTGCTTGCTCTCTAGCCAGTGACAAATAATAAACCATCCTTCATGTGCATGTTGCCTGGGCTCCGGTCGGGTCGCGGGCCTCACAGGTGGGAAAGGGGAGACTTCACATCTGCACCACCCCTCCCAGAAGCACTAGGGCAGAGGGAGGGAGAGCTCTTAGGGCAAAGCCAGTACCTCCCTTCCTCCCACGCTGCCTGTGCTGCTCAGGAGGGAGTGCTGTTCTCCTACTGCAGCTGCATAATTACGTTTTTTTGGGGGGGGGGCGGGGGGGGTTGTTTGGGCCACGCCGTGCAGCTTGCAGGATCTTAGTTCCCCAGCCAGGGGTTGAACCCAGGCCCCCTGCAGTGGAAGCGCAGGGTCCTAACCACTGGACCACCAGGGAAGTCCCAGGAAGCTGCATAATAGATGTTTTATTCCTAAGAAAGACTTGCCTAAAATCGGGTAGAGGGGACTGTAAAATTTGCACGATAGTTTAAGCTCGAGTAATTGCCGGCTGACGGTGCTTCCCAGGGGCCCGGCACTGAGCCAAGCACGTTCACGTGTATTCTCGTGTCGTCCTCGCAGATGAGGGAAGAAGAGATCAGAAAGTCACCTCCGCAACGTTCCATAACTGGCCAAGTGGCCACGCAGGGACTCTAGCCCAGGTCAGTCTGGTTCCAGAAACTTCAAGTGGTAGCTCTGGGCTACAAGCCAGTTTTAGATTAAGGCCTGTAGCCGGGCCCAGAACTCTGCGATTAGGTCCCAAGGAGGCTAGAGGCTGGAGGCTGGTAGGCCCCACTGGCGGGCCTTCTGAAGGGAGGGGGAGGCACAGAGCTATAAACAGGAGCAGAGCTTCAAGGAAGGCTCTAGCCGGTGGTGAGCTCAGCCAGCTGTAAGTGGAGGTGCGTGGTAGGGGTCGGGGGGGGCGGAATCTGAGCGCCCACCCAGCACCCCCAACACCAAGACGTGAACGGAGGAATGTTCGTTAGGTCAGTGGTGGCTATCTCGCCTTCCCCAAACCTCCACTCCACTCTGGGCCCTCGGCCGAGGGAGGCGGTTCGATGCTCTGAGAGCTGGCTAGTCCTTGGGCTTTGAAGGTACACCCCACACGGTTGTGTATAAACAGTGTTTTAATATTTGTATAAATAGACCACAATATTACCCAAAACTGCAAGAACAGAGCGTGGAAAACAGATTCTCAAACCCGTGCGTACAGCCTCTCCTGGTTGCACGTGACACTGGCTCCCCCATCTCTCCCCGGGGCCAGGGTCAAGTGCTGTGGGGAATGCTTGAAGGAAAGGAATACACCTCTTGGGGGCATTCTGAACATGAGACTGTGAGCGCAGCAGACTCGTGGCTCCCCGCTGTTGACCTCTTGATCTATTACAAAAATAATGCTGGGGGCTGGGGGCTGGAGTCGTGGCTACTCTGGGGAGGGTGACAGGAGCTGCTCTCAGCCCCAGACAGGCCCCTCAGGCCAGCAGCACCCCTACTGCCCAGGGCTCCCATGCAGGCTGGTGGAGAGTGGCGGCGGGCCCGAGGCCCTATCTTTGCACGTGCCGGACAAAGGCCTGCACTAGCTGGATCAGAGGCTCCTGACTCTCAGGGCTGACCTTGGAGAGAGAGGTGGACTTGCCCTGAGGTGAGGGAAGGATGCCAGCAGCAGGGGAGCTGGGGGCTCCCCGGCGGAAGTAGCGTGAGAGGCTGGAGAGCAGAGTGCTCTGCAAGAGAAAAAGCACCTGATGAGGCCCCGCGTCCCCCACCCTCAGGACTGGCCACAGGAAGTGGGGGACTGGGACCTCCTGGGGCCCCTCCCCAGTGGCCCTGCCCCACCAGGCAGGGCCCCCTACCCATCCTACCAACTCTGAGCTGAGCTCCTGCTTCATCCGCTGCTTGTCCCGGGGGTGCACAGCCGGGTCCCTAAGATAACGCATTGCCTGGGAGATGAGCAGGTAGAAGCAGTTCTCCATGGTAAACATCAGGAGGGACCTGGAGGAGGGCAGGTTGGGCGCTGCTGCAGGGAGGGCCAAGCTGGCAGTGTGCGGTGGGCCACTGCGCCAAGAGAAGAGCCAGCCCAAGACTGCCCCAGCCCCAAACCAATCCCGGAAGGAGGCTTTCTTACTTCAGTGTTCTGCTCCCTTCTGCTTGTGTGCTGAGCCCCACTGCCTGTGTGAGAGGCTCCTTTTTCTTGTCCAGCTGGAGAAAAAGAAATGGGGGTTAAAAAAATAAGGTAACAGTAACAGCTCCAACTCATTGAGAGCTTCCATTTTGCAGGGCCTACATTAAGCTATTTCATCAGTTATTCATTTAAGTCTCACGCTAATTCTTACAGGTCGGCTCTATCACACTCACTTGATGAAGGGAAGGCTAGATAAACGTGCCCACGGGAAGACTTGGGTTGAGGGGCCAACTTACCTCACCAAGCATGTTTAGGGCCACATTCACTGTGGCCAGAAGGGTCCCAAAAGAGGGGGCCACTTCGGAGTCAAAGGTGGGAGTGGTGAAGCTCAGGGCAAACAGGAAGTCGTATTCAGCAAGGTCCAGGGACTGCAAGGCAAGGCAAGACGAGAGCGATGTAGGGCCCCAGAGGGCCCAGGCAGCTCTTGGTGCAGAGCAGGGCACAGCAGAGCCTTCACGGCTCCACTGGAGGCGGGTGGCACAGGTGGCTGGTACCTGATCCAGCAGGATCTGGCACACGTCGGGGGTGAAGTGGCGCAGGGCCGCCAGGGTCCTGCTGAGGATCTTGAGGAGCCCGTACTGGACGGTGTGCAAGGCCCGCTGCTCTGAGGCCTCTGTGTCAGGAGTGGGCTGCTTGGAGGAGGAGCAGGAGGGGGCAGCTGTGGGTGGCCGCTGAGCTCGGGGGGCGACAGCCGAGGGGACGCCCTCCCCGTTTTTGTTCTGGGGAGGAGACAAGAGATGGCTGGAGCCCACGGAAGCCAGGGGTGAGGCGGTCCAGGCAGCAGCCGCGGACAAGGGCTCAGTTACCTGCAGGTAGTGCTGCAGCATCTTGCGGCTGTGCAGGAGGGAGGTACAGGCCTGGCACAGGTAGCCCAGGTTTACCTGCAGCAAACCCAGGGGAGGGGTGAGGGGGAGCCTCGAGGCAGCAGCCCAACCAACTAGACCGACCATGCAGGTCTCTATGGTAACAACGTACTTCTCCGGCCCCCTGAGCCCCTCCCTACGTTCTCTAGCTCAAAATCTCACGCCACCAAGCACGCTCGACTGCAAACTGTGGGTCAACAGATGCCTGGACGGTTTCCATGGGACCCAGCTAGATGCCAAGCACAGTATGAGGTCCTAAGTAAATAAGTAAGATGGGGATAATTTTCCCATCTTACAGAAGAAGAAAAAGGCTTAGAGAGAGGTGAAGTAACTTCGCCAAGCTCACACAACCAGCAAATGACAGGCCTGTCTGACTCCAGAGCCTGTGTTCTTTCCCTGCCCCCCTCTTCGGCTGGCTCCCAAGTCCTGTTCTAAGGGATGCGAACCAAGGTCGATCCCACAGAGCCCAGCTTCTCAACCTATGAGGCTGCCCTGTCCTGTGGAGGGAAAATTCGGCTCCAGAGGGGAGCAGTGTGAAACCAAACCCTGTGATACCTAAAGAAAAAGCCCACATTCCAGGAACAGGCCTGCGATTCACTGCCTGCCCCATCCCCTCCGAGCATTTCCCCAGACCCTTCAAGAAGCAGGTCTGAGGCCCCACCTGGACGTCCCGCATAAGCTGAGGCAGGTGGAAGTGCCACTCCTTCCTGAAGCTGGAGAGCTGCAAGAGGAAGCCCACGGTGTGGTCCGCCTCCTCCAGGCACGCCAGACTCTGCACCGTCCTCACCGCATTGAGGCACTGGGAGGGGGGACACGGGGAAGGATGGGGTGACTCAGGGACCTACCACGCCTGCTCCCGCCCTCCCGCAGGGAGGAGAGGTCCTGGGTCCACATACGCTGAGGGGGCAGCGTTAACAGGGGGCTGGACGAAGCGGTTTCTGACTAAGAGGTTTCTGTCTGAGCGGATCCCAGACCATTCCCCTCCCTCAGCAGGGCAGCCACACTGCTCGGCCTGTCAGCCAACAGTCCTCACGGCATCTCAGAAGCGGGAGCACTGGCACCGCTCAACTGCCAAGCCTCAGACCCGAACAGTCCAGACGCCCCTGAACCCCAAGCCCCGACCCCGAGGATCCCAGCGGCCCCTCACCTGTAAGGCCCGCTCCTGGTGAACCCCCACGAAGTCCAGGGCCTCGGTCAGGAAGTTGTAGCGCAGGGTTTTGAGGAGCCGCTCCATCAGGGACATGGACAGGCGGTAGACACCCGGCCAAGAGGGGGCGTCCAGCGACTTCCGAGAGGTGCCGGGCGTCTGAGACACAAACAACAGACAGGATCACGACAGCGCCGAGGAACCCCGCTGACAGGTAGAGCGGGGCCTCCTTGCAGCCCAGCAGCTGAGGCAGCCTGGCTGGTCGGAATAGAAAAGCTCCTGGAACGGACAGCAGCAGGGCCAGACGGGGTCCGAAGGCAGCAGTTACAGGCATCTAGGTTCTAGACCCGCGTCCAGCACTAACTAACTGTGTGAGCTTCTCTTGCTAGAGGTCAGTCTGGGGGCAGGGAGGGTTCTGCACCATCAGTGCATTAACTAGGCCACTAAGAGAGCAACTTCTGGGGCAAGTGAAAGCACCAAGGGGGGCTGGGGGAGGCAGTGGCAGGCCACTGGCACTCACCTGCGCTGTCCCATTGGTGCTGAGCTGGTACACACTCAGGAGGGGCAAACAAATGCTCTGGGTGATGCCGGCTCCAGCCACTGCTGTGGCCCCCTGGGAGGGAAAGATGCAGAATGAGATGGAAGCTGTCACTGCAGCCGCCCCACCCAAGGGCAGGTGGAGGTCTTGGGCTGGGAGACTCACAGGCAGCATCAGAACCCACCCAGCATAAGCAAAGAGGCTCCCGCGGGCTTGCCTCCTACCTGCTGGGTGCGAGCCAGGGTAAGGAGCAGGTGCAGCGCGGCCTCAGTGAAATGCAGGTTCTGCTTCATGCGAAGGCTCACCTCCAAGGTGGTGAAGAGGGTAGGCAGGAGGGGGAGCCTGCGGGTCACCTGCAGCCACGAGTCGCCATCCTCGTCCACCTCACACAGCTCCTTGGCCAGATGCAGGCCCAGGACACACACCTGCTGGGGCCCAGGGGCAAAGATGGGTGAAAGGGAAGGAGGCAGTGCAGGGGGAGGAGGAGGGGAAGAAGAGGACGGACTGCCCCCAGTCACCCCCGCTCCGAGTGAGCCGGCTGAGACAGGACTCCAGCGCCCTCCCCACCACCCGAAACTGCCATCAAGCCGTGTCAGCGCTCCTCCCCATCCCCCCGCCCGAGCCCGCGGCTGCGTGGAGTCAAAGTGGCCTCCCCTCTAGCTGCACTATTGCAGTCACCTACTAAATGGGCCTTCATTCTCTCTGGATCCTCTCTACTCCATTCTTCATCCCAGTGGCTTTTCACACTTACTGTTGACCACGAGCCACCCAAAGTAATAATACGGTTTATACTGCGCTCCAGTATAGGCATACTTACATGTTTTCATTAAACCTACCCTTATCTCCTGCAAAGCACAGATATTTTTGTTTATGTTTTATTCAACTTCGTTTAAAAAATGCTGGTTGTGGGGCTTCCCTGGTGGCGCAGTGGTTGGGAGTCCGCCTGCTGATGCAGGGGACGTGGGTTCATGCCCCGGTCCGGGAAGATCCCACATGCCGCAGAGCGGCTGGGCCCGTGAGCCATGGCCGCTGAGCCTGCGCGTCCGGAGCTTGTGCTCCGCAACGGGAGAGGGCACAGCAGCGAGAGGCCCGCGTACCGCAAAAAAAAAAAAAATGCTGGTTGTAACCAAATGAGCTCAGGACCCATTTATAGGTCCTGACCCACAGTTTGAAAAAGTGTTCCATACTACATCCAGCACACTTTCTAAAGTACAAACCTCATGTTTCCTCTCCCTTGCTTAAAATCCTTAAACCGTTTCCTATTTCACTTAGGAGCCAGACCAAAGACCCTGACAAGGCTGCTGGTCATCCAGCCCCCAGCTCTCCAGGCCTCACTTCATCTTGGCTCACACCAGATGACTGTTACCCACAGCTCAGTACACGCTGTCCTTGCTGCCTGAAGCTCCCCTGCTCCCGTGGCCTGCACGGCTCTCTACCAGTTCTTTAAGTCACTGCTGAAAGGGCACTTTCTTTCTGAGTCCCTAGATGATGTGAGAACTCCATGCTGCACATTCTCCCTGTTTCACCCCTGCAGGACTTTCCACAATGGAATTCTGACACATCTCTGCACAGTCTGATTTATTAACTTTCCCCATCAGGCTGTGACTGTCTTGGTCACTAATCAGCCCCAGGGCCTGGCACAGACGAGGCAGCAGTTCATATCTGTGGATGCGTGTGGGAAGGACAGACAGGGTGCCCCCTCACCCCATCCCGCTGGTCCTTGTGCCGGGGCCGGGAGCAGTCGTCAGTTTCCATGCTGTCCTTGTCCTCTGTGGCACTGCCTGATGCCAGACTGTGGCGGGTCTGGTCGAAGAGTGCAATCACCTCTTCTTGGAGAGTCTCACAGACGTTCAGCACCAGCTGGGAGTACTGGGGGATGTCGCTCACTGCAAAGCAAACGGGAGGGGATGCTGTCATGCTCACCAAGGCATCTGTCCCATGGGAGGGGAGGAGAAAAAGAGTTTTCCTGAAGATAAGAGTTCCGAGACCAAAAACTCAAGCCTCACAGGAGAAACATCTGGCTCTGAAGTGGAGGAAGCCCTGTCCAGGCTGGCTGGCACAGGGGCCAGGAGACCGCTCCACCGGCTCCTCTCTGCCCCTCACCTCTCATCTCCTTCATCTGCAGCACCGTGATGAACGCTGAGAACACCTTGGCCTTGGTCTTCTCCATGAGTTGCTGGTCTGCCTGCAGCACTCCCTCCAGGATCTCTGTCAAGGGTCTGAGGATTTCATCCACAGAACCTAACTCACTAGAAGCAACGTGGAGAGGAGAGGGCGGGGAGAACACACCTCAGAGAAAGGCCACACACTGCCCTGCTCCCCCTCAGGATGCCTGTGGAGCAGTGAGCCTCACATCAGGTGTCTGCCTGAGTCCCGTTCCCCACGAGGGGAGCCCAGCCCATTTCACACCCACTTCCTCCCCTTCGGGAAGGGTAAGGCAAGCATCACTAAAGAGGATGGGACAGGCCGCCCCTCCTGTCACAGGGCTCACCTCTTCCACTGCCGGAGAAGAATAAGCAGCAGAGTGCACATCATGGAGCCCAGGCGGAGGCAGTTCACGGAGGCGGGGACTAGGAGCTGAGGGGAGACGGCACACAGTTAACGTCAGGCTTCCTGTGAGCTGACGAGGCGGGAAGATGTGAGCTCCGTCCGCAGGCACCTTCAGCCTCAGGCCTTTCTTTCCCAGCAGCAAGCTCACAGGGGTGGGTCACGGGGAAGAGGCCAGGGGTTGGCACGGCAGCAGCAGGCCTCTGCCTCCCACTGCAGCCTCGGGCCTCCCAGGCCGCTTGAGCCCTTTGACCTGACCACTCTTGCGGCTGCAGGCTGCGAGCAGCTATTTGACCTCGGAGACCTTCTCCCCGGGAGGAATGGGAAATCTCCCAGACACACTTACTAACGCCTTGGTCCCATCGAGCACGTCAAGAAAGAGCTGGCGACGCACTGCAGAGTCGGTCAGGTGCATTATCTCCGCCTGCAAAGGAACAGGAAAAAAACGTCTGGAAAATTTCCCAGACTCTAAAAGCCAAGAAAGGTGGGGTCCTCACCGACTGCCTGTTTAAAATGGGGCTTGAGGGCCCTGCTGTTTCTTTGTCCACCTTAGTCATGGTCAGAACCAAGCCCAGGTTCACCTCCTCCCCCTGATGACATCCTTCCTCTGCTCAGACCCTTCAAGGCTTCCCAGTGGAACCCATCTAGAAACACAAACTCCTCTACAAGGCCTGGGAGCCCCTTAGGATCTGGTCCACCTGATTTTGGTATCATCCCCATCGTGCTCACTCGACTCCAGCCCTACAGGCCTCCTTCCTCCTCCGTGAACACACCAAGCTCTTCCCACTTCTGGACCCTTGCATCTGTGACTCTGACTGCCTAGAGCACCCTCTGGAAGGTTCCTCACACACTCAGGCCTCAGTGTGGACAGCACCTCCTCAGAGAGGGCCTCCCGACCACTCCTATCCTCCTTTAGCAGTCGCTACCATAGCATCTTCTTTTATATATAGATATTTAAAATTTTATTTATTTATTTTTGTCTGTGTTGGGTCTTCGTTGTTGCATATGGGCTTTTTTCTCTAGTTGTGGTGAGCGGGGCTACTCTTCCTTGCGGTGTGCAGGCTTCTCATTGAGGTGGCTTCTTTTTTTTTTTTTTTTTTGCAGTACGCGGGCCTCTCACTGCTGTGGCCTCTCCCGCCGCAGAGCACAGGCTCCAGACGCGCAGGCCCAGCGGCCATGGCCCACGGGCCCAGCCGCTCCGCAGCACGTGGGATCCTCCTGGACCGGGGCACAAACCCGTGTCCCCTGCATCGGCAGGCGGACTCCCAACCACTGTGCCACCAGGGAAGCCCGAGGTGGCTTCTCTTGATGCGGAGCACGGGCTCTAGGTACACGGGCTTCAGTAGTTGTGGCTCGTGGGCTCTAGAGCGCAGTCTCGGTAGTTGTGGCACACGGGCTTAGTTGCTCTGCAGCATGTGGGAGCTTCCCGGACTGGGGCTCAAACCTGTGTCCCCTGCATTGGCAGGCGGATTCTTAACCACTGTGCCACCACGGAAGCCCTACCACAGCGTCTTTCAAGTGAACTACCACAATCCCAAACTATATTTCTTTGTAAATTTGTTCACAATTTGCCTCTCTCATGGATCAAAGACTGTATTTGCCTTATTCACTGCTGCATCCCGGCGCCTGGCACACAGTAAGCATTCCATTACTATCCATTAAATGAATGAATGATCAATATCCTGGACTAAACCAGATAGGTTTCCTAGGGGAAAAGAGGATGGTGAGATTTTCAGAGCTGCAATTCAAGAACTGCTGCCCAGGTAGGACCTAAAAGGCAGGTGACACACAAATTACTGCCTGGGGAATCAATCATTCCCCCAAGATGGTTGAGCCTTTTAGTGTGTCTACAGTCTCAGGGGTCCAAAACCACTCTGCCACAGCCAAGCTCCAAGGCTGTGGGCAGTCTGGCACTAAGGAACAAGTCATGGAAGATGTAAGAGTGTGCCTGGAACAAAGGGCATCTATTAAGCTGAAGTTAGTAATGAAATCAAGATAGTAATCTGGATTCCCTAAGGCAAAATAGGTCAATATCAAGTCCTTACTCCACAGCATGGCATTGTCAAAGAGCACGCGCCAAGGAAAAATGCAAATTCTTCCCAAACGTTAACTCTCTCTCTAAAAACCAATGCTCTGTAGACACACGTTGCAGAGACAATGGCCTCTGTTCTTTTTCTAAGAAGCCCAGGAAATGCCGTTTCTAGAACCAAGGAAAACCAACTGTTCCCTAGAGAGGGTGCTGCTGCAGCCGTTGTAGCTACCTGCTGACTAGTCAACAAATATGTACTTAGCGTCCACAGGGCACACAGCATGAGAAGGCCAACTATCCACGTGCACAAGAGGTGGATGAATGAAGGGAGCCCCTGGACCTATCCAGGGCTGCAAAGGTGGCTATAGGAGGGTTTCATGAATGTCTGAAGGGATTTAAAATGACTTCTCTGCACTTTCTTTAAGGGTCTCTTGTTTGCTCCAAAGCCCTCAAACACCCCATATTTGGCACAGAACCTGTTACATTTTAGCTCTCAGAGAAAAATCCTGATTCATTCTTTATCCCAAGGGGCTGTATCTGCTAGGCATCCCAGCATATCGTTGCTAGGATACCAAAGTGAAAACCACACCCCAGGAGGTTCTTACGTGACTGGTGGCGATGATGAGAAACATCCTCCAGGCGGAGACCAGCATCTGATACTCTACCAGGGAGGTGCAGCTGCTGCCCTCTGTGTCAGCCGTGTGACCTGCCAAGGACTTGACATACCCTGACCAGTAGGCAAAGCGTTTCTCGCTGGAAAATTTCTCGAGTGTATCTTTTAAAGACTGGTCTAATGAGCCCCTATGGTGCCGAGAAAAACAAAACCTACAGTTAGGTTTTAAAAGCAGATGGGAATGTGATGGACACAGACCGTTGCTGAGGCAGAGAAAACCACCTCACATGGGCTTAAAAGCAGACAGCTCCCAATCAGCTCTGATGTGTGGGGCTCACACTTCTTGCTCAGCATAATGGATTAGGCTGAGGCCTTTTCTAGGATTCCTCCTCCATAAAATCCCAAGCACATGGAGTTTGCTTCACAGTAACTCTTTCTGACAATCATAAATGCCATCAATGGACTGGCCAGGGACACAGACCAGTGGCCCTCCATAAATGGCTCCAAACCAGCTCTCTCCTCTGCCTTGGCTCATACAGCCGTGCCCTCAGCCGTAGACTACCATGGTCCCCCCGCCACAGACCTCTAATTAAAATCTCAAAAGGGGAAAGGACTCACTTAACTACATAGTATATCTCCAAGCAAATTATCTTCATGATTAGGGCACAGGTTTCCAGGATGCTGGGCTGTGGAGGGGGAGAGCAGAGAATCATGAGAACCTCTCCCCTGGTGCCCCGCCCTCCCACAAGGAAACAGAGCAGGGACCCGACACTAGAAAACGAGAAAGCACATTCCCTGTCGAATGTGAGTGGGCATCTAACAAGCAAGAGCAGAAGCATCAGGTCCACAGTGTCTCCAAGTGAGCAGAGACCACAGAGCCAGCAACACAGAGCAGGGCATGCCGCTCTCCTTCCCAGTGCAAGACAGCAAAGGAAGAGGAGGCAAGCACTTCTGTGAGAGAGAAGTTTCTAGTGAAGAAAACATTCTGGTTGTTTAATTAGGGGAGGAGTCACTTTCCACAGCTCAGTCTCACAGCCCAGCCTTGACTCCCAGGGACTTTCAGTCACTGTCCCTCCCTCCACCACTGCTCACCTCGGATGTTTCTGAGGGAGGAGAAAGGGTTCCAAATAGTGGACTGGTTAAATTCTCCCAGAACTTGGGTCTAAAAAGAAAATACGTGTTGGCAATCACATGTTCTCTTACCCGGTCCCTTCTCCTCTCTCCACCTCCCCTTGGTGGTTACTTCCCCACATTTTATCGCTCCCACAACCCTAACATCTGCTGCCTGGGCCGCTTGCTCCTACATAAACATCAAGGGTTCCATGGACAAAACAGGCTCCAAGAGAAGAGCGTGCTCCATTCAGTCCAATGGCTTGAGTGAGCCACTCTCATCTGAATCTACCGTTTCTCACGAACAATGGTTTTGGGGGGTTGGCAGAAGGCAGAAATGCAAAAGGTGGAAACTCTAAGGTAAACACATCAGAGTAAAGGTTACACCTGCTGGTGGCAGCTTTAAAAAGAGAATAAACTCCCACACACCGACCCAAACACTAAGCACTTTTATGCATGTGCCCAGGGACCTGTCACAACAAATCTCTCAGAATGACTGTTACCCCATCTTACAGACAAGGACATGAGCTCTGGAGGTTAAGTAACTCCTGGAGACAGACTCACTTGGTTCTGAGGACCAGCATGGCACTGTCCCGACGGTCCTGCCAAAGGGCATGCAGAAAGGCAATGGCTGCACGGTGCAGCAGCGGTGGGCACCAGTAGCGATCCTGCTGCTGGGAATCAATCAGCTCCAGCACCACATGGAGACAGCTCCACACCCCAAGGCTGAATTCCTGCAAGAGGGGCAGGTGAGAGTTCAGCCCCACAGCTTCTGCCATCAACTGGACCCGCAGAGTCCAGCACCCACCTCCCAGGGAGCCATCTCCCAGCTTCATCCCAGGTGCACGCTCACCTTGGAGCCATCACTGCCATCCTTCACCTCCAGATTCAGAAACAGTTCAATGAGGCCTGGCTGCGTCTCTACGGCAACTGTGAGGAATTCCAGAATCATGACTTTGATGCGCATGTCCTCAATCTTGCTCTGCAGTCGGGTCAGGAAGGCATCGCGGATGGCAGCCGCATCATTGCCCAGGCAGGCATATACTGACATTGGGGCCACCTGGTGGAGACCGGGACACACAGGCTTAGAGCTCTACCTCCAGAGAAACCTCAACAGACTCCTGAAGAAAGGTGCTGAACAACTCTCGGAAAATGCCAGAAAGGGAAACATTCAGATGGATAGCTCTGGGTCAAAAGAGACATCATTCCAAACTACAGCAAAAGATGCCCAACGATTCCCAGAAGAAATAATAATCAACATAAAAAGATGCATAACCTCTCTCATGGTTAAATAAATGCAAAGTTAAAAAAAAGATATTGATTTGTCTATTAGATTAGCAAAGATTAAAAAACTGATGAAGCCACTGTGGCAAGGATACAAGACTTGGGTTTTAGGAGCATAAACTGTTACAATCCTTTTTGGAGGATAATTTCAAAATTTCTAATAAAAATTAAAATGCCCATTGATATCTAATTTTTAGGAACTGTAAACAAAAGTTTACAGAGTTCTATGGATAAGAATGTTCACTACAGCACTGTTTAACACTAAGACAGAAAACAGTCCAAATAAATTAGGAGGCATCCATTCTATGGCATGCCATGCAAGCATTAGAAAATGAAGTAGCTCCAAATGTGCCCACACGGCAAGACTGCAGAATATCGTGTTAAGTGAAGAAAGCTGGACACAAAACAGTATGTATCGTGGAATTCTGCTTTTGGAAAGAACAAAAGCTCACACCAAACATCCCTTAATATATAAGCACAGATAAAAAAAAATCTGGAGAAATGAGTACCAACCTGCTCATAGGAATTCTTGGAATGAGGAGATCATAGGGTACCTTAACTTTCTATGTTACATTTATCTGTAACATTTAAATAAACATTTTTAAATGAATTTGTATGTCTTTTATAAACGGGGGAAAAAAACACCTCTCATAAAACACAATTTGCGTGCGTGTGTGTGTGTCTTTATGGCTACATCACTTTAAAAGTCCAAGTTAGCTACTTCTCTTGGGAGAAAGCAAGAGTGGTCTCAAGCACAAAGTCAGTTTTCTGGGGCTTTGACTTGTTAGGTGGGATCCTACCGTGGCCAGACGTTTCAGTAGCTGGATGGCAAGACGTGGCAAAGCAGGGTCATGTTTGTGGTAGATGTATTTGGCAAGAACAGCAATAAGGTTGTTCCCATGGGCACCTGAAGAAGTACAGGAAACAGTTTAGACACCAAAGCATGCCTGATTCAAGCTCTTAAGAGAGCCTTCTGTTCAAAAAGGCTCATATATGTGAGGGAATTTACTCTCAAGTACTTGGAGGGCCAGAGCAAATCTAGGTGGCTGTATCATCCTCTTTTTTCAGTAGCCAAGGGGACAGGCAGGATTGGGGGTAAACAGCTCAATCCAATTCATTAAGAGCAGAAAAAGAGGGACTTCCCTGGTGGCGCAGTGGTTAAGAATCCACCTGCCAATGCAGGGTACACGCGTTCAAGCCCTGGTCCAGGAAGATCCCACATGCTGCGGAGCAACTAAGCCTGTGTGTCACAACTACTGAGCCTGCGCTCTAGAGCCTGTGAGCCACAACTACTGACGCCCACGTGCCTAGAGCCCACGCTCCGCAACAAGAGAAGCCACCTCAGTGAGAAGCCCGCGCACTGCACAAAGACCGAACGCAGCCAAAAATAAAAAAAAAATAGATTAAATAAATTTTAAAAAAAAGAGCAGAAAAGATACATTTTTAAGAAAACAGCATGTTAACAAATAGGTTAGGAAAACCTAACCACATTAAAGCATCACATTAAAGCATGACACTGAAATGCTAAAAGTCCCAAAATGATACAGCTCGAAAAAGGTCAGAGACATTACCCAAACGCCTACTTGAAAACGAGGAAACTGGGTCCCAAAGAGATTAAATGAGTAGTTTAAGGTCAAAGAGTAATAACAGTCTATACTAAACAGGTACCAGGTTTTACAAGTAGTAATTTAATCTTCATTATAATCTCATAAGGTAGATACTGCTATTATCCCCACTTCATAGACGAGAAATCTGAAGTAGAGTTGTTTAATTACGTGCCCAAGGTCAAAGCTGGTTGAAGTCAGAATTTGAACCTAGACAGTCTAACTTTGAACATGTGTTCTTTATTATTATTCTGTCATCAATAGGAGGAAGAGATGAAGTATGATACAGTCTTCTTATTTCTAAGTCCAGGATGGGAACTGGTGATCACTCCCAAATTTCCTCAAAGAGTTCCATCAGAAAATATTGTTGACCTCTAAAAACACAGCCTGAAGTATGTACTTATGGGCAGAAATGCTGCTGAGTGGAAGAAAATTACATACCATGTTGTGTGAGAGCCTGTTCCAGGGGGGACACCACATTAGAAGGAGGTTTCAGCCGAATAACATTGTTGGTGACGGAGAATGCCAGTTTCACCGTCTTGATCAGCAGCTGGCCCTGCCCCTGGCCCTCTGCCCCATCACTAGGGTGCCAAATGGAAACCAAAGTTGATTCAGACAATATGACTTCATTCGCAATACATGTGCTCTCATGAATTAGATTCCAACAATAATCCCAGAGTTCAACAGCTTCTTTTAGAGGCCCCAGTCCAAACTAGGAGAGAGGAGGAGCAATCAACTCCCTTTGCTATGTGCCAGTCTACAGAGCAGCCACTAGGTTATACAAAGGCTATGCCCTAGGAAGAACAAGGTTGTCTTTCTAATGCTAAAGTTCTTACAACATGCAGGCACAATAAAGATAAATGGGGGAAGGTGGCAAGGGAGGCCCACCTGCGGGGCTGAGCAGCCATCACCATGTCGATAGTGTCCACGCCAATGCCCATGATATTGATCACAGTCTGTCCTGCTTCCGTATAGGCCAGGCTGCAGATGCAGAGAGACTGCAGACTGGGGGTATGACTGGAAGACAGACATGTTCTGAGTTACTGGGGAGCTGCCAAATTTACTACTGGAAGGAAAGGGTATTGTCCAAACCTAAACAATTGGACATTAGTGATACAGATCAGCTCTCGCTGCCAGAGGAAGCCACTCTGATTCCTTTCCTTAAATAGACCCTGAGAAACAATCTAAATGTCCATCAATTAATGGATATGCTTACTGAAATGAATCATTATTAATCCATACAATGGAATGCATGGAACCATTAACACAAGACAGATCTATATGCAGTGGCACAGAAATAAAAGGTACAGAGTTAGTACAAGCAGAGGAAAAAACCTAGAAGATACACATTAACTTGTTAATAGTCCTGTTTCCCTATGAACATGCATAATTTTTGTAAAGGTCATAAAAAAGGTCTGTGTGTGTGTGTGTGTGTGTACAATTTCACTGGGAACAACCTTGTTCCCATTTCATTGGCTCTTCTCTCTTCATAGGGAGAAAGCAGAAACAGCCTGGTGGAAAGCAAGTCAGAACCCAGGAGCACTGAGCTCTGGGCCTAACCAAGTTGAGTACTCTGGAAGAATGAGCTAGCTCTGCACAGCAGAAGCCTGTGTCTTCCCTTGCGGACTGGCAGCATCCGAGAGTACCGAGCTCTAGCAATCACCCGCCTCCTACCTGCTGTGCAGGTCTGTCTCATGACACAGGTTCAGTATTGCATGAATCAGCTCCAGGATCAGGCAACCTGGACTCCAGAAAAGACAGAGGAATGACGCGGCCTTGTGTGATGAACCTTATCCCAAGAGAGAAAAATCCAGGGAACCAGCAATTCCTCCCATCTTCCCTGCCCACGCTTTCCTTACCAATCTGTTCTCTCACTCCGTGGGAGTTGTACCGCCACTTGTGGTAACTCGGCAGCATCTCCTTCAGCACAAACATGACACAGGGCACCAGCCCTTGGCTCTGGGTACTACCAAGCTGCCCCTACAAGAAACCATGCTGTGAAGGTTTATGCCACTTAAAGGTAAGTCATTTTGTCACTAGAGATTTAACTCCAAAACCATAGGTCCAAATAGGTCCAAAGGAAATCTGGGCAAACCTTGGCCATCAGTGGAAAAAAAAAAAAAAAGAAACATCAGAATACTCTAGTTCAACTGAATCCAAGTTGTAGGTTTCTCTAGAACAGAGAAAGGGACTAAAAAGACAATCTGACAATGTCACAAAAGGCACCTACAAGAAAGAGAGGGATGAAGGCTAAATCTGAGCAGAAGAGAGGTCTATCTTAAACACAGAGGATATAGGACTGTTGATGATGGAGAATGCCAGTTTCACTGCCATGATCACCAACCACCCCCAACCTCTACCCCATCACTCGGATATCAGAAAGGAGATCTGACGGTCCAAATTCTTTGTCCTAATATTACTTGTTACCATCAGCTTCCTTATCTTAAAAATGGGGCTTCTTTATATAAACATCAATATCTATATCCCTACCTCTACATAGGATTGTTTCTATCTTTTTAAGCACTCACTGATTGACTGACTCCTGCAGGCAGGAAGTGTGCTGAGTATTTTGCATGTGTGGCCCTCGCAACAACTCCATGAGGCAGAGATATTTATCATCCCAGTTTAGAGAGGTTCTAAGAAATTCAATACTTGCCCAAGGTCATGCAGCTAGTAAGTGGTCAACCTGAAAAGTAAACCTAATTCTGACTCCAAAATCTATGCTACACAAGTATTTTTCAAAGAGAGCTGTGACCCATTAGTGGATTGTGAGATAACTTATTAGAAAACATCTGAGTGCATCTTGCATAATAAAAGTAGTGTTGCACTGTGAAACTCTGCTTTAGAAGTAAACATACAATGTGTATCCTGGGATATGATGTAATGTGTACATATTACCCTGGGCTCTGTCAAAATAGCTTGAGAGTTGCTGCATTATACCATACAGCCTCTGAGTATTAAATAAGTTAACACAGATAAAGCATCTACTACAGAATCTGGCACACAATAAATACTCAATACACAGAAAACTGTCATCACCATAACCTCAGGACAACTGGTCTAGCTGCAAACAAAATGACTACAGTAGCTGGGGGCAGGGAAACTATTTCAGATGCTTCTATCTTATTAGATTTTACCTTGACAAGAGTGGTGATCAAGCGCAGAAAGGCAACAGTGACTCCATACTCGCCCTGGGGCTGTTCACTATTCATCAAGAGGTTTCCATACCCTCCAGCATTCATCCCCTCAGCACTGGGAAAAGACAGAGAGGCAGAGGGAAAAAAAGGTTTCAAAAAATTATAATCACAGAGCATTCTTCTTATTATTTAGATGGCTTGGGCATAAAACAGGAAAGCTCTGCAAAGGAATTAATCAAATCTAGGCTATTTAATACCCAGGGTAAGCATTAAAGACTTTATTGATATACAACCTCAAAAGTGAAAAATCAAATAAACATGAGGAAAACATCCTCGTCTTGTAAGCAAAAGAAAGCAAGGAGAGAATGTTCAGGTAGTAAGATGGAGCCTGTGTATTAATAACTGGTCTACCAGGCAAGCTCGAGTGGCCATGAATCAAGGAAAAGTACAGAGTGACTATGGCTTAAAAAGGGGAAGTTGAGCCTCTGGATCCAGAAACCTCTGGACTCTCTAGACCGGAAAGTTAACTCCCACGTACCTAAAGTGAATGAGAAATACCTTTCTCTCTCTGTCTCTCTCTCTCAGGCTTTGAAGACTGTGAACCATCAGTGCTGGCCTAAGAGGAAAGCAGCCTCTGTGCCCCAAGTCCCATCACCTCTTTTGCCTTGCCCCCACTCATTTCCGGTGAGAGGGCTGAACAGACAAGGAGCAAACGGGCAGAGAAGCATCTTTAAAACTAACGAAGCTAGCTTAGATCTGAAATGTATATGGTACGCCCAGGGAATATACTCTAATCCCTAAGACCTGGCTCACCTAATCATCTGACTCATGTTGGAGACCTGGTGGGCCACGAAAGGTAAAAAGCCTGTGTGACGAAGATCAGTCCAGACCTGAGAAGGGAAAAGAAGAGTCAAATGTCCATGTGTCTTCAGGTATACACCAAGCGTGACGTTTTTCGGCTGTTAGGAAGACTTGGTGTCTCACCTTTGCTGGGTTCCGGGCAGCCAGAACGGTCAAGCAATTGACACAAGAAGCAATGACATCCACAGGCCGGGAGATCACGGTTGTTAACCTGGTTGGAGAACAGTGCACTGTACTCAGTAAAATGAGTAATACGACTTGTTGCATCCCAAGTATTTTCCAGTTCTCTTCCCAAATCCCTCCTGGCAGCAGGGATGTGAAAACAGGAAAGCCCTCGGCTGGGGATAGATACCACACCAGGGCTGTCCACAGTGGAACATGTGCAGACTTTAGCCCAGCGGAGTTACCAGATACTGACCGCTGCAGCAGCATGTAGATGCGGGACGTGATGGGCAGGAGACAGTCTGCTATCGACAGGTCTGTACTGATGACCTTATGGACCAGATCAATGATGGGTCTGACCCGCTGGCAGTGCTGAATCACATCTGAGGGGGAAGGAAGCTTGTGATCTCAATGAAAACAATTCCTTTAAGATCACTGAGCAGTCTCTGAGACCCAGATGAACAAATTATGCTAATCACAATCTGGAAGGTTCTGAATCTTATCTTGAAATTCTCTATCTTCCAAATCCTCTAAGCATGTCCATTTTTCTTCCCACAGAGATGTCTCCCAAAGCTGACCTCACCTGCAGTGGAAACAACATGAAGCAGCATTTCAATCTCACAGGTGAAGAGGGTCCAGCTGCTATAAGAGTATTCCCAGCGTACCAGGTAGGCCCTATCGTCCAACATTACTTGGCCCACAGTGCCTTGAGGTATGCGAAGGTTGGTCTGACCCCCTAAGGAAGGGAGAGAGAGAAATTAGTCTAATAGGAAGAGGTGACTCCTATAACAGACAGCAATATTTAATCACTCAGAGATGCATAGTTTCTCTTCCTAGTATCCAACACTGCTACAGCTTTTTCCATTAAAAAGAAAAAGAAAAACAAAACCCCTCTCTTGTCATTGGGGAAGTGACTCTTTCCATGTGTCTGAAAAACAGCTGAGTGCAGAGTGGTTCTCCACTCAAATGATGACTATAGGAAGACCACCTTATGGGACAGTAGGTGCCTGGGTGACTGGGTAAGTCAGTAATGATGCCGAGATTAGGACAGTAAAGCTGTTACTCTTATACACTGCCAGTAGGAAAGGAAATTGCTACAACATTTTTCTACAACTTAATTTGACATTACCATTCAAAACTATTTATTATTGTTTTTAAATTGTGGTAAAAAATATATAAAATATACCATCTTAACCATTTTTAAGTGTTCAGTCCACTGGCATTAAGTACATTCACATGGTTATGCAACCATCACTACCATCCACCCAAAGAACCGTTTTCATCTTGCAAGACTGAAATTCTATACCCATTAACCAATAATTCTCCATTACCCCATCCCTCAGCCCCTGTGACCACCATTCTCCTTTTGTCTCTGTAAATCTGACTACTCTAAGTACCTCATATGAGTAGAACAGTGTTTGTTCTTTTGGGACTGTCTTATTTCATTTAGCATCATGCCGTCAAGGTTCACCCTTGTTATAGCATGTGTCAGAATTCCTGTTCTCTTTCAGGCTGAATAATATTCCACATTTTGGCTCTTAGGAAGACTTGATGTCTCACCTATATATACCACATTTTTTAAAATCCGTTTCATCTGTCAGTGGACATGCATTTAAAAATTTTATTGTATATACCCTTTTACCCACAATCCCACTTTGGGGATTCTATATACTAAAAATAAAAGCACTAGTATATAAAGGTATATGTCCCCAAAGCAGCATTGTTTATAGTTGCAAAAACCTGACACAGCCTAAATGTCCTCTGGAAGGGAAAAGATAAAAAATTATGGGACATCAAGAATAATTACATAGTTACTAAAAAGAATGAGTCAGATCCACATATAATAAAATCAGTCTGCAGAATGAATTTTGAAAGAACACAGAATGTGCAAAAGGACACACACCAAACTCTTAACGTTAATCATCTGATGGAGACAGGTCTAAAGAGAGATTAGCTTTTTAAAATGTATCTCTGCATTGTTTCCCTTGTTATAATGAACATGCATTATTTTTGAAGTAAAACAATCTAAAGATGGAAAAAAGTGAGAAACTAACTAATAATTTATTAGCAAGTCAACAAGCACAGTGGAGAGGAGAAGGACCTGCTATAAAGGCATGCAAGTGAAGCATTAAAACAGCAGTAAGGTCCACACAGAGGCCATGGAAAAGAGACAGCTGAACCAGGGTCTGCCTATCTTACCAAGAGGGTAAAGGAGTTTGGGTGTTTGCCTCCGCCAGAGAGTTCCGTCTTCATGGGAGATCACATCATGGGGCTTGTGCTTATAAAGTTCATTGTAGAAAGACATCTTATCCAAGAAACTATACACCTGCCAACACACAGAAAAAAAAACTCAGCCACACATTTACCAGGGGGACATTTAAGGGGTCTTTCCCATCTGCTTTTCTGCTCTTTCAGCCAGACTGTGTGGTCAGCCAGACTGTGCTGACTCTCAAACTTCTTACAAACCCATCCCTGTGACTCTTCTTAGACTTGCCTCTGCACTCCTTGTCAAATCCTTATTATTCTTTAACACCCAAGTCAAGGCCCCCCTCACTCCACACAGAGTTGCCTCTCCTGAACAGTATGGTCTTTACCACTCAGATGACATTAGTTACATACCACCTGGCTTTATTACTTATTTCTTAGACCCCTTACTCTCTTCCATCTAGATACTAAGGGACTTCACATTTTGTCTCACTCCCAAAATATCTACAATAGGTACTTAATAAAAAGATTTAAATTTAATTTTATAGAACTGATGCACTATCTTTGACATTTTTCATTCAACCTCAGACTAATTCTTGCCATGGCAATGAAATTTCAATGTGGAAAGCAAAAAGGATTCCTAAAAAACATCTCCTACTCTATTTAGGCATCTAACTGAATAACGTACCTTCTTGGCAGTAGACTTCCCTGATACGAGGGCTTGTAGCAATTGCAGGAGTGGGGAGAGGAGATGGGGAAACATTCCACATACACTGTCCAGAATGATCCCAAGACCAGAGGTTGGCTCCTATGATGGAAGGGTAGAAGTCACCGACCTTCACATTATCCACGGATTAACACATCTCTGAACTGCCCAGCAATCATAAGGAAGAGTAAAATTAATCCTTTCCTTTAGGCAGACATCATTCCTCTCTAATAATTTAAGACTTCCACGTTTCCACTGAAAAAGGCTATCAACAACTGATTGAGTCAGGACCTGAGGAGAGACTACTGCTGCCTCCAGTGACCTCTGCCGTCCTCTCCATAGGAAAACACCATTCACCTGTGCATGACCTGTTTCCACTAATGTGAAAAGCACCCACAACATGTCAGCAGATAGCACCAAACACACGAGCAACACATCCTCAACCTGAATATTGCTTCCCACCGGATTCTCCCTGGAACACTGATTCTGTAAGACTGGATAGCATCTCAGGAAAAAGAGAATAAGATATAAAGGCAAATCAGTCAGGCCACAGTTTAAGGGAAAACAGATTTATTCATTAGCTGGACCTTGAGGCTTGAGGCCGTCAATGGTAAGACTAAGTACTGGTGAGAAACTGTTCTCTCCAAAGCCATATTCTTACTCTAAACCTGTTACAATATTCTGAAATCTTTTAAGACACAATTACAATCGCCCAGTGGTACGTTCAGGAGTTAATAGCACTACTGGTGCCTGAGTCTCTCAATGTAAAAAAAGACTTGATGGGTAGGAGAGAGAACACACTGGTTAATAATGTGGACTAGGGACTCAAGTCAGACAGAACTAGATCTTGATCCTGACTGTCTAGCTGTGACTAGCTTGGGCAAATCACTTCACATCTCCGAGCATCACATTTCCTCACACGCAAAATGGTGATGATAATAATACTACCCAATCCATAGATTTTTGTATAGATTATATGAGAAAATAGACTTAAAAGCTTAGTATAAGACCTATCGCAAAGTAAGTGTTTAATAAATTCTTCTGCTACAGAGAATACCGTAGCATGGCTCCCTCTGACATACTTACTGTTCCCCAGAACAGTTCTGGAAGAGAAGGGTCTGCCAGGACTTCACATGCTGTGTCGATTACATCCTGTTGGGGAGGGAAAAAGAAAATGCTTATTTTCCCTAGTTGAACCAGTCCATCTTTTTTTAACTGTTAAAATAAAAACATGAATAATACCTTCATATAGTATGTCAGAAAGAATTCTGGGATTAAAAAGTAAGAGATGGGGCTTCCCTGGTGGCGCAGTGGTTGAGAGTCAGGCTGCCGATGCAGGGGACACGGGTTCGTGCCCTGGTCCGGGAGGATCCCACATGCCGCAGAGCGGCTGGGCCCGTGAGCCATGGCCGCTAAGCCTGCGCGTCTGGAGCCTGTGCTCCGCAACGAGAGAGGCCGCAGCGGTGAGAGGCCCGTGTACCGCATTAAAAAAAAAAAAAAGTAAGGGATGTAATCTTAATCTGTTGTATGATGTTAGGCAAATTAACCTTTCTGAACTTCAAATTCTAAAATGGTGAAACTATTATCTGCTTCACAGTGTTGTCATAGGATTAAATGAGATAATGTACGAGAAAATGAACTGTAAAGTTTAAAACGCCATGTAAATGTGAGGTACTACTAGATTCAGCTAAACTATGCTCCTAGAGGTCAAGAATAACGCCTTTTTAAATTTTTCATCCCCAGCACCTGGCACAGAGTTTGGCACACACTGGGAATCTAGTGAAGGCTTATGAAATGATTTATTGAAAAAATTCCAAGTACTAGGACACCTGTAACCCCAAAATGTTAACACCAATCCTCCAGGCATATAGTAGGGTCCAAATGTGACCAGAATTTTGGCAAAGGACACAAAGCTTGTTCTATGCTCCTAGAGCTTTGGAAATTGAGTCTTTCAATTAACACCAATTTCTTTTCTCTCCAACGATAAGAAATATTCATTTTCATCAACTTAATCAATTTCTTCAATTTCCAAAATAAGTCACTCATCGTAAATGAATAAAATGACTTAGTTATAAAGAACTCCTCAAATATCATTTCCCACTGAAAGGAACCAGGGCTCCTTGGAGAAATGGCAGATTCCAAGTCTGGGGCAAGAATCTTCTAAGA
Source organism: Pseudorca crassidens (assembly GCF_039906515.1). NCBI lineage: Eukaryota > Metazoa > Chordata > Mammalia > Artiodactyla > Delphinidae > Pseudorca > Pseudorca crassidens. The sequence goes on from NC_090302.1 coordinate 7,270,966, forward strand.
TAATCCTGCAAGATTTTGTCATATCAGAAAGGAACAGAGCTATCAAAATGTGTAAGAGAAATGTCAAACAGATTCAGAAGCTAATCTGAAAAAGCTCTTACTGGCCAAAGATGGGGCAACCTGAGCCTAAGAATACTAACTGCAGAAAAACAACAGACAAAAAAAAATGAGAAAAGAATAATGACTGCAATGAATTAAAACACAGCTAATATGTTTAAATCCATGAGTTCACAATGCCATGTAAAAAATAAACCTCAGTAGCCAACTTGGGATGCTACTAAGGATGCTAGGGAAAAGTGGTAAATATAGGAAAAGAAGCATGTATAGTACTCTATACCAGAGTATCAAATAGTTAACAAGAGAGAATTTCTTTTTTTTAATTGAGAAATAATTGAAAGATAACATTATATTCGTTTTAGGTGCACAAGATAATGATTTGATATTTGTATATATGGTGAAACAAATTTCTTTTCTATAGCAATGTTCCAACCAGTAAACAAAAGAGGAGAGATAGAGTCAGAATAGTGCCATTTCGTAACGCCTAAGGAACTAATGGATCTAGACAATGATGTGTCTTGTGATTACCATAGTGGACAGCACAACTATAGACTAAAAGAAATTTGACAGACTTATCAACCAATAATGTACATATCTTATTTATTTAGATCCTGACACAAACTTATGATAAACTTATGACATTTATAATTAGAAATTTGAACCCTGCCTTGATTATTTGAAGATTTTTTTTTAGATATAATGGTTGTGAAATTTTACTAAAATATTCATATTTACTAAATGATGTCTGGGATTTGCTTCAAAATAACCAAGGAGGAAAGGGGCAGAAATGAATAAGATCAGCTGTGCATTGATAATTTGGAAGCTGGTGATGGGATCATTAGACAATTTTTGTCTCCTTTGGAATAACTGAAATATTTCATTTTAAAAAAATATTGCACAAGAATATTAATTAGCATCCACAGCTGTTTGGGACAGGTGCACTACAGAGTAAAAAAAATAGGTTACAAAACAGTATATACATTGTGATTCCATTTCTAGAGAATTATTGTATTTTTATATTTGGAAGGGAACACATCAAAATGTTAACATATGTTATCCTGCAAGGTGGGATTATAGTTTTTTCTTTTTATCAGCACTTTCTAATTTTTTAATCATTAATATGCATCATTTTTATAATATGATAAGTGGAAAACAACAATAAACAAATCATACTTGAAGTAAATGGGTCTGTGTTATATCAGCTTCAAAGGGGTATCTTAGGAAGATGATTGCAAAGTGGGGCAGTGTAGACAGTCTCATGAAAGCCAGACACTGACCTGCTGATTGCCCAGTGTGTGCAGCTCCAGCGAGGTCAGAACAAAAGAAAGGAGTCCATAGACACACATGCACGCGGTGCTAGTGGTACACTGTAATGACAAAGGAGTCAGTGGGTAATTCTGAGTAACACCACTCTTTTCTAGACTCAGCACAATCCCATCACATTAATATAGTCTCTGTAAACAAATGGGAAGAGAACCTGAGGCTTCACAATTCCTAATTTAGTCCCAAGATCAGGAAGACAAAGGGAGAAAAGAGAAAGCAGGAACCATAAATATTACAACATAGTCAAGAATAACATCAAAAAGGAACCATTTTCAAATTGATCAAAGTTTTTGTGGGGAAGAAAACCACCTCCAGCCTACGAAAAGGATAGAGTCTCTATGTGCTGGTATGAATGATGCAGCTGCCTGAACTGTCACCGAGATAAATCAACCAGTGCCAACAAGTTGGCTGAGGTTTCCTTTAGCATGTCAAAACAAGCTGATTAAACTGTGTCACTCAAATTAAGTCCCAACACACAAGACTCAAGAGAATTTCTAATTCATCCTGTACAGTTGAATGAATAAGCTCCCCAAAAAGATTTCTCCAGTCATTATGACCAAAGCTATCTTCTAAGAGATACTAAGTGGCACAGCATAACATACTGGCAAAGAGTCAGACATAGTTCAAACTGTATCCACCATTTACTGCCAATTTGTTTCTGTGGGCAAATTCCATCTCCCTCAGTCTCAATTTCCTAATGTGTAAAATAGGATGATAAGCCCTAGTGCACAGTATTTTAAGGATGGAACAAGATATTGTACAGAAAGTGCCAAGCACGTCTGTCACAGTAAATGCTCTATAAAGGTTAGTTACAAAACTATTTTCATTATCCATGTCCTTGACAATTACTATTATTATTATCATGACTCATTAATGAGCTTCTGCCTCGCTCTTTGCCCACTCTCATGCTCAAACACCAATAGCCCGAGCCTCACATCATTTCCCCCACTGGCCAGTGAGCGGAGTAGTCGGGTCAAATACTGAAATACGTTCAGCTGGATGGCTGTGCCACCTATCTTCCGGACAACACTGCTTGTCTCTTCTGGATTCAGGGTGTGACGGAGGAGAGCCCAAGCCAAAAGCACTGGGGTGTGATGTGGAATGTCCCCGAAGGTCAACATCAAACGGTCCATATCCTAATGAAAAGAGAAAACAATGCCTGTGTCACTTAACAGAAAGGGTCAAGACCCTTCCAGAGGATCCTTCACCATGCTTTATAAGTCTTCCATTCATCCTCAGTGGCCCCTCTCTCCCATTCTGACATTTTACTCTTCCCAAGCCACAGCCACTTCATTACTAGACCCCTCAATTACTCTTCCCTTTACCCACAGTTTTCTCTCTTGATTTTAAGTAGTATTAAGATTATAACATACATGTTCAAATAGAGACTCCTTAGAAAATTTCCCTGATCCTTCTAGAACTTTCTCAGATCTCTCCTCTTTTTCTATCTTTCTGACCATCCCATCTCATGTTCTTCCCCTTTCCTCTTCTTTCACAGGCTACATGAATGCAGATAACAGCCAAGGTTCTGTCCTTGGGCCTCTTTTGTCATTATATCATCTCCCTGAGTCACTCTACTTGTTCTCACAGATTCAACTCTCACCTCTGTGAAAATAACTAACAAATCTGAGACTTCTTCCAGATCCAATTAACTTCTTAACAATGTAGAACCACAAATTCCACAATAAGGAAAATTGTATGTGGCAGTATAGTTGAGTGGTTAAAAACTTACTACTAACTACAAACCATCTGAAAAAATTAAGAAGCTGCTCCAAGTTCACCTGACAAATAAGCCCGTCCTGGGCAAACTGGTGCAGTTCTCTTCTGTCATCCAAAGCACACTTATGCAAAGATTCAATATCCATGCCTTCCACCAGGATAAGGGCACTGAAGTAGCTGGAAAGAAAAATATCATGGTGTCATACATGCTACTCAGAAACTCAATGGAGACTAAGGTGAAATGTAAGACACTTTAGTGTCAAAAAGGTTGAGTTATTTTACATTCTTTTTTCGTACCTTAGTATGAAAAAGAATGTACTTCTAAATGTACTTCTAAATCCAATATGTATTTTACAATTCCAGCACATCTCAATTTGACCAGCCATATTTTATTTCTTTGGCTGCACCACTCAGCTGTGGAATCTTAGTTCCCCAACCAGGGATCGAACCCAGGCTCTCAGCAGTGAAAGCGCAGAGTCCTAACCACTGGACCGCCAGGGAATTCCCATGACCAGTCGTATTTTATTTTTTAGTTTTTATTTATTATTTATTTTGGCCGCATTGCGCAGCATGTGGGATCTTAGTTCCCCGACCAGAGATCGAACCCGCACCCTCTGAAGTGGAAGCTCAAAATCTTAACCTCTGGACCATCAGGGAAGTCCACCAGCCATATTTTAAATGCTTGGTAGGCTCATGTGGCTTCTGCCTATCAAAGCACAGATCTAGTACTGAAGGTTTCTACAGCCACCAATTACATCTAGGCCAGATCAAATGTCTCAATGGTCAAGTGTGTATTTTTTTTAATATTTTATTTATTTATTTTTGGCTGTGTTGGGTCTTCGTTGCTGCTCACGGGCTTTCTCTAGTTGCAGCAAGCGGGGGCTACTCTTCGTTGTGGTGCACAGGCTTCTCATCGCGGTGGCTTCTCTTATTGCAGAGCACAGGCTCTAGGCGCGTGGGCTTCAGTAGTTGTGGCGTGCAGGCTCAGTAGTTGTGGTGCATGGATTTAGTTGCTCCATGGCATGTGGGATCTTCCTGGAGCACGGCTCGAACCCGTGTCCCCTCTATTGGCAGGTGGATTCTTAACCACTGTGCCACGAGGGAAGTCTGTCAAGTGTGTACTTTTGTTCACAGAGGAAACAGGCCTCAAAATGTGGATATACCCATTTCCATAAAATTCAAAGTACATAGACTATGACGTCAAAGAGGGCAGGGAATACATCTCCCCTATTTATCACTGTCTTCTTGGCATTTGCACAGTGCCTGGTCTACAACAGTTGCTCAACGAATTTTTTGTAGAACGAAAGGATGAACTATTAGATGAAAACAGTAAGTAAAAGAATAGAATGTGATACTTATTTTGAGAAGATATCCCTCTCAATCCAAGTCTTCACTCCCTGAATGACCTAGAACATGGTAGTACGCCCATCTATTTCCCCACCCATTAAGTGAAAAGTATACCTAGCCCCCCCCTTCACCCATTCACAGGACCACTCTAATATCAATGCTCTAAACTCTAAACATTGTACAAGTTCTGAGACCTCAATTCAGACTTACCCAATCCGATCCACAAAAGGATCCATGGTCTCATCTACCAGGTGCCTGTTAGTCTGCCTACTACCAAATCCTTGCTCTTTAAACATCTTGGTTAATACCAATAGGTCAGTAGGTGCCATCTCAAAGTATGCATGATAAAGGAAAATAATTTCTAGCAGCATGGATTGCTCCCGAAGGCACTGAACAAACCAGCGAGACACCTGGCGCTCAGTCTGCACAACCAATGAAGAAAAATGGGAGAGAAATAAAGTCAGAGTTTCAAACACATTTAAATTCTTCGAGTTATTTTTATTAGGTAAAACATGTATAAAAATAAGATTAAAAAAAAGTATCCCCTCCCTACAATTCCTATTGCCCAGTCATCCAAATCTATCCCCAGAGGCAACCACTGTTAGAGGTTTTTATCTTTCCTTCCAATAATATACCACACACATTCATTCATTCCGACTAGTAGTTGCTGGGGGCCAGGGGTCACAGACTAACTGCAAACTTACTGGATAGACAGAAATGTTCTATCAATATATACTGATCATGAAGGTGGTTACTGCATATAACTATATACAACTGCCAAATTCAAACTGTACACTTAAAATGAATGAATTTTACTGGATGTAAATTATATCTGAATAAAGCTGAGGGATGCTACAGATGTGTCATTTACACAGTCATTTCATGTAAGTGTGAATGTATCTATAGGATAAACTCTTAAAGTGGAACTATTAGGTCAAGAAATATGTGCTTTTCAATTTTTAGATATTGTCATAATGTTTTCCATTAAAAAGTATACAAATTCAAACAGCAAAGTATGAGTGCCCATTATCCCATCCCTTGGATGTGAGTTTTGTCATGTAAATATGTATTTCATTTGCCTGTTTTTCTGTTCGGTTTTGCTTATTGACTTACAGGTGTTCTTTCTATTTCAAGAACCCTTTAGGCTATGAGTTTGTCTTTTGACTTTGCTTATAGCACTATTTTTGTTTTTTTGCCTTGTAAAAGTTTTTGATTTGATGTTGCCAGGTTTATCTTTTCTTTTTTCTTTTATGGCTTCTGAGTTTTACTTTATTTTTATTTATTTATCTATTTTGGCCACATGGCACTTAGTGCTCTGACCAGGGATCTTAGTTCCCCGACCCGGGATGGAACCCGTGCCCCGTGCAGTGGAAGCACGGAGTCTTAACCACTGGACCGCCAGGGAAGTCCTGTGTTTTACTTTAAAAATCTTCTCCAATCCAAAAAAATAAAAACAAAACTACCTCCCATGTGTCTTCTAGTATTTTTATAGTTGAATTTTAAAAATTTAAATCATTGATATCTCTCTGATTTTCTTCTGGTAGAAGGAATGAGATAGAGATACAGTTTGATTTTTCTCCAGATGGCTACCCAGTAGTTCCAACACCATTTATTGAAAAACCCAACATTTCCCCATTAATTTGAAATGCCACCTTTATCATACACTAATTCCCTATCAGCATTTGGTCTACACTAGACTTTCTACTATGTGCTATTCATCAGTCTATTTATTCATGTACCAATGCCATGCTTTAAATTATTTTAGTCTTACTATCTAATAAAGCTTATCTTCCTTTCTGAAAAACTTCCTGGCTATTCTTATTTATTTTTCAAATGAATTTTAGAACCAGCTTGTCTAGTTCCAAAATAAAAGGCAAAGCAAATACTTGTTAGTATTTTTTCTAGGATCACAGTAAATTTATAGATTAAAATAAGAAGGACTGACACTTGGTGCTGAGTCTTTATTTTCAAGAAGGCACCATGTCTTTCCATTTGATTATGACTGTTTATATCCCTTTAGCATTTTAAAGTTCCCTTCATTTAGATTTTGGATTATAGTAAGCTTATTCCTGAGAAATTTATGCTTTTGTTGCTATTACAAGTGAGCTCCTTTCTTCTATTAAGTATTTTAAAGAGCTACTGTCTGTATTTTGGTTGAATTGTTTTAATAAACATAATAATAATTTCAAAACAAAAAAGGTCATGTTCTAATCTATAAATGCACATTGGTTTAAGGTTTAGGATAAAACAATTAGACTAGTGTCACAGACTTAATAGATAATGATAATAAAGAAGATGAAATCTTGGGTTTAGAGTTTCATTAACCACTAAGAGAATATTTCAGGTAAGAAAAAAAGTAAATTAACTGGAGAGACAAAGTCAAGGGGAAGGTCCAAATTAAATACCATTAGTTAAAGTCAATGTTTTGATTCATATCACATGTTTAAACTATTCTAAAGAATGACAATTTATAAATGTTTTAAGTTCATAGGTGAATAAATAATTTCACCTAGAGCTCTATGAGCAGATATACAATTCTCCTGAGCGTTACAGGAGGGCCCAATAACCACATACCATGAGGTTTCCATGTGTCTCCCATGTTGGTGCTTCAGTTTTATAAAGCTCTTCAAATTGCTGTCTATATTTTGTAACTAGTTCCTTTTCCAATTTATCAACACAGTCTGCATATTCAACCTTAAAAAAAAATCCAAAACAGTAACTTATATGTTGAGTAAAAGGTAAATATTCAAATGAACAGAAATATGAATAAATTATAAAAAGGATTGAATTTTACAGGGTAAAGAGAAACAAGAGGACTAAATGGGCTTACCCTATAGGGGTGTCTTTCATCTTGGAAATAAGTGAGAAGGTGTAAGACACAACGAAGAATATACGTTCTTTCTTCATAGTAATAATCTGCAATCTGGGAAGAACCCAAAGATTCAAAATCAGTTACTCACCTTTGCATGGAAGATATTCAATTTTAAATTTATTGATTAAAAAATCACTTAAAGATGTGAATGAGGGACTTCCCTGGTGGCGCAGTGGTTAAGAATCCACCTGCCAATGCCGGGGACACGGGTTCGGGCCCTGGTCTGGGAAGATCCCACATGCTGCGGAGCAACTAAGCCGGTGTGCTACAACTACTGAGCCTGCACTCTAGAGCCCGTGAGCCCAAACTACTGAAGCCCGCACGCCACAACTAGTGAAGCCCACATGCAGAGAGCCCGTGCTCCGCAACAAAGAGAAGCCACTGCAACGAGAAGCCCGCGCACTGCAACAGAGTAGCCCCTGCTCGCCGCAGCTAGAGAAAGCCCACACACAACAATGAAGACCTAATGCAGACAAAAATAAATTAATTAATTAAAAAAAAAGGATGTGAATGGAAAAATTAGATCTGTATAAACAATCACAGAAATGGAAACAGTGTTAGGCCAAAAGAAAGCAAAAGACCTTCATGAACTAGGATACAAGTAAAGTTATACAAGATAAAAGGAATTATTTAAAAATATAAACAAGTTTTCTAGCATGACTTCTCAGTTGGGCATTCAAGTAATAAACTGACTATAAACTGACAGGCCAGGGACTTCCCTGGTGGTCCAGTGGTTAAGAATCCGTCTTGCAATGTAGGGGATGCCAGTTTGATCCCTGGTCAGGGAACTAAGACCCCACATGCCACGGGGCAACTAAACCCACACGCTGCAATTACAGAGCCCACACGCTCTGAAGCCCACAAGCCACTAGAGAGCCCATGTGCTGCAACTAAGACCCAATGCAGGGCTTCCCTGGTGGCGCAGCGGTTAAGGATCCACCTGCCAATGCAGGGGACACAGGTTCAAACCCTGGTCCTGGAAGATTCCACATGCTGCGGAGCAACTAAGCCCGTGCGCCACAACTACTGAGCCTGCGCTCTAGAGCCCATGCTCCACAATGAGAGGCCGCTGTAATGAGAAGCCCGCGCACAGCAATGAAGAGTAGCCCCCACTCGCTGCAACTAGAGAAAGCCTGCGTGAAGCAACAAAGATCCAACTCAGTCAAAAATAAATAAATAAATTTATTTTTTTAAAAAAAAGACCCAAGGCAGCCAATAAATAAATAAATATTTTAAAATAAATAAATAAACTGACAGGCCAAATACATGAAAGCAAATATAAAAATACCATTAGTATATGTCCTAATTGCTTGTAACTGATGTACCCAGTTCTCACTAAATACCAAATAGGAAACTACTTCAGAAGTCATGGTCAAATTCCATGTTAAAATGAGATCCTATGCCCACTCTCACCAGTTCTATTCAACACAGTATTAGAAGTCCTAGCCACAGCAATCAGGGAAGAAAAAGAAAAGGTATCCAAATTGGAAGAAAAGAGGTGAAATTGCCATCACATGCAGATAACATAGAAAACCCTAAAGATTCCACACAAAAACTACTAGAACTGATAAACAAATTCAGCAAGGTAGCAGGATACAAGATTAACATACAGAAATCTGCTGTGTTTCTTTACAATAACAATAAAATATCATAAAGGGAAAGTAAAAAATAATCCCTTTTAAAATCACATCTAGATAATCAACAACGACCTACTGTATAGCACAAGGAATTCTATTCAATATTCTGTAAAAACCTATATGCGAAAAGAATCTGAAAAAGAATGGATACATGTATATGTAAAACTGAATCACTTTGCTGTACACCTGAAACTAACACAACATTGTAAGTCAACTATACTCCAAAATAAAATAAAAATTTTTTAGAAAGGAAAAAAAAAGAAAATCACACCAAAAAAAACAAAAACAAAAAACTTAGGAACAAACCTGACCAAAGAGGTGAAAAACTTATATGCTGAGAACTATAAAATGTAAAATACTGATAAAGGAAATTGAAGATGATTCAAAGAAATGGAAAGATATCCCACGCTCTTGAACTGGAAGAATTAATATTGTTAAAATAGCCAGACTACCCAAAGCAATCTACAGATTTAATGCGATCCCTATCAAATTACCCATGACATTTTTCACAGAACTAGAACAAATAATCCTAAAATTTATATGGAACCATAAAAGACCCAGAACTGCCAAAGCAATCCTGAGGAAAAAAAACAAAGCTGGAGGGATAACCCTCCCAGACTTCAGACAATACTACAAAGCTACAGTAATCAAAACAGCGTAGTATTAGCACAAAAATAGACATATGGGGACTTCCCTGATGATCCAGTGGTTAAGACTCCACACTTGCAGGGGGCGCGGGTTCGACCCCCAGTCAGGGAAGTTCCGCACGCCATATGGTGCGGTCAAAAAAAAAAAACAGACATATGGATCAATGGAACAGAATAGACAGCCCAGAAATAAACCCACACACCTACAGTCAATTAATCTTTGAAAAAGGAGGCAAGAATACACAATGAAAAAAAGATAGTCTCTTCAGTAAGTAGTGCTGGGAAAGCTGAAGAGCCACATGTAAATCAAGGTCAAAGATACAACACTTCCTCACACCATACACAAAAATAAACTCAAAATGCCTTAAAGACTTGAATATAAAACATGATACTATAAAACTCCTAGAAGAGAACAAAGGCAAAACATTCTCTGACATAAATCATAGCATGTTTTCTTAGGTCAGTCTCCCAAGGCAATAGAAATAAAAGCAAAAATAAACAAATGGGACCTAATCAAACTTACAAGCTTTTGCACAGCAAAGAAAATCATAAAACAAAAATACAACTTTGGGGGTGGGGGGAGATAAAGAAAGAAAGATAAAGAAATTTAAAACTTCAAATTAATCCTACTGCATTTAAAAAAGCCAGCAATGCTCAGAACATGGTCAAGAATCTGTTGCCCAATTTTACATCAAAGAATGGAAATGGTGACTAGCACTGACCTTCAGGATTAAGGCCTGGCTCTGCCTCTCATCTTGCAGTACCGTCTGAAAGAAAAAAGAACAAAGAGCCATCTTATTAGCAAAATCAATTAATAAAGAAAAAGGTAAACATCTTTACCTTACCCTTCAAGATTATAATTGCCCGTTCACTTCTGGATACATTTTTTTACCTAAGTGTATCCAAGTCTGTGCTCAAATCCCTGCCCCTCTCCTCTGGCCTCAAGTTCCTCATATATAAAATCAGGGGCTGGAAAGGCTAGATGTTGTCTCAGGTCCTTTTCAGTTCTGACATCCTGCGATTCTATGATTAACATGTCAGTCTTTGACCTCTCGGCCCCTCCAAGTCTGAGGACAGACCTCGACTTAAGCATATGTTTTTTAAAGGCTTTACAAAGTCTTTCCTGAGAATGGCTGTATCTGATCACCTATCTCTGTTGCAGAGAACTGGCACCAAAATCCTGAATTATCTAAAACCAACCAGGAAAAGGATAAAGGTAGAAGGGAGCTGGACATAACTACAAACCTTTAGTGAGTCCCGAGTACCTCTGTAATCCTCTTGAAGGTAACACTGGAGTAACTGCACACTCTGTTCTTCATCAAGACCCTGAAAACAGAGGTTACAAGGGAGGAACAGCCACCTCAGGTCAGAAACCACAAAGAGCACGCAAAGCAATCTAAAGATTTGTTCTCTAGAATGAACACGGAACTTGAATAAACAAAAATTATTTTAAAAGATTTCACACAACATAATTTTAACCCAAATAGGAGAAAAAAGGAGCAGCCACTGACATGTAATTTACATGCCAGTTAAACTTACATGTCAGAAACAACTGTGCTTATTCACCAAGAACATTAATATAGCAGCAGGCATGATCTGGGTTTCCAAAATGAAAAGGAAACAGCTACATAATTAAATACAATCTAGGCGACTTAAAGAACACCCCAAGTATGCTGAAGAAAACTCTATGATATGCAGTAAACAGCGTCAGGCAACTTGACTTGTGGCTTTTAGCAAGAAGAGTTGCAACTTGGGCATTTCTGAAATATAATATGCTCAGTTTAATCTCTAAAACTGAAATAAACTGAATTTTCACTAACAATCACTAACAACAAAACCACACATATCCACCCTGCAGGTAATAAACAGCCAGTGCTAATTTTTACTCACCAAAAACTTGCTGATTCTTAAACCCAGTTCCTTCAGTGGTGAAGCTACATCTTTATTAGCTTTCACTTTTTCAGCTGAATTTGGACTATGAAAAGAACAGTGAATCATTTCCTCATTCTCAATGACCCTCTAGGGGTTTAAAACAAAAATATTAAAGATATTTTTACCACAGACCTTTTTCTGCCTTTTAGGTGCCTATAAAATACACATACATGCGCGCGCACAGACACACACACACACACAAGCTCACCTCTACAGACTTTACAACACAAAGCTATGTCTAAGTAATAAATACAGTATACGTCTGTTACAAACTATAGTTATAACTATATTATTTGTAGATCTACTTAGTTACATTAATTATTTTTGATCCTTATAACTAGCCTGGAAGGTAAACATTACTATCCCCATTTTACAAATGGAATTACCAACACTTAGAAAGAATAAATAACTTACCAAAAATCCCACAGCTAATAAAAAGTTGAGGTGAAATTTAAAACCAGGTCTGTTAGTATACATATATATATTGTCTATGTACACTCAGAAGGCCTAGAAGCTATGACATTCCAGTAGCAGCACGCACACCCAGCACCCAGATCTTTATTTCTAATACCATTCTCTAACAAAAGGTATCGGGACTCCTTGGAGAAATGGCTGATTCTAGAGCTGGGGTGGGGAAAATACCAGATGAGCTTGGAGCATCTTGTAATGCCAGAAAGTAAGAATATACTCAGAAAACAAAAGCATCGGGACATGTCAAAACCTCAAACAATGCCCAATGGCCAAAGCTGGAACAAAGTAAAAACAAAGTATGAAATATACATGAGTCCATAATGATTTAAATAAATGAATGAATAAATATATATATAAATAAATGGGGAAGAAGGGAAAAATCTTCCTTACAGAAGGAGTTCCAGTAACACACATATATGCTACCCCCTTCAGGAGGTAGTTTAATTTCACTACACCCACACACTGAAAGCGGGCTATACTGAGTGACTCACTTCCGAAAAATAGAGTAGGGAAAGAGAAAAGAGTGACTTTACAGAAGAGATACTTGGCAAATGCTACCTTACCCAAGTGAGCAAGGTTAACATCACCAGTGACTTCATGTGGATAACATGTATCCTCTGCCATGATGTGATAAGAATGGTACTTCACCTCAGTGTGAAGTACCCACAACCCACAACCTCAATCTAATAATGAAAAAAAAAAAAAATCAGACTTCCAAATTGACGGTATTCTACTACAAAATACTTGACCAGTCTTCCTCAAAACTATTCAAGGTCATGAAAACCAAGGAAAGACTGAGATACTGTCACAGCTAACAGCTAAGGAGACATGACAACTAAATGCAATATGATACCCTGGGCTGAATCCTGGAACAGAAAGAGAACATTAAAAAAAAAGTTAAAAATGTTAAAAAATCTGTGTTAAATTCAAATTAAGCCTGCAGTTTAAAAAAAAAAAAGTCTGTCAGACTTTAAAATCCCATGCTACTACAAAAGGAACTTTTGTCTTTAAAAAAAGAAATTCATACCACAAATGCCCATTCTGTGAACTAAAGCATATTGTTGTTGGATTTTTTCTTTTTTTTTAGAGAGACTCTCACATTTCACAGAAAATCCACAACACAAAGGCTAGTATAAAGTTAAACAATAAGATCTGAAAGAGGCAACACAGAATGATGATTAAGAACACAGACACTGGAGTAAGACTGCCAGGTTCGAATCCTGGTTCTACCACTTACTAGCTGTGTGACCTTGGGCAAGTTACTTAACCTCTTTGTGCCTCAGTTTCCCCATCTGTAAAATGGAAACAATAATAATAAAAATACCTACATGTGATAACATAGTGCTTATATTCTTTTTTCAAGTCCATATATTCTGGATACATAGTAAAGTATTTACAGATAAAACAACATGATGCCTGGGAGTTACTTCAAAATAATTATGGGGGAAGGGTTAACAGATGATCAAAAAAAGAAAGTTCTTCACTAACCTAAGAGAATGAAGATGGAAGGCGAAGATGTAATAAAATCAACAGGTGTTCAGAAGTAGAAGGGAAATGAGGGCAGCTTGAGAACTATGATGCATAATAGAATGAGAGCTGGACTAGGAATTAAGATAAAAGAGTCTTCTTTTTTAACCACTTTCTATTTTATTATTGTTCTTTTCCACTGCCGAGCAAAAAAAATCTATATATTCAAACAAAGAACAAAATAGGGCTTCCCTAGTGGCGCAGTGGTTGAGAGTCCACCTGCCGATGCAGGGGACACGGATTCGTGCCCCGGTCCGGGAAGATCCCACATGCCGCAGAGCGGCTGGGCCCGTGAGCCATGGCCGCTGAGCCTGTGTGTCCAGAGCCTGTGCTCCGCAACGGGAGAGGCCACAACAGTGAGAGGCCCGCGTACCGCAAAAAAAAAAAAAAGAACAAAAATAGTACCTATCTCAAAGGGCTGTCGTGAGGATTAAATAACTTACCGTAAGTCTACTGCTTACAGCAGTAACTGGTACATAGCAAAATATACATGAGTGTCAGCTGCTATTTTGTGTCAGCATTGTTCACTGCTATATCCTAGCATTTGGTGCTGACGGTCTCTCACACAAACATGATGGACTGAAATAAGTATTAGGAATCTTAATTGAGTATTTAATAAATCCTCATCCCTGGATACTAGGGTTATACAACGGATTCAACAATACTGTATTTCCACAAGGAATTTCCTTTTCTTCAACAGAGAGAAAAAAATGTCCCCTACTCTTTTTCCCTGGTTAGCCAAGTTATATACCCTCTGATCTAACTAACCCAGTAATATCACAGAATCCTACATGAGGGTGGTTTCATCTATGTCAGGTTCCTCAGGGGAATTACTCAAATGAGACCCACAGAATAGCCATACCTGGGAGGTTTATAGTAAGAAAGCCCTTCTAACAGCCGCTGCCAATGTTTATTCAGCTCTGCCTCAATCTGATTCTGGAAAAGAAGAAGGAAATTATACAAATGCAATTTTAATCAGATTCCAGGATCACACTGAGGATAACATATTCCTTTGAGTCTTTTTAACATGCATTTTTCCCCACAGTTGAAATAATTTTGGATATAGAATTCTGTAGCCTGCTTTTCTTTGCTTAACATTCTAACATAATGATTTAACCTTATTATGAAAATCTTGATAAACATCCTTTCTAGTGGTTGCATAATATTTTATCAAGTGGCTAGATCATGATTTATTTACCATTCTTCTAATGTTAGATACATTTAAGCTGGCTATAATTCTTTATTTATATGAATAACACTATGGTAAAGAGCTTTGTGCCCAAAACAATTTCTTTCTTTTAAAATATATTCTCAGACATGGAATTATCTGATGAAGGCATATCAAAAAATGTTAAGGCTCTAAAAATGATGTTAACATTCATTATGTTAATTACAATAACAACACTAGTAATAATTATATGTCATCTTAACACTTTAGCCTCACAGAGTCAGAACACTCAGGGATCCACATGAAGAACTGTTCTTTATTGATTATATACTTGGAAATGTCCTAAAAACCTCAGCCTCTGTGACCTAAGCAGCTAGCTAAACAGAAAAGGAAGAAAAGGCAAGTCAATATGAGACAGAGAAAAGGCCTGAGAATCTCTGTTAGCCTATGGTAGTAAAATGGTGTTTGTACCCCTACTCTCAGCAGCCAGTCAAGTAGCACTGGTATCTTTTCACAAAAGGAATCACTGAGGTACAAAGAAAAGTGGAGATTTCGAAAACTTCAACAGCTAGGCTATAAGACACACTGCATTTCAGCAAAGAGAAGTGGGGAATGCATAATGCCTATTTTAGGAATAATAAAAGGTGTTTACTTCCTATTTCAAAGAGAAGGGCATTTTTGGTCATGTAAACTACACAAAGAACCACAGAATCCATTCAAGAACACACCACTTACCAGTTCTCTCAGAGCTGACCTTCCAAGCAAAATTGTCCACAGTTCTCTACTACTCCTAAAAAATGAGAGAAAGCAGAGGTAATCTTGCTCTTTCGGAAAAAAGAAAAATGTATATTTTAGAATTAATGAAACACAGTAATTAATGAATTACAGTACATCTTCTATGCTAAGAAGATGCCTCAATTTAGTATTTCTATCTCCTCCCTTCTCATTAAAACGTAATGACCAATAAGGAACAAAAATCCAGAAAAAGACTAATCTGTTTCAGGACTCCCAACACCTTCAGAAAATTTTCTAAATACATGACATGATGCACTTTCTCAATCCAGTAAAGTCTAACAGTCATTATGAATGGCACTACGTTCATTCAATCATTAATGAATTCCCACTAGGTACCACATGCAGTGCTAAATACAGGAGATTAAAAAAACACACATGAGGAGCAGGGCCAGGTCTTGGTGTCAAAATGGCGGCCTCCAGGACAGCTCATACCGATGAGTATCCCCAGTACCTCCACCACCAGTGTCCTTCACCCCGCAGTGAGCCGAAGCTGCCCCCCACACCGCACCTCCCCAGAAGGCCCTCCAAGACCATCAACTCATCATTCAACAACAGGCGTATTTCTGGAGAAATGTGGCATCTCTGGGGAATATGGATAGAGCGATGGAAAAAACAGTGGCTGTTCAAGGGCTTATCATATACATCTTATCAGAATCTACTTCAGATTTATATTAACTTAATTCCAGTAAGATTCCAAAAGTGAGTCCTTTAAAGAATGTACATCACAGCAAGAGGAAGCAAAAAAAAAAAAAAAAAAAAAAAAGTAGGAACAGAGTGAACTGGTGAATCCATCTCCCAGAACAGGCTTTGTCTTCTCTCTAGCCATGGAGCCATGGAAGCAACTTCTGCTTCTGACATTACAAAGAATTTTCATATATCCTTTGCTCAGATTCAATTATTATTTGTTTTATTATTTTCTTTCTCCCTCTTTGTGTGTGTGTGTATAACTGTATTATATATACAACACAAAAATGCTATTTGTGTACCTGTACACACACATATTTTTCCAAAACTATACAAAATTGTATTAGAGAGATCATATTCCTTTATCCCTAGACACTTCAGTGTATCTTTCTTAAAAGCAAGGACGACTTCATACATAGTACAACAATTGAAATCAAGAAATTTAACATTGATACCAAAAAAATACCCCCCACACACATGAGATATAATCCCTGCCCTCAGGGAGCTCTTCAAATATACTCCCAACCATGTGCTAACCCCAGTTCCTTCCCTCATCCATGGAAACATGTTTTGTGGTTCTTTTTTTAATCTAGAATTAAATTTCAAAATGTAATCATTAAGAAATTCTCTCGGGCTTCCCTGGTGGCGCAGTGGTTGAGAGTCCGCCTGCCCATGCAGGGGACACGGGTTCGTGCCCCAGACCGGGAGGATCCCACATGCCGCGGAGCGGCTGGGCCCGTGAGCCATGGCCGCTGAGCCTGCACGTCCGGAGCCTGTGCTCCGCAACGGGAGAAGCCACAACAGTGAGAGGCCCGCGTAATGCAAAAAAAAAAAAAAAAAAAAAAAAGAAATTCTCTCAAGAAAGGATTATGGGGAATTCCCCGGTGGCGCAGTGGTTAAGAATCCGCCTGCCAATGCAGGGCACATGGGTTCGAGCCCTGGGCCAGGAAGATCCCACATGCCACAGAGCAACTAAGCCCGTGCACCATAACTACCGAGCCTGCACTCTAGAGCCCGTGAGCCACAACTACTGAGCCCACGTGCCACAACTACTGAAGCCTGCGCGCCTAGAGCCCATGCTCCTCAAAAAGAGAAGCCATCGTAATGAGAAGCCCACGCCCCGCAATGAAGAGTAGCCCGCGCTCGCCACTACTAGAGAAAGCCCACGTGCAGCAACAAAGACCCAACACAGCCATAAATAAATAAATAAAAGTAACAATTTTTTTTTTTTTTTTTTTTTTTTTTTTGCGGTACGCGGGCCTCTCCCTGCTGTGGCCTCTCCCGTTGCGGAGCACAGGCTCCAGACGCGCAGGCTCAGCGGCCATGGCTCACGGGCCCAGCCGCTCCGCGGCACGTGGGATCTTCCCGGACCGGGGCACGAACCCATGTTCCCTGCATCGGCAGGCGGACTCTCAACCACTGCGCCACCAGGGAAGCCCCAATTTTTTTTTTTAAAGTCATAAAAAAAAGAAAGGATTATAAAAAGCATAGGGATTATATTTTGGGAGATCCTAAATAAGCCCTAGAATAGTAACCTGAAATAATTAACAGTGCTTAGAAAGCCTATTTTCAGAGAGACGATGAAAAGGTCCTCATAAAATATACTAGACAGTTAACAAGAATGCAAGTTATATTAACTACGAGGATAAATTGAAAAATCTTTTCCCCATTAAGACAGTAACACAAAGCACTAGCCCTATTTAAAAATGTTCAGGATTTTCCCATCAAAAGAGGATGAAAGACACCTAAAGATTATAAATCTTTCCTAAAGGTTAATGCTTTTAAGAAAACAACTTCAATTCTGCTGAATCAATAATCACCAACTCCCACAACTGCACTGTGGAATCACTAATCATCTTTCTGATAACGAGAGCATTCACTATTCAAAAATTAGGAGACTAGATCCAGTTGATGAAACAAATATATCTCTTTGTACTGATAATCCATATTAAAAGGTACAAATAAGCCAAGCCCTAAGAAATTAAAGACAGAAGCAAGCTCACTATTTAAAGAAATTTATAGTAAATTTTGGAAGAATGCCTTTTGTAAAGAGAATAATTATCGTCTAACTTACTTGTTTGATAAATCTGAGTTAGCAAAAAATAAAGGGGGGGGCTTTAAAATGGCATATGCTTTTACTTTACCAAGGATAGCTTCTGGTTTGCACAAAACAGATTAGATACCTATTATATAATAAATAGCTAATAATGGGGCTAACATTATATCACAATTAATGGAAAGAAATTTATCATTAATTGAAGGCTTTTGTATGCCTGAGCTAAATTATTCTTTTTTATTATTTTTTTTTTTTTTGCGGTACGCAGGCCTCTCACTGTTGTGGCCTCTCCCGTCGCGGAGCACAGGCTCCGGACGTGCAGGCTCAGCGGTCATGGCTCAAGGGCCCAGCCGCTCCACAGCATGTGGGATCTTCCCAGACCGGGGCACGAACCCATGTCCCCTGCATCGGCAGGCGGACTCTCAACCACTGCGCCACCAGGGAAGCCCGAGTTTGGCTTTTTTATATTCCATATGTAAGTGATATCATATAGTACTTGTCTTTCTTTGTCTGAATTTTTAAATTTTCCTAACACCCTCAAGTTCCATCTGTGTTGTCTCAAATGGCAGGATTTCATGTTTCTCACAGCTTAATAATATTCCTTTGTGTATAGATACCAAATCCTCTTTATCTCTTAATCTGATGATGGACACTTAACTTTGTTTCCATATCTTGCCTATTGTGAATAATGCTGCAATGAATGTGGGAGTCCAGATATCTCTTTAAGATAGTGATTTTATTTCCTTTGGATATATACTCAGAAATGAGATTGTTGCATCACATGTAGTTCTAATTTTAGTATCTGAGGACCTCCATTCTATTTCCCATAGTGGCTGTTCAAATTTACGTTCTACCAACAGTGTTACAGGTGTTCCCTTGTATGTCAAGGATTTTTTTTAAATAAATTTATTTATTTATTAAAAAAGGACAAAAAAATGTTCTAAGAGTATTTCTCAAAATGTAGTTGGTCCTCAGCCCAAACAGCAAAATCAGCTGGAAACAACATAGCAACGTTGCAGAATCCTGGTCATCACCCAGAGCTACTCTTTCTCAGAGGTTGGGCATGGGAAATCTACATTTTAAAATGAGTACTCAAATGAATTCCTAAATTACCACTGCTCTAGGGCATCAGCTTGTCTCAGAGGAGCAGGTAAAAGACCTGGTCAGTATAGATCTTCTTTGCCTTTTTTTTTTTTTTTTTTTTGGCTGCTTTGGGTCTTTGCTGCTGCACATAGGCTTTCTCTAGTTGTGGAAAGTGGGCTTTTCATTGCTGTGGCTTCTCTTGTTGCAGAGCACGGACTCTAGGTGCGTGGGCTTCAGTAGTTGCAGCACGCGGGCTCAGTAGTTCAGGCACACAGGCACTAGAGCGCAGGCTCAGTAGCTGTGGTGCATGAGCTTAGTTGCTCTGCGGCATATGGGGTCTTCCCAGATCAGGGCTCGAACCCGTGTCCCCTGCATTGGCAGGAGGATTCTCAACCACTGCGCCACCAGGGAAGTCCCGATCTTCTTTGCCTTTTATGCTTGATATAGTGGCATTTTTTTTTTTTTTTTTTTGGCGGGGAGGAATGGGGAGAAAAAGATTCTGCTACAAAACAAAACTGGAGATAGATCACTGCCCTAGAAAAATACAGTAATTTTTACACTTACTACTTAAAAGAAAAAAAGTTAGCTATTTCTTTAGAAATTAAGACTCTCATTTGCAAAACTAAGTTATATTATGGTCTTTTTGTTTTAAGGTGTCAAAAACAATAATGTTTATTGAGAATGAGTTTGATAACAAGATTAGCCAACATTTATTGAGCAGTTATGTAAGGCACTGTGCTAAGTAAGTCTTTAATGCTTTGTCTTACTGAATATTTCAACTTACTTATGAAGCAAATACTATTATTATCCCCATTATCTCATCAGGAAACTAAGGTTTCAGAGTGGTTAAGTAAATTCTGTTAGACCACAAAGCTAATTTACAATAGAGCTAGGGCTTGAACCCAGGTTTGCAGGACTCCAGAGTTCAATCATTATATTACACTGCCTCAAGCTGCACCCAAGAATTTCATGCTGCAAGCAGGCAAAGACTGAGGCGAAGCCTTCTGTCCTACAGTGGCAGACCATTCCCTAACACAGTGGCTGGCACACAGGAGAGGCTCAAAACATGCTGATGAGCAAATATTAAAGAATAAGAATGATATAAGTCCCTTTTAGACCTGGAACAGAAAAACTAGAAATGACAAATGTTATACGCAGAAGTGCCAAGAAAAGGCAGAATAAAGGAGAAAACAGTGGTTTATCAGGAAGAGAATCCTTGTGGAAATGAGTTACTGGATCCTCAATTCCTACACATTTATGGTCTAGGAATAATGGGGATCCAAATAAATCTAAGACCTTCACGATACTCATAAGCTTAGTGTTGGGAATGATAAAGGATGTTAAACATACCTTACACAATCAGCAAAAAAGTAGAAAGTACCCAAGGGCATGATCCTAATAATTAGACACTACAAAGGAAAATAACCATATAGGACAGAAAAGAGTCAGAAAAGAGAGAGATCACTGGGTACTGATCCAGGGATCAATGAAAGATTTCACCTCAAATTGAGATCTGGAGGTTTGAGCAGGTGATTTTCAAGACCCAAGAGACATGGTTGGAATTGTGATGTCTAATTCAAGCCTCAGAGTAACATCTTCCATATATACTTCCAAGAAATGAAATAAGTGCTACAGTGTCTGTCATTTGTTTGCAGACACTGTAAATAAATAAAATAAATTTGAGCTAAGTGTTTTGGGAAGAAACTAAGGCACAGAAATTCAATAACTTGCCTCAAAGGTGAGGTTAAAAAAAAATATTGACTTGCAGTCCAATTGTTCTAGCAGACAACATGGAATTCCATTCCTAAAAGAGCTGAAGTTAATGAAACTGGAAATTATCTTCCTTAGAGAGATCCATGTGGTTGGAAACCTTTGGATGAAAGCAACCAGGAGATTAGAATTAACAGTCTCTACAATTGAGTCCTTTCGATAGAAAGCCTGAGACACAGTCAACCTACTCTGAGATAGTTCTTTTGAGAAACACAGTTATAATATTCCACACGGAAATAATGAATGCTCATGGATGCTCTGACTCCACAGATGAGGCACACCTCTCTTGCATGAACTGGGGTTTAAGCTAAGCAGCAAGCTTTTCAAACCACGGGGTTTTTGTTTATTTTGAGGTACGCGGGCCTCTCACTGTTGTGGCCTCTCCCGTTGCGGAGCACAGGCTCCAGACGCGCAGGCTCAGCGGCCATGGCTCACGGGCCCAGCCACTCCGCGGCATGTGGGATCTTCCCGGACCGGGGCACGAACCCGCGTCCCCTGCATCGGCAGGCGGACTCTCAACCACTGCACCACCAGAGAAGCCCTGTTTGTTTTTTAAGCACACATTAACGGAAGAACACAACAGATACGCCAAAATGCCAAAATTCAAACTGACTTCCCGTCAAACCCTCAGTGATCCTTCCAAAACCCTGAGTGATTTGAGAGTATTATTGCATTTTTGATTAGTGCCAACTCACATTAACATACATGCTTCACAGCCACCTCAATACTGCTCTGAAAACGATTCTCATTTGGAGAAACAGACTCATATGGTAAGGTGGCCTGTCTGTGGTCATCTGCAAATCAGCAGGCCCCAGGAATAGAATTTAAGTTTCTTCTTAGTTCAGACCTCTAGGCATTTCAAACAGAAGGCTGCTGTTCAGTATAATCCCAATCATTATAGCATGCCTTCCAACACAAATAGAAAGGAAAGGGGAAAAAAAAGAAAAGAAAAAAAGATCGCTCCTAAAACAAGCTATGAGCAAAGCAGTGCCTAGAAATCCTAGTGTCATTTCTTCCACCTTCAGGTATGAGTTTGGTAGGTTCTCCAGGATGAAGAGAGCATCTTTCAGGCAAACTAACAGCTTTCCTTCCCTTGTCCTCTTTCATTAAGAACGCGCCTTGCCCTGCAGGAGCTAAACTTTACCCAAGCTCCACAATGGCTGTAAGATAAGCCTAAGAAAAGGAGAGCACAGCGACCACAATGCTGCCCGACAGAAGAGCTGACACGAAACAGCAGAGAAAGAAAAAGCAAAAAAGGTCCTCACAAGGTTCGGATAGTTCCATGGAAATTCCAAAGAAGAAAACCTCACTAGAGCGGAGAGATGAAGGAAATGGCAAACGGAATAAACATTTACCGAGAGCCTGTTACATGCTCTTCTGGGTGTTGAGGCTACAGCAGTGATCAAGACAAAAAAGTGGGGAACCACTGCCGGCACAGGGAGCAAGAAGTGACAGGGACGGTTAGGCGGGAGGCTGGAAAGGAAAAACACTTCAGGCTGCTAAGTGCGACATGCAAGTGTGGCGATCCGGTTAAAGCTTCGGAGTCGGACACGCAGCCCGTTCGGAGCTGGGTTTGTGAGTCATCTGTAAATTACAAGGTGCCTCCCGGAGTTGTGGGAGTTCAAGAAGATAACACGGATAAAAGAAAGCGCGTCGCCAGTGTCTGGCGCTAGTGCGCCTGTACGCTAGCAAGAACTGTCTTTTTCTTTTTTAATATTTTCTCTTCCCGTCCCCAAAACCCAGTACGGCGCCTGGGATGTCCGCTGACGGAATCGATGCATGAGAAAACGACTAGACGGATGGGATGAATGAAAGGCTGAGCGACGAAAGAGGGCTGAAACGGCCAGGAGGTGGCTCGGCGACGCCCGAAACAGACATCCCAACGAGAGCACAGGGGGTAACCTGGGGAGCGCCGCCGGGCCGGGCACAGGAGGCTGCAGCGGGGCCCGGGTAGGGGCTCCCCCGGGCGACCGCGAAGCGCCGAGTCTCGCCTCGAGGGAGCGTCACGCCGCACAGGAAGCGAGGTGGGGGGGAGGGGGGCGCCGAGGGACTCGCCGAGGGGAGAGGGGAGGAAGGGAAAGGGACCGGGTAGGTAGACAGGAGGCCGGAGTCAGGGAAGTGGTGAGGCACCGGCCCCCCTCTTGGAGAAGTCACCTCAGACCCCCGCGCGCGGGGACCGTTTGGCTGTAACCGCCTCCCGTCCTGGAGCCCGTCCACCTAGCCGGCCTTCGCCCAGCCACTGCTGCCACATCTAGCCCCCAATTCCCGCCCCGCTTCCGCTCGGCTTCGACCCCGCGCCTCACAGTCACGCCCGCCGACTCGGCCCGCTCCGCACCTCACACACGGATCGCCGGCGGCCGCCGCCATCTTCGCGCGCGCGCGCGCTCCAACCCCGCCCCCAGACGCCACGCCCACGTGATCACTCGCCTCCAGGGCGTGGACGGGGCTTTTCGTCACGTGGCGCCGGGGCGGGGCCAACATGGCGATTCCCAGAGAGGTGAGGAACTCCGGGCTAGGGCGGCCGAGGCTGTGAGGGAGGTGGCCGAGGGTCGACGTCTATGCCATAGGTGTGAGGCGGTGGAGGGTAGCCCGACGCCAGCTCCCAGGCGTCAGAGAGTGGCCTACAGTAGAGCTTCCCTTCTCGCAGCTGGAGAACGGATTGAGAAGGTGCTGGCTGGGCGAAGCGACCGCTCTCTGCCTGGCGGGGATTAAAGGGCCCAGAGTCCAGGGCGTTCCTAGTCACCCCAGTTTACCCGGAGTCTCAGGTCTAAAGACATGACCCGAGAGTGCGCTTCCCCGGCCCCTGAGCCTGGGGCTCCGCTGAGCGGTTCGGTGCTGGCAGAGGCGGCAGTGGTGTTCGTAGTGGTGCTGAGCATCCACGCGGCCGTGTGGGATCGATACTCGTGGTGCGCCGTGGCCCTCGCGGTGCAGGCCTTCTACGTCCAGTACAAGTGGGACCGGCTGCTACAGCAGGGAAGCGCTGTCTTCCAGTTTCGAATGTCCGCAAACAGTGGCCTACTGCCCGCCGCGGTGGTCATGCCTTTGCTCGGGCTGGTTATGAAGGAGCGCTGCCAGGCTGCGGGGAACCCATACTTCGAGCGGTTTGGAATTGTGGTGGCGGCCACTGGCATGGCAGTGGCCCTCTTCTCATCGGTACTGGCACTGGGCATCACTCGCCCAGTGCCCACCAACACCTGTGTCATCTCGGGCTTGGCTGGAGGTGTCATCATTTATATCCTGAAGCACTCGCTGAGTGTAGGCGAGGTGATCGAGGTCCTGGAGGTCCTGTTGATCTTTGTCTACCTCAACATGATCCTGCTGTATCTGCTGCCCCGCTGCTTCACCCCTGGAGAGGCTCTGCTGGTACTGGGTGGCATCAGCTTCGTGCTCAACCAGCTCATCAAGCGCTCTCTGACTGTGGTGGAAAGCCAGGGGGACCCCTTGGACTTCTTCCTGCTGGTCGTGGTGGTAGGGATGGTGCTCATGGGCATCTTCTTCAGCACCCTCTTTGTTTTCATGGACTCAGGCACCTGGGCCTCTTCCATCTTCTTCCACCTCATGACCTGTGTACTGGGCCTTGGCGTGGTCCTGCCCTGGCTGCACCGGCTCATCCGCAGGAACCCCCTGCTGTGGCTTTTTCAATTCCTCTTCCAGACAGAGACCCGAGTCTACCTCCTAGCCTACTGGTCTCTGCTGGCCACCTTAGCCTGCCTGGTGGTGCTATACCAGAATGCCAAGCGGTCATCTTCCGAGTCCAAGAAGCACCAGGCCCCCACCATTGCTCGGAAGTATTTCCACTTCATTGTGGTAGCCACCTACATCCCAGGTATCATCTTGGACCGGCCACTGCTCTACGTGGCCGCCACCGTATGTCTGGCGGTCTTCGTCTTCCTAGAGTATGTGCGCTACTTCCGCATCAAGCCCCTGGGCCACACTCTGCGAAGCCTCCTGTCCCTCTTCCTGGACGAACGAGACAGTGGACCGCTCATCCTGACCCACATCTACCTGCTCCTAGGCATGTCTCTTCCCATTTGGTTAGTCCCCAGACCCTGCACACAGAAGGGTAGCCTAGGGGGAGCCAGGGCCCTAGTCCCCTATGCAGGAGTCCTGGCCGTCGGTGTGGGCGACACTGTGGCCTCCATATTCGGCAGCACCATGGGGGAGATCCGCTGGCCTGGAACTAAAAAGACTTTTGAGGGGACCATGACATCTATATTTGCCCAGATAATTTCTGTAGCTCTGATCTTAATCTTCGACAGTGGAGTGGACTTAAACTACAGTTATGCTTGGATTTTGGGGTCCATCAGCACCGTGTCCCTCCTAGAAGCATACACTACGCAGATAGACAATCTCCTTTTGCCTCTCTACCTCCTGATATTGCTGATGGCCTAGGTGCTGTGCAGCAGCGATGAAGGAAACAGGGACATGGGGAAGACAAATGGTCCCCACGGCAGCCAGCCACTTGGGCTTGAAGAGCCAGGAGGGGAGAAGCAGATTTAATTTTTCAGTTGATTGAGATTTAAAATAAAAATCAAAGCACTCCCGGGTTTAGTTTTCGTGATATTTTAAAAAGCAAAAAGGCTTAACCGATAGTGCAACAACTCAAAGAGCTTGAGTGCGCCATAGGGCCCCCCCTCACCTTGCAGTCCTCGGGGGGGCCGGAGTGGACACGAGGCCGTAGGGCAGAGTGGTTAACACTTCAGGTTCTGGTGTCAGACTCATCTGGTCAGAATCCTTGGCTGAACCACTTCTTGACGGTGTGAGTTGCTTAATCACCCTGGGCCTTAATTCTCACGTCTGCAAGATGGGAATAATAAGAGCCTGCACCTCACGCGGTGTCGTGAGGTTCTGGCGAAGTGACGTGTGTGAGGTGACCAGCCCAGAGCCTGCCCTTAAGTGCGGAAGTGTCACGTAAGTGAGGGAAAGTGTCATTGTTACCCAAGGCCAGTCCTCATCTCAGCAAAAAGCCAGGCAAACCAAAGGGTTATGTGGGTTGTACTTGGAGACCAGAGTGACCCTACTCCCCTGGCTTCATTCAGAGGAGACTACGAGAGGAAAATAGCCAAGTGCATGTGGTTTCTCCCATTTGGGCTAGGAAGAAATGAAGGGGAGAGATGGGATCTCTTTGTTGCGTCCCTTGAAGGGCTGGAGGAAGAGGATCCATCCTGGGCCTGTTTCAGCCAACCCCACCCTGCCTCAAGGCCTCTGCTGCCTGGCCGAGTGGTGCTGATGAAGGACAGGCTGGACAGCACAGGGTCCTTGTCAGGGGCTCCCTCCTGAGACCTCTCACCCTCCAGTCACGTCCACACCTGTGTTGGTCTCTTCTCTTGGCGAGAAATTAGAGGCAAGGTCTGGTGAAGTTTACTGAGAGTTCAGGATCGCTCTTCCGGGGCGGGGGGAGGGGGCAGTGCACGCCCCAGCCTTGCTCTCTGTGAGGGCAGAGTCCAGCTCTCCCTGGTTCCCCACCGCATCCCCCAGTGCCAGCACAGCCTGGCACATAGCAGGAACTCGGCAGACCTTCGCTGAATGGATGAACGTTTCCCATCAGTGAGAAGAGAGCACAGCAGGTTTCTCAAGGCTGGACCGGGTTCTCCCCACTTGCCACCAGCCTGACAGGGAGCGGCCTAGGCAGGAAGAGGTGAGAACTTGGGCCCACCAAGGCCGGAAGCCAGGAGCCCAGCTCTGGGAGCTTGCTTCTGCCTGAGCATCACTGCCAAGCCCTTTCACTCGGAGAGTGTTACGACATTGGTTTTGGGCTCAGAGGAGCCTTAACAAACCCTTCCCTTGGCTCAGGCTCCCCGCGACTGCTCGCTGAAGGAGGCAACACCATGTTAGGGTGTAGTGTATATGAGTGCTGGCTTGCCCCACTGACTCCCTGGGTGGTTTGTTCCCATACAGAGTGGGGGTTGGAAGTCAAGGTCATAAAATCATAAGGCCGCTGAGGCCAGGCAGGTAATGCAATGAAGGAGGACAGGGAAGGGAAGCGGAGAGCACGTGTGCCTGTAAGAAGGCAGCTCCAGCCAGTGGTACGTAGGCTAGACCACAGGCCCCCGGGCTGTTGACCTGCTCTTTCAAAGAAGCTTGGAAACCTGAATTGTTACGTGAAATCTCCCAATTTTAAAATGTTGTGGGTTTTTTGTTCATTTGTTTTAAAATGCCGAGGCCCAGACAAAACAATTCTGCATTGTGAAATCGGCTGGTGGCCCCCAGTTTGCAACCTCTGAGCAGACCCCCGCCAGGCAGGTTTCAGATTTGGTAGTTGTTCCTGCAGCTCTGGGTGCCTGCCAAGCATGTCCAAACAGGAGTGACCTGTGGAGGCCCTCATCCGGCCCCTTGATGGTGCAGGTGGCCAAATGGGCCCAGAGAGAAGGGCCTGGCCTGAGGCCGGAAATCGAGTTGGTCACAGAGCCAGGACCAGAATCTCAGACTAGATTCCAGGCTCTGGTCTTTTCCCTCCCCAGGAAAGGAGAACTGGGAGCATAGAGGTTAGAAGCACAGGCTCCGGATCCGGCTGACCTCGCCAAACGCCTGAAGAGCCGTGGGACTTGGGCAGGTCACTTAACCTTCCCATGTGTCAGCTCCCTCATCTGTAAACAGCACCTACCTGAAAGGGGTGAGGATCCAGTGATAAAGCACAGAAAGCTCTTGGCACCGTGAATGCCCACTGAATGTCACTTACTGTTATTAACACCGTGCATACCTCACCGGGCAGGGCTGGGCTACCTGCGATGATTTTCAGCAGGGTTCCCATCTTGAGAGGAAGGCTGCTTGGGAAAGAAGGATCAAGATGCTGCATTTGGAAGTGTTTTTTATTTAGTGTCTCCCACCGTAATGACCAAGAGTTCCATGTGAGAGGGGAGACGACGAGTGAGAAGCCGACAGAGAAGCAGCCAGAACCCTTTCATGGCCGCGAGGCTGCCTCTAGGGGGAGGTTGTGTTGGGGTCGGGACAGACAGAGACAGATCTCGGGGAAGGCACCCAGCCCAGCCTTCTGCTCCTGCCTGCCTGTCTGCACAGACACCAGCAGAAGGAAAGCCCTGGAGGAGAGATGCGAATTCCCCGTTGCAGCTGGGCGGTGGGTTGAGGCGCTGGCGTTGGTGGCCCACAGCTTCTCCCGAGAGGGGGTGGCGTCCCTGCCCTCAGAGGGCCTTTAGGTGTACAGTGGGGGAAAGGGCAGCTCAGCTGTCGGCTGGAGCCTGCAGAGGATGGGGAGAGGACCTCGAGGTGCTAGTAGCACTGCTCCCAGCCTCCAGGACCTCTTCGGGAGCTGTCTGGGGCCCACACACACCCTGCCACCTACCAGTTATCTGGGCTCCAGACCGTGCCAGCAGCCTCCATGAGGTGGAAAGTATAGGCCTGGCGTGAGCAGTCGGAGAAATTCTGCTCACTTTTGTGCACCACTTCTCCGTGGATTAGGACGAGGGCCCCTGGCAGGGACACAGCGAGTCAAAAGCGCACTCGAGGCAGGAAGGGACATGGTGGGCGGCCCCTCCCTTAAGCGGTGTCGTGGGCTATTCATCCCCATTCCCATCCCCGGAGGCTCAGGGGCCTGGAGTCTGCCCCAGCATCGGAGGCTGTGCTGTTGGACATGGGTTCCCCTGGGGTCAAGTCCCTTCCGCTGTGGCCCGTGCCCTTGGCAAGCCTCAGCAAGGGCATCCACCTCCATGGCATTTGCAGAACCAGACAGAAGCTCTCTGTCCCATGCCAGCCAGCTGGGGCCTCAGCCGGGAATGCAGAGTTGGGGCTCAGTTTCCCTTTTCTAAAAGGAAGGGTGTGCTGACAGCCAGGATTTGTGAGCACTTGTGGTGCACCATCTTACATATGACATCTCACTGGCTTCCCTACTTTATGTTTGGGGAAACTGAGGCTCAGACAGGTTCAGTCATTTGCTCACGGAGACAGCCGGGAAGTAGCAGGGTCTGGATTCCAGCCTGATCTGGGAGACCCTGCTGTCAACCACACAGCTTTCAGACCTCCCAGTGCCCACCCAGCCCTACCTTCCCTCATGCGGTGACTTCCCAGCCCTCAGGTGAGCTGGCTGGTCAGAGCAAGCACAGACCCCCAGGCATGGCCTCCGGGCCCCTCTGCACACCCCCTACCTCTCCGCACCGGTGTGGGCACAAAGAGGCTGTTATCCCGGGCTGGCTCGGTCCCAAGGAAGCTGGTGCCAGGCGCCGAGCCAGCAGGGGCCCGGACCATCCTTCTCGACACTCCACCTGCAGGCCAAGGTGGGGACTTTAGCCTCTCTTTATTCGGGGTCCCTCCCCTGTGGGGGGTGGGGACGAGTGGGCAGGGAGAGGCAGGTGGCCTCACCTGTGTGGGAGCCAGGGATGAACCAGAGGCAGCCATTCTCCAGCGTGGCATCTTCCAGAGCAATCCACACGCCCAGCACCCGGCCCAGAGGCTCCGTATACAGGAAGGAGGCGTCCTGGTGAGGGGAGACTGCAGCAGGCCCGCCTGGGCATCAGGCGCCTGGCCTCACCCCACCTTGGCCTCGTTTCTACTCACTCTGTGGTCCTCCCAGGGCCCTCCAGGCCCAGCCTTCCCATGAGTAGTTAGAATCTCATCGCTTCCTGGCCTGGAGACTCTGGGCAGGAGATTTCACCTCTCAAGCTTCAATTTCCTAAACCATAAAGCAGCCCCAACGATAACCTAACCTCACGAGGTTGCTGGAGGATTCTGAGACAGTGTAGGAAAAGTGCTTAGTACACGGCCTGACGTTGTAGTCGCTGCCTGAAAAGCAGCTGCTATCGTTTAATTCCAGCCAAGTAACTCAAGCCGCCGTCCTTAACCAGCGAGAGCACCTCCAGCCACCAGATGGTCCAGTCTAAGCCACCAGTGGGCTAAGACTTGGAAGTTGGAGGTGAATCAGGAAACGGACCCAGCATGCACATTGTAAACATCCCCTGCGTGATGCTGGGGCCCAGGCAGGATGGAGAACCGCTGAACAGAGGACCTCAGTCGGTAACAAGAAGAGGGTGCTAGTCTCGCCTCATCCCTTCCTGGGGAACTGTGTGCTTTCTGAGCACCAAAGTTTAAGTCAGACTTTGACAATCCAGACAGTGTCCAGATGAAGGTGTCCTAATGGTGGGGGCCCCAAAACATTTGGAGGAGTAATGGCTGGGGGTGCTGGACTGAGCAGAGAAGGCTCAGGGAGAGGATGGCCATCCCTTCAGGAGACTGTCCTCAGGCTGGATGGTGGGGAGGAGGGGGCCTCACAAGGGGAATGACTTGAGCTCATGTCAGGAAAGGAAGAGCTGCCTGTACGGGTGGTGAGCCCTCTGTCACTGGAGGTATTTGAGAGAAGTGGATCATCACCCATGAGGGAGGCTGGAAAGGGTATCTGGGTATCCAGGGGCTTTGTAGTCAGATCAGCAGTTTCTATGCTGAATCAATCCTCCAGGGAACTTGGTAAAATACAGATTCCCAGGACCTTGCCACCCTCCTGACTCAAGATCTCAGGGAAAGGGGCCCAGGAATCTGTATTTTTAACCAGCAAGGAGTCGCTGCCAGGTTCGGGAACCACTGGGTCAAGGGCTCCAGGACACCCCCCTCCACCCTCCCACCCCACCCCACCCCCCGGCATCCAGTCTTTCAGGAAGCAGCAGAAGATGGCTCCTCCTCTGCTGGCCCAGGCTCTTGTCTATGGACGTCTTGGCAGGCGCCTTCCCTCCCTCTGGAGACCTGACAACCACTAAAGTCCCAGATCTCCCGCCGGGGCCTTTGCTGGCCCCCAGCCTGCTCTTGGCTCACCTTCGCCGCCCAAGTGAGGTTGCTGCAGGAGAGAGGAGGGGCCGGGTGAGGCCAGGGAGAGCGGGGAGGGGTAGGGGCTGCCCTGAGTCCTCCGAGTAGGATGCTCTTCCCCCCGCCACAGGTGTTTATCTGCAAGGCTTCCACGTCAGCACCCAGCTATCGAGCACCTACTATGTGCCAGGCCCAGGAGGGCTGCAAAGAGAAAAGCCACCCTGTCTGGCAGGGAGCTCCCAGTCTGAGCACACACGTCCCTAACGAGAACACAAGGCAGAAGTGAGGGGCAGTGGGAGAGGCTGGGGCCCAGGCCAGCGATTAAGCCTCTGGGCTCCAGGATCAGAGATGTGTCCTCTCTTCCTAAGGGCGTTGGAAGGCTTCCTGGAGGAGGTGGCACTGGGCTGGGCCTTGAAAGCTGGGAGCAGAGCATTTCAATAGCCAACAAAGGGAGGAGGCAGCCCCGGGATCCCCTTTCCTTCCACGGCACCCTAACTGAGCCCCAACTAAGTGCCAGACGCCCTAACCAGAGGAGACCCGGTTTTCACGTTCTCCCGCCAACTTAATAATACTTCCTCGGGGAGGCAGCTTGTGGCCCTTGTAAGGAAGGGCTTGGTATGAGCACTGTGCCCATTTTACAGAGGGTAAATGGAGGCCTGGGGAGGACGGGGAGCTCACCTTAAAGATATACATGCTCTGCACCACCACGGGCATCCGGAGGCCCAGACTTCTGGCCAAAGCCTGGAAGGGGGCAGAGGTCACATGGCCAGCCCGCCCACACTCACATATGGCCCACTGGCCCACCTTCACCGACACCTCTGCTCACCTGCACCTTGGGGGAGTGTGTGACACACCTGAAGACAGGGTCATGGGCGTGCAGAGCTGCGGGACAGAGGTGGGCTGAAGACCCAGTCCCCAGTCCCCATGCATCCCTCCCACGCCTAGGCCTGGGCACCCAGGGTCAGGCCTCACTTTGATATTCTCACCTATTTTCTGTGCATTAAGCTTTCTGCTTGCTTATAACTGAGAAATGGGCCCCACAAATGCCTTCACCTGTCCTATGACCTTATTCTTGACCTTCTAGCCCTGACTGGCCGCCCTTCAGAGGACCAAGGACTCCAAGGGACCCATCACTTGGTAGCAGTTTTGGTACTGCCGCTTGCTCTGTCGGACTCTGAGCACCGATTTCTCTCCTTTAAGCCTTAGTTTCCTCCTGTGTACAATGGGATCCGCCCTGCCTCCCGGGCTGCCATAGGACTCCATGGGCTAACACGTGTGCGAGCACAGCCCAGGACCAGGCACGGAACAGTCCCTCTTCTCATTATTCACTACTGTTGTTATTACAAAAAGTGAGGGTTGAACGTATTTAATGCCACTGAATTGTATACTTCAAAATGGTTACGATGGTAAATTTTCTATTATATGTATTTTACCACAATTTGTAAAAAAAAACAAAGCTACCATGATATAACTTCATGTTTAAAAATCAGTCTACAGGATAAATTATAAGGGTTGTTTTTGTTTTTGTTTTTCTTGCCACATCACGCGCCTTGTGGGATTTTAGTTTCCTGACCAGGGATCGAACTCAGGCCCTCGGCAGTGAGAGCACGGAGTCTTAACCATTGGACCGCCAGGGAACTCCCTACAAAATAACTATAATGCACGATCCTGGAAAAAAAGAAAAAAAAGAGGGTTTCCTAGCTTGGTTTAGGGGTCTTGGAACAGGGACCTTGTCAACATGTTTGGTGTTCCTTAAGAAGCCTTCAGGGAGCAATGGGACCCAGAATCCCCACAGGCCTGGGGCCTGAATCATACGCAGGCCCGGAAGTAGAGAGTTGAGGAGCCTGCACACACCCATCTGCACGGGGGGGTGGGCTCAAATGGATCCCTCTTCCCAGTGATACAGTGGCAGTGTCATGTGATTAGCATCATAAGATGCAGGAGAGCAGGGCCCAAGAAGGACCCTGCACCCAGAAATGCCATTTGTTGGGCTACTACCTTAACGTGTGCTTTGGGGGATGGCCCCCAAACTCTTCAGACCTCAGTTTCTCTCCAGCCCCTGCTTACCATGGCCAATTTTGTTGATGGATTTCTCCGGAGGGACCAGGAAATTTCCTGTGGCACAAGGGACAGATCAAGCTGGAAGGACTGGAGTCCAGCCACCCCCGCCTCTAGGGCCCCAGTTCCAAACCTTTCTCATCAAAGACGCCTTTCTCAAAGAAGAACCGAATCTTGTCGCCGCTGCTCAAGAAATAGTCTGTGCTGCCCTGTGGAGAGGGGACAACAGAGGGGCTGAGAGAGCATCAGGGGGTCCCAGGTGGGCCTGGCAGAGAAGGAAGAGGATTCAGATGCTTCCCACCTCACAGAGCTGCAGACGCCTCTGAGAAACCCCAAGGACCTGGAAGCACAGCCGGAAGCTACAAGCATGGAATTTCTTAGAAACCTCTAAGTAAATCACATGACTCAGACTCCATAATGGCATGAAACACAGGTACTAGATCAAACACGCCTGGTTCCCAGAGAGCCTTGGGCCACTTGTTTTACCTCTCAAAGCCTCAGTTTCCTCATCTGTAAAAGGGGAATAATAATAGAACTGACCTCCCTGGATTGTTGGAGGCTTCAGGTTCAGGTAGAGGCTGAATCTTATAGAAGTTGAGAACACAGACCCTGGAGCTAGAATACTTGGGTTCAAATCCCAGTTCTGCCACTAACTGACTGTAATCACAACCACATTACTGAACCTCTCCAGGCTTAGTTTCCCCATAAAATATAGAGGCTATTAATGGCACCTATCTCATAGGGTGTTGTAGGGATTATGAATCAGTATATATAAGGCATATAAGAACAGTCCTTGGAATGTGGTGTCATGTGAATATCTGCCTTTATTATTATTATTATTACTGCTGCTAAATAGAAAACACCCAGCAAGGACATAGCTAAATGCTCGATAAACATAAGCTATTACTAATCCTGTTCTTTTATCTTAATAACCTCTCCTTGTTGATTTTATTGATTTTTTTTTTTTTTGACCACACCCTGTGGCTTCTGGGATCTCAGTTCCCCGACCAGGGATCAAACCCGGGCCGCAGCAATGACAGTGCCGAATCCTAACCACTAGGCCACCAGGGAACTCCGTTCTTGTTAATTTTAATATCATGTTTTAAATTTCTTAGCAGCATATGAAAATGATGCTCCAGGGACTTCCCTGGTGGTCCAGTGGTTGAGAATCCACCTTCTAGTGCAGGGGACGTGGGCTCGATCCCTGGTTGGGGAACTAAGATCCCACATGCTGCAGGGCAACTAAGCCTGCATGCTCTAGAGCTCGAGTGCCACAACTAAGACCCGATGCAGCCAAACACATAAATAAATAAATAAATAAATATTTAATTTTAAAAAAAGAAGAAAATGATGCTCCAGGGAGATGCCCCATGCTTTCCTTGTGGCTTTAGCCACCTATGATCACCATATATATCTTCCTTCATGGTGACGTAAGTACAGTTTGAGTGTCACCGATGCCCCTACCTGGGTTCCCATATGGCACAGCCCCAGCACTCCCTCAACTGCACACATCTGCTGTCACAGTGCCTTGCGTGGCTCAACTCAGTGACCTGCCTGGCCCTTTCCACGCCCTTCCCACTGAAAACTAAAAGTTTTTATTCAACATTCTTAACTCCTCTGCACTAGCAGGGAAACAAGTCTGGGAAGCATAACTGATAATAACAATAAAGACGGTGACGCTACACGCGTGTCAAAGATTCTTACTTAACTCAGTAATTCACAAGGGAACCAGAAACATGTTGAAAGGAGAATTCCGAGAAACACACAAATATAGGCAATAAGAAACGCTGAAATGAATTTACAAATCAATGCAAAACTGAATCTATCCACAAGGGCAATAACTGCATCCTGCCGGGCCCAGTTCATACCCATTTCTCTGGACGAGTATCATGTGAGTTATTATCAGTTCTACGTAACTTACAGAGTTGTATAATAACTCAAAAACAATGAAAGGTGCTGGTAAGCTGGAACGGAGCACTACTAGACAGGACACCGCCAATATTTTTTTCTTTTTTAGGGATTTCCCTGGTGGTGCAGTGGTTAAGAATCTGCCTGCCAATGCAGGGGACACGGATTCGAGCCCCGGTCCAGGAAGATCCCAAATGCCGCGGAGCAACTAAGCCCGTGAGCCACAACTACTGAGCCTGCGCTCTAGAGCCCGCGAGCCACAACTACTGAAGCCCGCGTGCCTAGAGCCCATGCTCCGCAACAAGAGAAGCCACCGCAATGAGAAGCCTGTGCACCTCAACGAAGAGTAGTCCCTGCTCACCGCAACTAGAGAAAGCCTGCGCGCTGCAACGAAGACCGAACGCAGCCAAAAATTAATTAATTAATTTTTTAAAAACCCATTTCAAAGTCTTTCACAGTATCAGTAGTGAATATTAAGGGTTTACTGAATACCAGTGCAGCCAAATGAAACCGACTGTTTGGAGGAAAGTGTCATTCTGTAACCCTTTTTCTGTCTGAAGTCCCCATTCTCTGGGTTGCAAGCCTTCTAGTCATTGTAATTCCCTTTATGCCCACCAGATGGCAGAAGCTCCTTGCCATGAGTAAGCGTGAGCCCCATTACTGAGCCTGGACCACAGCTTTGGCTTGGGGGCCCAGCCGCAGGCAGGCTCATAAATTCAGCCTATGAAGGGTTAAGAGAACTGTGTGGGAGAACCCCTGGGCCTCAACTTACCCATCTCAAGCTGTACTGAGTCCTAGTAGGTCACTGGGGGAAACAAGCAGTTCCTTGTCTCATTGGGGGATGACTTACCCAGGTGGGCCCATCAGAATCACTTGGCTCATGCTGGGTTGCTGGCCACAAAGAGGTCCTTTGTGGCAGGAAGACTTCTAAGAAAGTACAGCAGAGCAGTGACAGCATGCACTTGGTATCAGGCAGATCTGGGTTCAAATTCTGACCCTATCAGTTACTAATTGTGTAGTTTGGGGCAAGTGAGCTGAGCCTCATTTACCCCACCTGTCTAATGGGGGCAATAATGCTGACCTCATAAATTCGTAGTAGGGAGTGAAGGAAATATGCATATAAGACACTTAGCCTGGAGCCTGGCCCACAGCAAGCTTGGGGCCTGATTCGTTACCAGCATGAGCCCATGGGCCTTGGGGTCCTAACCTTTCCAGGCTGCTACGCTGGCTGGGGACTGAGCCACCCATCAGACCAAATCTCATTCTTACCTGCTCCAGGCACCTACCTGGGCTCTCAGCTGCTCCTCCTCCTGGGTGGAAAATTCCGTGCGACAGTGGAGAGGGACATCCATCTCAGCCACTATCTCGCCAATCCTCCGTTGCATGGCCACACACTCGTCGGCAGACCAGAATCCTTCCAGCACCAGGAATCCATCCTCCTGAAACTGCAGGCAGGAAGGAGATTCAGGCTTCTTTCTCCCTGCCCTCAAACGCTCTTGACAAGAATTGATTTGACCCTTCCCCAAACCATGAGCCCTGTGGAGGCAGGACAAAGCATCCTGTTCATTGCTCTGCCCCCCTCCCTGGCGATGGTGTCTAGCGCCCAGTGAAGAGCAATCAGTGTTGGCTGCTTGAATGAAGGAAGGGGAAGTGGAAGGGGAGGTGCCCCCGCCCTAACCTTCCAGGGAATACAACCTCATTCATCTATTCAGCTAATATTGGCTGAGCATCTACCGTGCACCAGACGTGGTTTTAGGAGCTGGAGATTCAGTCATGAGCAAGCCAGCCATGATGCTTGCCTCTCAGAACTTAGTCTAGGGAAGGAGATGGATATCAAACAAACCAGCACACGGGTGAACTTATCACACAAAGTATGGTTATCTACCTGAAATACAACACAGCTGATAGAAAAATATTTATTGGCATGGGAATGTGTTCCACACATATTGTGAGTTTAAAAAAAAAAAGCCAACTACAAATTAGTATCCTAATTTGTGAGAACCTGGGCAAGTGCTTTCCCCTCTCTGACTCTCAGGCTATCAGATGGGGAGCACAGTAGTGCCTCCTTTATGAAACATACAGCAAGCAGGCAAGCAATCGGCGACAGCTTTTGTGTATTGTGATGGACCTTTTATTTTATGTATTTGGCCCCCCCAGCGCAGCTTGTGGAATCTAAGTTCCCCAACCAGGGATTGAACCCGTGCCCTCTGCAGTGGAAGCGCGTAGTACTAACCACTGGACCGCCAGGGAAGTCCCCTGAAACGTTTAGAGATTCAAGGGCTGTATGCCAAAATATTGTCTCAGCATAGGAATCCATAGGTGGGTTTAAATTTTCTTTTTTGAGCTTTCCTGTATTTTTTTGCATTTTCCTCTTGCCATCAGGAACAAACAACAAGGGTCATGTTTTTTAAAAGTCTCCGTCGCTCTAATTCCCACGGGTTAGCCTTTTCGGGTCTGAACGCGCCCACCGGGTGGTTGCCCGGCCACCCGCCCCGCGCTAGAGGTGGGTTGTGGGTAGGGTGGGGCGGGTGGGTCCGCCCCTCATCGGCCCCGCCTCTTCCCAGACCCCCGCCCCCGCCCCCAGTTCACAGGATCCTGTGTTTTCTTCTGGTTTCTTCACGCAAACATTCCCACCACAACCGCGGTGCGTTGGCCTGAATGGCCCCTGGCTGTGTATGCAGAAGTTAGGGGTCATGGCTGTGAACCGACCACTCTGGGATTCAGTTTCCTCTTCTGAAAAACGTAAGGGGGTGGGTCGAGTTCCCCGGGACTACTCCAAGTCCGGAGGGGCCCCCCACATTTACCTGACCCTCGGGGTACCCACCCAGCAGGGCCCTACCTTCTGGAGCTGTGAGGGGCTCAGGTAGGCCATGAGGACGAGGCAGGGCGCACGGGTGGCTCTGCGGCTGTGCCTGAGGCTGGAGAGGAGAAAGGTCAGGAGGGGAGAGTGGCCAGAGCCTGGGAGGCCCAGGAGGATTTAACCCTTCCCTGCCCAGAGAAAACCGAATCCTGCCCTTCAGCTCCTCCCCGCCCCCCATCCAGAGAAAACCCATTCCCGGCCCCCCACACACCCACCCCACCCCCTCTCACTTCTGTCCTTGGGTGGGGCCCTTGTCTCTGCCCCACACCCTGGGTCCATCCCCCCAGCTAATCCAGGATTAGCCATTTCTGATCTCCTACAAGATCTTTAACTGCCTCCTTGCAGTTTCTTTCCAGAAACCACTCCCGGCCGGCTGTTTCCGAGGTGCCG
Source organism: Pseudorca crassidens (assembly GCF_039906515.1). Classification (NCBI taxonomy): domain Eukaryota; kingdom Metazoa; phylum Chordata; class Mammalia; order Artiodactyla; family Delphinidae; genus Pseudorca; species Pseudorca crassidens. Next base: position 7,309,014 of record NC_090302.1, read on the forward strand.
AGAAGTTGTGTCCTAGGAGTGTCTGGGCAGGCAGGAGGACACCCGAGTCCCTGCCCAGGTGCCACAACTAACTGTAACCTCCAACCCATATCTGCCCCTGGGTCGAGGCAGGGTTAGAAAGTGCCCAGGCCACCAGCAGCAGCATCTGGGTGGGATGGGATGCAAGGTGGGTCTGGGGGCACACACATCAGACAGACTCTGAGCTCTGCATTCCAAAGGTGGAAGAGGGCTTCAGAGGACTGCCTGGGCCCCCGCCCCTGCCCCCCAAGCTCCGATCCCCTGGGACTCTCTAGGTCCTGAAGAGATTACAGATCTGTCTGCAGCTCAGAGGAAGAGAGAAGATAAGGGGGGATCTTAGAAAGGGGAAGGGGCTAGAGCGGGGGCCTGGGTCTTCAAAATGAGGGTGAGGGAAGCCATGGTTCCTGTTCCCCACCCCCAGGCCCAAGATGCTGGTGCCTGAGGCCAGCTGGCACAGCGGAGGCCACGGTCAGAACACCCACCCTTCCAACCAGCCCTGCTCAGCAGCTGACGGGGCCGTTCTGGCTGCGGCTTCTGAAACCCAGCCGCCACTGGCCTTCCCTGAAATGATGCTTTCTGAATGGCGAAGGGACAGAGTGTCTCAGGAGCGAGCGTGGGGACACTGCTCAGCCCTCAGGAGCCTTGGCCCTAAGTCAAGTCGTGTTTTCTGCGCCACCACACTGGGAGTATAGCTGCTTGGTCCCTGCTTCCCAAGAGCAGAGAGCCAGGGGAGGGGAGAGCCCCGGCAGGCTCCTGAGGCTGGAGGGTGAAGAGGTTCCCAGGGGACAGGCCGGGTGAGGAAGACAGGTGGAAGACAGAACCCTTTGGGGAAATACAGCCAATACTCAAGGCAGGGAGCGATCCCAGCTGTCCTGGCCCCTTCCCAACAGATCCAGAGAGACACCTGCCATGTGCCAGGAACACAGTGAGGGTCCAGTAGTGCTGGGCTAGCAACTCCTTGGGGAACCCCCATCCAAGGCTTACATCCACACCCGGGCCTTACTTTCCGCATCTGTGCTTTGGGGATAACAGAAGTACCTCCTGGGCACTTGGAAAGTGCCCACTGGCTGTTCACCATATGTTAGCAGGAGCTGTTCTCGGTGGAATGTGAGGGTATTTTTACTTTACTTTTTGAACTTCCCTAAGTTTTCCAAACTGCTGTTATCATCAGAGAAAAGGCCACCAGTGTGGTTTTAAATGGAGTGAAGAGCCCTGAGTTGGGGGGAGGCGGGGGGATGGCTGGGCCTCCCACGACTTGTTCATTCATTCCACTCAGGCTTTGGGAAGTGGGTGGGTGGTGTTTCCACATTGCTGTTTTTTTCCAAAAGCTAACCAGCTCCAGATCCGGTGCTTGGGCCACCCCAAGCCTGAGGCAGGGCAGCAGGCACTGGTGGGGAGGTACCAGACCAGACAGGAGAGGAAGACCTCTACTCTCGAGATAAAGGAGGGTGTTCTAGGGGGTTGCCCAGCCCAGCTGCTTGGCCTCCCAGTCAAAAGTCCCACGACAGAGGCAGAAGAGAGAGGGACTCTTGACTCACTCCTGAGGTCACCTGGGGGGTCAAAGTCCCATGTAGGGAGGAAGGACAGACTCTGGTGTGTTCCAGAGGAGGTGCCCAAGCAGTAGGTAAGGACTCATTGTTAAGGCCAAGGTCTGACACAATGGCCTTTTTTTTTTTTTTTTTTTGCGGTATGCGGGCCTCTCACTGTCGTGGCCTCTCCCGTTGCGGACAGGCTCAGCGGCCATGGCTCACGGGCCCAGCCGCTCCGCGGCATGTGGGATCTTCCCAGACCGGGGCACGAACCCGCGTCCCCTGCATCAGCAGGCGGACTCTCAACCACTGCGCCACCAGGGAAGCCCCCCACAATGACCTTTTTTCTTCACCAAAAGACCCCTGCCCCAGGGCCCACGTTGGCCCAGCACAAGCCTTGCTGGGCCAGGAGGAAGACAGATCATTTATTGATTTCCAGGAGCCAGGCCCTCTGCTAAAAACTCCACCTACCAGCCAAATTATCACAAAGCTGAGTAAGCCCCAGAACAATCCTGATTTTATAAATGAGGAAACCGAGGGTCCACATCTAATAAACGGCAGAGCTAGAATCTGAAGACAACTCTGCCCATCTCCCCCAGCCTCTGCCCTTGACCCCAACACCTTCAGCACCTCCAGCCCAAAGGGGCTAGAAGCTGGGTCAGGCCTGCCCACGGTGACTCTCAGTACTGCCTCTGCAGAGCCCTGGAGACTGGCTGTTGGAATTACAAGGGACGGATGGGAGCAGAGTGGACGTGCCCACTGCACAGCTGGGGATGTGGAGGGCACGGGAGGAAAGGGGCTTGCCCAGTTTGACAAAGGGGATGACTGAGCTGGGAAAAGGACCCGAGACTACTGGCTCCCATTCCAGCACCCTTCCCTCCCTCCCATCAAAGCTCGGGAGGGCCCGAACCTTAGGCCTCAGCCAGCAGAGAACGTGCTGGCTGTGGGATCCTGGTGGGACCCACACTGATGTGGAACAGGGGCTGCATCCAGCTCGTGTCCTGTAGCTGCCTCCGAGGGGCTTCCGGGATCACGGGGCAGGCAGAGGAGCAGAGTTCATTATCTTCTAGGTGCCCGATAAATGGTCACTCCACAAACCAGTCCACGGGGCTGAGCGGGCCTCAGACAGCTGAGGGAAGGGTCCCCCCGTGACATGGAGACCTCCAGAGGCTACTTTCTGTTATAGATTTATTTGATATTTGAACCGAGTCTACAAGTTCAGACCCACGTGTAACAGATTGCTTCATGGTTGTCAGAGGCTAGTGTGCGTTATTTCGGAGGATTACATCCAATGACACGACGCAGAAAACACAAATGGACGAGTGGACATAATCATTAAGACGAGACGCTAAAACGTGCCTTAATGTCCAAGTGATCGATCTAAGGTGGGGACCCTTCTAAAGCGGGAACCCCGGTGACTGATCTAAAGTGAGCTGGCTTCCCGCCGCCAGGCGCTGAGTGGGCTGCACGTGCCAGGCGCCTGGGACAGAAACTGGAACCAGAACCTGGATAGCCCGCCCTCCCCGGCGGCAACCTCCTCACCCGTGGCCCCGCCTCCAAGTGTCCGTTGTGAAGGACCAGGTGGTGACAGGACTGACGTCAGCGGCTGAGGCCAGTAGTAGCACTGGGCAAACTCGTGAGCGTGAGGTGGGAAAAGAGAGTCCGGGTGAGGGGGCTCCTCTGGGCTCCTTAACACCGCGACAAGGGATGGGGGGGGATGGAGCACCGTTCATCCGGGGATTAGCCAACCCGAGTCCCCTCCCTTCTTGGAAGCTCCGGAACATTCTCTTCGGCCAACAGTCACAGAAATGAGAGCCTGCCAAGATACATGGAGGAGAAAGAAAACAAGACACCAAAAACAAGACACAACAATCCCCGCCCCAGGCGGGGAGAGGAACTACAGACTCCTGGACCAAGGTCACAGCAGATTCGGAAGACATCCTGCAGCCTGCACCCCGGGGGGAGGAAACACAATTCAGTGTCTTGCTGCTCTCCTCAAGGGGAACTGCTGTCCCACCCTGAGACCCCAACTCACTGGCCTTTAGTGTCCTTTGTTTTTTTTTGTTTTTTTTTTAGTTTTTTCTTTTTAATACCCAAACCATCAATTTTTAGAGCTTAAAAAAATTTTTTTTTTATTATTTTTTTTTACTTAAAAAAAATCTAAACTGCTGCGGCAAACCCCAGGCCTGGCCTCTCCGCCTGGTGGCCTGCTTTCCCACGGGCCGTGCCACCAGAGCCCAGTCTGGCACCTCTGGGGTGACCGTCCCACAGCTGGTTCACCCTGGACCGCTCAGCTCAAGGCTGTGTGGGCCCTAAATGGTTTTGAAACCACCAAAAAAAGGAAAAGGGAAACGCAGCCCACCCTTCCTCAGACACCCCCCATCGGAACTGAACTTTCTTGGGAATGTATAAGTTATCTGGAGGGAGGGGGTGGGAGGCGGAGAAAATAAATACCAAGAACTAAGTAGGTGTCCCTGGACCTCTGGTGTCAGCTCAGCCTCTGGGGCAGAGATGGCCTCCAGGGAGGAGGCCCTGATTGTCCAAATACTGTGCTCAGAGATGGACTACAGGTCTCTGATCTCCCCCTCAGGCGCCTGCCCCGCGGGGGCGTGAGTCTTGAGGAGAAAGGGGCCAGCCCCTCAGGGGCGGTCCTGTGGCCCAGCTCCTGCCCCGCCCCCACTGAGAGGCTGGGCTGGTCGTCAGTCAGAGTCTCCTGGGCTCCTGGGCCTGAAGCCTCCCTGGAGGCCCCGCTGCTGGCTGTTCTGGGCGGCCCGAGCTCAGTGCCCGTGGTGGCTCAGGCCTGCTCTTTGTCAGCCCTCCAGAGCCGCTCCTTCACCTCGGGAGGCAGAGTGTTGAACAGGTCCTCCTCCACCACTAGGCCGCTGCGCTTGAGCAGCGGGCACTCGCCCAGCTCCACGGGCAGGCACTCCAGCCGGTTGCCCCGCAGCTCGATCTGGGTCAGGCTGGTCAGCTCGCCCACCCGTGAGGGCAGTGACTGCAGGACGTTGTTGCCCAGGTGCAGGGCCCGCAGCTTCCGGCACTGGAAGAGCTCCGGGGGCAGCGCCTCGATCTACAGGGAAGGAGCAGAGGGCGAAGTGAGGCAGGCGCACCTCGGACCTGGGCCTCTGGGCTTCCCTGCCCTGGGTACCAGCACCTTCTCTGATGCCCATTTCAGCTACCCCAGACCCCAGGGACCAGCACAATTTGGGCCCAAGTCTGGCTAACTTTCCCCTGTTCTTTAGGTCTCAGCTCTGCAGTCACTTCCTCCAGGAAGCCTCCCTGACCTCCTGGTAACCTATGGCACCCAACGTCCCCCGGACAGCACTGATCCCTTCCATGGTCAAACTGCTTGGTCTCCTGTCGCCCCCAGACAGGGGGCTCTGAGAGGGCAGGGCTGGGTGTGCTGTGCTCCCCGCTGTCTCCCAGCGCCTAGCACCCCAGAAGCAAATCACAGTAGCCAGCTACTCCCAATCACACCCCGTCCTCCACCGCCCAGGGCTCACCAGGAGCCAGGCTGTTGGTCCTGCCTGGTTTAAGAGCAATTTATGAAAGCAGAGCAGCCTGCTGAGAAAATTCCACACCCTTAATTGTTGCTGAGAACTGGGGAGAGCTCACCAATCACTTCCCCTTCCTGGGCCTCAGTTTCCTTACCTGTCAAGTCACAGGCTGATGGTGGGTGCGGGGAACCCAGTGCTGGCCATTCAGAGCCCCCTCCTTCTGATTTTGCAAAATTTGAATAATGGGCAACACCCACATGCCACTTACTACAGGGCAGGTTCGCTCTGAGCGCTGATGCTATTAACTCACTGAACCCTCGGAACTACCTGTAAGTACTTTGTAAACACTCATTCCATTTTACAGATGGGAAAACTGAGGCCCTGAAGGAGCCAGCCTGCCTAGAGGTTCATAGCTGGAGAGTGGTGGAGCCAAGATTCGAACCTGACTCAACAGTCCGTGCTCTTAAATGTCCACACTGTTGATGGTGCAGCCTGGGTGGGGACCTGCCGTGTCTCCTGCCACACGGGAAGAACCCCATAAAAGCCAGCTTCCTCCCCGCCCTCCTGTGAGCAATCAGCTACAAACACGAGCTCTGACTGAGCCTATTTTCCTACAACCACCTCCTTCAGATATGGTGGGCAGGAGGGACCCTTCCAGCAGGGCAGGAGCCAAGGGACTTGGGCCCGAGCCCATGTGAGGGTGACGGGGAGCTTGCTCTGTCACTGTCCCCATTTTCCCGCTGAGAAGGCAGAGGCCATGCCATGAGGGACACTGTGACTGTTTTAAAGGGGACTCCTGACCTGGGGCTTCAACGTGGCCCAGTGGTCAGGTATGGGGCAGAGGTGGCTTCCAGGTCAGCAGGGACATGAAGGTGAGAGGGCAGATGGGAAGTGGGCTCCGGCAGGACGGACGGGCCAGAGCATCCCAGAGACCCCACTGCGCCCAACACTGGCCTCCTCTGGTGACAGACAGTGGCCAGGGAGCGGGAGAGGCTGGACCAGCAGGTGGCAGAGCTGGGGCTCACATCGGAGCCCTCCCCCTGACACGTCCCCTCCCCGGAGCACCCCCCAGCCCATCAACGAGCTCTTTCCAGGCGCGTGGAAAGAAAAGAAGGTGCCTTCGGTGGCTCAGTGCCCCACCCGGGCCACTCCTGTCCCTCGTGAGGTGTGATCGTGCGCTGAAGGTGTGAAGTCGTTTCCCGTCACCCCAATCCCTCCCTCTCCCACCTCCTCAGGGGTCTCAGCCGCTCCCCCATCAGCACTGGCTCCCCCTCAAGTCCACCTGGTCTTTGCAAAAGAGACAACCCTCCCAGGAGCCTCTCCAGGCTTCCCAACAAACCGTTCGGAAAGACATCGTCTCTCTCCTTGGCCCGCCGTGATCTGGTTTCTGCCGCTGCCCACCCTGGAAACTCCCTGGCCAGAGCCACCAGCGGTCACTCCTAATCCACCGAACATGCATCTGTTCTCCTTTCACCTGACTCCCCGTGGGCTGTGTGCCCACCTGCTCCTGCCTGGCCCGGCTCGTCACCGTCAATCCCAAAGGCTCGAGCCAGACTCCCCTTCCCTCCATCCTTCCCCCCGTGACCTCATCGAGGACCCACCTTCACCCAGGAGCCTGGGGGGACGACTCCTTGGGCTTCAGGCTGACTCAACCTGGTCCGCTGGATGTCCCAATATGGGACCTACGCTCTACTCTCTGAAAACCTGTGCCTTGTCCCACACCTGGCCTCAATGACCCTCCAGCTACCCAGGCAGCCACGTGAGAAACCTCGAGTCATGTCAGACCTCTCTCTCCCCACATCCAATCCCGCCCATGTCCTGTGGAGTCCACCCCCGAAGTCTCCCCCACATCCGTCCGTCTCGCCATCCCTGGCAGCCCTTGCCAGTCCAGGCCTCGCCCCCGCCTGATAGCGGCCCACGGGCTTTCTATCAGCTCTTGACCTCTCACCTTGCCCCACCCCCAATACCCTCGAGTGGCAGCAGGAGCGAGCTCTCTAAATTCCAAGGCGGCATATCCCTTCCTCGCTCGGTCAATGGGAATTCGGTGAACGTTTTGCTCCACGTCAGGCACTGGACGAAAGAGCCAAGGTCCTTGTTGTCAGAGGGTCGAGGGAAGGGACGTGAGACAGATTATCTGAAACTAAGTGGGAAGAACAGGACGCTCCTCAAGCCCTGGCCTCAGGGGAAAGTCCAAATTCCAGGGGCTCAGCTCACGGCTTCTCCCCCTGGGCTCTCAGCTCTCTGTAGACAGAACCTCCTAGACTCTCCCTTTCCTCTTCACCTGGCTAACTCCTTGTCCTGCAGGGCCAGATGAGATGCCCCCTCCTCCAGGAGGCCCGCCTGCCCTGGGGTAAGTCCGGGTTGAGGCCACTCCGCTGTGCCCCAGCCTAGTCTCGCCCACTGAGCTAAATGCTGGTTGCCTGTCTTTCCCTGAGAGAGGTGAGCTCAGGATGGGCAGTCGCTTGTTTGTTCCTAGGTCCCCAGCTCCCTGCTCCACACTAGGAGCGCTCAAAAAACATTCCCCAAATCAATGAACCAATGAATAACCAAACAAGTGGACGCCCACTTATCGAGGTATTCGTTAACATGAGTTTAAACCTAAGAAAACAGAGGCCGAGGGCCTGAGCCGGGCCACACTCGCCCCTGCCTGTCCACTCACACGAGGCCCATAGCCTGGGGTGGCTCACAAGGAACCACCAGGCCCAGAGGGAGGAAGGGAGGGGGGCTCCTGCCTAAAAGGAGGAGCCTGACTAGGACTGGCCCAAGCAAACTTTTTTCCCTACAAAGGCCTCTAGCATTCCAGTGGGCGGGGACAGGACATGATTAAGCACTGTGCTGAACTGGGTGTCAGAGGGTCTCCTTCCTCGGGACAGCGACAGCGTGCCTGCCCCCAGCTCTTCCTGAGGGGTGACCTCAGCCAACAGGCATGACCTGGCAGCCATGCCTGGGATGAGGAGCTGGGGGTGGGGACAGGTCGGGAATTGTACCTCCACCCTCCACTGGCTGGGAAGGCCCATCAAGACCTGGTGCCCACACAGCTCCCGGGACAGAGTGGGCACCACGAGGGGTCCTTGGGATGCCCAAGGCAGCCCCGAATCCAGGGGCAATCTGGCCCCGCACTGTGCTCCGGGGGGGGGCCACTTGGTCCCCCTCAACATGCTAAAGGAGGTGTGTGTTTGTCCTATGCTCCCCAAATGGGGCTTCTCCCCGGGAGGCCAATTTTCCTGACCGGTGGGCCTGTCCCAGGCCCTGGAGGCGGATTCTCCAGAGTGAAGCAGCCTGGGATCTGACCTTCACCCCTGTACGTTCTCACACATGCACACAGGTATAATTTGAGGGAGGGAGAAAGGATTTGTCAAAATCTCTGTGGTTTACAGGGAGAGAGGCTTAGGGAAGACGGGAGGGGTTCTGGTGATCAGAGGTCTGGGGTGCCTGGACCCTCCAACCTGGGTGATGTTGGAGAAGGCACATCCTTTCCTAGAACGGGACATTTCAGGGGCTGCCTGCCTCCAGGCTGCTGGAGAGAGCTCCTGCCAGGAGGACTCACAGGGTGCCGGGAGCGGGGTGCCCAGCGCAGGGTGGACACAGAGCAGGAGCTCCATAAGCCCACGGGGCGCCTTCATGCTGCTGCCGGCAACAGAGGCGCAGAGGTGCTGGCTGGATTGGCTCTCCCTCAGCATCCCAGCCCCCAGCCACGGGCTTCCATCACCCCTAGCCTCGCTGCGAGAGTGTCCACCCTGACACCACCCTCTTCACTGCAAGAGGGTTTCCACTCGGAGTAGGAACAAACCGGGAAGACGTTCTTTCCAATATCAACCTCCCTGCAGGGCCCCAGAAGAGGTGGGCAGGGCAGGGAGAGGTCCCCCCAGCAGCTGTGCCTTTGTTTCCACGGCAGAGGCCAGGCCACAAGACCACAGGACCACTTGCCCTCAACCCTCACCTGCCTGCTTCCGCGGAGGGGCCCTTGGGTGGGGGGCTTGTCCAGACAGGCAAGGGGCTGGTACACGGGAGCCGCCAGAGGTCTCGATCGTCTCCCGGGCGTGCCCTCCAGTACCACGGGCCCACAACGGTTCGCACAATTTCCTCTCCAGAAAGGCAAGTGGTAACAAACCAGCCCCAGCTAAGCTCAACTCTGCCCTCTGCCACCCTCAAAACACAGAGGGGAAAGGGTGTGAGTGGCGCTGGGAGTTGCACCAGTCACCCACAAAGTTTCTGTCCCTGGTGGGCCCATCCTGGGCTCCAAATCTGGTCCAGGACAAGCTGAGAAAGACACTGCAAGCTCCAGGCTAAGTCCCACCTCCCACGACCGAGCTCTGAGAGAGCAGGGCAGGCCGTGGACCTCCTGCCCGTGCACATCACTGCCTTCGAGGAACCTGCCCAAGGCCACCTCGGGGACAGGCCCCGCCTGACCACACCATCCCTCCTGGCAGGTGACCTCTGCCACGTTCTGCGGCAGAGACGGCCTCCCAAGCCCACAGATTCTGATTCAGCAGGTCTGGTCCGGGGCCTGGGGATCTGTATTTTCAACCAGCTCCTCCCAGGGGGTCCTGGGAACCACAGCTGAAGACTCCACACCCAGGAGCACCCCTGCCACGAGCCACTCACCCGGTTGGCCGTGACGGCCAGGTTCTGCAGGTTCTGCAGGAGGCCGATGTCAGCCGGAAGGAAGGTCAGGTTGTTGTGGCTGAGGTCCAGGTAGCGCAGCTTGCGGCAGTAGAAGAGCTGCGTGGGGATCTTCTCGATCTTGTTGCGGTTCAGGTAGAGGCGCTCGAGGTTGGTGAGGTTGCCGATCTGGATGGGGATGTAGGCGATGTGGTTGTACCATAGCTTAAGGCAGGTGAGGCGGTGCAGGTGCTGGAAGCTGATGATCTCCTCGATGGTCTTGAGGTTGTTGTCCTTGAGGTCGATCTCCTGCAGGTTGTGGAGGCTGAAGATGGAGTGGGGGATCCGCTCCAGGTCGCAGCGGATCAGCTCCAGCTCCGTCAGGTTGGCCATCTTCTTGAGGCTGTTGAGCACGATGAGCTTGGTGCCCTCGTTGTTGATGGACAGCTTCTGCAGGTGCACGCCCACGTCCGTGACCACCTGTGGCAGCTTGCTCAGGTTGCTCTTGAGCCGCAGCACCTTGAGCCGCTTGAGCTCGCGCAGCCCGTCGATGACGATGTAGCGGTTGTTCTCCGCGCTCAGGTTGCCTGTGAGGTGCAGCTCCTCCAGCGTCTTCAGGCTGTAGATCCACAGCGGGATCTCCTTGATGTCCGTGAACTTGATGTGCAGCGCCCGCAGGTTCTCGCGCAGGAAGGCCAGGGCGGGCGCCTCGATCTTGGCGGCCGTGTGGTACAGCCACAGCTCCTTGAGGCCCGTGAGCTGCGCGATGCTGGGCGGGATGGTCACGTCGGGGATCAGCTCCAGCTTCAGCACCTCCAGCTCCACCAGGTCGAACACGGTGTCGGGGATGCCGCTGAGCATGAACAGGTGCAGCTCCAGCTTGTCCTGCGCGTTCTTGGTGAGCCGCTGCCGCAGTTTGTCCAGCGTCCACTCGTTGTTGAGGTTCAGCTGCCGCAGCTTGTTCTCACTCACCTCCGACAGGAAGACGGCAAAGCGCTTGGAGTAGAGCGGGTCGTACTGGTCGATGAGGTGCAGCATGAAGGCGAAGTCGTTCTTGACGTCGGGGATGTCGCTGTAGCTGCTCTCCTCGCGGATGGACTCGAACGAGTACTTCTTGAGGGAGCGCCGGAGCATCCACCAGAGCGTGTACATGCAGATGAGGCCATAGAAGATGACCAGGCTGATGTAGAAGGAGGCCAGGATCTTGAAGAGCGTGGCCAGCGGGTGGGCGCACCGGTACGTACGGTAGCCCGTCAGGCTCTCGATGTCCACGGTGCAGTCCACGTCGAACTTGATGTTGTGCACGTAGTAGACAGTGTAGCAGATGATGAGGATGAATTTGATCACCTTGATGATGGTCTGCCGCATGTAGAGACGGTACACGATGTCCCCCTCCTCCACGTGGGTCCGGAACTTCTTCACCTTCTCGAACAGCGCCTTGGCCTGCTCCCCCTCCTTCTTGTCCAGCACGCCCGTCTCCGAGCGGTCCACAATGCCCTGCTCGATCCGAGACTTGGTTCGCTGCAGCATGGGCACAGTGGCCTCCACGTCCTCGCTGACCGTCGACGACTTCTTGTCCATGGAGCCGTTCATCTTGCTGAAGGCCGGCTTGGGGTCGCTCTCCTCCACCACCGTCTCTGACAGGGCTCGCGTGGTCCAGGGCGAGTCGAAGCACTTGAGCAGGATGGACACAAAATGCTCCAGCTTCGAGCTGGTGCGAGGGAACTTGAACCAGAAGTTGCTGCAGGCCAGGAAGATGAGTGTGTGCAGAAGCACCAGGTAGGGGAAGTACTTGGCGAACCAGTGCAGGCGGTTCTCGTAGCACACAGCGTCCACATAGTTGTACTGGTGCCGGTCCAGGTCATACTTGATGCCCGTGGGGCCAGTGTCGGGCGTCGGCAAGATGGTGGAGTTGGGGTAGCGGGGCTCTGGGCCGGCGGCCACCCAGCCCCGGAACGAGTCGTTGCAGGAGTCCTTGGTGACCCACTTACACGGCAGGCAGATCATCTTGTCCTGGGTGACCTGCAGCGTGCCACCAAAAACCGCGATCATCAGCATGACGATGGAGATGTAGTCGGTGAACACGTCCCACCACGGCTTCAGGATCCGGTACGCTGGCTGCGTGTCCGCAAAGTAGCGGAGCTCTGTCACCGGAATCATGGTTCAACCTGAAAGGGACCCATGGGAGGGGGTTACTACAGGGTGGCCTGGCTTTCTGAAACCCAGGGATCAGAGGCAGGAGACAGTGGACCCACTGTCCAAAATTCTACCTCAAGTCTAGCTGTGAGTCACACTAGCTGGGCAACACTCATGGGCCAGCCCACGGATCGGCGTCTGTCCAGAAACCATATGTTCACCAAGTGGCTGGGAAACCACCAGAGGGAAGGCAGGCAGCCTCCCCATTCCATAGACAGGAAGGCTGAGCACTGAGATCCAGGTCACGCTGACAGACTGCGAAAGCAGCCTCACAGGGACCCCCACGTTTCAGCAGGAGCATTCCTGAATCCCTGTCTAGACCCCATCCTGCTAATGATCAGAACAACCACAGGGCTAGTTGAAAACTTCCAGCTCACTCGGAACCAGCTGCCACGAAGCTGCGCCAGTGGTCCGAAGAGATTTATTCAAAGTGTGAGAAAAGCCAAATGCAGAAGAGGGGGCTGAGTATGAACTCACTTTTTTTTTTTGTGGCTGTGCCGCGCAGTATGCGGGATCTTAGTTCCCTGTCCAGGGATCAGACCCATGCCCCCTGCAGTGGAAGTCCAGATTCCTAAACACTGGGCTGCTGGGAAGGTCCCTAAATACCTGTGTTTTGACAAATGGGTCTGTTTCTGTTGGGAGAGGCACAAGGGTGCCCAGGTTATGGGACGGGGCCACATTATTTTGATTATTCATAATATTAATAGTGACAATAGTAAGTAACGAACACTTCATAAAACAGGGCCTCCCTGCAAACACCAGATGCTTCCCATCTCATCTTCCTCGGGCACGCCGGGATGGGTGAGGACAGGAGGAAAGCAAACCTAGACCCCTTGAGGGAATAGAGGTGCTCAACAGAGAACGTGTGCCAGGCACCGAGCTGGTCCTTACCATGGAATCCTCCTCGTGGGGTCCCTTTGACATCCAGATGTAGGGTCTATCTTTGGTCCCATTTCACAGATGGGATGACTGAGGCTCAGGGGAGAGTCACCTGCCCAACGTCACTCTACTACTCAGGGCCAGAGCCGAGATCCAACTCAGGCCTGTCCCTCCACCTCCCCGCTCAGATCCTCACCACTGCACAGCCTCGCCATCCACCTGCCCAAGGCCCCACGCAGGGCAGGGCCAAGAGATAGAGCCCAGGAGTTCAGCTTCCCTGCCCCCGCGGGGTTCCCAGAGCTCAGGTCACCGCAAGGCCAGCAGACACCACCACCACCTTCCCTGAGCCGGCGGCTCCAGCCCAGGGGGTCAGCCCTCCTGGTGAGGCCGGGACTCACAGGCCAGGGTGAGAGCCTGCCCCACAGGAAGGCCCGGGCCCTCTAATGACCAGCTGGCCCCTCACACCACCCACACTCCTGGGCAAGCAGCCGTCCAGGGGAGGGCCTGCTGAATCACGCAGCCGGCCCCCAGCTGAAAGACACCCCGACACTCCTCCCTCCCTTCCTGGCTCCCCGAGTCCACATCCAGGCAGGCGCCCAAAGACTGGGGGCCGGAAGGTAGGAGGGGCCAGGACGGAGGACCCAAGGATGTGCAACAGCCTGCCCCGGAGAGTCCAGGACGAGACTGCCAGGGCAGGATGCCAGACGCTGGGGGTGGGGGCTGATGACCAGGCAGGATGTGGTTGCAACCTCACTGTTTCGGGGGAGTGGGTGTGTCACGTACTGGAGAACACTCAGCCTCTCCCGGTGAGGAGCTGTCTCCGGGCCCCTGCTGTCCTGGGGCTTTGCTTATGTCGCCTTCCTAACTCCTTCTGGGTCTGAGGTGGGAACTGTCCACAGCTCCGTCACAGGTGAGGGACTTGAGGCTCCAAGAGGTAGGAGACAGTCCCATCCACCGAGCGTGTCTGGCTCCTCCCGCCCCCCGGCCCCCAAACACCTGTCTCGAAGCACGCTCTAAGCTCTCCATTCAGCCCCTGGCCCGTTTCTCTATGGGTAGTAAATGTGACCAATGAAACGCCCCTGCCCCAGGGGGCTCTCGGGCCAGTGTGAGCGTGTGGGGAGGGGTGGGAGAGACAGAGGAGTGTCCAAATAACGAGACTCGAGTCAGGGCAGGGGGCAGCCATGGCTATGGCAGGAGAGATGGATGCCACCTCCCTGCTGAGAAGGGCTTCGTGCAGGGGACGGTCCTGTGCTGGCCCCCGAGGCTGCTGGTGCCTCCTCAGCCCAGGCCAGCGCCCGTTCCACTGTGCCGAGGAGGCCTCAGAGGTTCAGAGGGGCAGAGCCAGGGGCCCAGGTCACACAGCTTAGAAGGGCAGGTCCAGCCTCGTGTGGGGGACCTGTCTGGGAGGGGTCACCCTTTAGCTGCACCGTGTTTCTGCCTCACCTCTGCCACCAACTCACTGTGGGGCTCTGGACAAGTCACTGCCCCTCTCTGATGGCGTTTTCGGGGAAATCTGGAAAGAAGGTGCAGGTGCCAAAGCCCAGGCTTTAGTCCCCAGGGTGCCAGGGACCGTGCCTTCCCCACAACTGGCCCCAAGAGGAGACGGCCAGGTGGTTGGGGCAGCCCCTCTGGAGTGGAGGTGACAGGGGGCAGCCAGCAGCCGAAAGCATGTGACCTGTGTGCAGGCCAGGGCTCTGCTGCTGCCTTGGCCTCGGGCAGGGTCCTCCCTGGCTCTCAGCCTCAGGTTCTTCACAAATGCCAGGGGCAGATTCCCCGCAGGGCTGCCCGGAAGAGCCCAGGGGACTCCAAGCTTCTAAAGCACTTAGGACAGAGTAGGGCAGCAGGCAGTCTGCACTGGTGTCATCAATCTTCAACCTTTCCTCCAGATGCTGCTGGAGGACAAGTGTCTACCGCACACAGCGGGTGCTCAATAACGGTATCAAGAGAGCGCCTGAGGAGGGATGGGGAAGAAGTGGGGCGGGGAAGGGCGGGGCCTGGGTGGTGGGTGGGGCCACAGCTTCAGATGGGCGGGGCAAGGGAGGAGGCTGAGGCAGCTTTGGGTCCCCTCCCAGTTCCTGACCACCCCTGAGGGCCCTGGGGGGAACAGCTCCTTCTGAGAAGGATGGCCCAGCCCAGAATCCTCAGGAGCCCAAGAGGTGCACACTGTTTTGGCACCCTTTCTTTTTTTCTCACAACAGTTTTATTGTGGTAAAATACACAAAATATAAAATTTACAATTTTAACCATTTTGAGTGTTTTAACCATAACAGTTCAGGGGCATTAAGTACATTCACTTTGTTGCGCAACCATCGCCAACCATCCATCTCCAGAATTCTTTTCACCTTGCAAAACTGAAACTCTGTCCCCAGTGAACACGACTCCCCATTCCCACCTCCCCAGCCCCTGGCAACCACCATTTTCCTTTCTATCTCTATGAATTTGACTACTCTAGGTATCTCATACAAGTAGAATTATACAATATTTGTCTTTTTGTGACTGGCTTCTCTCACTTAATGTAATGTCCTCAAGGTTCATCTATGTCTTAGCAGGTGCCAGAATTTCCTTCCTTTTCTAGGCTGAATAATATTCCTCATGCCTATTTTATAGATATGGAAACTGAAGCTTGGGGAGAGAAGTCACATGCCCAACTTCACACTGCCTGTCAGGGATTAGAGGCCACCTTCAAACCCAGTTCTGGGGTGGAGCGCTTCCAGGAAGCCACTCAGATGGAGCAGATCCCAGCTGACAGCTGCCCCAGGGCACACCTGGGGGTGGTCAGGAAAGCACCATAAGGGAAAAGGGGCCTGTTTTCCTAGTTACAGAGAGTTCCCTTTGCAGGAAGTTTCCTGTAGGCAGTGCATTCATCCCTTCCCTGCACTGAGGCCTCCGGTCCTCCGCAGCCAGGACGGCCCCTAGCAGAGGTGTGCAACAGCTTCTGTCCTGGGGCCTCCGTTTCCCCGTCAGGAAGGGAACAGAGAATCTGTCATGGATGTGCCCACATTTTGTATAAGGTGGTCAGGGTACCAAGGGGCACGTGATCCAGGCCTCCGCCCACCTGACACCTCCCTTCCCACTGGCACCACTACAGACACTCCCTGGGCCTGGCAGTACCTGCCTACAGCCAGCAGGGAGGGAGAGGCACCTCCAGCAGCCAAGACTCGGTTCCCCATCCACAAAATGCACGTGGTAACAGGTGCCCTGCCAAGCTCTCAGGACTATCAGGAAGTCACAAGAGGGAGGTTTCCCCGGCAGCCTGTGGGGGGGATCTCAGGCAGGTGGAGAGCAAGGAAGAACGGTGATAGGAGCTTGGAGGGAGGGGGCCAGCCGGGCCAGCCTGCGCTCTGCCACTCAGCAATGGAGTGACGCTGGGCAGATGACTTCACCTCTCTAAGCCTTAGTTCCCCCATCTGTGGAATGAGGCTAAGACAGATGCAGACCTGGCCCCCGACAGCAATCCTGACTTCAACAGGCAGTCGATGGGCAGATGAAAAGAGCGCAGAACCTGAGCACGAAGGAAGGAAACGGAAGGAGAAAAAGCACCCAAGACGCCTGCCCTGACACCTGGCAAAGGGGCAGAGTTAGGTGGGGCCAGGCACAAAGGAGGCGGGCAGAAAGCAGATCCTGGTCCCTTAAAGAAGCCTCTAGAATACAACAGGGCCTTTTCAGCAGAATAAAGGAGCTCTGTATGTAATGCCATTTTGGAAAAAAGCGAGAGCCAGAATAATAAATAAATACAATCCCATGCTGATAAACCCTGACCAACTCGGGGAACGGCTCCCTCTTAGAGTGAGAATAGGAGGCAGGATGAAAGGAAACTGGAATTTTTTACCAGCATGCCTTACCTTTGTGATTGAAAAGTAGTACAGAATTTAAAATAAATACAGTCTAGAAGAAAAGAAAGAAAAAAATAAGCTCTCAGGTGGAGAGTTCAGGTGTTCTTTTGTGGCTCTCAGAGGGCAATCTCGGGAGGGTGATGGGGAGTCGGGTCAGATCCGATCTCTGCCCCAAGAGATGGAGAATTTGCAGAGGATCCTGAATAGAGGGCAAAGATTAAAGGGCTGAAAGCGAGGTGGCTGAGAAAGACAAAAAGGCCCCATGCGCTGCTGTCCCCTGAGCTCCAGCCCAGCTAATCCTCCTTCTTCCAGAACAGATGCATTGTTTAAAGCTACAGACTGTGCCCTCCTGGAGGTCAGGGCTTGACACCCACCAGCGAGGTGGGGTTCACCCTGGCTGTACCACGTAAAGCTCATGGGCAAGAGACCACCAAGGGCTGGGGATGGGGGTAGACTGGGAGCCCTACAGGATGGGGACCACTCCAGATCCATCCCAGTCTCTGTGCAGAGCCCGGAATACCGAAGGTAGAGTAAAGGTTTGCTGAACTGGGCTGAGTCAGGGGGGAGAGGAAGTAGGAGGGAGGTTGGCAATTGTCAGGGAAAGACTCTAGGACAAAGGTTTAGTCACGGGAACGTTCATCACGGTGTTATTTATACCCCAGGAAAATTGGAAACAATCTAGGTGCCTGTTACTGGGTGATTGGTCAATACCTATTAAATGATCAGATGATGGAATACTATGAAATAATGAAAACATGTTAGAGCAAAACACTTGATGACATGACAAAATACGTTAAATGCAAAAAGTAGGTAACAAAACTGTGATAGAGTAAGAAGCCTCCTGCAGTAACTTAGACGTATATTTGAAAAATATTGGTGGTGAGATTAGCCTGCTGTTTATAATCTTTTTTTCACCCCAAACTTACCTCTATTTTCTGTTATAAGCATATGTTTACTCAGGTAATTAAGAAAAAAGATTTTTAAAAATCAAGATTCCAAAGGATCAAGAATAGCTAAAACCATTCGGAAGAATAAGGTGGGAGGAGACTTACTATAAAGCTCTAGCCAGTGTGGTGCTGATATGGGGATGGATGGATGGACCAGAGGACTGGAAGAGCGAGCCTAGAAACAGACCCCGAAATTTCTGGAAACTTAGACATGACAGTGTCTATGCAGGTTCGGGGGAAAAAATGGCTGTCCATGAAAGGAGCTGGCTTAGTTACTCACATGAAAAAAGCATAGCCCCATCTACCTCCTTACAGGAAAATAAATTCCAATGAGTTAAAGACCTAAAGTAAAACTTGAAAGTGTTTAAAGAAAAATCTAAGAGACCGTCTCGATGGCTTTAAGACAGGGAAGGATTTCTTATCACAAAGAATACAAATCCTTACAGGAAGAGATTGATCTATTGATCTCATTAAAGTTAAAATGCATGCACATCAAAGGACATAACAATAAACAAATGAAAAGAACCCACAGACCTGGAGGAGATATTTGCAATAGGTATAACTACCAAAGGATTAGTATCCAGAACAAATATAGAACTGCTACAAATATACGAAAAAGACAATCCAACAGGCAAAAAATGGCAAAACGTACGGCTAGACAATTTATGGGAGAAAAATACAAAAGGAAATTCATGGATGAAACAATTCTTAATCTCATTACTAATAGGGGAATGCAAATTAAGACAGTCACATGCCATTTCGCTCCCTTGCGATTGGCAAAAATGTTGAATTCTTAAATGAGGAGATAGAATGTATGTATGCATCCTCCAAGGGAGCAATTTCGCTCCTAGGTAAAGATATTAGAGAGTCACTTTACACATACGCATGAAGCCACAGACAAGAATGATCACTCCGGAGCTGTTCCTAATAGCAAAACATCAACAACCTAGATGTCCATCAACAGGAGAAAGTGTAAATTGCTCTAAGCATCTGGTGAAATGCTAAAGCAGTAAAGTGAGTGAACTTTAGCTACACGTACCAACATGGACAGACCCCAAAACAATGCTGAACCCCAAAACGAGCTATAGAATAATACATACCTTATATAAGGTTTTCTGTAATGTACATATCCAAGTGTAGTGAAGGTATAAACACATGCACGGGGGCTTCCCTGGTGGCACAGTGGTTAAGAATCCGCCTGCCAATGCAGGGGACACGGGTTCGAGCTTCGGTCCGGGAAGATCCCACATGTCACGGAGCAACTAAGCCCATGTGCCACAACTACTGAGCCTGCGTTCCAGAGCCTGCGAGCCACAACTACTGAGCCTGTGTGTCACAACTACTGAAGCCCTCGCGCCTAGAACCCATGCTCTGCAACCAGAGAAGCCACTGCAATGAGAAGCCCCCGCTCACCGCAACTAGAGAAAGCCCACGCGCAGCAACGAGGACCCAACACAGCCAAAAATAAATAAACACATGCATGGAGAGCCCCAAAACCAAGATGCTAATTTCATCTAGAGAGGGAAGAAAATGGGATTGGGGAAGAGGCTTATATTGTGCCTGAGATGATCTGAGACAGGGAGAGAGAGAAGGGGTGTGTGTGTGTGTGTGTGTCTGTGTGTGTGTGTGTCTGTGTGTGTGTCTGTGTGTGTGTGTGTGTGTCTGTGTGTGTGTGTGTGTCTGAAGCAATTATTGCCAAACATGAAAGTCGAACAAAGCTGAGCCCTGGGTACAAAGATATCTGCTC
The DNA here is from genome assembly GCF_039906515.1 of Pseudorca crassidens. Lineage (NCBI taxonomy): Eukaryota > Metazoa > Chordata > Mammalia > Artiodactyla > Delphinidae > Pseudorca > Pseudorca crassidens. The sequence continues at coordinate 7,328,262 of NC_090302.1, forward strand.
TAGTTTTATAACGTTCGTGTGTGCTTAAACTATTTCCTACAAAGTTTACCGGAACAAAAGCAACTGTTTCTACTCCTGGCTGCTCCTCTCTCTGGTCCTCACACCTGCTGGGCTCAGCTGGGGGCAGCCTCTACTAGATGATCGCCAGGGCAGCAGATTCAGGTCCTCCTTCCAACTGGCCTGCTCCTGGCTGGCGCAGAGGCACCTGCGGCCTTTGAGGACACTGAAGGATGCAGCATCACCCCTGCCCAGTCCTGCCCTGCCCCAGGGAGATGCAGAAGTGTGTAGGATGCAGCTAGACCCTTCCCACTGTGCAGCACACGCAGGTGCAGAGAAGCGGGACCAGCTTCCTGCAGCAGAACTAGGGCAACCCAGAGAGCCCCTCTCCTCCCCATGGTGGCAGGCAGATCTCGGCGAGTGTGAAGAGCAATAGCTTCAGAACTGGGGAGACATGGGTTCAAATCCAGCTCAAGCATGAAATAATTCCGTGACTCCAGGCAAATTATTTAGCCCAAGCCTCCGTTTTTGCAACTTTAAAATAAGAACAGTGCTACCTACCTCATAGATCTGTATACAGTGACCCAAAAGATGTCCAAGGGATATTAAGTAATAATAAAATAAAAGATGCTGACCAGCATATGATATATCATGCATGATAAAACAATATAAAATGTCACAAAACAACAAATACTTCATGATTCCAGTATGTGGTACTTAAATTTGCTACTTTTGTGAGAAGAAAAAAATACTTGGGAAAAAAACAAAAGACCTCCCTCACCGAGTCATTTCTAAATACTGTAAGAGTTTACAAGAAGTACCTGCCATCTATCATGTAAGGAAAAGGTTAGCTCGCCCCTGCCTGCCCTACCCGGGTAACACACACACTTCGACAGGGCGCAGGGAAGCAACACCTCAGGGTGGGTGAGCTCAGACCCTGGGACGAATGACTTTTCTTCTCTAAGCCACAGTTTCTTCACCTGTAAAATGGGAATATTACAGTACCTCAGAGGCTTATTGTGAGAATTAAAAATAACATAATGCACATATTATGGGACAACCCAAGGCCTGGCACAGAGGAAGGTGCACTATACTTATCCCAACCCACATGCCATTGCAGAAACCCACCCAGAATTTAGCTGGGGAAGACACCCAGGAGAGCGCTGAGCCACAAGCACAAATACCTCCAAGCTTCCCCAAGGCCCCCAGGACCTCCCAGGACTCAGAGACCACACTCAATGGCCTTGAACTTCTGGAGCCCAGGCTCAGGACCCCAGGACAGGACAGAGACAGAGAGCTGGTGAGCGGTTCGCAGAACCACCCCTTAGGTGTCCAGCCTAGTCCACATTGTTGATTTCCTCCTGAAGCTTCTCACAGATGGGGAAAGAAGTCAAAGAAATGACACGCTGCTCCCTTGGGCGACCACCCAAGCATGCTCCACCCCCATGCTGGCCTGCAGAGATTCGGCTTTCACACCTGAGCCGCGGCAGGCAGGCTAGGCTGTGGGTAAACAGGGCACAGAGAGCCTTTTGTTATAGCCCAAATAGAGAGGCTGGGAAAACTTCCCAGGCGGGAGGGAGGGGAGGCAGGAGGCTTGCACCCCTCACCCCTCCTCTCGCCCCTCCTCCTACCTTGGGGAGGCTGTCCCTCCAAGGCTCTCCCAGGGAAGGGGGAAGGGCCACACCCAAGAGGCTGGAGGAAGACACTGGGTCACAGGTCTTGTCCTGGGAGTGCTCTGGGCCTGTGAATCTGCTCCTCGGTCAGCACCCTGGGGCCTCTTCTGTCCCAGAGCAGGAGGGGAGGAGAGGGCCCGCTCTGGTGCACACGGCCCGCACCCGCCCCAGCACGGGCACTGCCCTGGAGGTCCCCACACCCAGCCGGGGAGAGTGCAGGCTTGGGGCACCACCTGGCTCCCTGCACCCTGCGTAGAAGGGCACACCCTCACTTTCCCGGGAAAGAAGAGGGGAGACGCCCAGGGTGGGAGGGGGGAGGGAACAAGTTTCCGTTCCAAACTCCTCTCCATGTGGGCTGGGCCTCCCAAACAGGTTGGTCCTCATGCTTCTCATGCAAACTTGCAAGGGTACAGGCGGCCTGGTGGGGGGGGAGGGTGACAGGTGAAGGACACCCACCTGGGGCTTGAGGCCATGGCTCCCCGAGCCAAGCACTCACAGGCAACAGCCCAGGCCTGAGGCTCAGGCCGTCCCCTCACCCCACCAGGCTGGCGTGTTACTGACATGAGCTCCGGGTCACTGACGTGGACTATGTGCCAGCACTGCGCCTGGTACTTCCTGGGCCTCGGCCCCCAATTTCCAGAAACACAGGTACGGCGGCTCCCCACTTCACCAGCATGTGACCTTGGGAAAGTCACTTCCCTCCCAGGGCTCTGGTTTCCTCATTCATGAAGTGGCCACTGAGTCTATTCCTGGTAGGGCGGTGGTGAGGACTGAATGAGGCGGTCCATAGAAAGCTTTTGGCTCAGGGCCTGCCACGCAGTAAGCCTCTGTAACGTCAGCTGCTGTTACCATCATGGGATGGTATCAGTCCCTTTAGGGGTGTGAAATCTGAGGCCCAGAGAGGTTAACTGACCTGCCCAAGGCCACACAGCTAGAAGAAGATGGTGGGGAAGATCACCCAGGTCTGCCTTTCCATTGTGCCCACCTGTCTCAAAGGCCAGCAGGTCTCCTGGACTTACCTGGGCACCCAGAGAACCCTGGAAATGCTTCCTGGGACAAGACCCCCATTTCCGGAGGGGTACATGGAATCAAGGTCTCTGCAGGGAACTCTAGCAGGCCATACTCAGGAAACTTTGGTGGGGGAGCCCAGCTCTGGGTTTGAGCCCGGAAGCCAGGTGCTGGGTCTGGGCCCATGGCGGGCAGAAGGGCCTTGAAGACAGGCCTCGATCTGCTTTGAACACCAGCGCCGCTTTCCTGGACAGCGCACGAAAAGTGGGCAGGAGCGCCCACGGGAGGCCGCAGACTCATCTGCTGAGATCCAAGGGGATTGGGACCAAGGGGGCCTGGCCGAGGGTAAGCCGTCTGTCGCCTGGCTCTCTGGGCTGGTGGGGGGCTGCCCCCAGAGATCCCGACCCAGGCCACCAGCCGGGAGATGTGACAGAAGGATTCTTATGCCGCCCCACCCGGTCAGCACGTTTGCCAACAGGTCAACTCTGCCGGGGGCATGAGGTTGGCAGTGGTGCCTCTGAGGGTGCCCAGGTGCCACGTGAGAGCCATGGAATTTTACAGCCACTTTTACTCCAGTGGAACATGGCTCCTGGCATGAGGCTGTCGCGCAGTGTCTATTTAATTTTGAGGTTTTACGTCCTCAAGAGACAGTTAAACAAAGAACTTTTTACGAGATGTGAGATGCAGTAGAAACGCGTCGGGAAAGCGCACAGGGAGATGTTTGTGGCTGGGTGTAAGAGCTGTTCTAGAAACCTCATCCGCTCGCACACACACACGGATATCCAGGGCCTGAGGGAGCCCAGCCCCGCTCCTACACCGAGGGCGACCCTTCTGGCGGCAGCTGGTGGGGACCGGCGCCGACAGAGTCGCGCTGGTCAGTGTTGGCCGGCACAGTCGGAAGACCCCCAGCCTCACGACGGCCTGCAGAGTGTCTTCAAAGTGCAGGTTCCTAGGCCCACTCCCCAACTTGGACTCTGCAGGGCTGCGGTGATGGGTCCAGGGGAACCAGCATTTTGAACAAGCTCTCGGGAGACTCTGAAGCACCCCGAAGCCCGAGAACCTAGAGAAAGAGACAAACGGAAGGTGGGGTAGAAAGAGCACAGGCTGCCAAGGCAAACAGACCCGGGTTCACATCCCGGCTCTGCCACCTGAACTGTACGACTTTGGGCGGGAGCCCTCGTGCCTCGAGCCCTGGTCTCCTCGCCTGTAAAAGTGACACAACCTCACCCAGGAGACGGTGGCGGGTAAGATGGCAAACTTCACAGTGACCGGCGCGCCGCCTGGGCTCGGACCGCGGCCACCGTGGACGTGAAGGCTCTGCTGCTGGAAGGAGGGCGAGCAGAGCATCGTCCACCGAGAGGCCAGCTCCCGGGCTCCCACAGGAAGCGGCCCGAAGTGGCCTGTGCCAGAAGGAAAACGACTCCAGGAAAGACTGGGAGAAAGAAACAGGGGAGAGGGAGAGGGTCCCGACGGAGAGCTGAACGCCGCCGGCCGAGGGACGCGTCTCTGCACAGACCTCACCCCCAGGGCGGTCCCTGCCGAGCCAGGCTGCCAGGCCGGGGGTTCCTCCTGCCGAAACCCGGCCTGAGGTGTCTACGCCCCAGCAGAGCATCTCTAGACCCAGGTCCCAGGGCAGCCCCCCCCCACCCCCAACCCCGTCGCCTCACCTGTCCACCCTCACGGCTAAAACCTGAGAGGAGCGTCCAGGGGGACCAAGATCGGGCTGTCCACCAGGACAGTCAGGTGAAAGGACTCAGGGCCAGGCTCAGGCCAACGCAACACAGCAGCCCCTGCCTCAGGCAGACAGAGGAGGGCCAAAACCTGAAGGCTAAAACCTCTCAGGCTGGCCCATGCCATTCCTCCCTGGCACAGAGGAGGAAGTCTGACCTCAGATAAGTAGGACCTGCTGCTTCCTGCTCATCACTGGCCAGAGACCTCGGCTCAGTCTTCCCTTCTTGCGGGGGGAGGTAAGAGTTCCTCAAAACCAACAGGAAACTCCTACAGGGCAGGGCTGGGGTTTGCTGACCTTGTCCCAGTAAACAGGATAGTCAACAAAATCACACATCAGGCACTTCCCATCGCCCTCTTCTGACGGGACTCACCCACAGCTCTACCCTCGCCTGGGAAAGACGTCCAGGGCGGACCATTAAATGAAACGAGAGCTAGGTGCAAACCAGCAGCTCTAACAGGACTTGGTTTTAGGAAAATAAGCAAATGGTAAAAATACATGTGGGAGAACCTACCCCTCCTCACTCAAATCTCTGGAGATAGAGATCAAGGGAGACTCTCACTTTCTACATGACATTAAAACCAAGACATTATAGGGACTTCCCTGGCGGTGCAGTGGCTAAGAATCCACCTGCCAATGCAGGGGACACGGGTTTGATCCCTGGTCTGGGAAGATCCCACATGCCGCGGAGCAACTAAGCCCGTGCACCACAACTACTGAGCCTGCGCTCTAGAGCCCGCAAGCCACAACTACTGAGCCCACGCACCACAACTGCTGAAGCCCGTGCGCCTAGAGGCCATGCTCCACAACAAGAGAAGCCACCGCAATGAGAAGCCCCCACACTGCAACGAAGAGTAGCCCCCGCTCGCCACAACTAGAGAAAGCCCACACGCATCAACGAAGACCCAATGCAGCCGCCAAAAAAAAAAAGCCTAGATGGGAGAGGTGGAGGCAGGGAGCCCTCGGACACAGAACAAAGGACCCCAGCCCAGGATTCCAGGACCTGGCTCAGGTCTCACATCCCTGCCTTCTTCCCGATGAGTTTGGGCAAGTTGCTTCCTCCCTCTGAGCCCCAGTTTCCACGTCTGTAAACGGGGGATCAAGGCCACTCCCTGAGCTTCTGCAAATGACCAAAGAGATCACTGATAAGGTTTGTTTTACAAATTATTAAGCAGCTTATACATACACCTGCTATGATTAGGGAACACGTTCTAAGACACCCTGTGCTACCTTCCCTATATCAACATATTTAATCTTCAAAATACCCTAAAGGGAGGCAAGGTGCTAATATTATCCTCTTTCCATAGATGAGGAAACTGAGGCTCAGAGAGGTACAGTGACTGGCCCACAATCACTTGTCGAGCATGTGACAGCTGGGACTCAAACCCAGGTCTGACTACAAAGTCTGGGTCCTAACCAGTGCACGCTCCTGCCTTTGGAAACTGTTTTCCAAAGCACAGGACGAGGAACCCCCGTCCCCAGAGACGTCCACGTGATCAAATAAGTGTGGGGAAACACAACTTGCTAGCTCCCTCTCAGAGACTCGCCATGCTCTCAGTGAGCTCTGAGACATCCTTCAAGGCTCTGAGAAGTCCTGCAGCACAGACTACGACAAGATATTGTTCCCGGAGTCACCTGACCACTGTGACCAAAGACACTGGTGTTCCACAGAACACACCTCAGGAAACGTGGTCATGAGACAGCATGAACCACCACCCAGAGTGACAAAAGCCAGGGGTTCGCCATACAAGTTCACTCCAGCCTGAGTATGGCAGCCACGTACTACTCAGCTGGCCACTGAGTCAGGAGAAGGAGGAAGAATTCTGTTTCCTGGCATCTCTGCCCTAGAAGCCCAGGCCTTCCAGCGAGAAGAGCAAAGGGCTGCAGGGACAGAGACACCACCCTTTGCCCTCCAGGCACCTGCTCGGCTGGCCTGGAGGGTGGGGGCCCAGTCCTTACCCTGCGGAAGGCTCTGCTATCTGCGAGTTGGCTGTCGGTGCTGAGGCTGGCCCACGTCTGTCTGGGCAGGGTCCTGGCATTCCTTTTGCTCCATGGAAGCTGCCTCCCTACAAGGAAGCAAGAGCTACAGTCAGCAGGGACGTGTGTGACTATCAGCGTTACCTGCTGTGCTGCTGACAGTTTCGGAGCCCCTGCTCGGTGCAGGGCCTGGGCTGGGCTCTGGGGTGATGACAGAGAATCAGATGGTCTGCGGGGGATATGCCAAGGCAACAATTACAACTGGCTCTTGAGAGCCCGGGGCTCTGCTGGGGGGAGCCCGGGCCCTATGGGGACATGGAAGAAGCACTAGACCTTGACTAGTAGGGTCAGGGAAGGCCCCCCAGAGAGGGTGTTGCCTGAGCTGACTGCTGGGGAAGAGTGGGAGTTGGAGAGAGAGCATTCCAGGGAGAAGGACCAGCACATTTGCCTGGAGGGGAGAGAACACGACATCTAGAGCCTGCTGAGTGTCCTGGCTGGATCTAGGACTGGAGGCGGGAAGTGGCGAGAGGTGAGCTACAGAAGGGTGAGCTGGATCCAGGCAGAGACACACCCTCAACCCAGACACATGAATTCGACTCAAACACAAAACCCAACCATTGGGCTTCCCTGGTGGCGCAGTGGTTGAGAGTCCGCCTGCTGATGCAGGGGACACGGGTTCGTGCCCCGGTCCGGGAAGATCCCACATGCCGCGGAGCGGCTGGGCCCGTGAGCCATGGCCGCTGAGCCTGCGCATCCGGAGTCTGTGCTCCGCAACGGGAGAGGCCACAACAGTGAGAGGCCCGCGTACCGCAAAAAAGAAAAAAAAAAAAAACAACCCAACCGTCATCTATAGTCAAGAACTGTTTAGTGAGCATCTACTACATGCCAGGCACTCTGCTCAGAACTGTTCACAGGAGGGAACAAGACAAGTTAGGAGGGCGGGGAGAGAAGTGTGGTCAGGCTACAGCAGGGTAGGGGGAGTATTTAAGCCAGCCAGGCGCTGGGAGTGTGACCCAGCCATCAAGGGAGGCCAAAGGACAAGGAGGAGTTAGCAGGAAGGGGGGCGAGGAGGCGTGGTTACACAGACAAAGGGATCGTGGAGCCTTTCAGCTGTTTACACCACTGAACATTTATCACACCTACTCAATGCTAGGCACTGTGCTAGGAGGAAAGAAGCAGAAGATGGTCTCCAGCCTCACAGGGAGACAGTCAGTAACCTGGCAATCCCACACAGAGTGATGGCAGCTAGACAGCGAAGCACCTGCGTCTGTAAAGGCACAGAAGCCATGGGAGCCAGTCTCTACCCCAACCCCTCCCCTCCTCGGCAAAGAGAGGGATACCCACGGAGGCTGGGAAAGCCAGTCACTTGCCCATGACAGAGACAGGCCCAGAACTCAGGCCTCTGGATTCACTGGCACTGATTCTTCTAACCCTTCCTCTTCCAGGAAACACACGCTGACCACCCCCTACACATTCACCCACAGCTGATGCCTCTTTCCTCTGGGTTGCCTCTGTAATATTTCTAGTATTATGCTGGCCACTGTATCAATGTATTCCTGTCTGCCTTTCCTCCCAGACTGTAGCCAGGGACTGTGTTCTCGTAGCACCATTCCTGGCCCAGACCAGGCACTTACCAAAGGATGGTTGAATGAATGAATGAATGAGTCAAGGGATGGAGAGATGGTGTGCTGGGCTCCAGGGCCCCACATCCAACCCATCTGACTCCCCGTGAAAGTCTGTGAAAACCCAGAATCACCTCCACTCTCAGGAGAGTCAGGAACCAGGCCGATCCCTTCGCTCCAACTCCTGCAGGCGAGGTCCAGGCCAAGCCAGCTCCCTGAGTTCTGACCTACTGGGGCAATCCTCAGGAGCTTCCACTATCCAGAAAGGCCATTCGAAGTTTGCAGAGGAAACAGCTTCCTAGCGGATGTGCCCAAGGGATGGAGTATTTGGTTGAGTTCCAGGAGGAAGTCACAAATATTTCTTGGGCTCCTGTGCTGTGCCTCACAGCCCCCAGAAGGCAGAGGGGCATTAGAGCTAACCCCAAAGAATCTCTAAAACTGGGAAGACAGGGAGGCAGGGCCCAGTCATTCATGCCCCAGCACCTCTCCAAAAGCCAGTCCTCCAGCACTGTCATCTGTCCTTGCCTCCCCTCCTGAGCCAGAGGAAAACTTGACCTTCACGAAGGCAATGCCAGTGTGACTGAGCCATGGGCACTGCCCAGTCCCTCTGAACGAAGCTCTCACTCCCCCATCCCCTCCACAGGAGGGATCACCAACATCAGACCTCCTCCTCCTGCCTCCAGTCTGTCTGTCTGCCACTCTGTCTGCTCAAAGGGCAGGATACAGTTCGTCAGGGGTAAAAGGTACTCCTAATGGAAAAGGTGGGAGAGGCCCCTGGGAGCCTTTCAGCTCCCCCAAATCCTTCCTCCACAATTTAGGCCCAAAGTCCCTTTCCCGCACCAAGCTCTCTCCCTCCTCATCCTCACACCTCATCCTCAAAAGGCTTCCGGGGGTGGGGCAGCAGAAGAGCCCTCCGGGGAGCATGGTCACCAAGGGGCGGCCCCACCCTTCCAGCCAAGTCCCCACCAGGAGGAGGTTGCCAGCCACCCCCCAACCATCTCTCCTCCTTTCCAAAAAAGGCAGCACAGGCATCAGCTAAGAACCAGCCCAATCTTGGTTCAGTCCAGTCCAGACCAGGGGAAAGAAGCAGTCAACAAAAGGAGCAGAATCATCATGAACCTCAAGAACCAGCGTTTATGCTGCTTCAGCTGGGCAGCCAACTTTGCTGGGTCTCCAGCCCAGACCTCATCAGACCTGGCTCTCAGGCCCATCTGGATGCACAGGACACCGGCAGGGTCCGGAGCCTCAGACCCTGGACTGGGCTTCCCAGCAACCCCAGCCCAGCCAGGCCCCACAAGCATAGCCAGGGATCTGCCCCCAAGTCAGGGCACAGTTCCAGCCCAGTCAAGAGGAGGGAGGGGTGTAAGGGAAGAGAAGGGAGCCAGGAACCCAGGAGAAGAGAGCAAGGGGAACCTTTGAAAACAGAAAAAAAAACTGCCAAGGAGAAAACCCAGAGGTGGAACCTCTAGTAAGGGGGGCGTGTGTGTGTGGAGGGGTGAGGATCTGGGGGAACCCAGGAGATGACAAGGGGACCTGGGGAGCCGAGGCGGAAACTCCCGGTTATGTAGAGCGCAGGGAGGCACTGGGGTGCCTGGGAGGGGGCTCGCGCGCCGCGGCACCAGAGAGAGGCGGGGGGGGGGGGGCCCGGTGACCCGGGGGATGGGGAACCCGGAGGTAGGCCGAACTGAGCTGCCGCGGGAGGCCCCGAGGGAGCCGGCCCTGGCGGGCAGAGCCCAAGCTACCCAGGGTGCCCGGGGCCAGCCAGCTGGCCGGGGACGTACAGGAGTGGATTTCGAGAGGTGACAGCTCGCACCCCCTTCCCCACCCCACCCACTCACCTGGGCCCGCCGCGCGCGGCCGCCCAGCCGGCAGCCCCGAGCCCCTGCCGCTCTGTCCCGCCGCCAGCCGCTGCGCCCCTCCGGCGCCTCCTTTTGTTTGTCCCTCACTGCACCACTCAGCCTCCTCCGCCCCGGAAGTGACGTCACCTTCGGGCGCGAACGGGGCCACCAGGGCGTTGCCATCTTTTTGAGGGGAGCTCTCTTCACGCCTGCACCCTCTCCCTGCAGGCACCATGTTGCTTTGGGGCGGAAGTAGCGGAGCCCGGGCTCGGCCCCCTTAAAACGACAGGGACGGCTGTAACCTTCGGCGCCTGGGGACGAAAGGTGAAGCGGCCGAGGCAGGGGTGAGTAGCTGGTGCCGGAGCGTTACTGCCCCGGGGTCAGGTGCCGAGGCGGGAGGGCCTGGAAACCGGTTACAAGGTCGATTGTGCCAGACTACTCGTTGCGTTTGGTGCTTCTGTTATAGCGGAGTGGCTACGCTGAAAGGTTGAACCAGACGGGAGCTGTTGCGCGCGCTACTCTCCGACCCGCACTCGGACGCTGGGACCCGCCAGGCTGGTCCTCTCTGCACCCCCATCCCCCGCCCCACCCCCACCCCCGCGATCGTACGGTACCGGTACCGGTGGGGAGAGAGAGCCCAAGGCGACTGGGAGAATTCTGGGCAGAGCCGGGGCTGGAACCGGGTGCCGGACTCCAGCTCGACAGCTCTAGGGATCCTAAGTCCTCGGAGTTCCCATATTTATAATAGTAACGGCAAGCACGCCAAAAGAGAATCCATACAATGGAATACTATGCAGCCGCTAAAAAGAAAAATGCTTAATATGGGACCACTTCCAAGATACCGTAGATGGAAAAGGGAAGGGGCGAAAAGAACAGCGCTGATTGGTGCTACCGTTTGTGTGAAAGAACGCGTGTGGGGGCATGGGTGTCTGCCGGTGTGTGCACCAGCCGGCTGGTGAGATGCACGAGTTGTTAACAGTGGTGGCCTCCGACAGGAGAACCGGGGTCGTGGGTGCCCGGACAAGGGGGAAGAATTTACTACCAAGCGAACAGGTTGGTTAAAAATAAAGTGGGATGCTGCAGATAATAACTGGCTCCCATTTATCTAGCTGACCAGTGCCTGGTTTCAGCTCTCCTGCTGGGAGGTCTTGTATTTCCCCATTATTAGAGGAGGAAACAGTCTCAGAGATTAGGGACCTTAGTAATATCTCATAGCCAGGAAGTGGAAAAGCTGGAATTTGAGCCAGGGAGGATTTTATGCTAATGCCCACCATTCTTCCTCATCCGGCTCCCTCCTGAAAAGCTTTTTTGTTATCAACCATGCAACACTCAGCTTGGGACCTGGCACCCAGCAGGCATCCAGCAGCTATTTATTGGCTGTTTATGGACTGAGCAAGTGGAACAGACAGGAGACAACCAGCAGTGCAAAATGAAGAGAGGCACACATTGGAGGCCAGAACGCTTTCCAGCCTTGAGACTCTGGACCTGGCATGTACTTCCCTGAGCCTCCACGCCCCCTCCTGTAGCACTAACTACAGTCACTGACACTGAGTGCTCCCTCGTGTCCTACTTTGTGCTTTACAGGCAGACTAGCTCCATTTTACAGGTCAGTAGGTGAAGTACAGAGAAGTTAAGAGAGTTGTCCATCACAACATTGTAAATCAACTGTACTTCAATTTAAAAAAAGTTGCCCAAAGGGGGTCCCCACAAGTCTTCACTCCCCCACTTCTGGAGAGGTTGTTGAGCTCCTTGGTCTCTCCCTCAGCCTCCTGGGGTCATCAGCACTAATTCTTTTTTTTTTTTTTTTTTTTTTTTTTTTGCGGTACGCGGGCCTCTCACTGTTGTGGCCTTTCCCGTTGCGGAGCACAGGCTCCGGACGCGCAGGCTCAGCGGCCGTGGCTCACGGACCCAGCCGCTCCGCGGCATGTGGGATCTTCCCGGACAGGGACACGAACCTATGTCCCCTGCATCGGCAGGCGGACTCTCAACCACTGCGCCACCAGGGAAGCCCCAGCACTAATTCTTTGAGACGCCTCAGATGGGCTAGTTGAGCTGCCAGAGGCTGTGGAGCTGATGTCGAACAGGACAGACACACAGTTCCTGTCCTTGGAGTCTGCTCAGGGCAACAGACAACCCAGCAGTTAGCACCTGTGATGAGCACTGTGGTGGGTGAGCAGAAGCTTAGGCCTTGGGAGCACAGAGGAGGTAGCCCCTAGTCCAGCCCGGGTGGAGTCACAGAGGGCTTCTCAAAGGAGGTAACTTTTAATCTGTGACTGAAAGATACATAAGATATCTGGGAGGAGAAATGATGAAGCTGGAGACTGGAGCAGAGACGTCCTCATGCCTGAAGATAACTGACATGATCAGAGACTATGCAGGTTAGAAATGCTCAGATGGCTTCTGCCTGAATTGCTCTTTCCTCCTAGAGAATGTCTCCTCATGGCAACATCTGTGGCCTCCCACCCTCCAGGCCACACTTAACCTTCTGCATCCCCAAAGGGTAGGACTCCCTAATTTCATAATCCAGATGGAGGCAACAAAGGAACACAGGAGAGTTAGCAGTGAGGAAGTCCTTCACACTGGTGCCCCCTCCCCCCATTCATTCGGCCCCCAGAGTGGCAGCCCACTTGCTGACGTAGAAACTCTGCCCATGTGAACAAAGGTGTGTCAGCACAGGAATGTCCCTCCTGTCTCCCTGGCCATCTGTGCCCGCTGGGGTTATCAGGTTGCCTGTGTGCTGGGACATCTAGCTGGGCATGCCCCCCCGCTTCTGTAGCCAGCAGTCCAAAGTCACTCCACCTGCAGCAAGCGAGGAATTACCGTCGCTCCTACCCTAACAGACCTGGGGCCACATCCCACTCTCAGATGGCACTGCCATCTCCCTGAAATATTTCCCAAACCCTCATCTCACTTCCTCATTCTTGGACAGTGATACAAGCTTTGGATTCACAGCTGGGGTCCTTCTGTGCTTTTCTAAGACTTTCACTTTGGGTAAGTCATTTCTCCACTCTGAGAGTTTCTCCATCTGTAAAACTGATACGACGCTCTCTAATCTTCCTGCCAGGCACTAAATATATATACATATATTGTTTTTTCTTGCATGTGTAAAACTGCCCTAAAGAGTGAGATTCCGATTCTGGATCTGGATCCTGTGCCAGGAGGAAAAAGGAGTGGCTTTGCTACTGTGTATCTAACTTAGGATCCCCACCCGCCAACCCCTCTGGCCCAGAACCTGCAGTCTGGGCTCCAGAAGCCATTTCTCTCTCTTGCCAATTCCAAAGCTAAGGGGAACTGTGTCTAAGTCAGTGTACTTGTTGGGGCTCCCCAGATAGGCTGTCACCTCCCTTGGGGCAGAACTGTTGACTTGACAAGCTTTCACCAAACACTCGTCTTGTAGGGACTCTGTGTTTTTAGATCCAAAACAAACAAACAGAAAAATCAGGATTCATTATCTGCAAGAGATTTTGTTGTCCTCTTTGGTTAACTAATTTTTATGGAAAGTCTTTTTTTTGTTTGTTTTGCTTCTTTTGTTTCTTGCATTCCTTTTTTTTAAAAATAAATTTATTTTATTTATTTATTTTTGGCTGTATCGGGTCTCCTTTGCTGCGCGCGGGCTTTCTCTAGTGGCAGCGAGCAGGAGCTACTCTTCCTTGCGGTGCGCGGGCTTCTCATTGCTGTGGCTTCTTTTGTTGTGGAGCACGGGCTCTAGATGCGTGGGCTTCAGTAGTTGTGGCACACAGGCTCAGTAGTTGTGGCACACGGGCTCAGTAGTTGTGGCTCTCGGGCACAAGAGCGCAGGCTCAGTAGTTGTGGCACACAAGCTTAGGTGCTCTGTGGCATGTGGGATCTTCCCTGAACAGGGCTCGAACCCGTGTCCCCTGCATTGGCAGGCAGATTCTTAACCACTGCACCACCAGGGAAGCCCTTATGGAAAGTCTTATAGGTTTAAATGTTACTAGCTTATTGTCATTGACAGGTTAAGTAGGCTAGGACCTGTGCTACATGCTTTCTGGGGGTGATTGCATTATTATTGTCCCCACTGCACAGATGAGGAAGCTGACCCTGGTATGGCACGACTAAGATCCTATAGCTAGTGGAGTGGAGCTGGGACCGTTTTATCCAAGTCCAAGTTCCAAATCCAAGCTTTCATCTTCTGTGGTTTTTCATGTAACAGACTGGTCTTGCCTGGGCATGGTACCCCCTCCCAGGCCTCTTCTCCAGAGGTGCCATGGTTTGTGTTTTCTCAGTAACTGGAGAGGGAGGGGGCTTCTGACATTTTGAGCCCAGGTGTGCTAAACATCCTTCTAGGTACTGTATAAATCTGCCCAGTAAAGAACTGACTCAGCCCAAATACCAAGTGTGCCGCTATTGAGAAACACTAAAACCAAATATCCTTGGGACTTCCCTGGCCATCTAGTGGTTAAGACTCCACCATTCCACCGCAGGGGGCGCAGATTCAATCCCTGGTCAGGAACTAAGATCCTACATGCTGCGCGCATGGCCAAAAAATTGAAAAAAAATTTTTTTTTGTTTTTTTTTGTTTTGTTTTTTGGTGGGTTTTTTTTGCGGTACGCGGGCCTCTCACTGTTGTGGCCTCTCCCGTTGCGGAACACAGGCTCCGGACATGCAGGCTCAGCAGCCATGGCTCACAGGCCTAGCCACTCCGCGGCATGTGGGATCTTCCTGGACCGGGGCACGAACCCGTGTCCCCTGCATCGGCAGGTGGACGCTCAACCACTCACTGCGCCACCAGGGAAGCCCGAAAAAACTTTTTTTTAATAAATAAAACCAAATATCCTTACTGCACAGAATTGGCTTAGGTGATGTAGGGCTAGGCTGCAAAGACAAAATCACCTTGCCTGTCCTTGCAAGCTGCCATGCAGGGTGGAAGCTGGAAAAGACGTGGCTCCTGTCCCCAGGGACTGATGTGCTCCTGAGCTGATAGAGGCAGCAGCACCCACCTCCTGAAAGAAGGATTTGGGGGGGAAGAGTTTAGACTTTGGAAATAGACGAACCAGGGTTTGAATCCCGGCTCAGCCTCTCTCAGCTGAGTAAGCTTTGTTCATTCTCCTCTTGAACAAAATAGGGACGATGATGCCTTCCTATATAGGCTGCTGTGAAGATGAGAGTTTAGCACAGGGGGGCAGGTGCATAGTAGGTGCTCTGAGTTCAGAGGAAGGCCCAGGCTGACCCAGAAGGCTTCAGAGAGGAGGCGGAGCTGGGGTTCAGCCCTGCCAGGGGGATCAGATTAAAGGGCATGTCAGGCAGGGCACAGCTTGAGCAAAGATGGGCAACGTCTGTTCAAGAGCAAAGGATTCGTATGTCTGGAAGAGGAGAGAACATGGAAGCTGCAGAGTCTGGATTCAGGCCAGCTCCAAAGGCCAGGCTAGGGAGGCTTTGGACTTTATCCAGTCTCAACGCAGGCTGTACCCAGCGGGAGGTGTAGCTGACATCAGCCGCCAGAGTATTGGTCGCTGAGGCGTGTTCCGAGGGGTCACCCACCTGCTGTTCACTAGTCGTGGTGCCTTCTGGCTGCGAAGGTGGCCAATAGCTGCCCGGATTGATGGAGGCGTGTGTTAGGCGGGGCACTGACCGCCGGGCACCAGCCCCTTGCCTGGCAGCAAGGAAACCTGTGACCTTAGATGCCTGGGAGGCTGCACAGGAAGGTGTCCTAAAGGTCACCTGGTGCATCTCTGCTCCCTTCTCCAGGCAGGGTTGGCCTCCCGAGAGCTGCCTGCATTGCAGCACTTCTCAGACTAAATTTTAGTAATAACAATAACAATGACGACATTTGTGGAACACTGACTCCTTGCCCAGCACCAGGCTAAGTGGTTTTCACGTGTTATCTCATTGACTTCTCACTGCAACCCATGGGGCAGGAACTATCATTATTCTCACTTCAAAAATGATTCTCAGAAAGGGTTAGTAATTCTCCAAAAGTCACACAGCTAGGAAATGACTTCAGTCCACAGTCTGATTCCAGAACTTCGCAGCCTCATTAAAAAAACAAAACAAAACAAAACAAAAACTGCATGGAAGTTTATAAGACCCCCCCAAGCCAGTCCCAGGGAGAGCCACTGTTAATAATTCATGCACAAACATATACAGTATATAATCAGGCAGTACTTGCTTTGTATGAGTTTCAGATACCACGGTTTAGTTAAACAACACCAGTCCCTCAATAACACTGTTCAGATTTCAGTTGCCATGTTATGTTAACTGTGAGTAATTGCATTAAGTATGGACTTTGCTGCTAGCTCTTCCATCCACAAATCGCTGTGGAAATGACAGATGCATAATGGCCAGTGACCAGTTACACCTCTTCTTTCAAAGCCTGTTGTTGATTGGTCACCATGCGTGTTATTCGGTTCCTACACAGACAGCAAAGCATGTCCTTGTGTTGCCTCCTGTCTCCCTGTGATAAACCCATGTGACATTTTATAAAAATGTATCAGCAAAAGAGGGAATTGGCCAACACGCATGAAAGTGCAGCACAGAAATGCAGAGTGATAACACTGAAAGGGCAATTTGAACTGAAGATAAATGGAGTGATTTAAAAAATAGCTGGCTCTGGGAATGTTGACACCACAGCTATTTGCTATTCCAGAAACTCTAGGTATGCAGCCAGGGAAACTTGGTGAAGGTACACCTATCGACATATGAATGGGAGTGGTTCTGACAAAAAGGATGAAGTTGTCCTGAGGAAGTGATGCCAGCAAAAACATCACATTAAAGGAACTGCCAGATATATTTCATGACATTGAAAGTACAAAGGATAAAATGTTTTAAGTTGATCTAAACTTAGAAAGGAGTATGATGACTCACCAATGCATAGAAAAGATGCTTTTTCTGTATCTCAAGTTACACTACAGGAAGAAGGCAAGCACTGTTCAAACTACTCTTGATAATTTTCCCCAGATTTATTGAGGCATAATTGACAGATAAAACTGTAATATATTTAAAATGTACAATGTGATGATTTGATATATGTATACATTGTGAAATGATTCCCACAATCAAGTTAATTGATACATCCATTACCTCACATAGTTACCCTTTTTTTAGGGAGAAGATCTACTCTCTCAGCAAATTTCAATTATACAATACAGTATTATCTACTATAGTCACCAGTTAGATCCTCAGATTCATTCATCTTATAACTGAAAGTTTGTACCCTTTTATCAACCCCTCCCTATTTTCCCCCATCCCCAGGCACCTGGCAACCATTATTATACACTCTGTTTCTGTATAAGTGATACCATGCAGTATTTGTCTTTTTTCTTTCTGGCTTATTTCATTTAGCATAATGTATTCCAGTTTCATCCATGTCATCACAAATGGCAGGATTTCCTTCTTTTTAAAGACTGAATAATACTCCATTGTATATACATAAATACCACACTTTCTTTATCCATCTAACCATCAACAGACCCTTAGGTTGTTTCCAAATGTTAACTCTCATGAATAATGCTGCAATGAACATGGGAGTATAGGTATCTTTTGAGACAGGGTTTTCGCTTCCTTTGGATGTATACCCAGAAGTGGGATTGCTGGATCGTCCTTGATACATTTTGATAAAGAAAGAAAACTCTTGAATTCCAATGTTTTTAATTTAAATTACACTAGTAATTTAATAAGTATTAAATTTATTACTAGTTTTACTACTTTTTCATTTGTCTCTACATGTGTAACAGACCATCAAGAGTTTTTAATGCTTCAACAACAACTTTGAAAGGTCACAGAACAATCATAATTTTTCCCATTAATTAAGTTCTCTTTGCGTGATTTCAGCTTGCATGGTCATTTTCACAGTCCCACAGTACAGTGGGAAGTGAGGACTGTGTATGTGTATGCATGTACCACCACATATGTATCTATCGGTATAATTTTAAAATGCAAATGGAGTATATTGTCTTCAACCTGCCTTTTTTTCCTACCATACGTTTTTAAAATTGAGGTAAAATGCACATAACATACAATTAACCATTTAAAGAGTTCAGGTCAGTGGCATTTAGTATATTCACAGTGTTGTGCAACCACCCCTTCCCTCTAGTTTCAAAATGTTTTCATTATCTCAGAAAAACACCCATTGAATAATCACTCCACATTTCCCCCTCCCAGGCCCTAGTAACTTCTAATCTGCTTTCTGACTCTATAGATTTGCCTATTCTGGATATATCCTATAAAAGTAATCATACAATAGGTGACCTTTTGTGCTTGACTTCTTAGGATAATGTTTTCGAGGTTCATTCAAGTTGTATTGTACCATGTATCAATATGTCTGTTGTTCCTTTTTAAGGTTAAATAATATTCCATTGTATGAATATACCCTAATTTACCCATTCTTCTGTTGAAGGACATTTGGGTTGTTTCCACGTTTTGACTATTATGAATAACGCTGGTATTAACATTCATGTACAAGTTTCTGTGTGGACATATGTTTTTATTTTTTTCCGGTATATACCTAGGAGTGGAATTGCTGGGTCATAAGGTAATTCTATGTTTGGACTTCATAAAAATGTAAAACTTTTGTGCATCAAAGGACACTATCAAGAATGTGATCAAGGTCATTGTTTCATTTTGAGTTAATTTTTGTAGATGGAGTGAGATAGAGGTCCAACTTTATTCTTTTGCGAGGGGCTATCCAGTTGTCCTAGCACCATTTGTTTTGTTTTGTTTTTTAAAGATTTTTTTTGATGTTTACCATTTTTAAATTCTTTGTTGAATTTGTTACAATTTGCTTCTGTTTGGTTTTTTGGCCGCGAGGCATGTGGGATCTTAGCTCCCCGACCAGGGATCGAACCCATGCCTCCTGTATTGGAATGTGAAGTCTTAACCACTGGACTGCCAGGGAAGTCCCCCTACCACCATTTGTTGCAGAGGTTATGTTTCCCCCATTGAATGGTCTTGGCATCCTTGTCAAAAATCAATTGGCCATAGATGTTTGGGCTTATTTCTGGGCTCTCAATTCTGTTGCATTGGTCTGTATTTCTATCCTTATGCCAGTACCACACTGTTTTGATTACTGTAGCTTTGTAGTTAGTTTTGAAATCAACACGCATTTTTCATGTAACCTGAATATCTTTTCATGTCAGAATGCTAGGGGTGATCTCATTCCTTTTGATGGCTGCACAATATTCCATTGTATGGATAAATCATAACAAATTGAACCAGCCTCCAACTGATGGACATCAGATTGTCTCCAAGTTTTTCTCTCTCACACACAATGCTGCACAAATCATCCAGGTGGATACCTCTTTATGTATATGTATGAATATTCCTGTAAGATACTTCTAGAAGATGAAGTGTTAAGTCAAAGAGTAATATAAGTCACTATTATTAAGTTGCCCTCCAAAAGTTATACCAATGACTTTTAGTGCACCATAGTGTTCACTTGGTGGATCTTAATCTTCTTATTCTCTGCCTGAGAGGCAGAAAATAGTGTTTCACTTTAGTTTGCATTTTGTTAATTATGACAAGATTCAGCATCTTTTCAAGTTTATTGACTATTTTCTTTTTTGTGTGAATTTATATCTTTTGCACACTTTTTTTTTCCTATTGAGATGTTGGGCTTTTGTTATTGATTTATAAGAATCCTTTGCATATTAAGGCTCACACTATATTAGAATGGTCTGGTTACTTGTTTGTCTCCTTCATTCTGTGTGCACACCTTGAAGGAAAGGAAGGTATCCTATTCACCCTTGTGTGCCTGGCGGCTAGCCTAGGGCATAGCACATAACAGAAGTTCGATAAATATTTGCTGAAGCGATAAAAAGTTGTGCACCTAAGTCCCTGATCCAGATGTTGACAGTAAAAAGATGAACAGAGGAGAGTCCTTGTTCTAATGGAGCTCACAGTCTGGTTGGAGAGTAGACATTAATTCTCTCATTCAACAAAAGTTTATTGAGCAGCTTCCTCTGGGCCATGTGCATAATGTCCTAAGCAGCCTGCTAGGATGAGAAAAATGCCAGGACTGTGACTCAGGTGACCTGGTCCTACTGGAATCTGGGCTGGTGAGTTCCCCTCCCTGGTCATCAGTATCCCCATCCGTAAAATGTGAGTGACTGGACCAAATTCTCTCATTTCCCCTTGAACACCTATCAGTCTGTGCTTCTTTGGCTCTTTCTGGAAGTAGGAGTCAGTGGCCTAAGGGGCCGTCATGTCACTGCTCAGAGCCTCCCCTTGCTCCACAGTGGCAGTGAATACAGGCTTTGAAGTCAGTGTCCTGAGTTCAAATTCCGGCTCTGCTACATGCTAGCTGTGGCCTTGGATGTGTGACTTAGCCTCTTGATGGAACCTTTCTGGTGGAATTAAAAGTGATGGACCCTGTGTGGAGAAAAGGGAACCCTCTTGCACTGTTGATGAGAATGTAAATTGATACAGCTACTATGGAGAACAGTATGGAGGTTCCTTAAAAAACTAAAAATAGAACTACCATATGACCCAGCAATCCCACTACGGGGCATATACCCAGAGGAAACCATAATTCAAAAAGACACATGCACCCCAGTGTTCATTGCAGCACTATTTACAATAGCCAGGTCATGGAAGCAACCTAAATGCCCATCGACAAATGAATGGATATACGAATGGATATATATAACAATGGAATACCACTCAGCCATAAAAAGCAACGAAATTGGGTCATTTGTTGAGACGTGGATGGATCTAGAGACTGTCATACAGAGTGAAGTAAGTCAGAAAGAGAAAAACAAATATCGTATATTAACGCATATATGTGGAACCTAGAAAAATGGTATAGATGAACCGGTTTGCAGGGCAGAAATTGAGACACAGATGTAGAGAACAAACGTATGGACACTAAGCGGGGAAAGCCGCGGGGGGGTGGGGATGGTGGTGTGATGAATTGGGAGATTGGGATTGACATGTATACACTGATGTATAAAATTGATGACTAATGACTAATAAAAATAAATAAAATAAAATTCATAAATAAATAAAGTGATGGACCCTGTGAGGTGCTCGGCAGGCAGCCTGGCACAGAGAAAGTGTGCAGTAAATAAAAGGCCATTGTCCTTACCCTTAGCATAGACTTCAGGGCTACAGAGGAGTTGTCCAGGGAAGACCTGCCTCCTGGAAGATGAGAGATGAGGCACATGGGGAGTTGGAGATGGGTGTGGCCTGGGAAAGGCTGCCCTTGAATGAGTTGAATGGGTCCCCGGTGAGAGCCCCCAGGTGCTTATGAATGAGTTCCTGTGGAGGTCTCTAGGTCAGCCCAGTCAGTGGGAGAACTCTGGACTGGGAGGCCAGCAGTCCTGCCTCGAGGTGGGCCTGGACCAGCAAGCTCCCCACGGTGGACCTCTTCTATGAAGTGAGGCCACAGCCCCCTCTTGAGGCACGAAAGTTGTCCTGTGGCCTAATGTGTGGATCCCCAGGGCCAGCTAGCTGGAAGTCTAGACAGGGCTGGCTTTTCATGCCCACTGCTGGCAGCTTCAGGAACAACAAGCACCCACTTCCCCTCCTGCCTTGACATCAGGCAGTGTTGCTGGTGAGGGCAGCCCACGTGGCCACCTGTGCCCTTCCTGCCCTCGGTTCAGACCCCCAGTGGCTTCTCCCTCCCCTTCAAGTTCCTGGAAACTGTCCCCACGACGCCCACATGCTCACAAACACAGAGATGTGGACAAGTGCTCAAGGGCAAACACTCTTTTTTTTTAAATTGATTTTTATTGGAGCATAGTTACTTTACAATGTTGTATTAGTTTCCTCTGTACAGCAAAGTGAATCAGTTATACGTATACATATATCCCCTCTTTTTTAGATTTCCTTCCCATTTAGGTCACCACAGAGCACTGAGTAGAGTTCCCTGTGCTATACAGTAAGTTCTCATTAGTTATCTATTTTATACATAGTAGTGTATATATGTCAGTCCCAATCTCCCAGTTCATCCCACCCCCCCATCCCTCAAACACTTTTATCTGCACATGACATCACAACCACACACAGATATACCCATGTTCAAAGTCACATTAAAACTTTCAGGGACCCTATTCACTTTTACTTCATGGACCCCTTTCTCCATTAAAAAAAAATAATAAAAGTTATATTTTACAAAAACAAAATTATATTTTACAACTATGTTGGTGTAAATAACAGATATCATCCAGGCTGGATTCATTATTATACAATTCATTGTTATTATATTCTCTTTATTTCTTATTTTAAAATAAATTAAAATGAAAACATTTTCATAGGCTCCTGAAACTATCACAGGCCCTCAGCACTAAGCCTCCTGAGGAGATCTGACGGAGAAGTCAGCCCCACCAGTGAGCATGTGTGAATTCACACACATCTAGCTCCAAAAAGTGCCCACTCTATTATTAATATCTGTCACTGGGGCTTCCCTGGTGGTCCAATAACCAGGTTAAGAATCCACACTTCCACTGCAGGGGGCACAGGTTCGATCCCTGGTTGGGAAACTAGGATCCCGCAAGCTGTGTGGTGTGGCCAAAACAAACATAGTAAAACCTGTCATTTACGGTCACCCTTTATGTGCCAGGCACTAAGTGAAGTGCTTTCCATGAATTATCTCTTTTTTAAATATTTATTTATTTTATTTTTATTTATTTGGCTGTGCCAGATCTTCATTGCGGCACACGGGATTTCGTTGTGGCGTGCGGGAGCTTTTAGTTGTGGCATGTGGGATCTTTAGTTGCGGCATGTGGGATCTAGTTCCCTAACCAGGGATCGAACCTGGGTCCCCTGCATTGGGAGCATGGAGTCTTAACTGCTGGACCACCAGAGAAGTCCCTCCATGAATTATCTTATTTTTATTTATTTTATAGACAGGGAAACTGACATTCAGAGAGGAGAAGTGATTTGCCCTGGGTCACACAGCCAAGGTCTGCGTGACCCCAAAGCCTGTGTTCTAGTCCTCTCCTCAGGGGTCTGCTTGGTGCCTGATCCCAGGGGAGCACCAAATGTTTGGCAGGACAAATCTGCCCCACAGAGGGTGCAGTGTAATGCTCACTCCCGTGCCCACAGACTCACCCGGACACACACACCGCCCCCTGCCCTGGCAGTGCTCTGCAGTGAAAGCCCCAACCTGGTTTCCAGCCCCAGCCCCGAGGCAGCGAGACTGGTTAAGCGTATCCTCATCCAGCACAGGCTCTCCTCGCCCTCCATGGAGCCAGGTGTCCCAGGCCACCTCCAGCCCCAAGGTACCACCTTTCCTGAGAGCTGGCAGTGAGGGTGAAGGGCTGAGATTGGGGCAGAGGAGAGGAAAGGGCCACAAGCTGGGATCTTTTCCCATGTGAGTTTCTGCCATTTACTGGGTATCCAGGGATGCAGACCCTCCCCCGACCTTCAGGAGCTCCATTTGAGTGTTTGTTATTATTTTTTCATTATTATGAATTTCCTTGCTTATTAATGGAGGTGAAAATAGCACCTGCTTTCCAGGACTGTTGAAAAGGTCCAATGACATGAGTACAGTCTTTATTGCAGTGCCTGGTGCCAAGTGAGCAAATTAGAGCTGGTTGTGTTAATATTATTCCTACCTCTGTAATCCGGTGAGATGATGAAAGCATGATTTAGGGCAGAGGAGGTGTAGCCACCTTAGGAGAAAGGACAGAAATGATAGACATGGAGTGATGTGGGTGACCGTGTCAGAGAGAGGATCAGCCTACCAGGCACCCACAGATTTTGAACCAAGTGGTCAGGAGATGGTCAAGGGGGGTCCCATAGGATTAAGCCCATCTGGAGGAGTCAGCAGGACATCAGGCACAGGACAGGAGCAGCAGCCCTACATTTGGCCGATCTGAGGGGACCACCCATCCCCGTTTGCTCAGGATGGTCCTGGTTTTAGCACTGAAAGTTCTGCATCCCGAGAAACACCTCAATCCCAGGCAAGCAGGATGGTTGGTCCCCCTAGAACACGCAGTGGTCACAAGGCGCCCACTATAACCAGCACTGGGCTCAGACCCAGCCATGGGCCTCTTGTCCTCTGGCTGAGGGAAGCTGAAGCATGCCGACAACCACCCCCTGGCATGACACATGGTGGAATGCCCCTCCTCAGATAATAATCACACTGCCCTTTGTTGCTCCAAGCTCTGGTTCTGGATCCACAGGGATCAGGGAGTACCTCCGGTTTCCAGGGAGTACTCTCGATTCTGAGAAATTAGAGGGTGAACTCTGGCCGGACTGACTTCCCAGCTCCTGGAATCTCACAGTTCTGTTCCACGGGCCTTTGCACCACCTGGCACCCTTTTCCCTCCTTTGGGACTCAGCTGGAAGGCCACATCCTCCAAGGAGCCCTCCCTAACTCCTGCATGCGGCGGGGGGGGGGGGGGGGGGGGGGGGGGGGGGGGGGGGGCTGTGTCCCCAGCGCCCCCTAGTGTCCCACTGTATGTTTCCTGGTCGTCCGCAGCAAAGTACCACAAACTGGGCGGTTTAAACAACAGAAATTTATTCTCTCACAGTTCTGGAGACCAGAAGTCCAAAATCAAGGTGTCATTGGGACCATGCTTTCTCTGAAGGCTCCAGAGGAGAATCTGGCCCACGCTTTTCTCTTAGCTTCGGTGCTGCCAGCAGCCCTTGGTGTTCCTTGACTTGTAGGTGCTCTACTCTAATCTCTGCCGTCATCTTCACATGACCTTCTCCCTGTATGTCTGTGTCTCTTGTCCTCTTCTTATAAGGACACAAATTATATTGGATTAAGGTCCGCTCTTATCCAGTATGACCTTGTCTTAAATTGATTACATCTTCAAAGATCTCATTTCCAAATAAGGCCATATTCACAGGTACCAGAGGTTAGGACTTGGACATATCCTTTTGGAGGACACAATTCGAGCCATAACACACATTTTTGCACTTGTCAGGAAATACTTGCTGGATAATGAAGGAGACAGTGTTTGTGGGCATCTCTCACCAGGCCTGATCCACACTGTAGTCTCAGCGCTATGCCAGGGCCTGGCCAGAGAACATGCTTGGCAGAAGCTGAGGATGGAGTGAGGAACAGAGGAGGAATTGCCCCACCTTTGGACAGATGGCTAGTTTTCAGGGCTCTGAGATGCTTTGAAGGACCTTAGAGGAAGAGGCTAGGTTAGGAGGGGTTTAGAAGGGACTAGGCTAGGGAGTTGCCTAGTTTAGGCCAGACATTTCTTACAAGCAGGTGCCAACAGCTCTCTACTTCCTAGAATCTTCTAGTGTGGACAAGCCTGAGCATTTACATATTAAAATATCCATTACTGGTTTATAAATTACTCTCCTTTTATTTCCCCTCTCTAATAAAATTCGAGCGTTGTACTGATAGTTATGAAATGGTGTGAACAGGTAGGTTATATTGGACTTCCGGTTTCCAGTCCGGCACATAA
Organism: Pseudorca crassidens; assembly: GCF_039906515.1. Lineage (NCBI taxonomy): Eukaryota > Metazoa > Chordata > Mammalia > Artiodactyla > Delphinidae > Pseudorca > Pseudorca crassidens. The sequence goes on from NC_090302.1 coordinate 7,353,435, forward strand.
GGAGCTTAGAAGTAGTTATTCTGTCCTTATGAATAAAAAGCTGAGCAAAGTGAAATATCAACACCTCTCCTTAGATCCATCGGAAAAATGAGGCCACAGGGCAAACCGCTGCCGCCTGTGTGTGTACGTGTTGTCTAAGGCTGCTTTCCCACTACAGCAGCAGACTTGAGAAGCTGCAACAGACTGTCTGTCCTGTCAAGCCTAAAATATTTGCACTGGCCCAATGCAGAAAACGTTTGCTGGCGCTGCTATAGGATAAGGAGAGTGAATAAGGAGAACAACTAACAGACAGGAATGGTGAGTGTGGCTAGGGGACAGCAAGCGAAACGGACAGTGGCAGGATATCCCCGGCACAGGAGGCCTCACGTCTGATTTAATACGGCCTCATGGTACATGGTAAAGACTTTGGATTTTATTCTTAGTATGAGGATTTAGAAAAAGAAAAGCAGAATCTGGAATCCAGGAGCTGTCTGGCACCTACAGATTTGGTCTTGTGTTGCACCTGAACAATTTCGCGGAACATCGACATCAGACAAAGCCATTCTGTGACCTTGAGGAATCAAGACAAAAACAAGACCCCTGGGGCTTCCCTGGTGGCGCAGTGGTTGGGAGTCCGCCTGCCAATGCAGGGGACGCGGGTTCGTGCCCCGGTCCAGGAGGATCCCGCATGCCGCGGAGCAGCTGGGCCTGTGAGCCATGGCCGCTGGGCCTACGCGTCCGGAGCCTGTGCTCCGCAGTGGGAGAGGCCACAACAGTGAGGGGCCGCGTACCAAAAAAAAAAAAAAAAACAAGACTCCTCCATAATCATGTCTAAACACAGACAAACCCAAATATTATTGAAGCCACACAACACGAAGCACACCCCTCTCCTGGCTAATCCGAGGGACTGCAGCTTCCTTACCAATGATAACTAGTCACACTCTAGCCTGCCCTCCCTATAAATAAAATTATTGAGATCTCCAACCATAAAATTATCCCTGCTTCTGAAAGCACCAATCCAGAGCAAAGTCCCGCTCCTTGGGCCCTCACCCAAATCACCCCACCAAAGTCCAAATCCTAAACTAGTTCTTTTTTTTTTCTTTTGAGGAGCGAATTGTTTGTTTTAAATTTTTATTGGCATACAGTTGACTTACAATGTTGTGTTAGTTTCTGCTGTGCAGCAAAGTGAATCAGTTATACATATACATATGTATCCACTCTTTTTTAGATTCTTTTCCCATATAGGTCCTATAATAAGTTCTAAGACCCTTTCACTGAGACACTCCATGGTTCCCTGGTGTGCATTTTCCCTTACTGGACAACCAGGGAAGTCCCTATACATTCTTTTTTTAATATTCCTTTCCATTATGGTTTATCCCAGGAGATTGGATATAGTTCCCTGTGCTATACAGTAGGACTTTGTTGTTTATCCATCCTAAATGTAATAGTTTGCATCTACCAATCCCAAACTCCCAGTCCATCCCTCTCCCTATCCCCTCCCCCTTGGCAACCGCAAGTCTGATTTCTATGTCCGTGAGTCTGTTTCTGTTTCATAGGCAGGTTCATTTGTGCCATATTTTAGATTGCACGTATAAGTGACATCATATGGTATTTGTCTTTCTCTTTCTGACTTACTTCACTTGTATTGCAATATGATAATGTCTGGTTACATCCATGTTGCTGCAAATGGCATTATTTCATTCTTTTTTATGGCCGAGTAGTGTCTCTTTAGTCTTTTAATCTAGAACAGTCCCCCTCACACCCAGACACCCACTTCTTTTTTAGGGCTGTATTCTGACCCCCTTGGAGGAGAGAGAGAAGGAAAGAAGGAAGGAAGAAAAGGAGGGAGGGAGGAAGGAAGGAAAAGTCTCAGATGCAGTGCAGTTCTCAGAGAGTTCCAGGAAAGCCAGTGGGAGTCCTTGAGAGGGCCACATCTCCCGGCAACAGCTTGCCTCACTGTCCTTTGGGCACTGGCTGGGAGCAGCCCTTGGAAGCACGGCCTCTGTGCTAAGGATGGGGATGGATTTCTGAGCACAGCCGTCCCCTCTGCCACTTAGGCTCCTGGCAGTGCAGAGACACATCCCCATGGCCACTACCAGGGCACTGACTTTTTTTTAAACCTTGGAAATTTTAAAAAATAGCTTTATTGAAATATAACACACGTACCATTCAACCTTAAAGTGTACCATTCAGTGGTTTTTTGTATATTCACACTTGTGAAACCATGATCACAATCTAATTTTAGAACATTTTCATCACAGCAAAAAGACACCCGTACCGGGACTTCCCTGGTGGTCCAGTGGTAGAGAGTCCGCCTTCCAATGCAGGGGACGCGGGTTCGATCCCTGGTCAGGGAACTAAGATCCCACATGCCATGGGGCAACTAAGCCTGCGCCCCACAACTACCGAGCTCTCATGCCTTAACTAGAGCCCACATGCCGCCAACAACAGAGCCCATGCGCCCTGGAGCCTGCGCGCCACAACTAGAGAAGAGAAAACCCGCACACTGCATCTAAGACCTGACGCAGCCATAAATAAATAAATAAATAAATCTTAAAAAAATAAAAGACACCCGTACCCATTAGCAGTCGTTCCCCACGCTCACCTCCCATGCCACTCCCAGCCCAAGGCAAACACTAATCTACTCTCTGTCTCTCTAGATTTGCCTGTTGCATATCGATGGAATCGGTGCAATTTGTGGCCTTTGGTAATGGGCTCCTTTTACTTAGCATAACGTTTCAAGGTTCATCCATGTTGTAGCGTGATTCAGTGCTTCATTCCCTCTTATTGTCAAATGACATTGTTAAATCATATGGATTTACCACATTTTGTTCATCAGTTGGTGGACATTTAGGTTTGTTTCCACTTTTTTGACTCTTAGGAGTAATGCTGCTTATGAATATTCATGTACAGGATTTTATGTGGACATATTTTTTTTCATTTCTCTTGGATGTATACCTAGGAACAGAATTGCTGGATCATATAGTAACTCTATGTTTAACATTTTGAGGAACTTCTAGATGGTTTTCCACAGCAGCTGCACCATTTTACATTCCCAGAAGCCATATACAAGGGTTCCAATTTCTCACCATCCTCGAAACACTTGTCGTTATCTGTCTTATTTGTTATAGCCATTCTAGTGGATATGAAGTGGTATCTTAATGTGGCATTTACCTAATGACTAATGATGTTGAACATCTTTTCATGTGCTTACTAGCCATTTATATCTCTGGAGAGATTCAGATTTATGATTTGCAGATATTTTCTCCCATACTGTGGGTTTTCTTTTCACTTTCTTAACGGTATCCTTTGAGACACAAAAATGTCTATTTTTTTTTTTTTTTTTTTTTTGCGGTACGCGGGCCTCTCACTGTTGTGGCTTCTCCCATTGCGGAGCACAGGCTCTGGACGCGCAGGCTCAGTGGCCGTGGCTCATGGGCCCAGCCGCTCCGTGACATGTGGGATCTTCCCAGACCAGGGCACGAACCTGTGTCCCCTGCATCGGCAGGCGGACGCTCAACCACCGCACCACCTGGGAAGCCCCAAGGCATTCACTTTTTTATTTATGTCTGTTGAGTTTCTTTTAATCTATAACGCTCCAGGCTTTTTTTTTTTTTTGGCTGCGTTATGTCTTTGTTGCTGCGCAGGGGCTTTCTCTAGTTGTGGTGAGCAGGGGCTACTCTTTGTTGCAGTGCATGGGTTTCTCCTTGCAGTGGCTTCTCTTGTTGCAGAGCACGGGCTCTAGGTGCACGGGCTTCAGTAGTTGTGGCACTCGGGCTCAATAGTTGTGGCCCGCAGGCTCTAGAGTGCAGGCTCAGTAGTTGCGCTGCATGGGCTTAATTGCTCCACAGCATATGGGATCTTCCCAGACCAAGGATCAAACCCGTGTCCCCTGCATTGGCAGGTGGATTCTTAACCACTGTGCCACCAGGGAAGTCCCAGGCTTTTTTTTCCTCTTGCATTTTATTTGTTGAAGAAACAGGGTCATTTGTTCTATAGAGTTTCCATCAGTCTGAATTTGTTAATTGCATCTCCATGGTGTAATTTAACATTTTCTTCTGTCCCTTGTATTTTAGTAATCCAGAGGCATGGTCTGCTTTAGATTTGGTTTTAGCACAGCAATAATTTGCAGGTGATATGTGTGTTTCCAGAGTCAGAACGTGTAAGGTTGACTCTGTCTGCAATGTTAGGGGCCATCCATAATCTTCAATTGGATTTTTTTTTTTTTTTTTTTTTTGGCTGCCACGTGGTATGCAGCATCTTAGTTCCCCAACCAGGGATCAAACTCTTACACTCTGTATTGGGAGCGCAGAGTCTCAACCACTGGACCACCAGGGAAGTCCCTGGATCTTTTTTATTTGGCTGTGTTGGGTCTTCATTGCTGCACGCGGGCTTTCTCTAGTTGTGGCGAGCAGAGGCTACTCTTCATGGCAGTGTGCGGGCTTCTCATTGCAGCGGCACACGGGATCTTCCCGGACCAGGGCTCAAACCCGTGTCCCCTGCATTGGCAGGTGGATTCTTAACCAGTGTGCCACCAGGGAAGGCCCTGGATCTTTTTTTAATTAGAGGTGATTTACATTTTGAAAGGGTCACTCTGGTTGCTGGGGGGGAAGGGGTCCCAGGGTTTCAAGGACTGAAGGATAGCCATGCAACAAAGCACTTGCTGCCATGCCTGGCACACAGGGACTACTCAATAAATATTAGCACTTACTGTTGTTGTTGTTATTAGAGCTGTGTGGGGGGGCACCCAAATCCTGAGCTCAGAGCCATTTTCTGGCCAGGGCATTCTCCTCTCTTCTCCTCTGCCCTTGGAGGAGACGTCGTCAGTGCCCCATGGCTCTGGGAGGCATGTTCAGGAATGCGGCGGCCATCTATTTGCACCTGGTGGGGCCCTTCCGGGGAAAGAAGTCTGGAGCTTCGCTCGCCCGGTGTTTGCATCAGACTGTAAGTGCTCTAGCCCCTCGTGCTCTGCTGCTTGCGTGCCCCAGGGGTCCTGGGATCTGGCTTGGTTCCGGCTTCAAAGCTGTGCATGAGCCTCCTCTTTCAGGAGACCTTCTCTGACTGCAGCCTGGATGTGGGCCTCTCCCTTGCCCTTGCTTCTAATCTAGAACTTGTAGCTATGCATCTGAATGGTCTCCTTGGAGCTGCTGCCTCCCCATCACCCCGTGTGCCCAGCCCAGTGTTTGGTACACAGTAGGTGCTTCATAAATGTTGGCTGAATAAATACATTATGCATAAGCTCAAGAACAGGCACTGGTTCCTCACTTATCCAAGTAGTGTGTGACATACTCAAAGCTCACTCCATTGAGCACCCCAAGTTTCTAGAGTCCCCCCTTTTTTATCTTCTTCCTGAACTCATTCAACTCCATCCACCCCCTTTGCTCTCTCTCTGTGCCCCTCCACCCCTCTACTCCTTCGCCCACCCCAGCCCTCCGCAAACTCCCTCACTCCAACCTCTACCCACCTACCCCCACTGCCCCGACTCATCTTCACTTTATTTTTTTAAGTATGATGCGTACCCGATTCAAACGTAATTCCTTATATCATTGAACCTATAATGCCATCAATATTAAGATGCACTGTTATTTTATGGACTAGTAAGTGGGGAAATTGCCAGTTAAACTCGTGCTATAGATTCTAAGACACATCTGAAAGTGCAATGTGCAAACAATACACATATCAGAGTCAGTCAAACATGGTATGCTCTCCATACAAGAAACTTAGAAACAGAGAAGAGTGCACTTATGATTAAATCACCTGTAATTCCACCACTCAGAGAGAACCTTTCTTAACATTTGGTATGTTTCCTTCTAAATTTTTTTCTATTCACATATGGTCATAAAAATATATATATACATACAAATATATATTAGGGTATATTTTAAAAAATATAATCATCCCGTGCATGCTATTTTGTAGCCTGTTTTATTGATATTGAGATATCATATTTACAAACATTCCTCTAAAATGTAATTTTCTCCCACATTTTTTAATCATAAAAATAAAACCTTTATTTTAGAAAATTTGGAAAATACGAAAATTATAAGGAAGAGAAGAAAAATATCTGTCAACTAACCAACTAAAGATAATCACTGCTGACTAACACTTGGGTGATAACATGATTTTCCCTGGCAGGGATCACGCTCTCATTTTTAACTATTTTGACATGTTCTGAGTGCCAGACCTGGTGAGAGGTGTCAGGGACAGGGCTGCCAATGTTAGCAAAGCACCTACTAGGTGTCAGCCCCATGCTGGGCTCTCTGCAAATCATTCCCATCAGCAAGACTCCCAGGTGATGGAAAAGCCTGGCCTGTATACAGACGGTCCCCATGCCCTTATCCAGGGCAGGGGCCAGACACTAGGAGCGCTGCTGTTGCCACCACCCTGACCAGGGTCCTGTCCAGCTCCTCCTCCAACCTTGGGGAAGTCCCTGAATCTCTTTGAGCTTCAGTGTCCTCATCTTTACATGGGGATTATCCTGGTCCCTCTGATAGACGTGCTGTGGGGACTAAGCCTATGAGGAACAGTGGGGGCTCACTGTTAGATACAGCTGTGGCCCCACCACCTGCCGGCCATCTGAGACTCCAAGCCACAGGACCAGGAGGCTGGGAGGGACCACAGAGCCTATGCCCCTATTATACTGATGGAGAGACTGAGGCCAGGGGAGCTAAAGCACCTGTGCAATGTCACCCAGCCAAGGCGGGCTTAGGACCTGAGTTTGGTGGTTCTCAGGCCTGGCCAGTGTCTGCACACCTGCGGGTGAGGGGGAAGCTGGCCTGGAAGGAACATAGGGAAGGGGAGGGGAGGTCCCCTGAGCCCCCTAGGACCGAGCAAGTGTCCTCTTTGCCTGAGTCAGAACGTGGCCTCGTCTCAAACAGCCCTGAGTCTGAGTGTATCTGTTGTATGACCTTGAACACATCCCTCTCCCCGCTCTCCCTCCTCCATCTTCTTATCTGTAAAACGGGACCAGCCAGGTGGTCCTGAGAAGTCAAAGGAAGAGCTTAGCGAGAAGCTGCTGTAGTCACTGTCACCACGATCCTTCCCGTGCTCTGCTCTCCCCCTTCCTCCTGCCCCTCCTCCTCGGCCCCAGCCCCTCCTGGGTCAAACTTTAGCTTGATGGAATCCAGGCTGTGTGCCAGGACACGTGGACCCTGGGCTGGCAGGTGGGCGAGTCCAGGCTGCTGGAGTGGGAGGAGCTGAGCTGGGCGGTGGGAGACCCCGCCCCCCTGTCTTGTCTGGGAGCCCTGCTCTCCGCCTCCCGCCTGGAGGAGTGGACACCAAGGCTGTGGCCCCAGAGAAGCTGCCTCCCGGGCAGGCCCAGGCTGCTGGGCCTCCACCACTGACCCTCCGTTTGTTCTGTCTTCAGCTCGTCATGACCAAACAGCTGCAGGCTCGAAGGCTGAATGGGATCGACCACAACCCATGGTGAGCTGGGCGGGGCTGGGGAGGGGTGTGGGGGTCCCCTGGGCTCAAGGGCAGGGCAGGGCTGGCGGTCTCTGGATTGGCAGTAACTCAGTGGTACCCAGGACGGCCGCGCACTCGGACGGGGGAAGATTTGTAGCCACAGCTCCTGAGAGGTGAGAACCCCAGCAGCCAGCTTAGGTTCGGATCTCAGCCTCGCCCTGCTTGGCTGTGGCATTTGGGGCCGGTGACTCGCCTGCTCTGAGCCTCAGTTTCCCATCTGGGAAATGGAGTTAATTCCCTTTCCCTTGAAGGGCCTGGGAGGATGAGGTGACATACTATGTGAGCGATGGCCGTTACCCAGGCATTACCCAGGCACCAGGCTGAGGGCTTTCCAGGCTACTACAGAACAAGCTAAGCTAAGGATATAAGAAGGTAAGACACGGGCAGCTCCTCACCAGCGCTTACAGAGGTTGACATCGTTTCTTTATTGACCTGTTCTAAATATGAGAGGCATGTGTGCCCCTTGTCACCCGTGATTCAGTGGATGCACTGGAAGGTGTGTGAGAAAGATTTAATGACCTTCCCGCTTCCCCCCAACCCCTGCTCCTGGCCCGCTCTACCTTTGGCCAAGGGCATTGAGCCACCTCTATACGTTAAAAAAAAAAAAAAAATCATTGGCTGTTGTTTTTACCAAAAAGAGAACCATTTTTTCTTTCAAACTCCCCTGCTGTACAACGCTTTGTGTTTTGCAAACATCTTCCACCTCCATCTTCTCCTCTGATGCTCCATGGTGTTTGGGATGGGGGAGCCAGGCCCAAAGGCCCTATAGGGTCCGGTTGCCCTCTAGGTTGGGCCTCCAGGGTCCTGTTCCCCAGGCTGCCACACTCTGTCCTCTCTGTGAGGCAGGTGGGCAGGCTTGTGGCCCATTTTTCACATAAGGTAAAGGCTAACTCCGAAGGAGGAAATGACTGGCTGGGAGAGACAGGAAGAATCTTTCCCGACTCACAGACCCAGCAGAATCTTGAACCCGTCACACCCATTGTACAGAAGGAAGGACTGAGGCCAGGAGAGGCTAAGTCTCATGCGAAGGCAGGGCAGAGCAGGAGCTGGCCTGGGAGGAATGCACGGGACAGCAGAGGAGTGCCAGGAGGGATGAGGGCCATGAAAGGTCCCAGGTTCCTGCTGACCCCAGGGTGGTGGCCTGAGGATCAGGACCCTAGAGGCCCAACCCACAGGGCAGCTGGTCTCCATAGGGTATTGGAGCCTGGCTCCCCTGTCCCAGCCACCATGGAACATCCACCACCTGATTTTGCATCTCAGCTCTGCCTTAGCGGCTGTGTGACTCTGGGCAGGTCACTGGCCTCTCTGAGCTTCAGCAACTCTGTCTTCAGAGACACTGTGGCGCTCTGGAGAGAAAATGACCAATTTTAGACATAATGATATTTATTGTTATGCAAATTCAACTCCACCCAGCCTGACCCCTCTGCCCCCAACCAACCTGGAACCGCATACTAGCCTCTTCAGCCTCTCAGCCTCTCTTCCAGTTTCCCTGAACAGGTAGCCATTAGGCAGGGCCAGAAGAAAGGTGGTCAGGGGCCAGAGACGGCAGATGGCAGGCCCCAGTCTTGTCCAGGGTAATCGTCAAGCGCAGAACTGGTGCTTCAGACACCAAAGGCTGGCAGTGCTAACTGGGAGACGTTGGGCAAGTCGCCCGAACCCCAGCTTCTCCGTCCCCCCTGTGATCAAGGAGCAGAACATGCCTCATAGACTATCAGAGATGATGTGAGCAAGCATTTCAAAGTGTGGTGCTGAGAGACACATGAACGGGTCATGAAATCCATTTCGGGGCGCTCAACAAGTATTTCTACTGACTAGAGTAGAATAGGATGGGAAATACTGCAGTGGATCACACCGGAAGGAGAAAGTTGAGTCCATGTTTGTGCTCTACAGAGCTTGGGATGTAAAAGTGATTTCTTACTATGGATCGTGGTAGAAAGTTGGAAAGCCCCTGGGCTAAGACATGTGATCAGCATGGAACCAGTTATGACCACGAACAGATCTCCGGACCAGGGTGGATGCTGATTATGCAGTTTTTCTAGAAGGAACCCAACGCCTTGCTCACCCTGCCCTGGAAGCAAGCGGAAGTCCAGGTCGGGGTGGAAGGTTGGGCTGGTACCCACTCTCTATTTGTTGCCCAGGGTGGAGTTTGTCAAACTGGCCAGTGAGGCTGATGTCGTGAACTTGGGCCAAGGCTTCCCAGACTTCGCACCCCCAGACTTCGCCGTGGAAGCCTTTCAGCACGCCGTCAGTGGGGACTTCATGCTCAACCAGTACACGAAGGCATTTGTGAGTCTACCAGCCCCTCTGGAGGGGTCCCTGGACATGGACCTCTGAGGAGGTCCCGGGGGAGGACAGAGCAGATCTTTTTGGGCAGCAGGCCCATCTGAGTGTCAGGGTTCATGGGGCAGAGCGCCGGGAATTCAGTCTGGCCGTGGTTCAGTGTTCACTGACTGTCTCCTTTGTTCCAGTCCCTGGAACAGTTCATGGTCTGGGGGAAAGACAGGTAAAAAAGCGTGAGCCAGGAGCTCATGGTCTAGTGGGAAAAGCAGACCAAAACCCAAAACAATAGCAGAAGACAAAGGTAGCTGATATGCTGTGATGGAGGAGAATGGGGTACTTGGGAGCAAGAAGGAGGGAATGAGACCTGGGAGATCAGGGAGGGCTTTCTGAAGGAGGTGACACCTAAGCTTAACCCTGAAAGACAAGCTGCTGATTGTTTTGACTCTAAATCCGAAGTCTTTCTGTGAAGAACCACAGAGTAAATATTTGCCGCCTTGGAGCTTTTCTTAAACTTTGATGTGCATCTCATCGCCCTGGGGGAAAGTTCCCTCCAGTGCCACCACCCAGAGATAACCACTGCTAATGGTTTGCTACTTTGCTGAGTGTTTAGACTTTTGAACTTTTAACTTTTATAAATTTATTTATTTTATTTTTGGCTGCGTTGGGTCTTCATTGCTGCACCTGGGCACTCTCTAGTTGCTGCAAGCAGGGGCCACTCCTCGTTGCCATGCGCGGGCTTCTCACTGTGGAGGCCTCTCTTGTTGCGGAGCACGGGCTCTAGGCACGTGGGCTTCAGTAGTAGTGGCACACAAGCTCAGTAGTTGTGGATCACGGGCTCTAGAGCACAGGTTCAGTAGTTGTGGTGCACGAGCCCAGGTGCTCCGCGGCATGTGGGATCCTCCCGGACCAGGGCCCAAACCCGTGTCCCCTGCATTGGTAGGCGGACTCTCAACCACTGCGCCACCAGGGAAGTCCCCTGAACTTTTAACTTTTAAAAATGCTTGTATAAACACACACACATTCACATGCCCACACGTGAGATTTGTGTTTCTTAACACAAATGGACTCATACTCTAGTAATGTTCTATAACTTATTTCACTAAATAGTATGACATAGGCATCTTTCCATGTCAAAACAGCCTCATTCTTTTTTTTAATTTATTTTTTATTGAAGTATAGTTGAATTACAATGTTGTGTTAATTACTGCTGTACAACAAAGTGACTCAGATACACATTCTTTTTCATATTCTTTTCCATTATGGTTTATCATAGGATATTGAATATAGTTCCCTGTGCTATATAGTAGGACCTTGTTGTCTATCCATTCTATATATACCAGTTTGCATCTGCTAATCCCAAACTCCCCATCCAACCCCCTCCCATCCCCCTCCCCCTTGGCAACCACCAGTCTGTTCTCTATATCCCTGATTCTGTTTCTGTTTCATAGATAGGTTCATTTGTGTCATATTTTATATTCCACATATAAGTGATATCATATGGTATTTGTCTTTCTCTTTGTGACTTACTTCACTTAGTATGATAACCTCTAGTTGCATCCATGTTGCTGCAAATGGCATTATTTCATTCTTTTTCATAGCTGAGTAGTATTCCATTGTGTATATGTACTCCAGTAGCCTCATTCTTTTTGATGGCTGCATAGTATCCGATTGCCTAGATGTGCCATAATCTATTTACCCAGCCCTACACTGATGATCTGGTTTGGTTATCTCACTATTAAGCAATGCCACAGTGAATATCTCTTTGTGTATCCCTTTGTACACATATGTGAATATTTCTCTCAGATATATCCCAAGAAGTAAAACTAGAGAATCAAAGGGTGTAAGCATTTCAGCCTGTGCTGGATATTGTCAGATTGCCCTCTAGTAAGGTTTACTCACATACCCACCAACAGGCTGGTCTCAGAGCTGGCAGGAATGTTCATTCTTTTCATGTACATATTGGGCCTCAGGACTTTTTCTTTCATGCCTGACCTCGTTTTTTTCATTTGGGTGTATATCTTTGTCTTATTGCTTTGAAAGAGCTCTTTATATATTAAATATCTTATTTCTTTCTCTTATGTTGCAGTGTTCCTCTCTTTGTCTTTTAACTTTGCTCATGGGATATTTTGGTGTACAGAAATTTTTCATTTTTATGTAGTCAATTCTGGTTTAGTGAATTATTTAGTTAAGTTCTAGACCTTAGGTTTCAGTCCCTTGGCTTAGCCTGGAGTGTTTTTTTTTGTTTGTTTGTTTGTTTGGGTTTTTTTTTTTGCGGTATGTGGGCCTCTCACTGTTGTGGCCTCTCCCGTTGCGGAGCACAGGCTCCGGACACGCAGGCTCAACAGCCATGGCTCACGGGCCCAGCCACTCCACGGCATGTGGGATCTTCCCGGACCGGGGCATGAACCCGTGTCCCCTGCATCGGCAGGCGGACCCTCAACCACTGTGCCACCAGGGAAGCCCAGCCTGGAGTGTTTTATAAGTGTCCTCAACAAACAAGCGTACAGATCCAATCTTCCTCTCAAAGTGGGGTGCTTCCAAAGCTGCAACATAAAGTCCTGTTCCTGCACTTCAACTGGCATGACCTTGGGAAAGTCATTTTCTTTCTCTGGCTCACTGTTTTTCTACCAGTCAAATGGTAGGGATCAAATAATACCTCTTTTGCAAGGCTGCCAAGAGGATTAGATGGCACAAAAGTACTACTTAAACTTAGAGGGAGGTGTTTAAAGTGTGGAGTTCCTGCTATTTTGAGGGCTCTGTTGCACTGTGCTCCACGAAGGCATACACTCTGTCTGGTTTCCCACTGATCCCAGCCCTGGATGCTGGGCCTGGCACAGAGCAGGCTTTATGGCATGTGCTGGCGATGGAGATGAAAGAACTCACCCCACAGGAACTGACTCTGCCCCAAGGCTTGCTGCTGGAAGATGCTAGAATTGCCTGGATGCATCTGAGTGGGAGGCTGGGCCCAGGCTGAACCAGGCCGCTGACCCCTGCTGTCCCGGCAGGGTTATCCACCCCTGACGAAGATCCTGGCCAGTTTCTTCGGGAAGTTGCTGGGACAGGACATAGACCCGCTCAAGAACGTGCTGGTGACTGTGGGTGCCTATGGGGCCCTGTTCACAGCCTTTCAGGCCCTGGTGGACGAACGAGACGAGGTGAGTGGGCAAGGCCAGGGCTGGGTGGGGGTGAAGGGTCAGGGTGGTGCCGACCCCAGCCAATCTGATCCTTGTACCAGGTCATCATCATCGAGCCCTTTTTTGACTGTTATGAGCCCATGACATTGATGGCAGGGGGTCGCCCTGTGTTTGTGTCCCTGAAGCTGGTAAGGATGCTGGTTGGGGTGTGGGTGGGCAGAGGGGTCCAAGGAGTGTGCTGGGTTGAACCCTGGGAGGTGGGAAAGAAGGAAGGAAGTGAAGGAGGGCAGTTTCTCCAGGATGAGGAGAGGGGTGTCCAGAGCCCGAGAGGAGAGACAGTGGGGAGAGATACCTGGGGGGAGGAAGGCTGACTTTCTAGAGATGAAAGTCATGTGGGTAAGTATTGCCACCCCCTCCCACCTCCTCTTGCAGAGCCCCAACCAGGATGGGGAACTGGATTCCAGCAGCAACTGGCAGCTGGACCCCACGGAGCTGGCCAGCAAGTTCACATCTCGCACTAAAGCCCTTATCCTCAACACACCCAACAACCCCCTGGGAAAGGTACCTGAGAGACCTCCTCTGGGGACCCCTCCAGATTGGCTCACGTCCCTGCTCTGTTACTCTTGTGCTGCCATGGGGCCTCAGTTTCTTTGTGAAGTGGGAGGACTACCTGCGATGGGCTCTGAGGACCGAAGCTCCCAGAGGTCCCAGGGCCTGGGGCAGGGATCCCCAGGGAAGGTATCAGGCCTCGGGTGGTGGAGCGGGCTGGACATCTCCATGACTTCCCCATGAACCTGGGCCAGTGACTTCACCTCTCCAGTTTTTCGTCTGGAAAATGGGAACATGACACAACTGATGTGAAGGAAGACCCAGGCTTCCACCTGTGTCTCTCCTTTACTGTCACACCATTATCACACTCAAAACGCTTCTGACACCAGATATGTGGTTTTTTTTCCCACACTAAGTAATTATGTGAGACCAGCTGGGTGTCCCACAAGTCAACTCAATTTAATTCAATTCTGACACTGTCTACCTGGCGATGGCGTCAGATCCCACAGGTTAAGGGCTCAGTCTCACAAGTCTGCCCCCCACCCCACTCCAGACACCAATCACAAGTCGAGGTTGTCACCTGTGCTGCTGACCTATGGTTGTAAATCTGAGGTGCCCACAACCCCCTCCTCGGTTCAATTAATTTGCTAGAGTGGCTCACAGGACTCAGGGAAACACCTACTTACAGTTACCAGTTTATTAAAGGATACGATAAAGGATACAGATGAACAACCTGATGAAGAGACATGTAGGGCGAGGTCTGGGAGGTTCCCGAGCACAGGTGCTTCTGTCCCTGTGGAGCTGGGGTGTGTCAAGCTCCTGGTACCTGGATGTGCTCACCCACCTGCAAGCTCTCTGAACCCTGTCCTATTGGGATTTTTATGGAGGCTTCAATTATCAACTCCATTTCCAGCCCCTCTGCCCTCTCTGGAGAAAATTCCAAACTTCCAATATGGCTTCGTCTTTCTGATGATCAGCCCCAATCCAAGAGCCCACTTAGAGTTGCCTCATTAGAACAAAAATGCTTCTAGTGCTCTTTTTTTTTTTTAATTTATTTATTTTTGGCTGCAGTGGGTCTTTGTTGTTGCGTGCAGGCTTTCTCTAGTTGCAGCGAGTGGGGGCTACTCTTTGTTGCGGTGCATGGGCTTCTCATTGTGGTGGCTTCTCTTGTTGCGGAGCACAGGCTCTAGGTGTGCGAGCTTCAGTAGCTGCAGCACTCGGGCTCCGTAGTTGTGGCATGCGGGCCCTAGAGCATGTGCGCTTCAGTAGTTGTGGCATGTGGGCTCAGTAGTTGTGGCTCACGGGCTCTAGAGCTTAGGTTCAGTAGTTGTGGCACACGGGCTTAGTTGCTCTGTGGCATGTGGGATCTTCCCGGACCAGGGCTCGAACCTGTGTCCACCACACTGGCAGGCGGATTCTTTTTTTTTTTTTTTGGTTATAAATTTATTTATTTATTTATTTATTTATTGCTGTGTTGGATCTTCGTTGCTGTGCACGGGCTTTCTCTAGTTGCGGCGAGCAGTGGCTACTCTTTGTTGCCATGCGTGGGCTTCTCATTACGGTGGCTTCTCTTGTTGTGGTTGTGGAGCACAGGTTCTAGGCGTGTGGGCTTCAGTAGTTGTGGCACGGGGACTCAGTAGTTTTGGCTTACGGGCCCTAGAGCACAGGCTCAGTACTTGTGGTGCACACTTAGTTGCTCCGCGGCATGTGGGATCTGCCCAGACCAGGGATTGAAGGCAGGCAGATTCTTAACCACTGCGCCACCAGGGAAGTCCACTTCTAGTGCTCTTATCACTTAGGAATTTACAAGAGTTTCCAGAGCCCTGTGTCTAGGTCAGGATCAAAGAGCAAATATTAGAACAAAAGGTGTTTCTAGTGCTCTTACCACTTAGTAATTTACAAGGGTTTTAGGAGTTCTGTGCCAGGAATTGGGGCAGATATATATATATATATATATATGTGTGTGTGTGTGTGTGTATGTATATATATATACATATATACATACATATATATGTATGTATATATGTATATACACACACACACACACACACACACATATATATATATATGTGTGTATTTTCTGTTATCTCACAACCAACTTCACAGGGTCACTGTTGCAGGGATAGGATGGGACAGAAAAGCCCTCAGCACCGGCTCTGGCCCTGTCTGTTCATCTCTCTAAGCAGGCCTCTCTGTTTGGGGATGGTCCCTGCAGGTGTTCTCCAGGGCAGAACTGGAGCTGGTGGCCAGCCTGTGCCAGCAGCATGACGTGGTGTGTATCACCGACGAGGTCTACCAGTGGCTGGTCTATGACGGGTGCCAGCACGTCAGCATCGGTGAGCCGAGCCGGCCAGGGTGCCCCCATACCCCTGGACATTTGTGGCAGGGCCTTGAGCCCAGTCTGGGTGTCAGCGCAGGCCTGTTGATTAGGACCGAGGAGTCTAGACCCACACAGGTCAGGTGACCTGGGGCAGTGACTTCACCTCTCTGAGGACAGGGGAACACATGGCATCTGCCTCCCAGGGTTGTCATGAGGGTGAGCTCAAATAAGTCGTGGGAGTAGCTTAGCACATGGTGGAGTCTGGAGCGTTGAGAGCCTGAGTGCCTGCTGGGGTCCAGCCCCCACCCCTCCCCTGCCCCCACCCCCATCTCAGCAGCTGCTTTCTTTGGCCTTGGGCAGCCACCCTCCCTGGCATGTGGGAACGCACCCTGACCATTGGCAGCGCTGGCAAGACCTTTAGCGCCACAGGCTGGAAGGTGAGTCAACGAGGGCGGGGGTGAACCCCCCCTCTACAATCCTTGGTAGGCGAGTCTGGCCTGGAAATCCAGAAGGGGTTTGGTCAGGCCCCGAAGAGCCTCACCTCCTACCTATGTTGCTGGTCCAGGTGGGCTGGGTCCTAGGCCCGGAGAGTCTGCTGAAGCACCTGCGCACCGTGCACCAGAACTCCATCTTCCACTGTCCCACACAGGCCCAGGTGAGGGGGGGGGGAGGGGGGGCAAGAAAGGAGTTCGGGCTGGCTCCAAGGTCAGGTCACACCTGACCTGCTTGTCCCTCCGCCCTCCCCAGGCTGCAGTAGCCCAGAGCTTTGAGCGGGAGCAACTGCACTTCGGCCAACCCAGCAGCTACTTTGTGCAGCTCCCACAGGCCATACAGCGCTGCCGAGACCACATGATACAGAGCCTGAAGTCTGTAGGCCTGAGGCCCGTGATCCCCCAGGGCAGCTACTTCCTCATCACAGACATCTCGGAATTCAGTGAGTGGGACTGGCCGGGCTGGGCCAGGTACAGAGCCCTGGAGGCTGCTCAGGGCTCAGCCTGGCCTCTGTCCCCCAGAGAGCAAGATGCCCAACTTGCCTGGAGCTGCAGATGAGCCTTACGACAGACGCTTTGTCAAGTGGATGATCAAGAACAAGGTGGGCTGGGCCTCTGCCAGGGCCGCTGTGTATGTTTTACAGGCTGTGCACTGCTAAAGGTGCCTGACCAGGGGGCTGATGCGCCAAAGTCCAGCCAGTCCTCTGCCTTGAGCCGTGGCACAGGGTTGCATCCACTTCAAGGAATGGGAAGCCTGTTTTCAGTTTGCTCAAATATGCCTTGTGGGCTGGCAGGAATTCTTGCCCTCTCAGGGCTTCAGTCTTCCCATCTGTACAGTGAGGAGCTGGCCCATTAACTCTGAGGTCCATCCAGCTCAGAGCTACGACTCTAAGACTTATTTCTTTTTTTTGCTTGTTTGTGGCGTTTTTTTTGTTTTGGCCGTGCCACATGGTTTACAGGATCTTAGTTCCCCGACCAGGGATTGAACCCGCGCCCTCAGCAGTGAAAGCGCAGAGTCCTAACCACTGGACCATCAGGGAATTCCCTAAGACTTATTTATTCTATGGCTCTGCCCTGACCTGCCTGGCTTGGAATGATGATTTGGGATGCTTTTCCTCTGACCTTGATGCAGCACTGGGAGGTGCTGCACTGAACTAATTTTCCTTCTCCTGTCTCATCACGGAACATCTCTGACCCCCTGGAGCCCCCCAGAGGCCTGCTGGGCTGTGGGGCCGCTGAGACATGGGCTTCCTCCTCCACAGGGCTTGATGGCCATCCCGGTCTCCATCTTCTACAGCGTGCCACATCAGAAGCTCTTTGACCACTATATCCGCTTCTGTTTCATGAAGGTAAAGGACAGGCCTGGGGGAGGGAAGACCTCCCCAAGCCTCCCCATGCCTCCTGCGGGTGTGGGGAGAGGGGTAGGACCAATCTGTGTTGGTGCAGGATGAATCCACGCTCCAGGCCATGGACAAGAAGCTACAGAAGTGGAAGGATGAGCTCAGGCCCTGACATCACCCCCTGGGCCCTGCATTGCCTGCTCCCTGCACACTCTGCAGGGCTCTGTCTTTGTCCAGGTTTCAGCCATTCCCAGGTTGGGGGTAGATGGTACTGGAGGATCTCTTCTCTGTAACACAGAATAACCTCAGGGAAGAGCCCCCCGTTTTGGTCTTGGGACAGTCAGGAGCACTTCCCCATGGCACATAGCTGTGTTCCTGTTGCAGAGGTGAAGGAGGCCTGACCGGGGCCTCTCCCTGGTCCTCCCTGTGCTGGGCTATATGGTCTTGGGTCCCCTCTGGCCTCCCCAGACTCAGCTGGGACTCAGAGGGCAGAGTTCAATAGTGTACTGACCTTGGGTCTTAGCACTGGCCTCAGCCTTGCACTGGCCCCAGCCTTGCATTGGCCCCAGCCAGGCCTCAGGCATCCCTCCCTTTCCTTATCTAAGCTTGATTTTGGAAAGTTGCCCTTAGGCTTGACTCTTCAAGCCAGTACTTTTGCCCATAATAAAGTTTTAAGTTATTCAAACTGTTATTGGCCGCTTCTCTCTGCTTCACACCCTGGTGCTGATTGCAGATGGGGGCTTAGTCAGAATGGAAGGCAACTCCCACCTCCCTGAACCTCAGATCCCAGACTCTCTTTGTACAAATGTGTTTTGAGGCCCAAAGAAGGGCAGGGACTTGGACCTTGTCTGAGGCCACCCAGTTAGTTAATGGTAAAACCAGGCCTAGGGGCTCAGATGGTATGTGTTACCGTTGTTGTTGGTGGTGGTGGTGGTGGTGGCGGTGGTGTGTGTGTGTGTGTGTGTGTGTGATGGGGGCCTCAGTTGAGTGTCTAACAGGGAAGACTCGGACAGTCACACCCCACAGGGGTCAGAGTCCAGGCCAGGATTGCCAGGGATTACAGAATTAGACAGAAGGGGAAAGGAATGTTTCCCCTAACATTTACTGCTCACCCCTGTATGCCGGGCACTTGGATGCGCACCATCTCATTAAAGGACCCTCTGAGACAGGAGTTACTGCCTCCATTTTACAGGTGAGGAAGCCGCTTTGGAGGTGAGGGGACTTACCTGAGGCCATCCAGCTGGTAAAAGGTAGAAATGAGATTTGATCCCAGGGGTGGGCCTCCCACTGGAAAGCAACACAACTCCTGAAATCATTTGGAAGGTGGTGCTGGGGAATTGTCTTGAAGTTGCATTTGCATAGCAAGCTCATGGGTTTTGCTCATATCACATATTTAATTGGGGAGCTGATGGGAACATATAGGATAATAAAATACATTTGGTCTTTGTCCCTGGTTCCTGGCACAGAGCTCCTAAAACCCTTGTAATTTCATGAGTGTTAGTAGTGTCTTTTGTTATTCAAAATGAACCCCTTCAACCATGTGATTAGAGGGTCAGAACTTTCAGCCTCAAACCCAGACCTCAGGGAGGGAAAAGGGACTGGACATTGAGTTCAATCACATGGCTAATGATTTAATCAGATGCGCATATGTAATAAAATCCCACATAAAAACCCTGAATCACTGAGGCTCAAGGACCTTCTGGGCTGGTGAACACATCGATGCGCTGGTAGGGTGGCCCATCCGGAGAGAGCATGGAACCTCTGCACCCCCCTCTCCCAAGACCTTCGTCTATGTACCTCTTCCATTTGGCTGTTCCTGGGTTGTTATCTTCTCTAATGAAACTCTAATTGTAAGTATAGCACTTTCCTGAGGGCTGTGAATTGTTTCAGCAAATTATTGAATCTGGGGGGTGGTCATGGAAATGCCGGAATTTGTAGTCGGCCAGGCAGAAGTGGGGGTGGCTGGTGACCCCACTTGCTGCTGACATCTGAAGTGGGAGACAGTCTTGTGGGACTAATACCTTAACCTATGAGGTCTGTGGCAACTTGTCAGAATTTAATTGAAGTGTAGGACACCCACCTGGTGTCAGAGAATTGCTGTTTGGAACATACTTGGTGTTATGACAGGACACTTTCCTTTTTTTTTTTTTTTTAATTTTTAAAATTATTTACTTTTTGGCCAGGCGGCACATGGGATCTCAGTTCCCGGACCAGGGATCCAACCTGCACCCCCTGCATTGGAAGTGCAGAGTCTTAACCACTGGACCACCAGGGAAGTCCCAGGACACTTCTTCCTTTCCCAGCTATGACTTTGTAATACTATCACTGTTCCAAAGTCAAGATTGTGAAACAAAATAACAACTCAGAAGCTCAGGGTTGGAGCCCCTTTGCCATACTACACATAGCCTGATGATAAGCAAGTCCTCAATGGGGTAAACCCATAGATCTCTTGGATAGAACCACCCTGACCAAAGGTTTCATGTCTCATGAACCAATCCAGAATCTGCCCATAACTCAAATCTGTGGCTCTACAGAGATTCCAGATCTTAGACTGAGTAACCTCAGCCAACCTGAGATGCATAAATGACTTTGCCTTTCATTCAGATAGGGGAGAGCGGGGGGAATGGTGAAATAAACACAAGCCCTGTAATGATAACACACACTTTGAATTAGAAATGAATCTCTCCTCTACTAGGTTGTAAACTCCAGATCAGTATCTGCTTTCCCTACCATTGTGTCCCTGGCGATTAGCACAGGGAGTTCCAGCCTCAAAATAGGATCTGCTTGATAAATATTTGTTGATTGAATGAATATTGACTCAAATTTATTATTTAAAAAAGAAAGTGTATCTCATTCCTTGCCGGTAGGAATGCAAACTGGTATAACCGCTTTGGAAGACAGCTTGGCCATTTCTTTTTTATTTATTTATTTATTTGGCTGCGCCGGGTGTTAGTCACGGCACACAGGATCTTCGTCGCCACGTGTGGGATCTTTTAGTTGCGGCATGCGAACTCTTAGTTGCAGCATGTGGGATCTAGTTCCCTGACCAGGAATTGAACCCGGGCCCCCTGCATTGGGAGCACGGAGTCTTAGCCACTGGACCACCAGGGAAGTCCCAGTTTGGCAATTTCTTACAAAGCTAAACATAGTCTTACTGTTGGATCCAGCAATCAGACTTCCAGCTATTTACCCAAATGAGCTGAAAATTCATGTCCACACAAAAACCTGCACATGAATATTTGCAGCAGTTTTATTCATAATTGCCAAATACTGGAAGCAACCAAATGTCCTTCAAAAGGTGAATGGATAGACACACAGTGGCATAGCCATACAACGAATAGTATCCAGCAGTAAAAAGAAATGTGCTATCGGGGACTTCCCTGGTGGTGGAGTGGTTAAGACTCCGTACTCCCAGTGCAGGGGGCACGGATTCAATCCCTGCTCAGGGAACTAGATGCCACATGCATGTAGCAACTAAGAGTTCACATGACACAACTAAGGAGTCGGCGAGCCGCAACTAAGACCTGGCGCAACCAAATAAATGAATAAATATAAATAAATTTTTAAAAATTATATCTTCAACCTACTGTAAAAGAAAAAGAAATGAGTTATCAAGCCATTAGAAGATATGGAGGTGATCTCGGAGAGACAGCAGTGAGGTCTTATTTCCCTGCCCAGGAATTGAACCTGCGTAGCCCAGATGAAAACCAGGAATCCTAGCCGCTAGAGCACCAGGGGCTAGAGGCTAGAAGCAAAGTGGCCCTGGCTCTTTCCCCCATTTGAGAGCAAGAATGTTTCAAGGAGGCAAAAACTGTCAAAAAACAGGTACAGAGTTTATTATTAGAGACACAGCACTATGGGAGAGCACACAGAGAAACAGTTTATTTATTTAAGTCGAAGCTAGGCAGAAATACACACCCAGAGAGAAAGGGTGTGGGCATCCTTTCTAATGGGGAGGAGTGGAGTAAAGAGGCGATTTAAATCACTTATATAGGACAGTTCTTCCTGGTCTTTGTTTACCTTTGGCCAATTATCTCGTTTCTTTTTTCACACATGACTGGTCCTAGGACCCTCCCCAAGCTGCGTGTGCAACTTTTTGCTAAGATGGATTCCACCGCAGAGGCCTGTGTGTGTATGTCCACTTATTATGGGGTGGTGCCCCTCCCTTTTTGACCCCCAAGGAGCCTTCCTGCACATGTCCAGACAGGAAGTTTTCCTTGACCTCAGGAGTGGTTATCTTATCTCTTTACTTCAGCAGAGCTCAGCTTCTGCCACTAGCTTTGACCTTGGAGCATCTGGGTGAGAACAGAGCTTCAGTGTTACTCCACTTGACAAACCCCAGCTGTCCAGCCCAGGGGCCCATCTATCTCCTACTTTAGAGGAACTTTAAATGCATGTTGCTTAGTGAAAGAAGGGAGTCTGAAAAGGCTGCATACTGTCTGATTCCAACTATATGACATTCTGGAAAAGGCAAAACTATAGGGACAGTAAAAAAGATCAGGGTCCCCGTGGTTACCAGGGGCTTGAGGGGTGGGGGAGGTAGGTGGAGCACAGAGGATTTTAGGGCAGTGAATCAATTTTGTATGATACTGTAATGGTAGATATATGACATTATGCATTTGTCAAAACTGTTAGAATGTACAACACAAAGAGTGAACCCTAATGTAAACTGTGAACAATGCATCAATATAGGTTCATCAACTATAACAAATGTACACATTAACACATGTGAACAACAGAAACTGAGTGGGGGTTATGTGAACTCTGTGCTATCTGTTCAATTTTCGGTAAAACTAAATCTGCTCTAAAAAAGTAAAGTCTGATAATTAAAAGAGAGTAAATGAACGAATCTATAAGATAATTGGATTAAATTATTGCCAGCTCTGAATCACACTCCAGCTCTGGGCCTCAGGGTCCCCATGTGTAAAACCAAGCTGAGCTTTGAGTTTCGCGCCCGACGGGAGGAGAGAGGGTAGCTCTCCTATCGTCCGAGGGTTCAGGAGAGAACCGGATACCGTGCGTCTTTGGACACCCAGGCCTGCGATGAGCCCCGCCCACGCCCGGGAGCCCGCCCCCAGGAGCCAGTCCCAGGCCCACACGCTCCCTCAGCCCGGAGCATAGGCCGCGCCCTCGCACGCCATTGGCTCTCCGATTGGACGGCTCGGAGGAGGTGTTGGCGGAAGGGGTGAGTCTGATTGGCTGGGCGGGGCCGACGGTGTGCGACTAACATGGCGGAGCGCGGGAGGAAGAGGCCCTGCGGCCCGGTAGGTGGAGGGATGTGGGATCCCGCGGCAGGGCGCGGGGTGGAGGCAAGAGAAAGAGCCGCTTGGGGGCCCTTGGCGGGGCCTGGCCGCACCTCTAGCTCCCTGCTCGTCGCTGCTCCGCGGCCCGAGTCCCCGAGGTGCCGCATGCTCATGGCCTCAAGCACCCCTGTCCAGATGAGAACCGGAGGTGGGAGCCGGGGTTCGAGTCAGAGCCGGGACTGCGTTGGGTAACTCATTGCCCGGGGCCCGGATTCAGAAGACCGGACCCGGCTCGGAATCCCGAGCCCTTTCGTGGCGTATCTCTTCTGACACCAGGGCGACAGTGGGCAGGTCCTGTCCCCCTGAACCTGTTTCCTCTTCTCTCCAGGAATTGTCTCATTAATTGTTTAATTGTCTCATTAATTGTTTAATTGTCTCATTAAACAATTTATTGAATGCTTACTGTGTGCCAGGTGTGGTCTCAGGCACTGGGGGTACGACAGGTCCCTGCCCTCCTGACGCTTTCTCTGGGCAGCAGGAGTGTGGCGTGGGGGGCGGGGGGAGGGTTCCCTCGTTTCCTCACCACCTCCATTTAAAGAGAGGGGACAGCTGTGGAGCAGCAAGTGGGACCTCCTCTCGGGTGTGACCATTCAGCCTCACTCCTATATCTCCTCCCACCCCTACTCCAGGGTGAACATGGCCAGAGGGTGGAGTGGCGAAAATGGAAGCAACAGAGTAAGTAAGGGACCGGGGCGGTGGGCTCAGATGGGGAGATGAGCGTCTGTGCTCACCTCTCCCCGAGGCCACTCCATCAGTGCACAGCTGAATCTTGGGGAAAAGCCACCAGATTTGGCCCCTCTAGGTCCCACAGTACCCAAAATGGAGAAGACGGGGCCAGAAGCCCTGGGAGGCTCCTTTGGCTGCTGTCTCAGCAGCACTGGAGAGCCCAGGCTGCCCCTACTGAGAGGACATCACCTCCTGGACTGCTCCAAGTCCTCCTCACGTCCAAGTCCCTCTTCCCTCCACCAATCGGGATGTCCTCTTATCCAGAAAAAGAGGAGAAAAAGAAGTGGAAGGATCTCAAGATGGTGAAGAAACTGGAGCGGCAGCGAGTGCAGGAGGAACAGGCAAAGCGACAGCAGGAGGAGGAGGCAGCTGCCCAGAGGGAGGATCGGGGTGAGCAAGCTGGGTCCTCGGTAGGGCAGAGAATGTTATAGCTGGAAGGGCCCTTAGGGGCCAGTGGGTCCAGACATCTTGTCCTGATGGAGAAAATGAGGCTCAGAGAACGGGAGGGACACAGAAAACTGAGTCCTAACTTCCTACTTAGGTAGATTTCGATTCTGTGGAGGGTAAGCATCATATATCATCACTTTATGCCTCTAGAACCTCATCATTGTAATGATAGTTAATTTTTTTCCTTTTTTATTGATCACTGTGTGCTTTAATTTCACTTTTCATTTAAGTATTTTGATTTCATAATAAGAATGTCTCTTTTTTCTCATTAAATAATACATGCTCAAAACAAAACTCCCCAAACAATACAGAAAACAATAAAGAAAGGAAAAATCCCAGCAAACATTGCAGTTAACATTTCTCCAGCTATGTTAACACCCACTTATATATAGGTAGGGAGGTATATAGATACAGTTTTACGAAAGTTGAGACTGCTTTATCCACACACTCCTGGAGCTGTTTTTTCTCATCCCACATTGTGTCCTGGATGTCCTTCCGTGCTCGTACATTTGGATCTACCCTAACAAGTTGTATCTTTCCTCCTCGGCCAGACCCAAAGGTCTGGAGGGTCAGGGGGCCATATTGTACCCTGTAAGCCCAGTGGTTACCAGTGATGATGGTGACAGTGGGGACAGAAACTGAGCATGTCAGCTGTCTGACACCGGGAAAGCCCTTTATCTCCTGTGGCTCCCTTTGGACAACTCTGGGAGGGAAAGTGTGGTGGTCCCTCTGAAGCCAGCTGTCCTGCCTTTTGTGTGACCTTGGGTCACATATTTGACCTCTGTGGGCTGAAGTTTCCCCACCTCTCAATCGGGATCATGGTATACCTGCTTCCTAGGGTTATTGGTTAACTGTGCACATATAAAAGGCACTAAGAATAAATATTAACTCATTATCATCCCTATTTGACGCCTGGGGAACTGAGGTGGTAGGGGGCAGAGGATGTGAATATAGGTCAGTTCTTCTAACCGCTCCCTTGCCTGGCCCAGTGGTATGCCCTTCTTACGGGAGTCCTGGAGACCTCTGATTCCATTTTCTTCCTGGGGAGATTAAGGCCCAGAGAGGGGAGTTGGATCTATGCTGCTTGGCTCAAAACTCCTCACAGTAGGAAAATTCTCTAACTCTGGGCCCTGGGATTAGAGCAAGGGAGGGGAGGGATGGCCCTGGCCTCTCTGGCTGACCATGAACACCCCTGTCCTGCCCAGGGCGGCACTACACCCTGAGCGTGGCCCTTCCGGGCTCCATCCTGGACAACGCCCAGTCGCCCGAGCTTCGCACCTACCTGGCTGGCCAGATTGCTAGAGCCTGCACCATCTTCTGCGTGGATGAGATTGTGGTGTTTGATGAAGAGGGCCAAGATGCCAAGTGAGGGGCCATCCAGCGGGCCCCGGGGCTCAGGGAGAAGGGAGGGGCTGCCATGATTGGCTGGGCTTCCCTTTTTTCCCTGCCTACTTGCCTGGGCTGCGGATCCCGTCTGAATGCCCCCATTGTAACCCTGGCGGGTTGAGTTGCAAAGCAGGGGTGCTGCAGAGGTCATACTGGGGGGAGGAGCTCTTGAAGGAAACCCGGTGGGCTTGAGCCCTATCTTTCTCTCTCTAGGACTGTGGAGGGGGAATTCAGGGGAGTCGGCAAGAAGGGGCAGGCATGCGTGCAGCTGGCCCGGATCCTGCAGTACCTGGAGTGTCCCCAGTAAGGGCATGAAGGACAGACTTGCCAGAGCATGTGGGAGGGGTGGTCACGGTGCAGGTCGGATGGGAGGTGGCCTCCCTGAGATCTGCGTCCTTTCCTAGGTACCTAAGAAAAGCATTCTTCCCCAAGCATCAGGATCTACAGTTTGCAGGTAAGGCTGTGGGGGCCTGACCCCCCTTTCCCATGGATCATCCCCCAGACCCTGAGAAATCATGGGACAGTTGGGAAAGCAGGCCCAGGCAGGGCAAGGCCTGTGGCTGGTGAGAAGCAGATCTGTGGCAGAGCTGGAACCTGAACCAGGGCTCCCAGCCTTACCTTCCACCCCTCCGTGTGCCTCTGCACCTCCCAGAATCTTCCTGGCCCTCCCCAACCACAGGGCTCCTGAACCCCTTGGACAGCCCTCACCACATGCGTCAGGATGAGGAATCCGAGTTCCGAGAGGGCATCGTGGTGGACCGGCCCACCCGGCCGGGCCAGGGCTCCTTTGTCAACTGTGGCATGAAGAAGGTAGGAATTGGAGGGTGGGTCGAGACACGTTTCCCAGACACACCCTGGCTACGGAGGGCACATGGGTGGAGAGCCCTGGCCCCAGGCATCTCTGCCTGCCAGTCCCCCATTGATGCAGATTTGGGCCAGAGAAGTACCTAAAATGGGGCTCAACAGATAAAGCCAGGAGCAAAATTTACTGTTTTAGAAAAATCAAATCAACAGAAGATAGTCCTTATACGAAAAACAAACCAAAAGAAAACCCGGGAAAATCAAGTTCACGATGCCTCTGGGGCTGTTCCGGAGCGCTGCCAAGCTGGGGCTCGGAGCATTCGTTTGCCACCTATTAACCCTAAGTCTCCTAGAGAAGGAGGCAGAAACATTTAAACAGAGGAGGATCCCCTCCTCTCAAAAAGAACAGATCTGAGGTAACTGGCTAAAAACAGAACCGGATGACCCAGACCCAGATGAAGAGAGAAATGAATGTGAAACCCGCAAAAGAGAAAGTGTCCCATCCTGAATTCAAAAGTGGGACAAGGGAATTCCATCATAATCCAGTGATTAGGACTCCTTGCTTTCACTGCCGAGGGCGTGGGTCCAATCCCTGGTCAGGGAACTGAGATTCCACAAGCCGTGCAGTGCGGTGGGGGGAAAAAAAAAAACTAAAATGGGGACAAAACACAAACATCAAGTGTCCTTCCTCACAGGCTCCCATGTAGTCAGCATTTACTTCATGCCAGGCCCTGTGCAGTGTAACAACAGGTATTATTTATGGAACATCTTCTGTTTGACGATTAGGACACTAAGGCTCAGAGGGGTTAAGTGACCACTCAAACTGCTATAGCTAGTAAGTGGCATAGCCACCAAAATGTAGGAAACTGGGATTTAATCTACTCATGAAATACTTCCTACTCTGTGCCAGGCCTGGACCAGTGTCTTGCAGTAGTCGTTTTGCAAGAATGGTCTCTTGGACTTCCCTGGTGGCGCAGTGGTTCAGAATCCACCTGCCAATGCAGGGGACACGGGTTCGAGCCCTGCTCCGGGAAGATCCCACATGCCGCGGAGCAACTAAGCCCATGCGCCACAACTACTGAGCCTGAGCTCTAGACCCCCGAGAGCCACAACTACTGAAGCCCGTGCACCTAGAGCCCGTGCTCTGCAACCAGAGAAGCCACTGCAATGAGAAGCCCGTGCACCGCAACGAAGAGTAGCCCCAGCTCACTGCAACTAGAGAAAGCCCGTGCACAGCAACGAAGACCCAATGCAGCCAAAATTAATTAATTAATTAATAATAAAAGAATAGTCTCTGTGAGCAGGTCTGGCCCAGGTGCCGGGGAGCGGGGCTCGAAGGGTGACCTGGACCCCTGAGGTGCCCCTGTGTCTGGGAGAGCAGCGACCCCCGCTCTCCTGTGGGGGACAGCACCAGTTTCTTCTGGCTTCTTCCCAGGAGGTGAAGATCGACAAGCACTTGGAGCCTGGACTCCGGGTGACGGTGCGGCTGAACCAGCAGCAGCTCCCAGGTACCCTAAAGCGTCCCCAGCCTGGCCCGCCTGCGGGCTCGGAGCCACTTCCTTGTCCCCTCGCCCCGTCTTCACAGCCTGTCTGCTTCCCCTCCAGAAAGCAAGACCTACCGTGGAAAAGTCGTGTCGTCACAGGACCCTCGCACCAAAGCTGGTCTCTACTGGGGCTACACGGTCCGCCTGGCCTCCTGCCTCAGTAAGGACAGAGCTTCCTCCTGTGAATATCCGTCCTCTCTCTCTGGGAGGCCACAGAGAGCCTTGCTTGACCCAAAAGTCAGGCCGGGGTCCTAACCCTACTCACTTGCCGTGTGACTTGGGCAAGTGCCTTTCCTTCTTTGGGCCTTGGTCTCCTTGAGTGCACTGCCTGGAATGCTTTTAAGGACTTCTGAGGAAAAGCATCTTTAATAATGTCTGCCATGGGGTCGGGAATGGGGGCAAAAGGGCCAGATAAGTCAGAGGTCCACTACTTGCTTTTGGAGCTCCTTCCTCCCCACCCTCTGCTTTGTCTCCCCAAGCTGGTACACGCACGGTCTCTGCCTGTTCCATCGCTGACTTCCCAGCAAGAGTGAGGGGCCTGGCTGTGGCTCTCTTACCTAAACCACGCCCCCCAACACGTATGCGCAGCCAAGTGGCAGTGGCCTGTGGGGTACAGAGCCCCCAGTGAGCTGGCCTCCCCCGCAGGTGCTGTGTTTGCTGAGGCCCCCTTCCAGGACGGCTATGACCTGACCATTGGGACATCAGAGCGAGGCTCAGACGTGGCCTCCGTCCAGCTTCCCAACTTCAGGTGGGTCCAGCCAGGGGAGGAGGAACGCAGCAGGGGACGGGACTGGTGGGGGCAGAGTTGTACGGACCGGGCCCCTGCGCATATGGGGGGCTGAGAGCCCTGGGGGCTGCACTCAGTGACCCCCTCCTGTGGGCGCCAGGCACGCTCTCGTGGTGTTTGGGGGCCTCCAAGGGCTGGAAGCTGGAGTGGATGCTGACCCCAACCTGGAGGTGGCTGAGCCCAGTGTCCTCTTCGATCGGTACGTCAACACCTGCCCCAAGCAGGGCAGCCGCACCATCCGCACCGAGGTGAGCCCGCCCGCCTCCCCGACCTCCAGGCCCAGCCTGCTCACCACCAGCAGGGGCTGGAGCCTTGGGGTCCGTCCAAAGGGGGGCGTTGCAACCCTCTTCCCGTCCCCCACCCCGCCCAGGGCTGCCCTGAGCCAGCCTCCTCTAGGCCTCCTCGCCCCCTTTAGCTCTCACCACAGCAGAACTGCAGCAGGGACAAGTTGAGAGTGGGCTGGGAGTTGGGAATCCTGGGTGCTGGTGCCCATCCAGCTGCTCCAGGAGCACCTGGCTGACCCAGGAGACCCCACCCATCCCTGCTCTAGGCCTGTTCCCTTAGCTATACACTCCGTGTTCCACTTCCCCGTGTCTGACCCTGGTGGGCAGGGCAGCCCTCCTCTCTGGCACCTCTGTCCCATGGGGGACAGGATGCGACCAGCTCTGAGAGCTTTCCACCTGGGCAGCCACTTCTGAGGGCAGCACAGAACGCTGTACCTGGGGGCACTTCCTGGGGGAAGGTGCCACTGCTTCCACTGGTCTCAAAGGGTGGTGACCAAACAGGTGGACAGCCTCAGTCTACCTGTCCCTGAGAGCCCTGCCAGGGCCAGGTGTCGCACGCTTGCCAGCCACAGCCTCCCAAGCAGGAATCCCTGCTCCCACCCTTCCGACAGCTACACAGAGGGCCCTCCCTGCCCGTCACCTGCCCCTCCCGCTCCCCGATCCTGGGAGGCAGCTATTACG
Source organism: Pseudorca crassidens (assembly GCF_039906515.1). Lineage (NCBI taxonomy): Eukaryota > Metazoa > Chordata > Mammalia > Artiodactyla > Delphinidae > Pseudorca > Pseudorca crassidens. The sequence goes on from NC_090302.1 coordinate 7,382,951, forward strand.
ATCATCCCCATTTTACAGAGGAGGATACCTAGAAGCAGAGAGGTGAGGCCCTTTCCTGGCCAGTGACAGATTTGCAGGATGAAGCTGGGCCTGTGCTTCATAACCCCCCTACCCCAGGCCCTGCTGAGGGCAGCATACCCCAAGGGGCTGGGTCCTGGGCAGTGGGGCACCTGCTAGCTTCCCAGGCCCCAGCCTGTTGCTGTGCTTCTCTTCCAGGAAGCCATCCTCATCTCCCTGGCTGCCCTGCAGCCTGGCCTCACCCACGCGGGTGCCCGGCCCAGCTGAAGGTTCTGTCGGGCCCAAGACGGCACAGAAACAGTGGTGAAGCCAGAGGTTCCCACGGGTCACCTGGGACAGACACACCAAAGACTTGTCTCCAAAAATGAACACCTTTAATTCGACCCAGTCCCCCCGACCCCACAGTCTGGCTGGGGCTGCCCTTACTTGCTGCCTGCAGTGATGGCCTTAAGGCTGCCTGTCCGTGCCAGGATATTTGGCACAAAGAGCAGCCCTGAGGCCCGCTCAATGCTCTCGATGGGCACCAGGAAGCGCTCCAGCGGGACCGCCTCATCCACAGGCGCGTTGGGCATCACATAGGAGCGGAGTTCGATCTGCCCGTCTGCTGCCTCCAGGATCAGCACTTTGAAGAAGTGGGTGGGCACTGCCACGTGGTTCTTGCCAATTACCTGGTACTTCACATAGGACTTCCCATCAGCCTCGGTCCTGTGGGCAGACCCAGGCACACATGGCCTTTTAGGGCTCCTGGGGGACTTGGTCAGACCCAAGGCCACCGCCTCCAGGGAGCCTTCCCTGACCCGACCTCCAGCTTGTGTCAACCTGCAGGACCACCCCTCAGCGTGAGGCTTCTTTGCCCTGCTTGGCTCCCCCAGGAGGCTGGGAGCTCCCTGCAGGGTAGAGAGTCACTCTTCCCCTGTTTTCTTCATGTCCAACACTGGGTCAGGTAGAGTGGGTGGTGGCAATAAACGCTGCAGAAAGAATCAGGCCTTCATTCACATTCATCCGTGTGGACCCTCGATTACTGTCTGTCTCTCCCTGTGGAGGGTGGGCACCAAATGGGCAGGGCTGTGGCAGCGGAATTCCCAGCACCAGCACAGGGCCTAGGGCAGAGCAGGTGCCCGGAGCACCGGATGGGTGACTTCAGGCTAAGCCTCCACGGCGTCCGCTCCATTTCAGCAGGCCAGAGGAGGCACTTGCTAATCAAAGTACATCAGTGTCCCAGCCAGCGCCTCAGCAGGCCTGTGCTGAGCCCTTACTACGGTGACATCCACCATCCCGCTTTGTGCCTTAAACAACCATGTGGTAGCTAATGGGTATTATCCCCATTTTACAGGAGAGGATGTTGAGTTCATTTGCCCACTGCACCAAGAAATGAGGTGACAGGGCCTGGATTCCAGCCCAGGCAGAGCCAGCTGTGTGGCCACAACCTCTAGCCTCACTCATCCCAGTGCTCAGCAGGCTAGAAAATCACCAAGGAAGCTCCGAAGAGCTCAGTCCCTTCTACCTGGGAGGCCGGGCTGCAGAGAGACAAGAGTAAAGGCTCAGGGTCAGAGAGATGGAGTTCAAACCTGGCTCCAGGGGAAGCATAGGGGAAGGCTGCTCCAAGTAGGGGAGACCGAAGGCGAGAGCCTAGTGCAAGTGTTTCTACCCACGCAGAACACAGAGTCAGGTGGATGTGAAAAGAGATGACACAGGAGAGAGGAACAGGGCAGACTCAGGGCCTGGAGCCCACGGGCAGAGATGTCTAGGTGGGTACCCTAAAGGTCTCTGTGGAGTAGAACTGGGGATCCCGAGACAGGGAATGGACAGATTCGCCAAGAAACCAGATGAGTGGGGACCTGGCGGTGTTGACACAGAGCCTGGGGGGAGCCTGGACGGGATGACTGGGAGGTGCTGGTGTCCCCAGGCCCCCCAGCTCTAGCCTTACCTGGGCAGGAAGAGAGGCCCCGTGCAGACATAGACATTTTGGTAGGTGCGGGTCAGGCTGCGGCTGTACCGTTCCAGGTTGTTCCAGGCATTCTTGTTGAGGTGGGGCACCTGGCAGGAGAAGTGGCCTTCAGTGAGACTGGCTGGAACACTTGCAGTTAGAGGGCTGCCCCAGGCCCTGAGGGGCTGGCACTGGCATGGTGCCAGAAAGTTCCAGCGTGGGTGGGGGGTGGGAACAAGCAGGTGGAGGAAACGGGTTCATGGAAGGAGAGTCACTTAGCCTACACAGTCACATGGGTGGGGCCCGGATAGAGCTCAAGGAGGTGCTACTTTCATCCAGCTAGAGCGGGAGAACTAGCATCCCAGGTCTCAGAGCTGTTTCTCAGCTCTAAAGAGCCATATGAAGGAACGGAGGAAACCTCCCAGATAGAAACAGGCCTGCCCACTGCCCCCAGGGGCTCATGGGAAGACCAGCTCTCCCAACCATCTCTCCTTTCCTTTTCCTAGTCTGAACCGCATGCAGAGCTCAGCGGGGAAGGTCAGGAATCTGCTCCTGACTCCACCACTTGAGCTCTCCAGTCCTCAGCACGGCGTCTAGTCAGATGGGTAGGGGACTGTGCTCCTGGGTGAGCACAGTCAGGTCAGAGAGGCTAGGACCTCACAAGCCTCACTCAGAGCCTGACATCCGTCTCCACGTGGGTGTCAGGCCCTGGTGGGAACAGGGCTAGAGGTAGGGCGGCTAGTCCAGGCGCACAGCGACTGCTACTAACGGCCACTGCATGCAGCTATCTTTCCTTTTACTCCTGGAAGGAAGGCAGGGTAGGACAATGGCTGAAAGCTCAGGGTTCTCTAGGCAGGCTGCCTGGGTCTCCTCCCACTGTGACACTGCGCCAGTCACTTTGTCTCTCCGAGAATCACTTCCCTCATTATAGCCGGTATTTACTGAATGCTTGTCATGGGCCAGAAAGTGTGCTCAGTACTTTTACGTGCATGGTGTCCTCAGTTCCTCAGCGCCTCTGCACGAGGTAGGTGAATAACAGTTTTATCCCCATTTTACAGACAAGGAAACTGAAGATCAGGGAGGCGCCCGGGGGCCCTCGGTTAAGATCAGAGTGCAGAGTGGGTGCTCAGCGCCCCACCGCTCCGTCCCTTCCGCCTGCGGCGCGCGGTGTGTTCAGCCAGGCGCCTGGCGTAAGGCGCGCACTCGGTAGCTTTCCTATCTGCAGAGGAGCAAATCGAGGCTCAGAGGCGAGCGGTGGCCTCGCCTTCCGCCGCCGGGACAGGGGTCGCAGGCGATACCTGGGGCGCGATGTTGCTCAGGTAGAAGGTGTCGTTCATGGCCTTCTGGCTCCAGCGGTGGTTGCCGGCGGCGGCGAGATGGCCGCGGTCGAAGCCGCTGCCCCCGTAGTCGGCGTTGGTGGCGCGGTGATACGCATGCACCGAGTCGTCCTCGTGGAAGTCGCAGGAGCGGCGGTCGCCGTCGCCGCGGAGATTCTCAGGCCGCAGCTGCTCGACCACCCAGAGCGCGCAGCGGGTGCGCGGGTCGTAACACAGCATGTACGACTCACGGCTCTTGAGCTGCGCCACCCCGGGCAGCCCGTACTTCGCCAGCTCCCCGGGGCTGCCGCCCGTCGGAGCCCCGGGCACGGCGGGAAGCCCGGCCGCCGCCGCCACAGGCAGCACGGGCAGCCGGCTCAGCAGCCCCGGCGCCGCCCGTGCGTCCGCCCGCCGCCGCCAGCCCTCGGCGGCTGCACCCAGCCCTGCACCCAGCGCCAGGGTCAAGCCGCCCCGAAGCAACTGCTTGGCCATGGATTGTGGCCGGAGCGCGGATGGAGAGCGGTCCGCGGAGACGAAAGAAAGCCTCGACCTCACGCGTCCGACCCGGGAGTCTCTGAAAGGGGCCGCACAGGCCTGCGGGGCCCACCGCGAGGATAGCGCCAAGTGGAGGAGTAAGACAGCGGAACGCGGGTCCCTTCCACTCCCGAGCGCTCCAAAGTATTAATATTATACTCAGGAAGCCAACAGTAGGCGTCAGGACCGGCCCAACTGGACCTCCCGGGGCCCTTCCAGGCGTCACCACCGGCCCAACTGGACTTCCCGGGGTCCTTCCTTTGCCCTTGTTAAGACTGGGCGCTGAGAGGGCGTGGCATCGCCGTCGCGGTTTGTGATTGGCTGCCCCCAGAACCGGCTCCGCCCCGCCAGGTCGCCTTGGTCTCCACCGAGGGATCCTCCCGCTCCGCCAACTAAGATCCCGCAAGCCCCCAGCGGACAAAAAAAAAAAAAGCTTTATAAAGGTTCATGCCTTCTAAATCACTTAGAGGACTGAGCTGGGGAAATAAATCAGGAATGCAAGGATTCCCCACCGTATTACTTATAATAGAGGCCGGGGAATAAGCAAAATATTCGGAAATAGGCACTGGTTCCGGACATTTTTAGCACATTAGAATAGTATCTAGACCATAAAAAAATATATATATATATTTTTTTCGGTATGCGGGCCTCTCACTGTTGCGGCCTCTCCCGCTGCGGAGCACAGGTTCCGGACGCACAGGCCCAGCGGCCATGGCTCACGGGCCCAGCCGCTCCGAGGCACGTGGGATCCTCCCGGACCGGGGCACGAACACACGTCCCCTGCATCGGCAGGCGGACTCTCAACCACTGCGCCACCAGGGAAGCCCATAAAAATATTTTTAAATCATACAGCAACTTGCTCACCACCTAACGTGAAGGGAGAGACAATACACAAAACTCCGTATCAAGAAAATGAAAATTATATAATAGTAATTACATCAACGAAGAGAAGACCAACATGTTATCGGTGATTTTCTCCAGATTGTGGGCTGTGAACGACTTGTTGAATTTCAAAATTTTCTCAATCTAAAAAATAACTTGCTATGAAATCATAATGTAATAATACCTTCTGCCCCAGTGCACACTCTCTCCTCCCTACAACTGCAAATTGCAGTTGTTAAAGAGTTGAATAGGCTCTTCCAACAATTTCCTAACCTTTTCCTTTGACCATTCTAAGAGCTTCCTGACTCCATCTTTGCTCATTTTTCCTGCTCAGAGGTCCTGAAGGTTTCAGCCCCTCACAGAACCAATGCCCACTGCAAAGAACACATGATTTATTAAAGATAACTTGTCATCAACAGCACTGATTCAAAGAACGAAACATGAAAAAACAAAAGCAGACTAACATTCTGACCCTTGGAATGAGACCTGCTGAATTCATACAGCCCATTCTCTAAGCGTCCAAAGTCCTGGGGGCAGCTTCCCAAGCAGGAAGCCTCGGGGTCTCTAGCTCTCTGGGGACCTCCCTTGAGAGTCTGGGGAGGGAGAAGGGCAGGTCCTCCCATTGGCGAGCTCAGTCTAACCTGGACATGGTCCCTGTGCTCTTTTGACCTTCATCACAAGGTCAAGGAGAGGGCACTGGACCCAGGTCTGCCACTGAGGCAAATGAGACGCAGTGATTCTAGTATGGTCCCAGGAGGGAAGGTAGAGGGACAGGTAAGAGGCAATGCATCAGGTGTCCTGGGCAGTGTCTGCTGGGACCCAGGCTGTGGCCCAAGCGACAGGCTGTGAAGGGATCAAGTTGTGACTGAACCACCAGCTGACAAGTTCTGGGAAGAGGGTGAGCCAGGCTGCTGGGAAGCAGCGTTTCTACCCCATGCCGGTGTCTTGGAGGCCGGCAAGGATACCAACTCTCTCGTCTCCCTTAGACCCAGTTCTATTACAGAGCTCAGGGCCCTCCCAGGCAGGACCTGCTGGAAAACCAGGAAGGTCCCAGAGGCAGGCGGAGAGGATGTTGACTGACCTTGGAAGGTCAGGAAGACCATGACTCCAGCTGGTTTCCACCATTGGAGTCCTACCCTTCATCCCCAAATCAAGCACTTGCCAATCTGCAATAAATAACCAGGAGTCTGAATAAATAGTAAAAATCTCCCAAATACTGTGCTGGGAGAGGAGGAGGAAAAAGGCAAGTGCATGGAGTCCTAGAAGCATCCAATGGACAGCCTGGAAAGGCGCCTCCTTGGGAAAACTGTCCCTGGCCCATAGCCACAAGTCCTGGCTGTCAGGCTAAGGAAGTTTCCGGGGGGCCTGAGGGTCCCTGCTGGCCAGTCTGGGGAGATGAAGAGGACCCGTGCTACATGCTACGTTACCCAGCCTTCCAGATGCAAACCAGCTGCCTCCTCACAAAAGGAGGGAGGGCCTTGGTCGGAATAGGCCCACTAGTCCCACAGCCCAGCCTGGGAGGAGCCGGCTGCTCCTACTCGGTAGGCATGGGCCCCACATCCTGGAAGCAGCCCGGCAGGTGACCGGAGAAGGGCCTGCACCTCCTTCAGCTCCCCTGCCTGAGGGAGACATGGCTCTCCTGGCCCTGACAGGACCCAGGCCTTTGAGCTTGGCCACACCTGGCCCAGAGAGACTCCCTTTGATCCCACCGCCCTTTATGGGACTCGCCTGCCCTGGGCCGGCACCTGGAAGCCATGGGAACGACTACACCTTAGAAGCACCTGGATCCCAACCTTAATGTCCTTTTTCTTTCGGGAGAGAAGGACCTTTGGGGGAACCTCTGGAAGACCCAGCTCTCCCTCTCCTCCCCCCTCCCTCCCTGGGCAGGTGGGTAAGGCTCAAAGCTTCATGGGCTATTAATTCTCAGCAACTCTGGGTTTCCAAGAATCCTGCGGTGGGGCAAGGGTTCAGGGCCCTCGAGTGAGGCACTGTGGACTGGGGGCCCTGGGAGCGTAGACCTGGGAAATGGGAACAGGCTGCGAAGGTCAAGGCTGACCTCCAGGAGCCTGGCTCAGCCAGACTCTTCATTCTGTCTCCAGGGTTCTTGGGCATAGCGAGGAGGGTGGGGGAGAGGCTGGGGATAAGGCAACCCAAAGAGAGGGGAGAGAGCGAGCCAACGGAGAGAGGGGCGGACAGAGTGAGAGCCACACACCCTCAGTGAAAGAGGTGGAAGGAGAGAGAGGGAGACGGAGGCAGAGACAGACAAGAAGCAAAGACCAAGAGGGAGTCACCTCCCTCCATACACATGAAAACACACACAGACGAAAGAGAAGCACACAGGAGGGGGATTAGAAGACATACACAGCAACCCACAACTACACACACACACACACACACACACACACACACACACACACACACACACACACACACACACACACACACACACACAAACACACACACACACACACTCTGTGGGAAAGAGACAGAGGGTGAGACCTGGGCCTGGCAGCCTCTTAGCTCCTTCACGGTGTCACCTTCCCTGTGGAGAAGGCCAAGCACCAACCTCCAGAAGTGGTTTCTGGCTCATTTGCCAAGCACCTCCCTGACCAGTGCCCAGAAGACAGAGCAGGAAGAGAGAAGCAGAGCAGAGGCAGGGAGGGGCCCCTGCCTGCCCGCAGGGCCCACATCTGCCCCAGCCCCAGGACACCACCTCACAAACTCCTGCCCTGCTCAGCAGCCTGGGTCAAGGGTCCAGGGTTGAAGGGGTGGAGTGGGGGGAGGAGCCAGGGCTCGGTGGTTGGGAAGAGCAGGGCCCAGCCGGCCCCCGGTGGGAGCGACCAGGGTGAGAGGCCTGGAGTGGGCTGATCCTGCAGCGGCCCCGCTGGCTGGGACCCCACGGCCTCCTGCACGTCCCAGAAGCTAGGGCACAGGGGTCGGCGGTGGCTTCTCTCCCAAACCTGGGCCTCTTGCTGCCAGGCTACTGGGAGTCTTGGAGTTCCTTGGCTTTCTGTAGGATCTGGCAGACGTCTGTGATGGGGTAATCCTGGGCAGGGGAAAGGCCAACAGTATGCTTGAGAATTCAGCTCACCCTTCACCACCTCTGCTGCCCCCAGCCCTCTCCAGTAGACCTGTCACCATGCTGGACCCCAGGCCTAAGGGATAGGGAGCACAGGGTAGGCCCAGTCTGCCCAAACCTTGCATGGAGCTATACTACACCCACTGCAGCAGTTAACTTAACCAACCCAACTAGTCACCACCCAAAAGGTCTCACAGCCCCTTCCCTAGGACAAGGACCACCTGCTTCACCTCTCCTCACTCCTGCCATCGAACCCTGACCTCCACTGACAATGAGTCTGGAATAGGGCCGGACACTGTCCATGTACTAGCTCACTGGGTCACCTCAACAGCCCAATGAGGGCTTACTGTGAATCTGCCCGTTTTACAGATCTAGTCAATGAAGTTATTGAAAACCAACCCCAGGCCAGGCGTTGGCAAAGAAATTATGGCCTAGAGAGGTTGCCACTTAGCTTAGGTCACATGACTAGCACGGGAGAACAAAGATGTGAACCCCAAATCGTCTGACTCTCAAGCCCATGTTCTTAACCACTAAAGCCCACGCTTTCCTTCCCCCGGTCTGAGCACGATTACCAACGGGCATTATAACCACATACTGGGTAATAAGTCGCAGCCTTGAGTGAATGACTTGGCTTCTCTGAACCAGCTTGGTTCAGAGAAGCCAAGTCATTCACTCAAGCCCACACCACACTCAAGGTCAGTGGCAAAGCCAGATTTAACCCAGATCCAAACACAGACCTGCCTCAGGGTCTGGACTCTTAAGCCCTGCTACCCTCTCCTGATCCTGACACAGCCTATCACAGCAGCTGGCATGGGGCGGCCGCCTGCTAAGTGTCTGTCTCATGGCTGAAGACTGAGCCTGCCCCTCCAAACTCCATTACCTGCAGGAGCCGCATGTTTACCGTAAAGTCCCCTTCCAGCAAGTGCTCGCGGATCAGTCTAAGAAAAACAAGCAACAAAAGCGCTGGGCCCCTGGGCCACTCTGAGTGCAGGCCCGCCGGGCCCCTTCCCGCTCCTGCCGCCCCACCGCACCCGCAGCAAGTTTGGTTTGATGCTCGCCTGAGAATCCCAGAAGCTCTCACCAGCCTCTCAAGAGCAGGCCCTGCCCGCCCCCTGCTCGCGGCCACACTCACATGAGCATGGCGCAGCAGACCAGAAGGAGGAAATCAAAGCGGCTGTTGTCGGCAAACAGGGAGTCCCAGATCCGGATGACATCAGGCAGCAAGAACTCCTGGGACAGCAGCAGCGTCAGCCAGCGGAAGGCGAAGAACTGGGGCTTGATATTCTGCTCTTGCTGGGGAGACAGAGGTGCAGGGTGGGTGCAAGAATCCGTGTTGGCTGGTTGCCACGGAACACCATGCAACCTATTAGACGTGAATTCATATAAGCAGCAGGCCAGGCGTAAGCGCCAGGCACGCTGGGGCGGGGATGGCACGGAGCTGCCTAGGGAGCCTCGCTCAGTGCAAGGCGCAGCTCCTGCTTGCTGCCAGCCAACGCCGTCAGATCGTCTGATGTTTTTCTGAGAGAAGCCAGATACCCAAACTTTTATATCAGCTCCTTAGATTAATAAATACACTACACAGATTATAACTTTGGATTTATAGACAGAGAAACCACTATTGGGCACTCATTACGTGTCTGGCCTTGTGCTTAACATGGTAAATATCTCACTTATTTACTCCATACGGCAGCCCTGCAAGGCAATTATTCCCAATGGAGATGAGCCCTCTGGTCAGCCACAGCGAATACTATTGACCGAAAAAGCGTGTTACAAAACAGCAAGATGTGATTCCATATTTGCTTAAAAAGATATGTTTATATATATATATCTTCTTGTTCATGAAACTTGTTTTGTTTATAAGTAAATGTCCTTTTTACTGAACTGTTTCCTGAAATAAACATGGAATGCCACTCCACTAATTTTTAAAAATGAAGTTCATACTTCCTTTCTTAGGGGACTAACAGCACACCGTAAAGGCCCCGCACCGCGCCTGGCACACGGGGCACCGCATCCACCTCCCCCACCCCCAGCCCGCTAGGCTCCCACCACCTGCTGCCCAGGTCCCCCGGCCCCGCCTCGGCACCTGGCTCAGCACTCCCTGGCGGCAGCAGCCAGTCCAAGCCCCAGGCTCCAGCCAGTCCTCACCCTGGGCCTGGGCTGCTCAGGAGCCTGCCGTCCTCTGCCCCTTTCTGTCTGCCCTGGCCCGTGTGGCGCTGGGGGTCCTCACCAGTTTCAGGTAGAGCTCCATGTCCTTATCCTTCAGGGTGGAGTACACCTTTTCCATCTTGTAGGTGATGCCACACTGTGAGTCGTCAAGGCTCTTGATGAAGTTGTCCCGGATCTCAGCCATGAGGTTGGTGAAGCAGAAAAAGGTGTCCGCCTCAGCGTGCTCTGGGAGAGATGGGCAGGGTGAGGGTAGCCGTGAGAGAACAGGCACCCTCCCGTGTCCCACCCCACCGCTCAGCTACGCGAGACCCCCCTCCCCTCTGAGCCTCACCAAGTCACCCCACCTTGGTCAGGCTGCGCCCCTCCTCTGTCCGTGGCCACTCTCCACCCCCGACTAAGGACATCACTTCTTTCTTCTCACACCTGACAATGCTGTACACCAGCTCAGCGACTGATTACATACTCTTCTGCTGACATTTTTTCATATCGTGACTTACTTAAATCTTTTCTATCGTTCAGCTTCCTGTATATACAGCTCATCTCCTCTACCAGAAATTCAGTTACAGATAGCAAGAGGTCAGTAAACATCTAACATTCTAGAAAGTTCAAGCCAGAAAAGATCTGAGATGATCCAGGCCAACCCGCTTATCCGACAGAAAATGAAGGCCCAAAAGAGGGAAGTGAGCTGCACAGCTAGATACAATAAAGCCCATTAGCCTGGAGCCCGTTTATCTACCCTTCCACTCGCTGTTGGGGTCGGTGGCAAAGGTGTAGTACAGGGGCCCCACGATCTCATTCATGCCCTGCACGTAAGCGATGCCAGGGTTGAGCTTGGCGTAGATGAACAGAATCCGCTCCACCACCTCCCAGTGGGCCTCACAGCCGTTGGGCAGCACCTGATACTCGTTCACGGATGAGGGCGCCGCGTTCTTGTGCGGGGAACTCATCTGGGGGAGAAGAGGAGCAGCCCGTTAAGGTGGGTGGCACTACCGACAGTATGTTCTCACCGGATATGTTCACCCACGAGCCGAAACCTAACTTCCATCTCATGGGCAACCCAGGGCACAGAGGAACGCGTCCAACACCACCGGGAACAAGCGGACAAATCCAGAATGTGCGACCCTCTACCAGCCAGCTGGGCTGCAATCTCATTTATGGTGATACAGGTCAGATGGTGCTTACCTCTGAGGGAAGGCGTACTGACTAGGAAGGGGCATGAGGGAACCTTCTGGATGATGGGAACGCTCCATGTCTTGATCTGGTTGGCAGTTACACGGGTGTATACATAAGAAAAAGTCCATCTAGTTGTATACCTAAGATTTGTGCATTTATTGTAAGTTATACTTCAATTAAAAAAAAACTTAAAAAAATATAAAAATATATCAAAAACAGACAACTGGTTAAGACTCTTCAAAAAAGTCAAATGTTGAGGAAGGGGCAGTGGAGGCGTGCTCCAGATGAAGAGACTAAAGAAACGTAACATCCTAATGCAATGCATAAACACTGAAGAGGTGCTGGTCTGGATTTAAAACCACCAAAATATTCTTAGTACGACTGAGGACACCCGATCCTGGACTGGATGTGAGGTCTTATTACGGATTATGGTTAATCTCTGTAGATGAGACAATGGTAAGGAGGATGTCCTCATTCTCACGGGATGCCTGCTGAAGTACTTGGAGGTAAAGGGTCAGGACGTCTGTCTATATATGACACACACACAAACATGGCCAAAGGTCAACAACTGTTGAATTTAGGTGGAAAGTATATAGGTGTGCATTGTACTCTTCCTTCAACTTTTCTGAATGTTTCAAAATTTTCATAAGAAAAAGTTGGGAGATGAATGAAGAGATGATCCCTGCTGAAAACTCATGCAATAGAGCCGAGGTCCCCAACATCAGGATCCCCTGGGAGCTTCGTAAAGGTTCAGGTGCCTGGGGTTAACTGTATGAGAGCCACAGGCACGCCCACGCAGGGACAGAGTATGAAGCTGTCCGGGAAGCCCAGGGTCCTGGAAACAGGAAACTCCCTTTTCCACTGTATATACACGTGTATACACATATACATATGCGTGTACGTGTGCACACACACAGACACACACATCACTAATGTTTACCCAGAGCTCCACAAGCCTTCCTGTTTAATGCCCTGAACGGCCTAGAATACTCTCTCAACATCATTTTCAAGATGAGGAAACTGAGGCTCAGAAATGTTAGGCCGCTCATCAGACGTCTCGCACTAAAGTGAGCCCAGACCAGCTCACTCTAGAACCCGAGGCCCAGGCCTCAGAGTGCCCACTGCTTTCCAAGAATCTGCACAGCCATGACCTCATTTCACCCTCTGGGCAATTCAAAAGCCAGACAGGGCGGAAATGATCACACCCAGTTTACAGAAGAGGCGGAGGCCCGGGAAGGTGAGTCGGGTGTTAGTTGCCCAGGATCAAACAGTCCGCTTAAACTCAAAACTGCCCAGCCACTGGTCCAGAGGTTTAGCAGTGGAGCTTGCGGTCCGGTTCTCTATCACCAGGACCAGGTCCAAACCTAAAATCAGTTCTCAGCCACCAATCACTGTAGTAAAACGCACGACAGAAGCCGGGTCCCCATCTAGCCAGGCAGCTAGAGCAGCAGCCAGGCAGCAGGGCCGCCAACCCGGCCACGGGGCCGCTTAGCCAAGCGCGCGGCACCTCCTGACGCACCCAGCCGTCGTGAGCACGTGGAACCCGGGGATCAGCCAGAACGGCCCCGTCACCCCTGTGGTGGAAAACGGCTGCTCTCCTGGAAACACAAGGCCCTGACCGGTCACTCCACTTGGGGGAAACGAGCTTAGCTTGTTGGAGGTTACAGAGGATTTTTCCATTGTTGGAAGGCAGCGAAAAACTGTGAGGAACAAGTCAAAGCTCCAGGTGCCAAAGCAGTAGGTGTGAATTGAGGAACAAGACAACATACTTGTTTAGCTACAAGCAGCTTCTCAGAACCACAGGAACTTGCTAGAAGACCGAGGTTCAAGCACTCGGCATCACCCGGCCAGCACAAGACCTACCGTTCTTTTCTCCTAGGTCTCTCACACCCCTCCCCACTCCACCCCAGCCCCCACCCCCACCCCCCCGTTGCCTGGACGCCTCAGCTGCCTCCCAGGCGGCCTCTCCACCTCCATTCCTGCCCCCGCCAGTCAAATCTTGTATAAAGGCAGACTTAAATCACATCCCTGCTCTTAGAATGGTGCAGGGGTCCCCAGCCCCCAGGATAAAGGCCCCGCTGGCCTCACCACCACTCATCTCTCCAGCATCCTCCAGCAGCCCTCCCCCCCGCAACCCACCCCCCGACCCCGCCCTGCCCCACCTCATGCTGGACTCCCTTCCTTGAACACACCCAGCTCTCTCCGGCCTGAGGACGTCCACACATGCCATCCTCTCCACCTGGAAGTCTCTTTCCTCTTCATCCTTGGAGCCTCAGCTTAAATGTCACTTCCTCAGGGAAGTCTTCCCTGATGCCCAGACCAGGTCGGCTCCCCCCATCACTGTTCCCACCGCACCTTCTCATCACACTGGTAGTTACTTTTCCAAGCGCCGTCTACACCACAGACCAGAAGTGTGGCTCCTTCACTGCACAGCAGGGCCCTCCCCCACACCCATTACACCAGCCTTTGATGCCTGACTTTCAGAGAGAGCCTGGAGGGGGACCGGGCAGGACCAAGGCTGCTTTGGGTAACTCTCGGGGCAGACGGTCAGGGGTCTGATGGCCCGTGGCCACAAGTCCAAGAGAAGCAGGAAGGAAAAGGCGATCACGGGGCGTCCCTGGGGCTGCCAGGTTGCCTCTCACATTTGTGACCCCGCTCCGGTTCCGGGCCACCGTCTGGGATTTCAGTGTCGTCTGTTCCACCCGCTTACGAAGGGTCTCGAACTCATTCTGCGGATCCAGGATGAGGAGGCAGGGGTACTCGGTGGCCCTCTGGAAGAAGGATATGTCTGGGCACAGCCTTCTGTCAAGACGGAACAGGAGAGGACTGTTACTCAGCGTGGAATTTTTAGGCATCCCACCAGCACCCTGCTGCCAGATGCCCCAGCATCCCCAAAGCCTCTTGTATGTGTGTGTGTGTTTTTTAATTAATAACATTTTATTTCAAAAGCAATACAGTCATGGTATATGTCTACATACCCATATAGCTTACATGTATTTGCAAATAGACACACACACACGCATATGTATTTTTAAGTGTCCTTAGGGTCTTAACTCTTCTCTTAAAACAAACGTCTTTCCATGTCAACAATATCTCATATGTACAAACGTATCAACTGCATTGTGGCTTAAAATGGTAAAAGAGGTTTCGTTAAGTTACATATTATACAACAGAATGTTACACAGCTGACATAGGAGATGCTCAAGACAGAGCAAGAGAAAAAAGCAAGTTGGGAGACAGGCTCTAGATCGTGATCAAGTTTTTAAAATATATGTACTGCAGTACACGCACATTTTCCAAAGATCTTATACAGAGCACACTGCAAACTTGCCCTCTATAAACACTGAACAACGTGCTACAATCACTACCAGGGTAAGGACCTGTTTCCCCAGAACTGGGTTCAAGATGTGGTTCCTGACTTAAATGGGGCTATTAAACACCTGGTGAGCAGAGGCTCCAGACTGAGAAGGAAGGAGGCAAGAGCCTGTTCTGCCCCCTGGCTGAGCAGCCCAGGGTTGGGGTCCCACTGCGGGCACAATGCGCACAGGAGAGGAGCAGCCCCAGGTGGCGAGGGGCTGCAAACACAAACGGCGAAGGCAGAACTGAAAGCAGGCGGGCAGACTCAGAACCCAAGCTCTGAGCACTGGGTCCACTGCAGACAGGCCTGCCGGCTCCTCACCCAGCCCTGTGGAAGAGTCACCCGCTGCCAGACTCGCCCACCCAACAGGACAGCACAGCCAGCGTCTCCACACTTCTCTACCAGGAGGAACGGCATGCACATGCACACAGCGTAGCTCACAGTTTAAAAAAAACACACTTCTGACCCTGTCGCTCCTGTGCTTAAAACCTCTGCGCGCCTGCCCCACATCCCTGGGATGGAGTGATGGTCCGACCCCCGCTTGCCTCCAGTGTGGCCGCAGGCACACGGGCCTTCGCACTGCTCCTCAGACAGCCAAGCTCTGCAGGCTCGCAGGGCCTCCCACAGCAGCTCCTTGCCCAGCACCACAGGGCCCTCCCCTCCCCTCCCTCCTGCCCCAAGGTGCCCGCTCCTCCCATCTCAGCTGCCGCCTCAGGCGAGGCTTCCCGACCTCAGGGTGCCCTGAAGCACCCTGAACTCTGCCTTCAGAGCATTCTCCACAACCTTTAGTGACACGGATCTGTTTTGTTGAACATCCGTCTTCCCGTCCTCCCTGCCAGCTTCTAGGTTCCTTAAGGAGAGGGGCCATGTCTGTCTATTCCGCGTTCAACGCCCAGCCTGCCATTGAGCCTGCCATGTAGCGGGGCCTCAATATTTGCTGAAGGAAGGAAGAGATGAATCCACAGACGCCAGGGCTACAACTGAAACTAAGGCAGGGAGAGAGGAGAGCCGGGCACTCAGGGCACTCACCGCACCGCCAGCCCCACCCCAGGCCTGCTACCACTAGGGCCTGGACGCAGCTACCAGGACAACTCACCAGCAGTTCCTCAAACACGCCCCTGCGGGCCTGGGCTGGGAAGGGACAGGGCAGAAGAACTGGAAATCCCACAGAAGCCCCAGGGGCCGGCTCCCAGCGCCCAGCGCCCTGCTCACCGGACATCTTTGTCGATCTGCAGCAGCACCTCGTTGTCCTTGAAGTACGTGTTCCATCGGCTGTCGGGGTTAGGGTTGAGTGGCTGTCAGGGAAAATGAGCTGCTCTGTCCTCGGCCGGCTAGAAGCCCAGGGACAGATACCAGTCTGGGGGCCTGAGCAGTGCCTCCGAACCAGCATTCCCAGCAGAGACGCAGCTGTTGCTGAGACAGCCTGTGAGCTAGCTGGGGGGCAGCACAGGCCTCGTGCAGCCTCCCAAAGCACGATCACACTCCACACCCGGAAGCCGAGCCCCGTAGTCCGCTCTGAGTACTTCCCTGCGCAGCAAGGACTCTGTCTTTCCTGTCTGTAGCTCTAGAATGCTGCATGTAACAGGTGCTCACTAAACGCTTGCCTGCTGAATGAATGAATATTGTATCATTAGGTCTCTTCGAATCTAACTCATTACTACTTTGAGTTGCCAATTCCAGTCCTTGGAGGATCGGCCTGGGTCCAATCCATCTCCACTTCCCGACTGCAAAGCACCAGGGAGGAGCTCGGTATTTGTGGCTGGAACGAGGCTTCCTCCAGGCCACACAAAGGCAGTTTATCCTCCCGCCGGCCCTGCTCTGACTCCCTTCAAATATAATATCACAGAACCTTCCTCGAGGAAGGGGACTGAGGAGGAAAGGAGACAATGCACGTGGAGGACCTGGCTCAGCGCTGCACACACACGCTCCTGTGATCCCAGTCATTGCTTACAGTCCCGACTGGGCCCAGAGCCTGCGGAGAACAGGGAGAGACAACAGCCTTCAGGGGCTGAGGAGCTAAATGCAGAAATGAGGTACTGCGAGGGCCAGAGGGGACCAAGAGCAGCTGCACCTGGCCTCTGGCATGAGGGACCTAGTCCATTCCAAAGCCCACACCTCTCCCCACTCTGCAGCCTCGGTCCCCACTGCGGACCCCTACTCACATGGTCCTCAAAGGTCACATCCTCCCTGGATACACCCATGTTGGCCTTGGCGATGCCAGGCTGGATGATCATTTCCCTCAGGAACTGAGAATACAGCTCCCTGTAGGAGAGAAGAGGAGAGAGGGATGATCCCCAAAGGTCTCACCCAGGGAGCCCGGAGCGCAGCAGCAGCAACAGGAAGTGGGCCGGGCTCACACCACCTGCTCTGTCTGATACAAAGGGCCTCCCATCACCCGCCTTTGTCAGGGTCTCACCTCTGCTTGGCCAGGATGGAGGTCCAAGACGCTCTCTCCAAGGGGAGGTAGTTCAAGAGAATCTGCAGAGAGAGAGAAGAGCAAAGCTCTGGCGATCCCCCCAGCCCAACCCTGGAAGTAGATGGAGGCTGAGAGGCCTCAAAGAAAATGTCTGAGAAACCCCGGAGACAGCAAGATGGGCTAAATAAAACCCAGGAACACAGGCATGGGCTGGGGGCAGCCTCCCCTTTTCTCCCCACTGGCTTCCCCCACCTTCATCTTGAACCAGCCCTTTTTACTGCATTTCCTCACACAGACTCTTCCAAACGATAATAAAACTCTGTGCTCAAAGGGGTTGGAAACCAGGAAACCGGGGTTCTGCTCCCACCTCAGCGAAAGGCTTTAGGCGAAGCGCAGCCTTTTTTTGTCCCAATAAGCATCACTACCACTGAGCTGTCTGGACCAGGAAGCAGAGGGCTTCGCTGGCATTACAAAGTGTTCCATCCCCAAGGGGATCCTGGAGGGGACGCCAAGAGAAACAGAAAACACAGAACTTCCCAGAAGAGCTTCCTGGGACAAGCAAGGAAAGACAGAGAACAGGAAGAAGGGGCCAGGGGTGGGGGCAGCCCATGCAGGAACCCAGGGACTCTCAGAAGAGCAGAAGCTCCAACCCAGGCACACCCACCTTCCAGCAGAGGCACCGCAGTCCGCCCTCACAGGGGATGCCTGTGGACATAGCAGGCAAAGGTCACGCCCCCGCAGAGTCCCAGAACCCCCCAGTCCTCCACCTTGGAGCCAGTCGGCAGGGAATGGAGTGGGCAAGAAGTACTTCTTCAAGGATGGTTTTCTGCCAGAAAGATCACTAGACTAGATGCTAATCCTGTGTGTACTCTCTCTCCATGGCCCGTCTGGAATGTTCTTTTGAGGATAACACCTTCTCACCCTTGATATTTCTTCCTCAGAGCAGCCTTTACCAACCACCATCTCTTCCCAAACAAAGTCAGGTCCCTTGACATAAACAGTAATAACTCCATCGCTTCTCCTTCACAACATCCACCACAAATGGGATCGTATAATGTAATTTGTATATTTATTTAACATCTTTAACCCCTACTACTGGGTAAGCCCCAGAAAGACGAGGACCAAATTTGTGTTACAGTCCCAGTACCTAGCCCAGGGCATGGCCCACAACAGGTAGTCCATAAGTATCTGTGGAATATAAACAAAGCTATGAATGCTAAGTGTTTTGGGCTTCATGGACATTATTTCACTTAATCCTCATTACAGCCCTAGTAAGTAGGGAAGATCAGCATTATTGTCCCCATCTTACAGATAAAGAAACGCATCTGTAAAGATAGAGAAATCAAGGACTCACACACAGGTCTGTCTGACTCTAGAGCCCAACTCAGCAGGCTGCATCCCCTGGGGCCTGGCAGATTCTTCAGCTCAGCACAGATGCCAAAACCCCTCAAGATCTTCAGGGCCATGTTATAACGCAGAAACTAACACACCACTGTAAAGCAATTATACTCCAATAAAGATATTTAAAAAAATAATAAAAAAAAAGATCTTCAGGGCCTAAATATCACTCCTGAACAGAAAAACAAACTTCTCCTGAAATACTGTCATGAACCTCGCTAAAGCAGCTGTTGCTACCGTCTCCCCAGTACAGTGAACAGGAGCTACCCACCTCAGAATCTGCATGGGGATGAAGAAGGCAACTCAAGCATTACTTGCTGACAAAGTTACAAGGGCAGAGCAGTCACAAGAAGCTACCCAGAACACCTTCGGGTATTTTTAAAGACAAGCAAAAGCCTCTGTGTTGAGAAGTTAACAGGCCACGGAGGGCAAAGTCAAAAGCTGCTGGGGTTCAGCTCCTTAAAGTGAGTGTCTCAAGGCTGGAATCTTACCATTAACCAAAGTTCACTGTTGCCTGAGTTGGCTTTGATCCTAAGCCAGGGATAGAACCAGGAACCACTCTGTAGCTAACCAAATTCTACAAGACAGGAAGCTTGCTGAGGAATGAGGAAAGACCTGACCTCTGCTCACGAAGTCTCCCCTCTGCCCTCCAGTTACTCTCAGGAAGCAATGAGCATCATTTATAGGCCCATAAGCACCCTGTCTAAGGCCTACAGGCATGCTAATTGTGGCCGCCACTGCTCCAGGAACCCCCTCCAAGCTCAGGGTAGTCACTGGTTGTTCAGCTCCACAGAAGCTGGAGATGGCCCCAAAAGGCAGGCTGGCCCCCAGACCCGGCCCGGTGTGGCCTTGGGCACCCTCCCCTCCATCTTAGTCACAACGCTGCTCTAGGAAAACCCTGAAAACGGAGAGTTGCCTCTTACCGCTAAAACTGAGTTCCTGAAGCTTTTCCAAGGCAATCGTGGGCTCCTTCAGGACATCCTGGAAATCTGCAATCCTAGAAGGAGGGAGGGGGAGGCAAATGGAGGACAACCAAACCCCAAGATGACAGGCTTAGCGACCACTCCTAAAGCCCACAGCTCCCTTACACCACCAGTCTCCAACCTGTTCCTCCCTCCCCTTCGGGACATACAGATGTGCAAAGCTCAAGCAAAACCTGGCCAAAGGCAGCTTTGGAGAACTAGAGATCACTTTTTCCTCTAAGCCCAGAAACGTACAGATATTCTTGTCTAGAGGTTCTCAAATGAGCACCACGAAATCAGACACATTCTAATATTTAGTGAGCTGGCATTTATACGGCACTTCCTGCTGGCCAGGCCCAACACACTGCTGCTATCTGAACTCAAAAAACCCTAGGAATCAGGAGTAATTTGATCTGTAGACAAGGACCTGTGTAATCAGCATTCCAGGCTCAAATGTATAACCATTAGAAGACCTCTGGGCCTGCCCGCAGGCAAGGACAAAAGGTTTAAAAAACAAGTCCTGCACCACGGGGGTGGGGGGGAAAGTGGGGGGAGGGGGATGAATTGGGTGATTGGGATTGACATATATACACTAATATATAAAACAGATAACTCATAAGAACCTGATGTACAAAAAGTAAATAAAATTATATTTAAAAAAAAACAAGTCCTGGAGGAAAACTGAAGTGAGCAAAATTAGCCAACGCTGCAGGATTTGGCCTGAGAAGAGAACAAACTGGAGAATCCAGGTTTTCTAGCATTTCTAGTAAGAAAAGGACACGTGGGACGGGGAGCATCTGGACAGACTAGGGTACTGGGGCAAAGGGTTAACAAGGGAAAAAAGGACGGGAGGTGGGGGTGAGATCGGGCATCGAGGCCCTGGAAGAGGAAGACACCAGGGGAAGGGATCCAGGGCGAGGAAGAGACAGAAAGAGAGAAAAGGGGCGACACCGAGGGGCAGGAGAGGTGTCCACGTTCCGTGCCCCCCTCAGGCCCACAGCAAAGAGGTTGTAAAGTAGGCGCCCAAAACCTTCTGCCAGGGGCAGGGCGGGGGGTGTCTCGGTTCATGGCCGCATCCGCGCGCCCCCTCCGCAAGTCAGAAGGGGCAACCCGGCCAGGAGCGGCCTGGATGGTCTGCCCCAATGGCCCCTTACCGGCTCTTGTGCAGACTCGACATGGTGTTGACTTCCGGATCCCCCCGCTGCCTCCGCCGCTGCCAGCGCCGCCGCCCCTCAGGGACGCGGGGCGCTGGGCAAAGGCCTCCGACCGGAAACTCAGCCTCAGGCGCGCGCGTTCTGCTCCGCCCCGCCCCGTTCACGTGCCACCCCTTCTCCGCTCTGCCTTCTGGCGGCGCGGCGGGGTGGGCGGGGCAAGAGAACGCCGGGAACACGGTCCCGCCTCCGCTCCCCCACCTACGAGGCCCGCGGACCTAGAGCGCCATCGCGCAGGTGACCGCGCGGTCTATGCTCCCCAAGGCTATTCCTTGACCTTTCCTGGGCCTCAGCTTCCAACTAGGCAGTATATCTGTCACCTTGTCCTCTTCCTTACACGTTCATCACCTGCAATAAGCTATTGAGTTATCGTTTCAGGGATGTAGACCTTCCCTGCTAAACTATACAAGGCCTGCCTGCTGGTCTTTTCACTGCTGAACCCTCGACGCCTATAGCAGTGACTGCACAGAGCAGATGGTTCAATAAACATTGGATGGAAGAGCAAGACTACAGTTCAGTGTTTCCTTGACTTTTGGATTTCATGAACATGAAATTTATCATAATATCAGGACAATAGAAAAGGAGAGCCAAAATTTCAGGATCCTTCCCAAGAAAAAACAGTTGGCAGCCTCTCAGTGTTTTTTCTCTACACCTATATGTGCATATGTGCATAATTGTCCTTTTTTTTTTTTTTTCAGAAGGGAAATTTTATTTTATTTATTTTATGTTTGGCTGCGTTGGGTCTTCATTGCTGCGCTCAGCCAGCTGGGCTGCTCTTTGTTGCAGTGCCCGGGCTTCTCCTTGCAGTGGCTTCTCCTTTCGTGGAGCACACGCTCTAGGTGCTCGGCATCAGTAGTTGTGGCGTGCAGGCTTCAGTAGTTGTTGCTCGCGGGCTCTAGAGCGCAGGCTCAGTAGTTGTGGCGCACGGGCTTAGTTGCTCAGCGGCATGTGGGATCTTCCCAGATTGGGGATCAAACCCTTCTCCCCTGCATTGGCAGGCAGATTTTCTTTTTTTAAATAAATTCATTTATTTATTTTTGGCTGTGTTGGGTCTTTGTTGCTGCGCACGGGCTTTTTAGCTGCGGCAAGCGGGGGCTACTCTTCATTGCAGTGCTTTCTTTTGTTGCAGAGCACAGGCTCTAGGAGGGCGGGCTTCAGTAGTTGCAGCACATAGGCTCAGTAGTTGTGGCTCACGGGCTCTGGAGTACAGGCTCAGTAGTTGTGGCACACGGGCTTAGTTGCTCCGCAGCACGTGGGATTTTCCCGGACCAGGGCTCGAACCAGTGTCCCCTGCATTGGCAGGTGGATTCTCAACCACTGCACCACCAGGGAACTCCTGTCCTTACTTTTTAAATTTCTCCACAGATCGGTGAAAAGTTTGTCACTGGACTGTATAATCTCGAAAGCCCCTCCAGCTCTCAGCTGCTGCCCACCAGGATTTCACTACTCCATGGAGCAAGCACAGGGAGACCTGTTCCTTTATTCACTCATCCCACAATTTCTGCTCCCACTATGTGCTAGGTACTGTGATAAATGTTTCATCAGAATACAAAGATTATGTTCCTTTGCATGAAATGTAAGAAATGAATAAATGTTGACTTAATTGCACAATAGGACAGGAATTTTTTCCAGGTTAAAAAAAAAATACCACCAGCCCTTTGAAAGATTGATTAGAAAGACAGGGAAAAACACAAACAACGTGTTAAGAAAAAAAGACAGTTGGCTATCATTCGGAAAAAAATAAAGGTCTGTTCCTATCTGACATCTGACAGGAAAGTAAATTCTGAATGAATTAAAGCTCTGCAAGGGAAAAATCCTATGGGATTAGAACAAAAATATATAGAAAAATGTTTAGAATCTTGGAGGAGGAAGACATAAGGCCCAGAAGCCATGAAATATAAGACAGATATATAACTACCTAAAATTTTCAGTCTCTAAATGGTAAAGGAAAAGACAAGCATCAACAGGGGAAAATATATGTACCCTTTATGATAAAGGGTTAATCTCCCTAATGTATAGAGAGTTCTTAAATCAACAAGAAAAAGACAAACACCCCAAGAAGAAGAAGAAAAAAAAAGCATTCAGTCATTCAAGAAATGTATTGAGTGCCTACGACATGCCAGATATGTCCTAGGTATTGGGAATTTAGTAGTGAATAAAAGACAAAAATCTCTGCCTTCGAAGCACTGACATTTTAGTGAGGGGAGTTAGACATTAAATAAGGTAAATAAGTAAACTAAATGGTACATCAGATGGTGATAAATTCCGACAGGGGAAAATAAAACAGGAGTGGGCAGCGGGAGGGGCTGCAATTTTACATAGGGGGTCAGGAAAACTGCTCTGAGGTGATGTCTAAGCAAACACCTGAAGGAGGTAAGACAGCAACGCTTATAAGCAGGCACTTCAAAGAAGAAATGAGACTTCTCTCGTGGTGCAGTGGGTAAGAAGCCGCCTGCCAATGCAGGGGACACGGGTTTGAGCCCTGGTCCGGGAAGATCCCCCATGCAGCGGAGCAACTAAACCTGTGCGCCACAACTACTGAGCCTGCGCTCTAGAGCCCACGAGCCACAACTACTGAGCCTGCGTGCCACAACTACTGAAGCCTGCGTGCCTAGAGTCTGTGCTCCACGACAAGAGAAGCCACTGCAATGAGAAGCCCGCGCACCGCAACGAAGAGTAGCCCCCGCTCGTCACAACTAGAGAAAGCCCGCGTGCAGCAACGCAGACCCGCAGCCAAAAATAAATAAATAAATAAATTTATTTTTTAAAAAAAGAAGAAATAAAAATGTCTCGCTAGAACCTGAAATAACAATAAATTGGACTAATACTCAGAGGAATATGAATTGAACAACCATACTGTGCCTCTTGGTCTGGGAAAAGTCATCAGTATTTATTGCACCTATCATCACTAGGTTGTAGAGAAACAAACTTCTCTCAAACAGCTTTAAAGAGAGTTAACCTGTAAAGACTTTTCACAGAGCAATTTGACAAGCACTAATAAAAATTTTTTAACTTTATATATTGAAATATTATAGGTTCTCCTCAGTGGTTTCTTTTTTATTTTTCTTCTTTTTTTTTTTTTTTTGGCTGTGCTGCGCGGCTTGCGGGATCTTAGTTCCCCAATCAAGGATTGAACTCGGGTCCTCAGCAGTGAAAGCATGGAGTCCTAACCCCTGGACCGGCAGGGAATTCCGCTGGTTTCATTTTTTTTTTTTTTTTTTTTTTTTTTTTTTTTGGTACGCGGGCCTCTCACTATTGTGGCCTCTCCCGTTGCGGAGCACAGACTCCGGACGCGCAGGCTCAGCGGCCATGGCGCACGGGCCCACCCACTCCGCGGCATATGGGATCTTCCCGGACCGGGGCACGAACCCGTGTCCCCTGCATCGGCAGGCAGACTCTCAACCACTGCGCCACCAGGGAAGCCCCCTATTATTTATTTTTAATTGCTTTTCTTGATCTCGTATCCAGAAATCTTGCTAAACTCAATCATTAGTTTGAGGACTTCCCTGCCGCGGAGCAACTAAGCCTGTGCGCCACTAGTGCTGAGCCTGCGCTCTAGAGCCCGCGTGCCACAATTACTGAAGCCCGGGCGCCTAGAGCCTGTGCTCTGCAATAAAGAGAAGCCACTGCAATGAGAAGCCTGCGCACGGCAAATTTATAAAAAAACAAACAAAAAAAATGAATTCAGTTTATTCTGTATTTATTCTGTTGAAAATTCTGTTAAAATTTTTGCATCTATATTCACAAGGGATATTGGTCTATAGTTTTATATTCTTGTCATGTCTTTGTCTATCTTTGGTATCAGGGTAATGATGGCCTCATAAAATGAGTAGGAATGTCTTCCCTCCCCTTCAATTTTATGGAAGTTGTGTAGAACTGGTATTATTTGGTATATTTACCCCTTAAGTGTCTGGTAGAATTTATGAGAGATGTTTTTTAATTTTTTTAAAATTTATTTTATTGAAGTGTAGTTGATTTCTGGTGTACACCAAAGTGATTCAGTTACATATATATATATATATACATATACATTCTTTTTCATATTCTTTTTTACAGTGACAATCTTTTTTTTTTTTTTTTCGGTACCCGGGCCTCTCACTGTTGTGGCCTCTCCCGTTGTGGAGCACAGGCTCCGGACGTGCAGGCTCAGCGGCCATGGCTCACGGGCTCAGCCGCTCCACGGCATGTGGGATCTTCCCAGACCAGGGCACGAACCTGTGTCCCCTGCATCGGCAGGCGGACTCTCAACCACTGTGCCACCAGGGAAGCCCTCATACTCTTTTTTTAATGTTTATTTTTTATTTAATTTTTCTTATTAGTCATCCGTTTTATACACATCAGTGTATACATGTCAATCCCAATCGCCCAATTCATCCCAGCACCACCTCCACCCCCCCGCCGCTTTCCCCCCTTGGTGTCCATACATTTGTTCTCTACACCTGTGTCTCAATTGCTGCTCTTCAAACCGGTTCATCTGTACCATTTTCTAGGTTCCACATATATGCGTTAATATATGATATTTGATTTTCTTCCTGACTTACTTCACTCTGTATGACATTCTCTAGATCCATCCACATCTCTACAAATGACCCAGTTTTGTTCCTTTTTATGGCTGAGTAATATTCCATTGTATATATGTACCACATCTTCTTTATCCATTCATCTGTCGATGGGCATTTAGGTTGCTTCCATGTCCTGGCTATTGTAAACAGTGCTGCAATGAACATTGGGGTGCATGTGTATTTTTGAATTATGGTTTTCTCTGGGTATATGCCCAGTAGTGGGATTGCTGGATCATATGGTAATTTTGCTTTTAGTTTTATAAGGAACCTCCAGACTGTTCTCCACAGTGGCTGTATCAATTTACATGCCCACCAACAGTGCAAGAGGGTTCCCTTTTCTCCACACCCTCTCCAGCATTTGTTGCTTGTAGATTTTCTGATGATGCCCATTCTAACTGGTTTGAGGTGATACCTCATTGTAGTTTTGATTTGCATTTCTCTAGTAATTAGTGATGTTGAACAGCTTTTCATGTGCTTCTTGGCCATCTGTATGTCTTCTTTGGAGAAATGTCTATTTAGGTCTTCTACCTGAATTTGTCAACCAAATTCCACCAATAAGAAGATTGTGCAATTACTGGAATACAATGCAACCATTCTAAAGAATTAAACAGGATTATATGATCTGACATAAAAAGTGATAAAAATATGTCCCAGAACAATTTGTATAGAATGATCCTATTTATGTTGTTAAATCCATCTTGCATCATGAGTTTACATATACATGTTTATAAATGCATTTTTAACACCTTTATTGGGATATAATTCACATACCGTTTTTATTTTCTTTTTTTTTTTTTTTGGTCTTCATTGCTGCATGCTGGCTTTCTCTAGTTGTGCTGAGCGGGGGCTACTCTTTGTTGTGATGCGTGGGCTTCTCATTGCAGTGGCTTCCCTTGTTGGGGAGCATGGGCTCTAGGCATGCGGGCTCAGTAGTTGTGGCTCACAGGCTCTAGAGCACAGGCTCAGTAGTTGTGGCGCACGGGCTTAGTTGCTCCACAGAATGTGGAATCTTCCCGGACCAGGGCTCAAACCTGTGTTCCCTGCATTGGCAGGCGGATTCTTAACCACTGCGCCACCAGGCAAGCCCCGCATATACAATACCTTTAGAGCATACATTTAAAGTGAACAATTCACTGTTTCTCAGAATATCCACAGAGCTGTACATATACAACTATCATCCATCAACCATGCAATGATCATCACCATCTAATTTTAGATCATTTTCATCACCCCAAAAAGAAACCCTGTACCCATTAGCAGTAATTCCTTTTTCCCCCACCCCCTCAGCCCTAGGCAACCACTAATCTACTTTCTGTCTCTATAGATTTGTGTATTCTGGACATAGGAATATAATCATAAATGTATCATCTTTTGTGACTGGTATCTTTCATTTACCATGTTTCCAAGTCCCATGCATATTGTAGCATGTATCACTACTTCATTCCTTTTTCTCACCAAATAATATTCCATCGTATGACTATATTATTCCATATCATATTCATTCACCAGTTGAAGGACATTTGGGTTATTTCTACTTCTTGTCTATTATGAATAATGGTGCTGTGAAAATTTTCTCTTGGGTATATACTTAGAAGTGGAATTGCAAGGTTATATGATAACTCTATGTTTAACTTTTTTGAAGAACTGCCAAACTGTTTTCCAAAGCTGCTGCACCATTTTAAGTTCCCATCAGCAACGTAGGAGGGTTCCCATTTCTCCACATCCTGGCCAATACTTGTTATTGTCTATCTCTTTGATTGTATCCATCCTAGGATATGAAGTTGTATCTCTTTGAGGTTTTGATTTACATTTTCCTGATGACTAATGATGTCGAGTATAATTTCGTGTGCTTCTTGGCCATTTGCGTATCTTCTTTGGAGAACTGTCTAGTCAGCTCTTTTGCCTATTTTACATTAGGTTACTTGTCTTTTTATTATTTAGTCATAAATTCTTTATATAGTCTGGATTACTAGTTCTTTACCAGATATGTGATTTGCAAATATCTTCTCCCATTCTGTGAGTTGTGTTTTCATTTTCTTGATGGTGCCCTTTGAAGCACAAAAGTTTTTAATTTTTTTTTTTTTTTTTTTTTTTTTTTGCGGTACGCAGGCCTCTCACTGTTGTGGGCTCTCCCGTTGCGGAGCACAGGCTCCGGACACGCAGGCTCAGCGGCCATGTCTCACGGGCCCAGCCGCTCCGCGGCATGTGGGATCTTCCCGGACCGGGGCACGAACCCGTGTCCTCTGCATTGGCAGGCGGACTCTCAACCACTGCGCCACCAGGGAAGCCCAAAAGTTTTTAATTTTGATGAAATCCAGTTTGTCTATTTTTTTCTCTTGTGCTTATGCTTTTGGTGTCATACCTAAGAAACCATTGCCTAACCCTAAATCACAAAGACTTATGCCTTTATTTTCTCCTAAGAATTTTATAGTTTTAGCTCTTGCATGCATATTTTTAAACGACTAAGGGGATACTCACCAAACTGTTAAAGAGTGGTGCCCCCTGGGGAAGGGAATGAAATTGGGGTTGGGTTAGGGTTTGAATGGGACTTTTCATTTTTTCCACCCTATATTTCTGTAATGTTTAGATTTTTTATTTAAACAAGAACATCTTGTTTTGAGAATTCAAAATCAAAAGCTTTTTAAAGGATTCAAAATTGCACAAACATGCTTACACATAGTTAAAGACTAAAAGATACTGTGCAGAACGAAAACATCCACAAAAGTGGTTATTAAGAGGGTCATGTCAAGAAAGGGTTCGTCAAGAAAACAGCATCTAAACTGAGACCAGAAGGACGAGGATACAGATGGGAGCAAGAAAAGTGTTTAGTAGGGAAGAAATTATTTGAGCCTATGTAAGAGAAGAGGATCATTAAAAGAACCAAAATTGCTTTAAACTGTCTGGAGAATGAAAGCGTGTGTGGGGGGGGCAAATAAGGGAAGAGGGTGGGGAGAGAGACGGGGGACAGATCATCCTTGTCTACCATAAGGGTTATAAGCAGCGGGGTGCTGTGATCAGATTTATTGGTTTTGGAAAATTCACTGTCGAACTGTGGAGAGAATGAGGGGAGGGAGCCGGGAGTTCTGTTAGGAGGCTGTTGCAGAAATCCAAAGGAGAAATGATGGTGGACAGAGTCGGGCACTACTGGCGGAGGAGGGGAGGGGCTGGTTTGAGAGATCCTTAGGACTTGGCGACTGGAAGAGGAGCTAAGGGAAACGCAGGGGCCAAGGCCGACTCCCCATTTCCCAGGTGACAGCCGCGTTGCCTGGAGGGCGCATTAACTAGCTGGAGAAGTAGCAGCGCGTTTCGGGGGGAAGATGGTGACCGCTTTTGGACGCGTGGGTGCGAGCTACCTGCGGATAAGCCAGGGATAGATGTTCAATAGGGCGCTGGATGTAGGGGCTGGCGCTGGAGGCATGTCCGTGCTGACGAGGAAGGTGGAGTCAGTCCGCCCTTAATCATTCCCTGGACTCCGGGAAACCGCAAGGCAGAGCGGGCCCGGAAGCCGGTGTCACCGAGCGGGTCCTCCCCAGCTCCCCCAGCCCAGCGAGAGCCCGTGAGAAGCGCGCTGAGGACTGGGGTGGGGACCAACCGCTCCCTCCTCCACCCGCAGACCCAACCGGTGTCTGGGAGAAGAGCCGCCGCGGGGCTCCGGAACCTTCGGCCGCCGCCGCCCTCGTTCGCCGCGGGACCCGTCGGGGGAACCCGTTAGCTGTTGCTAAGGGGCGGCCCCGGAAGTGACGCGCCCCGGGTTTGTTGACAGCGGAGGCGGCGGCAGCTGCAGGCTGCGAGCCGTAGGAGCCGGATCGGGGGAGGGGCCGGGCCCCGGAGCCAGCACCCGGCGTCCCTCAGCCCCGCCCGCCGCCCTAAGGGCAAGGTAATGGCCACGGAGTCCCCCCGGCGCGACCCCCATCTCGCCCCCGGCTCCTGTCCCTGGGATCCCAAGCTCCACCCCTCCGACCCTCGTCTTCCGCAGACCCCGGCCCTAGCCCAACTAGATCCCATGCCTCCCCAGCATCTCCCGGGCCGCATCCTCCGCTCCTCCTCGCCGAGGAAGCATCCCGTCCGCTCCCGGGGCCAAGGGATATCTCTGCGTCCTCCCCCCTTCCCTTCTTGCCTCCGGTGCCTCACCATCGCCGCTGCAACCATTTGCAAAGGTCCATCTCGGCCAGTGGTGGGAGGACTCCCATCTCTACCTCTGCTGCCAGGTCTGAGAAACATGCCTTTAAAAGTGAGCACCCTTCCTCCAGAAAGAAAATGACGCCCTGTCTCATGCCCCTACAAAATGGGGGATAGATGCAGGGCTGAAAGAGGCAGCCTCTGCCCCTCCTACCTGTTGGATGAGCTTAAGTTTCCCCAAAGCAGTGCTTGAAAGCTCAGGGATGACAAGGCGCGGGGAAATCCAACAGGGTGGCAAAGGGATGGGGTGGTAGCAAACCTAAGGGCCAAGGGAGCCTGATAGGTGGGTTGAAAGTGAAACTGACTGCTGGCTGCTATAGCTCTGTGGGTGGAACTTGACTTGGCTGCTTTTTGGCCCAAGGAGTCCAAGACTTCCAGTCTTTGTGCCTGTCAGCGCATTTGATTTTTAAATCAGAGGGGGAATGCCTGATGCCTCCATGGAAAAATCACCCCATATGATCTGTCCTACAGAATGTTTCTCTTCAGGGTTCAAACTGGTTAGAATGAGCATTGAGGACAGCTTTGAAAAGGGTCACAGGAGAGTGTACTTAGGGCAGGAGGTGGTTGCCAGTGGTGAGGGGGTCTCTCTGTTTCAGTTCACTAGTTCATTCAGCAAATCAGAAATATATGTAAGGAGGAGAAAAATATATGTAGGGTGGAGAAAAATAGTGCAGGAAGGGCCACGATAAGGGCCAGAGAGTGGAGTTGCCCTTTTTATAGAGGGTGGTCAGAGAAGGGCTCTAATAAGGTGATATCTGAGCAAAGACCTGAAGGGAGGGAGGGAGCAAGCCATGCAGCAAGCGCAAAGGTCCTGAGGTAGTATATCTGATGATTTTAAAAACCAGCAGGAGGACAATAGGGCTGGAGCAGAGTGAAGGAGAGGAAGAGTGGTTGACAAGGAAATCAGAGAAGAGTAGGGGCCAGATATTGGTGGGGAGGATATCGGGGCTGTTCATGTGATGCAGGGTCACAGGGTGTCTAATGGGGCACCCTTTCAGAACTGTATTAATTTGAAGTGTCTGGTGTTCAGAGAAAATATGTTCTAGATGACAAATGGACATTGTGCTCTGGCCTGGCATTGTAAGTACCCTTTCTCCACCTTTATAATGGCCACTGATGGAATAAATTTTAAAAGGACAGTCACAGAACACTGTAGTTAAATCTGGTCATGCCACTTACTTTTTGGTTGTGAGAACTTGGGCGAGTCAAGCAGCCAAGTCAAGTACCACCCACAGAGCTATAGTAGCCAGCAGTCAGTTTCACTTTCAACTCACCTTTTCCCACCTCAACGTCCGCATCTGTAAAATAGGGTTGTTGGGCTAAATGAGAGGTCATGCACTGAAGCGCTTAGTGCATCATTTAGCCCATATTAAATCCTCAGGACATTGCAGGTATGCCGATGGCAATGACAATGGTGAGGAAATATTTGCATGTGTCTACCTCAAAGCCTTTCTTTTTAGCACCAGCTGATGATGTCACCAGCTGTTGGCTGCCTCCCTGAACTAGTAGAATTTTGGAGAACAGCGGGGGAGACAAAGTGGAAACTTGCTGTCACCCCTCAGTGGGAACAGTGGTTGCACATCACTGTCATGGTGGCTTGGTCCTGTCTTTTTTCACACCAGTGGAAGGTTATGGGGGCTTTTTTTTTTTTAAAGAGCAAGGAAATCCCTATTCTGCCATATAATATAGGCTAAATGGTGGTGTTGAAATAAATATGACATGGAGATGGGTTGGGAAGGGCAGTATATGTTGACTCTGTTTGTGTGGTTGGGTTGTGTGTGGCGGATTTGCTGGAGACTGTTGATCCTAGATGTGCCCAGCAGAGGCTGAGACTGCAGCATGCCTTATAGGGAGTGGAACAATGGTTGCTCTCTCTCCTCAACCCCTAAGCCTGGACTATGTCATCAGGCCTGGGTCATAAGCTGAGCAGGGCAGCTGGGCCAGTGGATTTGAAAACGAAAAGTCAAGCACACCAACGCTGAGAGCCAGGGTGCTGAAGCCGGTTGTTGTGGGTAAAAGTGCGGACTAGTCATCTGGGGAGCTGGGTTCAAGCCCGGCTCTGCTATGGTTCACTGTGTGAACTTGGGCAAGTCCTATCCCCTGTCTGTGCCTCAGTTTTCCTATCTCTACACTAACTGAAGGCTACTGGGAGGATGAAAGAACTCGGTGCATTCTAAAGCTCTCTACAAAGGTTAAAAACAGTTCTTGTTGTCATTAGCACCACCAGGATTCTGCGACTTATTTTGGGGCAGAAGGCTTCAGTACCTCAGCTGTTCTTGACCCCCGAAATGCGAGTTCAGAGACCCCTGTTGGATCATTTACTTTGAGACAAACATCCTATATCTGGTTCAATCCCTGAAGCTGATTTTCCAGCTTCAGAAATGAGCAGAAGGATCTCTCCAAGCATTATTCTTAGGAAATCACTCCATAATTATTGGTTACCACCTTCTTGCCATTATTTCATGGCATCTGCTCAGCAGCCCCATGTGGTAGGTTTGCAACCCATTGACAGATAAGGACCCTGATGAATATTGAGGCTGGTAAATATTGCCTGGGGACCTCATGGAGCTGAGGCTCCTTCA
Organism: Pseudorca crassidens; assembly: GCF_039906515.1. Lineage (NCBI taxonomy): Eukaryota > Metazoa > Chordata > Mammalia > Artiodactyla > Delphinidae > Pseudorca > Pseudorca crassidens. The sequence goes on from NC_090302.1 coordinate 7,414,714, forward strand.
CCCGCAACCAACCAGTCATGCACTCACTGTGTCATGGAGACCCCATGAGTCACACTAGGTCTCGTCCTCAGGAAGCTTCTAGTCCTGTGGTCAAAAAATGATATATGCCTGTAGAATAGTTACCGGTGATGCCCGATCATCTGTGCTCAGGGCCCAGGACCCTCCAGGTTGTAAGCAGGCAAAGGCTCATGCCGCAGAAGGGAGACGGGAGGCTTGGAGAAACAGTTCCTGCCCATAGCATAATGGTGGAGAGAGCCAGGCACTTACTGGGGGACTTGGGCACATTAATGCACATATTTGAACCATAGTTTCTTCATCTGGAAAACAGAATAGTATGTCCTTATAGGTTATTTGTGGCTTCAATGAAAACATGCATGGAAAGCTCAGAATTCTGGGTCTCAAACTAATGAATACATGTATACATACTGATAGGTACATATAGACCCTTGTACACGTACATAGTCTGTGGCCGGTCACGTCACCACTGAGTCTCAGCTGCCTCATCTGTAAGTTGTCGATTATAATTCCTGCCTCGTGTAGTTGTTGGGAGAATTAAGTGAGTTGATGCATGTGGAGTACTTAGCAGAGTCCTTGGAATACGGTGCTCAGTATGGCTGTGATCACTGTTTGACTGCCAGCCTGGAACCCAGGTATCCCCAAGGCCCTCTGCCTCCAGGTGGCACCAGTGAGGGGTGATGCGCATTCCCCCCTCATATCTTCCTAATGTAACCCACCCTGCAGATTAGTCTATGCAGGTCAGTGACCCCCCGGGATGCCCTCAGATCCTCAACTGCACCCCTGCCCCCAGGGGGCCCCTGGCACTTGCCTTGGCTCCCTTCACATCAGCTTCCCACCCCCAGTATCTGGCCTGTGATCCACTCCCTCCTGGAAAGCTTCCAGCCTCTGTAAATAGGATATTTGTTTGGGTTTTCCCCCCAGCTCCTGGGTTAATATTTCACAGGGTGGGTGCCGCTCCAAGGCTCAGAGCTTCTGGCTCCCTCAGCCAACAGAGAGGCTGGGGGTCAGGACACTGGTGGGGTCCCGTGCTCCCTCCTCTGGACCTCACATTCTCTTCCCCCTACACTGGATGGACAGAAGACTGGATGGTTTGGTGAGAAGCATGGCTTTGCTTTAGGTTTGGATTGTGTCCCACTCTTGTTACTTGTGTGATTTTATTTATTTATTTATTTTTGGCTCTGTTGGGTCTTCACTGCTGAGCGTGGGCTTTCTCTAGTTGCGGCGAGTAAGGGCTACTTTTCGTTGCGGTGTGTAGGCTTCTCATTGCGGTGGCTTCTTTCATTGCGGAGCACGGGCTCTAGGCATGCGGGCTTCAGTAGTTGTGGCACGCGGGCTCAGTAGTTGTGGCTCGTGGGCTCTAGAGCACAGGCTCAGCAGTTGTGGCACACGGGCTTAGTTGCTCCGCGGCACGTGGGATCTTCCCAGACCAGGGCTCGAACCCATGTCTCCTGCATTGGCAGGCGGATTCTTAACAACTGCACCACCAGGGAAGTCCCTAGTTGTGTGATTTTAGACAAGCCTCAGTGTCTTCGTCAGAAAACCGGCTAACAATCTCTATCTCACGGTATTTTAGTGTGATAACTCAGGCAAGAACAAACCTTTATTCTGTTACATGCCAGGCACAGGCCGGGCCCTGAGGATCCAGGAGTGTGGAAGCGGAAAGTGTTCTTGTCCTCCTGGAGCTTGTGGGCTGGGGGAGGGGTCGTTAGACAGATTGTTATATAAATGGTGAATTAGCCGCAAGCACAGGATCCTAGGCAATGTCGTCCATTGGTTAAGTTAGAGACTGTATGAAATAAACCCCTTAAGGAGCTCAGACTGGAAGCAACCAGCTTGGAGGTGGCCGCTATTTGCTCTCCACTGCTCCCCACCCCCCAGGATGTCATAGCTCATGGTGGATCCAGGCAAGAGACGGGATGGAGAAAGACACAGGGTCCTTCTTACTGTGTGCTCTTCTGTCATAATCAGAGATCCCTCCATCTCCCGTTGCCAGAATCCCAGATGGCTGGTGCCTGCCACAAGAATGAGAAACCCTAGGGGCTGGGCATGGGGTGGGTAGAGATGGCCACCTCTGGCCGGTGCCAGGCTGTAGCTGGAAGGGGCCCAAGTGGCAGGGTGCTCCGGCCCCCGGGCCTCCAGCCTTGGTGCCAAGACAGATGGCTCCTTCCTCCTCCGGCTCACGCCAGCCCCCTGCAGCGGGGTCAGCACTGCGAAAAGGTGGTTAGCAGATCTGTGCCATCTGCCCGGGTTATCTTTTGGAGGCTTTTGGTGATCTTGGCGGCTGACAAGGTGGTGTTTCTTCCACCTGGGGAGCAGGGTTAGGGCAGAGTGGCTACCTGGGTGACTGAGCTCATCCTGCAGAAAGGGCAAAGCCCCTGGCGGCTCTCTCATCCAGAGTGGTGAGGGTTCCACTGTGGCCACTGGGTGCCCAGCACTGTCCTGGGCATGGTGGGCAGGGGGAATCTGAGAGCGTGCCTTGCCTCCCAGGTTCCCTGCATGTGCTGCAACCCTACAACGTGTCAGACCCACATGGGGTGTGCAGCCCCTCGTTCAGCCAATAGTCGTGGTATTGGGCCCATAGTGCCAGTGTCCCACACCCTCTGCCCTTTCAGCCTGTGAGCATCTTATCCTTCTTCCTGGAACGCCTTTCCCTTCTCTCCCCGCCACCGGAGTGAACTATGACTCATCTTTTGGGTCGCTGCTGAGATGTCACTTCCAAGGACGCCTGCCCTGACTCCCTAGTCCAGGGCAGGTCCCCTGGCACGGGCACCCAGGGTCCCAGGTCCCACCCTCTCCTTCAGAGCACTGGGCCCAGTTCCGTGGCATGGGTTTGTGTGCTTCTTAGGTGGAGATCTGTCTCGCTCCAGAGCCAGTGTGCTCCACGAGGACAAAGACCTTGTCTGGTTTCGCTCACCCGTGGACCTACAGTGCTCAATAGACACTAACCCTGGGCTAAGTACAGGGATGATGTCAGAGGAGAGAGCCCGGTTCCTGCCCTTGTGCAGCTGGCTGTCTGGCAGGGAAACTGGATAATTAAAACAGCATCAGTCCTAAATGTTAGTTGTTATGGTAGGGCCTATGGGGGCACACAGCAAGAGCACCCTGGCGGGTCAGGGAAGGCTTCCTGGAGGAAGTGACACTAAGGCCTGAGGGTGCATAGACATGAGCTGAGTCAAGAGGAGAATTCAAAGGTATTGTGGGCTGGAGTGGTTGGGAGATGCTTCCTGGAAGAGGGACATGAATGTGTTTGGGGGTTTAGGAGCAGTATTTAGAACAGAAAGTGGATGACCAAAGGTCCGAAGGTGACCTTGTGCCTCTGGCCTATTGCCAGTACAACGAAGGAGGCCAGTTCAGCGGGAGTAGGGGGTCGGGGGGTGGTGAGTAGGCCGCAGAGCTGGTCCCACTTCTGGAAGCCCTGAGTGACTGCTTGAAGAGATTGGACTTGGCAGTTTCCAGCAGGGCATGTCTCCCTGCCAGCGGTGCTCCTTCTGGGTCAAGATCTGAAAGTGAGTGCAGGCAAAGGAAGGCCATGCCCAGGGTCCAGGCAGCCTGTTTCTTGTGCTTTTCCTCGAGGGTGTCATGGCACCACTGGGGCAGCTGGCACAGTGGGCCTCGCGGCAGGAGACCCAGGCCTGAGAAGCAAGGGCCTGGAGCTGGGCAGGAACAGACCTTGCTCTAGGGCCCAGGGCAGGTGAGGCAGGAGAAAGGGATGTTGATGATGAAAGCTGCCTCTTAGTGAGCAGTTACTATGTGCCAGGCACCACGCTAAGCCCTTTCTGTATTGTTCCGTGTCCATCTGCACACAGTGTTCTCTATTTTAGAGAAGAAACTGAGGCACAGAGGTGAAGGCACTTGCCCAAGTTCACCGGCTCTTATGCAGCAGGGCTGAGACTTGGAGCTGGGTCGGCCTGGCTCCAGAGCTCTTAGAGCACGGTCACCAGTGAGTGGTGCTGCCGGAATTGAGAGCTGGCCACTGCAAAGGGCACAGCGTTCTGTGGCGCCCACTCGGTTTCCTGAGCATCCTGGAAGGCTCACATGTGGATTAGGAGGCTCCAAGAAGCCAGGGGCAAACTGAGCTCCTGCATAACCCTCCACGAGATGAGGTGCACATGCCAGTTTGGACAGAGTAGACCCTCTCTCTGAGCTTGAGTTTCCTCATCTGTAAGGTGGGCTCATAACCACCATTTGTTGTGCACTGAGTCATCTCAAGCTTGAGATGAGGCATTTTCCCAACAGCCCTGTGAAGTGGGGATTATTGTCCCCACTTTCCAGGCGAGGAAACTGAGGTCCAGAGAGGTTAAGTAATAGACCCGTGAATTGTGGAACTGGATTGAAACATAGATCTGTCTAACCTAGAGCCTTCACTTAAAGGGAAAAAAAGCAATAGCTACTGAAGGATAATATAGATAAGGAAAGGACCACAAAGCATGAGCAGACAGTTTGATGAATTTCCACAGGTGTAAACACCTGTCCCAGCCCTCCCAGAGGCCCCCCTGTCACTTTCTAATTACTGCCTCCCTGCAAAGGTAATCACCACCCTTACTTCTAACACCATAGATTCATTTTGCCTATTTTTTCCCCTTTCTGATGTAAACTCTCATAGGAAAAAGGTTTGGGACTAATTCCTGACTGTCCTCAGGTCTATAAATGGTGGATTGTTTTCTATCTTGTTCACTCAACTTGAATGTGAAGGTTCAGTTTTCATTCTCTCCTAGCCACTTATTGTAGCTGAGGATGCATAGTCAGTTAGATCGTTACTTCGCTGAACCCCGAATTCCTTTTAAACGTGGACCTCTTAGGTGTCCAGGCCATTTTCTTAACTTTTTGTTGAATCGCAGTATACATTTTTAAAAGTGCACACGTCATAATATACAGCTCCCTGAATATTCACAAAGTGCACATGCCTGTATGCCCAGCACTCAGATAAGGGACTAGAAGCTTCTTAGCTCCGAACCAAACCCCCAAAGTAACCACAGTCCTGACTTCTGCCACCACAGATTAGATTTTCCTGTTTTTTTTTATTTTGTTTGTTTGTTTTGCCCTGCCACCGGCATACAGGACCTTAGTTCCTTAACCAGGGATCGAACCCATACCCCCTGCAGTGGAAGCATGCAGTCCTAACCACTGGACCACTGGGAAGTCCCAGATTTTCCTGTTTTTTAACTTAAGGGAGTAAAACATAAATGGGTTCATTCAGTATATGAGTATACACTCTTTTGCGTCTGGCTCCTTTCACTAAACATGGTGAGGTCCATCCAAGCTGTTGTGAGGTGGTGCATTCTCATTGCTGTGTAGTGTTTCCCTGGTGAGTGGACCCTAATGTTCATTCTCATGTCAGTGGACATTTAGGTTCTGTTCTATCAGGAATCGTGCTGCTGTGGACAGTTTGTCTGTGTCTTTTTGTGAACATTTATATGCATTGCTGATGGGCGTATATCTGGTAGTGGAGCTGCTGAACACTGAACATATGTGTTTGTTCAGCTTTAGTAGATAGTGTCACACAGTATTCGTTACACTGCCAGTTCACACCAATTCACACTCCCACCAGCAGTGTGGGTAACTTCCCCTCGTTCCATAGCTTCACTATAACACAAGCTGGGTGTTGCCTGTATTACTGTTGTTTCCAATGGAACCTTTCTGGTGGGTGCAAAATGGTATCTCATTATGGTTCTCCTTTCCTTTACGTTTATTGCGCATTTCTTTATCCTTTATGAAACGCCTGTTCAAGTCCTTTGCCTATTTTTTAACTGGATGCTATGTCCTGATCTGTAGAAGTTGTTTATATATTCTGAATACAAGCCTTTTGTTGGATATATTATTGGAAACGTCTTCTAGTTTGTGGCTTGCCTTTTCTCTTTCTTTTTTTTTCCTATTTTTATAAATTTATTTATTTATTTATTTTTGGTTGCGTTGGGTCTTCGTTGCCCAGTTGTGGCAAGCGGGGGCTACTCTTCATTGTGGTGTACGGGCTTCTCATTGCAGCGGCTTCTCTTGTTGTGGAGCATGGGCTCTAGGTGCATGGGCTTCAGTAGTTGTGGCACGTGGGCTCAGTAGTTGTGGCTCGCGGGCTCTGGAACACAGGCTCAGTAGCTGTGACTCACAGGCTTAGTTGCTCCACGGCATGTGGGATCTTCCCAGACCAGGGCTCGAACCCATGTCCCTTGGACTGGCAGGCAGATTCTTAACCACTGCGCCACCAGGGAGGTCCCTTGCCTTTTCTCTTTCTTAATGGTACCTTTTGATGAAAAGAACATTAGGTTTTGAGGCAGTCCAATTTATCAGTTTCTCTCTGCTTTTTTTTGTGACCTATTTAAGAAATTATTGACTACTCGAAAATCATAAAGATATACTCCGATGTTTTCTTCTAGAAGCCTATCGTTTCACCGTTCACGTATCGGTCTGTGGTCCATGTCAAATGAGTCTTTGTGTGTATGTGAGCGAACGTCCCTCACTTCGGTGCACGTCAGTTTATCGTTTTTCCCTTATGAGTCCTACTTAAGAAATCTGTACCTATCCCAAGGTCATGAAGGCAGTAGGAGACTTCACTGTTTTTTATTGAGGTATAGTTCATGTACAATATTATATGTTACAGGTGTACAACATACCGATTCACAGTTTTAAAGGTTACACTTCATTTATAGTTACTATAAAATATTGGCTGTATTCCCTATGTTGTACAATATATCCTTATAAACTATTTCATACATGATAGTTTGTACCTCTTACTCCCCTCCCCCTGTCTTGCCCCTCCCCCTTCCCTCTCCCCACTGGTAACCACTAGTTTGTTCTCTATTTCTGTGAGTCTGTTTCCTTTTTGTTATATTCATTAGTTTGTTCTATTTTTTAGATTCCACATGTAAGTGATATCATACAGTATTTGTGTTTCTCTGTCTGATGAGAGCTTACTTTTTTTTTTTTTAATTAATTTATTTGGCTGTCCTGGGTCTGATTTGCAGCACACAGGGTCTTCGTTGCCTCATGTGGGATCTTTAGTTGCAGCATGTAGGATCTAGTTCCCTGACCAGGAATCAAACCCAGGCTCCCAACATTGGGAGCACGGAGTCTTAACCACTGGACCACCAGGGAAGTCCCAAGACCTTACTTTTTTTTTTTAATAAATAAATAAATTTATTTATTTATTTTTGGCTGTGTTGGGTCTTCGTTGCTGTGTACAAACTTTCTTTAGTTGTGGTGAGTGGGGGCTACTCTTCGTTGCCGTGCGCGGGCTTCTCATTGTCATGGCTTTTCGCTGTGGAGCACGGGCTCTAGGCGTGCAGGCTTCAGTAGTTGTGGCTTGCGGGCTCTAGAGCTCAGGCTCAGTAGTTGTAGCGCACGGGCTTAGTTGCTCCGCAGCATGTGGGATCTTCCCAGGCCAGGGCTTGAACCCATGTCCCTTGCATTGGCAGGCAGATTCTTAACCACTGCCCCACCAGGGAAGCCCAAGACCTTACTTTTTTAATAACAGTTTTATTGAGCTGTAATTCCTATGCCATACAGTTCATGTATTTAAAGTAGACAGTTCAGTGGGTTTCGGGGATATTCACAGAGTTGTGCAACCATCACCACAGTCAATTTTAGAACATTTTCTTCCCCCCAAAAAGAAATCCACAGCCATTAGCAGTCACTCCCCATCCCCGCCCCCACACCAACCTCTTAGCCCCAGGCAACCACTAATCTACTTCTGTCTCTGTAGGTTTGCCTGTTCTGGCTAAACATTTCATACAAATGGAATCATAAAATACGTGGCCTTTTGTGACTGGTTTCTTTCACTTAGCATAACGTTTTTCTTTTTTTTGCGGTACGTGGGCCTCTCACCGTTGTGGCCTCTCCCGTTGCGGAGCACTGGCTCTGGACGCGCAGGCTCAGTGGCCATGGCTCACGGGCCCAGCCACTCCGCGGCACGTGGGATCTTCCCGGACCGGGGCACGAACCCGCGTCCCCTGCATCGGCAGGCGGACTCTCAACCACTGCGCCACCAGGGAAGCCCTAGCATAACGTTTTTAAGGTGCAGTGTTGTAGCGTGTGTCAGTACTTTTCATTCCTGTTATTGCTAAATAAGGTTCCATTACATGGCTATACCATGTTTTTGTCTATCCGTTTATCAGTTGATGGGCATTTGAATTGTTTCCATTTTGACTATTATGAATAATACCACTATGTACAACTTTTATGTGGAAGTATATTTTCATTGCTCTCGTGAGGAGCCTTCATTCTTAATCATATACGATGAGATTCACTGATGACGTGTCTTTAAAGCCCTGGCACATACTAAGCATTCAGACAGTGACAGCTATATGCGGGTTACACACACACACACACACACACTCACACAGCAACGGACACCACCCTGGCGGCCCAGTGCTTAGGACGCGGTGCTCTCACTGCCGTGGCCCGGGTTCAATCCCTGGTCAGGGAACTAAGATCCCACAAGCCGTGTGGTGCGGCCAAAAAAAATCCCCTGTAATCCCCACCCAAGCACTGGGTCCCCAGCACACACATCTGCCCACAGACATTGGGAGGTCATGGAAATGCTCAGACAACGCCCCCTGTTCTTTGCAGGTCAAATCACATGTAGGTGGTAGCACAGCAGGGCAGGGAAGGGAGGAATCAGGAGTCCCGGGCCCTGACCCTGCTAAGCTGCTAGCTTGTATGTACCATCCAGGGGCCTCAGTTTTTCTACTAGAGAATGGACATAGGGCAGCTGGTAGTTCTGGCCCTTATGCATGGCTCACTTAGCTTCTTTCCCGTTCCCCAGGCCGTGGCTCAGCTAATGATCCTGTGAGTGTCAGGGAGTCACCATTGCCCCTGGGGGCCCCTGTCCCAGAGTGGCCTACCTGTCTGCTCCCAGCATGGCGTCAGACACCCCTGAGTCCCTGATGGCCCTCTGCACTGACTTCTGCCTGCGCAACCTGGATGGTACCTTGGGCTACCTGCTGGACAAGGAGACTCTGCGGCTCCATCCAGACATCTTCCTGCCCAGCGAGATCTGTGACCGGCTCGTCAATGAGTGAGCAGGCGTGGGGCTGGGGCAGGGGCCTGAGCCTCAGCATGAGTGTGTGCGAGAGATTGGGAGCATTGTGTGTGCCCCCCGTGGGGATATGCACACACGTGGGTATCTGTGGGTGCAAGAGAACACTGGCCCCTCCATAACCGTAAAGTTGTAATTGTGCATGTTGGTATGTGTGTGGAGGGGGGCGCACGTGAAGGAATGTGTTTGCACACACGTGGGCTTCTGCAGCACAGGGTAGGTTTGAGTGTAAAACTGCAGGTATGCATTACACCTATGAGAGGGTGTAGAAACCGCTCCTATAATATAAATGAAGGAGTTATATGCTGTCCTGTGTGTGCATTTGTGTACGCACACGCGTGTGCGTACACACACGATGCACCTGTGCCTGTGAACACGTGTCTGTGTGTGAACCTGAATACATACATATTTATGCACCAGTGCCGGAATAATGGACCCCTGAGCAGGGATCAGATCATTCAGAAAATCGCTATGTGGCTTCTCCAAGGGACTCCCCACTAATAGAGGCTCCTAGAAGGATGATACACAGGCCTGACTGCTGGAGGTTCGGTCCAGATGCCCAGAGGGAAATTGTTAGACCAGACAGTTGCATATAAAAGTGGGAACCTGTGTGTGACCTGAGAGCCCAACTTGTAAAAACATTCTGAGCATCTAATGTGGGTCAGGCACTATATTGGACACTGCAGAGCAGAGTTGTGTCCATTTTACAGATGGAGGAACTGAGGTCTGGGGAATTGCAGTTACTCGTGTGAAGTTGCCCAGGTAGTGAACAGCCAAGCCAGGGTGGTGTATGACTCCACAGCCTTTTCCACCAGACCAGCATCTGCTGGTATCTCAACAGAGTTTTGCTGAGCGCTTGCTCTGTACCCAGCTGGGAACTCCAAACCCCTCGGCTCAGTCTTCCTGTTGGACAGGGTTCTGGGAAGGGCTGATCAAGGAGTCAGAGCTGGCTTAAAGAAGATGGGGAGTGTGGACATGTATGTTTGTTATAGAAGCGTCTACAGTTTGGCGGGGAAGAGCTTGGGATTTGCCATTGCTAGAGGCCCCTTTATCACCAGCTGGTCTACCTTTGGACTCCTGGGTGCTGGGGCCACCCTTAGTCTCATCTGTAGGGTAGTCCAGATCCAACCAGGTGCTATGAGGAAGAGGAGGGGAGGAGGTGGAGGTTGCTGCCGGGGTGGCCAGGGAAGGCTTCAGAGGAAGGGGAGGGCTTGTGCTGGGCCTTGAAGGGAGCATGCGGGTCCCTCCCCTGAGCCAGGCTTCCTTCCCTCCCAGGTATGTGGAGCTGGTCAACGCCGCCTGCAACTTTGAGCCGCATGAGAGCTTCTTCAGCCTCTTCTCAGACCCCCGCAGCACCCGCCTCACCCGAATCCACCTCCGCGAGGACCTGGTGCAGGACCAGGACCTGGAAGCCATTCGCAAGCAGGTGAGACCTGGTCACCGGGCACCGGGGATGGCCGGGGGAGGCCACCCTGAGACGGTCAGGCAGAGTTGGGGCAGGACCGGTCACCTCCAGCCCAGGAATCCTGAGGCGCCTCCAGGGCTCTCCCCCTCGTGCAGACCCCTCCCCAAGCCCCACGTGTGGCTCAGGGCCAGGCCTAGGCTGGGGTGTGGGTGCAGAGGTGATAACGGGGCTGTGCCCGCCGCCAGGACCTGGTGGAGCTGTACCTGACCAACTGTGAGAAGCTGTCCGCCAAGAGCCTGCAGACGCTGAGGAGCTTCAGCCACACCCTGGTGTCCCTGAGCCTGTTCGGCTGCGCGAACATCTTCTACGAGGAGGAGAACCCGGGGGGCTGTGAAGACGAGTGCCTCGTCAACCCCACCTGTCAGGTGCTGGTCAAGGACTTCACCTTCGAGGGCTTTAGCCGCCTGCGCTTCCTCAACCTGGGCCGCATGATCGATGGGGTCCCCGTGGAGTCCCTGCTGCGGCCGCTCAACTCGCTGGCCGCCTTGGACCTCTCGGGCATCCAGACGAGCGACGCGGCCTTCCTAACCCAGTGGAAAGACAGCCTGGTGTCCCTCGTGCTCTACAACATGGACCTGTCTGACGACCACATCCGTGTTATTGTCCAGTTGCACAAGCTGCGGTGAGCTGCGAGCCCAGAGCTCGCGGGGTGGGGGTGGGGAGGTGTGGATTGTCAGTCCCAGAAGATTCCTGAGCCCCCGGCCAGGCAGAAGGTGGGGATAGAAGAGACAGTTCTATTCCTTAAACCCACTGTTTTGGTCTGACCGGGGCTGTTAAGGGCACCTGGGTCCCAGCACGTTTTTTCCCAGAACGCCCTGGAGTGGTTGTAACAGGGATGGGCCCTCCCCTGCCATGGACTGAAACAGGAGGGGTCTACGAGGCAGCCCCAGTCTGTGTCCAGCTCCTGACCTGTGCCCCCAACTCCAATCTCCAGACACCTGGACATCTCCCGAGACCGCCTGTCCAGCTACTACAAGTTCAAGCTGACTCGCAAGGTGCTGAGCCTCTTTGTGCAGAAGCTGGGGAACCTGATGTCCCTGGACATCTCTGGCCACATGATCCTGGAGAACTGCAGCATCTCTAAGATGGACGAGGATGCAGGACAGACCAGGTGGGGACCCACCTGCCATGTTTGCTAGCAGGGTATCATTCAACAGGCATTGACCAAGTGCCCCTCTGTCAAGTGCTTGTCCTGGATGCTGGACAGAAAGAAACAAATCAGACCCTCCCGAGTCTGTGTGAGCTACTGGGGACAGACGGGTCATTATTAGGGCTGCACAGGGCTCTGGGGTTGCCCTGAGGGTCAGGAAGGAGGGAGGAGGAGGAATGGCACCCAGGCTGTGCAGAGAGCTCATTCTGAGTTTGCCAGAGGAAGGGTGTTCTCGCAGAGGAGACAGCACGTGCAAAGGCTGGAGGTACTGCATGGGGAGTGACTGGGAGATTACGGCGCTCAGACGGGCCGGAGCTGGTGTGGTGGTATTAAGGTAAGGCCAGCATACCCGCCACTCGTTAGGTGTTACGGCAGACAGGCTGGTCCCCAGGTTTGTTGTTTGGAGGAGAGAGCTGATTCAAACCCATCCAGCTGTCACTGGCCGTAAACCCTCTCCCCGACCGGAATGGAGTGGGGTTTGGTTGATGGGCATGTCCCTTCATGACTGTTGGGGGAACCTAAAGGTGACACATCCTCACTAGAATGGCAGATAGGATTCTCCAAAGATGGCTGCAACGGTATCTCCTATCCCACATGTTCTCTACAGTGTGACCTTGTCATCCTCCCATCAAGAGGTGGGGTCTATGTCCGTCCCCTGCCTTTAAAAAAAAAAAAAAGGGACTTCTCTGCTTCCCTGGTGGCACAGTGGATAAGAATCCTCCTGCCAGTGCAGGGGACACGGGTTCGAACCCTGGTCCGTGAAGACCCCATGTGCTGCGGAGCAACTAAGCCCGTGCGCCACAACTGCTGGGCCTGCGCTCTAGAGTCCGCGTGCCACCACAACTGAGCCTGCATGCCACAACTACTGAGCCCACGTGCCACAACTACTGAGCCCGTGTGCCGCAACTACTGAGCCCGGGTGTCACAACTACTGAGCCTGCGTGCCGCAATTACTGAGCCCGCGTGCCGCAACTACTGAGCCCGCGTGCCACAACTACTGAAGCCCACATGCCTGGAGCCCGTGCTCCACAACAGGAGAAGCCACCCCAGTGAGAAGCCCGTGCACCGCAACAAAGAGTAACCCCTGCTCGCCACAACTGGAGAAAGCCTGTGCTCAGCAACAAAGACCCAACACAGCCAAAAAAAAATCAAAAACAAAATAGACAAGGCTGGAGGGCCTAGCAGAGGGCCCCAAGGAAACGCCTCACCACCCCCCAGGGAGAGGCCCTTGTTTGTGCTGACCCAGGGCAGCCCCGGGCCCCAGGCCACTCACCCCAACACCCTCTTCCCTCAGCATCGAGCCTTCCAAGAGCAGCATCATGCCGTTCCGGGCTCTGAAGAGGCCACTGCAGTTCCTTGGGCTCTTCGAGACCTCCCTGTGCCGCCTCACGCACATTCCGGCCTACAAAGTGAGAGGGGGAGGGGGAGGGGAGGACCAGGGTGCCCCGGGAGAAGGGAAGGAGGGGTCTGTCTGCCCTGGGCCTAGAGATGGCGGCACTGGGATCGGGCATCCCAGTGCTTGGCCTCTTCTGGGATGTTCTGATCATGCTCCATCTCCAGGTGAGTGGTGACAAAAATGAGGAACAGGTGCTGAATGCCATCGAGGCCTACACGGAGCACAGGCCGGAGATCACCTCACGGGCCATCAACCTGCTTTTCGACATCGCACGCATTGAACGCTGCAACCAGCTTCTGCGGGCCCTGAAGGTCAGTCCCGACCCTGGGGGCCCTCGGGCTCTGGTCCATTCCCACCACTCCCTCCTCTACACCCCTCCTCTTCCCCAGGACACCAGCCGTGCCGCCTCCCAAACCCCAGCCCCGCCTCGCGGTGCCTAACTTGCCCCAGCACTGGCCTCGTCCCAGGACCGTGGCCTGCCCCAGTTTCTGCTCCCCAACCCCTACTTCTGCCCTCAGGCAGCAGGATCAGGCTGAGCCCTGCCCCAGAGGACCATCCAAGCCCCTCTCACAGCCCCAGGCCTGTCCCCGCGCAACTTGGACAGGCCTGGCCAACCCCAGCCCGTACTCTGTCTTCATACAGCTGGTCATCACGGCCCTCAAGTGCCACAAGTATGACAAGAACATTCAAGTGACGGGCAGCGCTGCCCTCTTCTACCTGACCAATTCCGAGTATCGCTCAGAGCAGAGCATCAAGCTGCGCCGGCAGGTCATCCAGGTGGTGCTGAATGGCATGGAATCCTACCAGGAGGTGACGGTGAGCCCCCACCCGCTGCCTGCTCTGACCCAGACACCCCACTTCCTGCTCACCCTGTGTGCCCCAGCCTCGCCAGCAGGCTCGCAGAGCCCTCCCGGTGCCATGCTTGCTCTCGCCCTTTCTCTCCTGGCTCTGTACCGCCCCCCCCAACCCCCCTTTCCCGCGGCATCGCTGCCAGACTCTGGGACCTGGCATTCAGGGCCCTGGGACCTGGCCCCACCCGGCCAGTCCATCGCCCACTGCCACCCTCCCCCAGGGGCCCTGTCCTCCTGACTCTGGGCCTTTGCTCGTGCTAACTCCTTAGCCTGCCCAGTGACACTCTGCTGAGGTGGGTATTTTTTTCAATAACTGCTTTTATTATAAAAGTAATCAAAATTTTTACTGGAGAAAAATTACAGGTATAAAAGAAAAAAACAACAACAACCCGTAATCCCAGCACACAGAGAGCCAAGATTAACGATGGATATCTACTGTTCTGGCTTTTAGTCTGTGCATATTTATTTAGTAAATGGGACCATTCTGTGTGTACTGTTGTATAACCTGGATTTTCATTTCAACAGCGTCTTGTAAATGTGAACATCTCCCATATCAACAAAACATTTTACAACAAAATTTTAAAAGCATTGTTTCTTTTCTGATTACAAAAGTGAGATACCTAATGCTTAGAAAACAAATTCAAGTAATAGAAAATGCACTAACTAGAAAGTGAAAGTTCCAATCCCAGCTCTCCTCCCCCCGGGGCAGCTGATTTGAACAAGTCGGCTTCATAATTGTTGATGTCGGCATAGTGTGAAGTGTTCTCATTCAAGGAGAGGCTGCCCTGGTGCTGACTCTGTGCTGGGGCTCAGAGGCAGTGGTCAAGCCCCATCCCCGAGGTGTAGCAGGACGGGGCTCCCCCGAATACATGGGCTGCACTTACTGAGTCAGCCCCACGGTTGAACATTTAGGTTGCTTTTCATGTTTTGCTATTTCAAATAAGGCTTTGCTGAATACAAGTAATTGATGCTCCTCATGAGACACGTCTAAAAAGGAGAATGGCTGGAGCAGTGGGTTTGTGTATTTTTAAAGCATTTGGTACGTGTTCTTGCATTGTCCTCCAGAAAGGCTCTGGTGGGGATATAGTCTCTGCAGGGATGAGAAGGCCCCCTTTCCCACTGCCTGCCAACTCCAGACCTTAGAGCAACAGTTCTTCCTGCATTGAGATTGATTTTATAATCAGGTAAAAGGCTTGTCTTTTTTTTTTTTTTTTTTTTAACGAGAAAAGAATGCTAGCTGAAGACTCGCAAATTCATAAACTCTTTCAAAGAAATAGAAATTCAAGTAACAAGATAATCACTTTTTAAAATTTATTTATTTAGTTAGTTAGTTAGTTATTTTTGGCTGTGTTGGGTCTTCGTTTCTGTGCAAGGGCTTTCTCTAGTTGTGGCGAGCGGGGGCCACTCTTCATCGCGGTGCGCGGGCCTCTCACCGTCATGGCCTCTCTTGTTGCGGAGCACAAGCTCCAGACGCGCAGGCTCAGTAGGTGTGGCTCACGGGCCTAGTTGCTCCGCAGCATGTGGGATCCTCCCAGACCAGGGCCCGCACCCGTGTCCCCTGCATTGGCAGGCAGATTCTCAACCACTGTGCCACCAGGGAAGCCCGATAATCACTTTTTGACTCGAGAGATTGATGATGTCCGTTGACAAAGGTCAGGGGAAGAACACACTCGCACTTTCCACTGGTGAGGTGTGACCTGAACAACCTCTTCACAGGGCAACTTGCAGAACCTGCCAAAACTGTGAATGCATTTATCTTTTGGCGTAAATTCCACAGTTAGAAATGTTTTTAGAGGAAAAAGATACATGTACATCCTCCCTTTTTGATTAAATAAGACGTCAGAGGCAACCAAAATGTTTTAGCAATAGGGGCCTGGACCTGAAAGATTAACGTAAGATCTGCCCACATCATGGGATATGATGGTAAATCTGTACATCCTAACATGGAAAGATGGATGGCCCTGCATGTTGATAAGTGAAGAGAAGTTTTGGACCAATATGGATAAAACCTTCTTTCGCCTCTCCCCTCCCCCAAGTATACATTTGTATTTCCATGGTAGAAAAATCTAGAAGGTTGTGCATCAAACTTTTTTTTCTTTTAATATTTTTGGCTGCGTTGGGTCTTCGTTGCTGTGCGCAGGCTTTCTCTAGTTGCGGCGAGCGGGGGCTACTCTTCGTTGTGGTGCGTGGGCTTCTCATTGCGGTGGCTTCTCTTGCTGTGGGACACGGGTTCTAGGTGTGCAGGCTTCAGTAGTTGTGGCACGTGGGCTCAGCAGTTGTGGCTTGCGGGCTCCAGAGCACAGGCTCCGTAGTCGTGGCGCACGGGCTTAGTTGCTCCACGGCATGTGGGATCTTCCTGGACCAGGGCTCGAACCCGTGTCCCCTACGTTGGCAGGCGGATCCTTAACCTCTGCGCCACCAGGGAAGTCCTGCATCAAACTTTTAACGGCAATTACTTCTGAAGAATTAAGTGGGGGACTTTATAACTTTCTACTCAGATAGTATTTTTTGAAATCTTTATAGTAAGTATTGCTTTTATGATTTAAAATAATTTTTTTTCTCAAATTACGAAATATATGTATATTGTGGGGGAGAAAAAGGACAGAGTTAACAAGGGTTAACAAGTTAATTAGAGGATTAGGATATCCTCTAATTTATATAAGTAATGAAGTATGGTGAACTTCCAGTATCTATTGAGAAAGCATGGAAGGAAATTATGAGGAAAATGCACTGAGAACACTGTAAAATAAAGAAAGAAAGAAACCCACAGACAGCACAAAGAGTAATTGAGGATGTGGAGTGACTGGAACTTTTCTGTGCTTCTGGTAGGAGTATAAACTGGTACAGCCACCTTGGAAACAGTCTGGTGTTACCTGGTAAAGCTGAAGACGTGCACACCTTGTGACCTAGAAACTCCACCCTGCGCGTGGGTGCCCTAGAGGAGCCCACACACATGGATACCAGGATGCACGTACAGGACACTGTTTGAAGTAGCCAAACACTGAAGTCTACCCGAACGTCCGCTAGCAGTGGACTGCATAAATAAATTAGAATTCTATACTGCAAATGAAAAAAAATGCATTTCAGCTACTTATAACAAGACGGTTGATCTTGCAAACCTGTGGTTGAACAAAAAGCCACAAGATGCTAGAGAATCTTTCAAGTGAAAGGCAGGGATGGGGCTCTCTCGTGGGGAGAGGGGCTTATGACCAGGAAGGGACATATGGGGACTTTTGGGTGCTGGCAATGTTGTTTCTTGACCCAAATGGTGTTTACATGGTTGTTGAAAAGCTTGTTTGCTTTATAATTATTTGCAAAACTATACATTTGTGTTTTATGCACTCTTCTGTATATTACAGTTCACGTTTTTAAAAAATATTAAAAAAAAAAAAAGCCTCGTAGTCTCCTCTTCCAGGCAGCCTTCGTGGACCACCACAGCTCTGGATGATCTCACACCTCTAGGGAGCCCCTCAAGTCCAGCTCCCAAGGCTGACCCTGACTGTGCTCCGCTTGTCTCCTGGCCCCACCCAGGTCCAGCGGAACTGCTGCCTGACCCTCTGCAACTTCAGCATCCCTGAGGAGC
Organism: Pseudorca crassidens; assembly: GCF_039906515.1. Taxonomy (NCBI): domain Eukaryota; kingdom Metazoa; phylum Chordata; class Mammalia; order Artiodactyla; family Delphinidae; genus Pseudorca; species Pseudorca crassidens. The sequence goes on from NC_090302.1 coordinate 7,432,205, forward strand.
TGGAGTTCCAGTACCGCCGAGTCAACGAGCTCTTGCTCAGCATCCTCAACCCCACGCGGCAGGACGAGTCGATCCAGCGCATCGCCGTGCACCTGTGCAACGCCCTGGTCTGCCAGGTGGACAACGACCACAAGGAGGCCGTGGGCAAGATGGGCTTTGTCGTGGTGCGTGCGCGCGCGGCGGGGGCTGCGTCTCCCTCCCTCCTCCACAGCCCCACTGCCCAAAGGGAGGATTTGGGCCGGACCAAAGGAAGAATTTCCTGGGACTTCCCTGGCGGTCCAGTGGTTAAGACTCTGAGCTTCCAATACAGGGGCTGCGGGTTCGATCCCTGGTCTGGGGAGCTAAGATCCCATGTGCCACGTGGAACAGCCACCCCCCCCCCCAAAAAAAAACCAGCTACTTCCAAAGGAAGAATTTCCTAACGGTGAAATTTGCTGATGACCCGTAGATTTCCTCCACCTAGAGAACACTCTGTCATCCTCTCCCAGCCCCTCCACTCTCCTGTTGGGTCCCACTGTACAAGTCACTCCTGCCTCCTCAGACCAAGTGCCCCTCTTATGTCTTCCCAACTGGGATTAAATAAATATCTGAGGGCCTATCTGTTTAACATCAGCCTCCCCACTGGCTGTGAGCTCCGTAGGGAGAGACGCCGTGCTTGTTCCTTCCATCATCCCGTCCCTGGCACTTCCTAGCACAGGGCCTGGTGCACAGTGGGGAGTTAATAAATATTTGCTGAAGAAAGGAAGGCACATCTAGTCTCCTCCTTTCAGTTATCACTGGGGAGGCTGAAACCCACAGAGGAGGAGGGCCGTGCCCACAGCCACGTGGGGTCAGGCTCGAGCCAGGACTAGCACCCAGGCGTCCTGATGCCAAGTATCAGGTCCGTGGGTGGTACTTCTCCCAACAGCCTCCCAAATAGAGAGGCAGATTTGGTCTCGTCGGGATGTATTAACAGGAATAGAATTGCTAACTCTTCCCTCCCTCTTGGTTCTTGGGGGACATGGTAGCTCTTGAAGCCCTGGCCCCCCTGGCAAGTTCTCTTCTCTGCCCACAGACCATGCTGAAGCTGATTCAGAAGAAGCTGCTGGACAAGATAGTAAGTTGAGTCTTCATGGAGCCACCCTGCCCCTCCCCTAGCCTGAGAAGGGACTGGCTTGCCCCTGGGGGGGTGTCCACATTGTGTCAGGGGACCCTGTCACCGGGTGCCAGGAGCCTGGGGGCCCATCCAGGTGAACCTGTGCTGAGCCGTCTCCCCGCTGCAGTGCGACCAGGTGATGGAGTTCTCCTGGAGCGCCCTGTGGAACATCACGGATGAGACCCCCGACAACTGCGAGATGTTCCTTAACTTCAACGGCATGAAGCTCTTCCTGGACTGCCTGAAGGTAGCGCCCTCTCCAGAAGCCTCCTTACTCCCACTTGGCCGCTCTTCTGTCCCCATGTCCCCCAGCAACCCCTCTCCCCATGGTTCCCATGGACGGGCAGTGGGGGTCAACTCACAGGCCCGCCAGCCCAGGATTTGCTGCCAACAGGAAGGAGCTCCAGAGGTCTTCCCTGACCCAGACGACCTGGCTGGGCGCCCCCTTAGAGCCCTCCCTCCAAGGGAGAACTCAGACCCGTCCTTCTCAGCACGATTTCTCAGACTCTCCAGGTCTGGCTGGGGTCCACTGAGGTATCAGCCAGACAGAATTCTGTCCAGTAGGATGGTCTCTTCATCCTAAAACTCATTCTTGATTGTCTTGCTCTAGTTTCCAAAAGGATTCCCTTAGACTAATATTTTGAGCTTTGGTAAATAGAATCATGTTTGTCCCATTCACAATTTTATAGGTCAGATCTCCACTCAGCCTTTGATTTTGTGGCAGGGAGCTCTACCACTTTAATCCCTTGTAGTGTGTACCCAGCACTGTCCTAGGTGTACCGGAAGGTAGGAGAGCAGCAGATTGCACCCGCCCCCCCACCCCCGCTTTGTCTATCTAGTTGAAATGGCCAGACAGATGCTCATAAAGCTTCTAGGTTACCAGTATCAGACACTAATTAAGTACTCATTGATATGACCCCCAATGGCTCTCATTTTGCCAGGAGTTCCCAGAGAAGCAGGAGCTGCATCGGAATATGCTAGGACTCTTGGGGAATGTGGCAGAGGTGAAGGAGCTACGGCCCCAGCTAATGACTTCCCAATTCATCAGTGTCTTCAGGTTGGTACTTCTCTTCTTTTCCTTTTTGCCTTGGCTGCCAGGATGCTCAGAGCTCTAGTCAGTGCTCAGTTCCAGTAACTGCTGTTAGCCTAGATTTCTGTTAGGAATGCCGCCTTCACTCTATGATGCAGTTTCTTATTCTTTCAACCCTCCATAAATGGTCCTGTTGTAGCTGTATCTTACCTTAAGCGACCTTATATACCCTTTAGAAGTCATCTGGGTACAAATGATAAGTGATAAAGAAATCAATAGTACCTCTGGTATCTGGTCTTTTAGTTGGGGTCCAGCAGCTGGTATCTGAAGAGGGACTTGGGGATCAGGACTCCATTCTTCTCTCTTCTTGGCAGCAACCTGCTGGAGAGCAAGGCTGATGGGATTGAGGTTTCCTACAATGCCTGTGGCGTCCTCTCCCACATCATGTTTGATGGCCCTGAGGCCTGGGGCATCTGTGAACCCCAGCGGGAGGAGGTAGAGGAGCGCATGTGGGCAGCCATCCAGAGCTGGGACATCAACTCACGGAGAAATATCAATTACAGGTGCGGAGTGGGGAGGCGTGGGACGTGGACGTGGGGTAAGTGCTAGGACAGGATGCTCCTTCCCAACAAGGTCTGGTGCGAGCTGCTTGCCCTCCTCCTCGTCCTGTGCCAGGCGTTACTAACCGAGGTGTAGTCCACGTAGAGCGCAGCATGTGAATGTGCACATCTCACCTCTACAGTTTGGTGCCTGTTTCCTCACGTCGACACCTGTGTGTACCCAGAGCCTGTCGTTTACAAACATTTGATACCCGTCCAGTTGTGAAAAAAAAGGAGAAAATACAGACACGCAGCAGGAAACAAAACGGAAACCATTCATTCCCTAAAAGAGCATCTCCCCCCTAACATTCTGGCGTCTCCCTTTCCAGCAGTTTTCTATGCACAGATTTAATTACCTCCAGTCCAGCTGGCATCAAGTCTTACTATCTCGTGTGTGAATTTCCAGCCGCAGCTATGCGTCTCCCTCATCGTTTTATGACTGAGTCACTTTCTGTGTGCACCTGGGCCATCTTGTATTGATGGACATTGAAGTTGAAAACCCGTGTTGGGAGGAACAGGCTCATGCTCGTGGCTTTGCCGACACTCCAATTACTGTCATTTCAGAGGAGAGCTGAAGTGGAATCGCTGGCCCGGGGAGGGGGTGGAGGTTGCACATACATTTTTCAGGCTTTTGGACCATGACTCCAGATGATGCGTAGTAGAAGGCCATTATGGGAAGTGCAGTCAATCTCTTCTGCTTCCCAGGGTCCTTTGTCCCCCACCTCCCAGGGTGCTCATGACCTCTCTCACCAGGGCGCTCTCTTTGTGGAGCCTGAAGGGCCGGGTGCCCCCCGTCCCCTCCATCCTACTGGCCTGCTCATCATTTGTCCACGGGACCCTTCAGTGAGGACAAACCCCCAACAAGAGACAATGCACCTCCCCCCACAATGCCCGGCATCAAAAGTGACCTTGAGGGAGTTCCCTGGTGGCCTAGTGGTTAGGATTCCAGGCTTTCACTGCCATGTCCTGGCTTCATTCCCTGGTCAGGAAACCGAGATCCCTCAAGCCGCACGGAGTGGCAAAAAAAAAAAAAAAAAAGTGACCTTGATTTTTCTTCCTATAGGTCATTTGAGCCAATTCTTCGCCTCCTTCCCCAGGGCATCTCACCTGTCAGCCAGCATTGGGCCACCTGGGCCCTGTACAACCTGGTGTCTGTCTACCGTGAGTACCCACTAACCCTTTGTTCACTCATCGGCTGAAAGCAGACTTGCCCTCAGGGAGGTGATAATCCGGGTGGAAGTACTATGAGAGCTGGTGTCAGTGTCTGCGTCTCAGCACCCAGCCCTCCACTTTCTGGCATTGGTGGGACACCCAGCATAATGGCTGGCCCCTGCCTCATGGGCAGAAGCAGGCCTGGCAGATGAGCCGGCCCATCCAGAGATCCCAGACAGCTTTCTTAATGTTTCCTGCTTCCATACAAGTGAATAGTCAAAAATCTCCATGCCTTCTGTAAGGCAGGGTAAGACCAACCCAAACCAAGAACTAACCCCCGAGGAAACAGACGTCCGAGAGAACAGGAGAGAACTTGAAAACAGGTCTCACTCATTTCCTCGGAGAGACTCCCACCCCCTCTTAGAAGAGCCTGAACTGTCCGCTGCTCAGTGGCTTTGGGGGAGAGGAAAAAGAGGGTGCAGCACCAAGAGACTTTGATTGCAGACCAGGTTTGACCCCTAGTTCTCTCCTTTACTGGTTATGTGATCTCATGCAGGTTATTTAACCTCTCTGGGCCTCAGTTTTCTCCTCTGTAAAATGGGGATAATAACACTTACCTCATAAGGTTGATGTGAAAAGAGAACCAGCAGAAAGTGCTGAGCCCTGGTGCCTGGATACTGCTCAGTCCTGCTACTGGCAGCGTGAATAAGAGTGCAGGCCTTGGGGGAAGACTGCCTGTGTTACTTTGAGCAGGTTTCTCAACCTCTCCATGCCTCATTTGCCTCATCTTTAAAATGGGGTAGTAATAGTACTTTCCGCATAGGATTGCTATGAAGTAAGACATGTAAAGTGTTTGGAAGAGTGCTTTGGCACATCCCAGCTGTTCAGTAAGCATTTGCCAATTTTCTATTATTCCTTGAGGTTAGTCTTACTAAAAAGTCGCACCTTACCTCAAAGAGGCAGTGTAGCACAGAGGAAGAGCCCTGAGCCCGGACTCCCTCAGACAAGCCTCTAGGGTGACTTTGAGTGGATTACTTCATCTCTCTGAAACTCAGCTCTTTCATCATTAAATGGAGATGATAAAAATAGCTCCTACGACATAGAGCTGCTGGAGGGCCATTGACATGCCCGTGTTCTCCGTGGAGCGTACAGCCCTGGATACCGAGCCCTAGAATGTTCTCTGTTGGAGTGAGCCATGAAGCCACCCAATAGGTAGCCCTGGTGGTTCCATCCTGGCTGGAAATATTTTGTTAAAAGTACAAATAAACAGGTTCCTGGATCTGTTGAATCAGGATAGCCAAGGGCAGTGCTTAGGAAGCTCTATTTTTACAAAAACTTCTCAGAGTAGAAGGTGCTGGTTTGGGTGACATTTGGCGGGGGGAAATGCCACAGTGAGGCAAAGAAGGGAAGAGCCTTTTCCAAGGGGTTCACCCCTTGCTTCCCCCAGGTGGCCTCAGAACTTGGGCCCCAGGGCTGGGCAAACATGGCTCCTGGCCGGTCGCAGCAGTGCCCTCACTCAGGGCCGAGTCTTCATCCCGCCTTCTGGGAGGGCAGTTCTTGCAGCAAGGGTGGGTTTCTGAGCAACAGGCTGATAGAAATCCCACCCTGATCACCTGCTGTCTGTCCCTATCCATAGCGGACAAGTACTGCCCCCTGCTGATCAAAGAAGGTGGAATGCCTCTCCTGAGGGACATGATCAAGATGGCAACCGCGCGGCAAGAGACCAAGGAAATGGCCCGGTGAGAGACTGGCAGTGTTTCTGCTTGGAGCCTAGACTTGGGGGAGCGAGGGACACAGCCAAGCCCTCTCGTGGTTAGGAATGGCTGAAATTCCCAGGGGCAACTCAGAGCTGAGTGAGGAGGTGGACAGCATACTGACGTCCAGCTGGGGCCTCCCTGAGTGTCATTTTGGCCACAGTGCGGCCGGAAACTGGATGACCAAGCTCTGAGCGGAGCGTCATTGCCCTCATCTGTAAGCTTTATTTTCTTACGTCCTCTCATCCCTGGGCATTAGCAAGTCAGGTCAGAACTTGTCATTATTTTTGGCCAAAGACATTCCAACTAAAGAGAGGACACAGTATGGTAAAATACATAGGGATCAGGCAGAATGCAAATGAGTTTCTGAATGTGAAGGTCCCGGACACGGCAGGGCCATCAAGGCCTTCCTCTGCTGTGTCGTTTTTCACTACCGGGTCTAAAATATCATCTACCGGGATCTCACACCCATCAGTGCACAAGAGAGACCCTCAGAGATGCTACGTGTCGCAATCAGCAGTAACGACCTTGCTTTCCCCGGGATACATTCTAGAAGAGAACAGAGTTAAGTTTACCCCAGTTCTAAACACAGCGCAGAATAAAGAGTATCGTGGGGGAGGGGCCTGGAGCTCAGAGGCTCCCCAGACAACTACTCACTGGCTGTTTCTGCAGTTATTGTCGGCAAAAGGCACTGCTTGGGCTTCCCTGGTTGCGCAGTGGTTGAGAGTCCGCCTGCCGATGCAGGGGACATGGGTTCGTGACCCGGTCCGGGAAGATCCCACATGCCGCGGAGCGGCTGGGCCCATGAGCCATGGCCGCTGAGCCTGCGCTTCCGGAGCCTGTGCTCCGCAACGGGAGAGGGCACAACAGCGAGAGACCTGCGTACCGCAAAAAAAAAAAAAAAAAAGGCACTGCTTAAACGTTATTTTTGTTTTTAATTTATTTATTTTTGGCTATGTTGGGTCCTTGTTGCTGCGCGCAGGCTTTCTCTAGTTGTGGCGAGCGGGGGCTACTCTTCGTTGCGGTGTGTGGACTTCTCGTTGCAGTGGCTTCTCTTGTTGCGGAGCATGGGCTCTAGGCATGCGGGCTTCAGTAGTTGTGGCTCGCAGGCTCAGTAGTTGTGGCTCGTGGGCTCTAGAGCGCAGCCTCAGTAGTTGTGGCGCACGGGCTTAGTTGCTCTGCGGCATGTAGGATCTTCCCAGATCGGGGCTCGAACCTGTGTCCCCTGCATTGGCAGGCGGATTCCTAACCACTGCACCACCAGGGAAGCCCACTGCTTAAACATTTAATTGACAGATTGGTCTGAGTTTGAGAATGGTAAAATGAGTGGTTCTCCAACTTAATCTCCCTAAAGAATCACCTAAAAAGATTGTTAAAAACATTCAGTTCCACCTAGATTTTCTTTTCCGGTGGGCCTGGGAATGTGCATTGTCAACAGGGCTCCCAGGAGGTTTGAGAAGCACTGGGTAAGACTGACCCGTAACCTACCCCAGTCACTTTGAACATCTCTGTAAGACTTGAGGTGTGTACCCAAGCTGGCCAGCCTGATGCCAGGGTGCTTAGAAATCCCTCTGCCTGTTCACCAGTCCTGTCCCACCCCAGGCATCCCTTACTTCCTAAAAGGCATTGAGGCACCTCTTTAGCACATGGAGGCTGCCGTGAACACACACACACACACACACACACACACACACACACACACACCCGCCACCAACCCAGAGGCTTAGTGTGAACGGGAAGGCCATGCAGGGTTCAGGGTCACACCTGACGGCGGTTCCCAAGGGCCAGACTAGAGTGAGAGACAGACTCGAGATCTGAGCATGAGGGGTGACTCCCAAACGCTGCACGGGGACTTGGCCGCTGCAGGGTGTCGGGCCCTTGTACTTGTGCAAGCACAGCTGCCCTAGCCCTACCCGGACCTGCTGCTGGAGCAGGATCTCTGGGTGAATCTGATGTGCAGCCAGTTTGGGGACCACCAGTAGACTTTGGGGAAGAAAAAGGCCTGGGTGTACAGGGAAAAGGTGAAGAAGGAAGATGTTGCTGAAAAAGAGACCAGAAGGTTTTGGAGGTTAGGCCTGAGCTGATTCAGGGACGCCCCTAACCACAGATGCCCAGGCACTGAGAGGTGGAAAGGGGGCCTGGGGAAGTAGGAGGGGAGCACGCGGGGCTGATGGCATTCGTGGCCACGAGTACCATTTCCTGGGTACCCCGCACATGCTGGCCACTCTGCCCACCACTTTGTGCACTTCATCTCATTCAGCGTCAACATCATGGTTACCGTTGGCTAACAAATCCCGCAGCCTGATCAGCTGGGAGGGGCTGGGCCCACCCCAACCCCAGCCCACCCTCCAATCCTCTTTCTCTCATTGTCTCCAGCAAGGTGATTGAGCACTGCAGTAACTTTAAAGAGGAGAACATGGACACATCCAGATAGAGGCCTCTGCCCCCACGGCCGCCACTGCTCTGGACCACGAGGCTGGGAGGAAGCACCCTCAAGCAGCCCAGCTGGCAGATCCCCACCCGGGGAGCCTCCCAACTGGATGAAGGGACACAGGGGGACTTTTGCACAACCGACGCTTTTCCTTAACATTAGTGAGATATATATATATATATATATATAATATATATATATTATATATATATATTTTATATATATATATATTATATATATATATTATTTTTTTTTGGTTAGGAAGTGTGAAGTTTTGTGTGTATGATTTCTGTACAAAAACAAAAGAAACACTCCCTGAGTCCTCGCAGCTTCCTTGGCCATTCTCAAGCCCCAACTCAAAGCCTTCATCGCTGCCACACTCACTCCTACCCCTGCCAGACTAAATGCCCGTAACATTGTGAGTGTCCAGCCCTTGCCCTGTAACCTCTGACCTTGGCCTCCCTTCCTGTTAGGAGAGGCAGTGGGCTTTCGATAGCCCACTCCAGCACCCTAACCCACCCACCAAAGCCTGAGAACGCCCTCTAGGTTCCTGGGTGCAGCTGATGGGGTTTGGAGATTACAACTAACCCCACTGGGTCTCCCAAATGCCTTGGTGCTCTCGGCTGTGGGCCTCTGGGGCGAGCAAGTAAGCCGTACCTGCCTAGGTCCAGGCAGTCCCAGCCCCAGAGGGCCCTCGAGGAGTGGAGCTCACAGTGGCTCTGCTGCCCTCTGGCCAGGCCTGCCTGAGGCCACGCTGCTATGGAGGCTGCCTCCTAGTCTCCCACCAGGTCCCAGGCTGTCGAAGGCCCCAGCCCAGGGCTGGTCAGAATTCAGGCAGATTCCACTGCCCCTTCTGCCAAACATATCCAGAACCTGCCCCCCACCCTGGAAGCCAGCACCTCCTGGGGCCAGGGGCTTTTTCCCCTCACCCCCTACCCCTCATCTGCCCACAGCACCCATGGTGCCCAGGCACCCCACCAGCAGAACTGAGCCTGCCTCACTCGCCCCTGCCTGCCCCGCTGCCCAGAGGACCCCACACCTCTCTCACAGGCAGGAGGTCCCCAAGCCACCCTTTCCCGGTGGCAACAGGCGGACACCTCCAGACCAGCATTTGGCACATCCTGCAGTGGCCCTGCCCGGCCCTCCGGGGCCCTTCCCGCGCCCCTCCCATACTGACCCCAGGCTTTCCCTCGGAAACCTCCGTGCTGTTGTTTCAGAGAAGTGTGAGACACAAACGTATCTTGAAATATCTTGTGGTCCTCCCTTGATGTCACTCCGAATTGCTTCTCATGGCACAGACGGCGGTGAGGAGGCCCCTCTGGAACAAGGGGCTGGGGAGCAGAGCTGACTCTGCAGGTGGCCCTTGAGGGGTGGCTTTTCTTCCCTCCTCCTTCCCTGGGCCTGTTTTTGGATTCTCCTGGTGTTTCTGCCTGCAGACAGAGCGGTCTGGATGAGCAGCCCAGGGGAGAGGCACCTGGCCTTTCTCCCCTGGGGTCTTTCGCTCCCAGCCGTGGGAAGGGCCAGCTGCCCTGTGTCCCTCAGCTTAGCAGATGGGCCACATCTGCCCCTCCCTTCCATGCTCACGTGGCCTGAGCCAGGCCCCGGGCAGAGCTCACATTGCATTGCATTACCACCTGGGGCCTGGGTAAATGTCTGTACTTCGGGATGTCACAGAAATACATTTTTGTGCAAAGTGGAGCAGAGTGTCTTTTTTTGTGGAAGGGATGGGGTCTGGAGAGGGCCCTGGGCTGGCTCAGGCAGTGGGCCTTGAGTGAGGTTGCGTTGGGTCAGTTTGTGTGCCCAGCCCAGAGGGTCAACTGCAGACTGGGGACAGGTGGCAGATCGGGCTGGAGCACCTGTTTTTCCTTTGCAGCCTCTCCACACCCCTGTGCCCAGACACTGAGGGTACAGCTGGCAACAGACCAACAGGGCCCCCGCCCAGAATGGCTGTCTGATGGTAGAGACAAATGTTAAATACGAGATTATGACCCAGTGTGTGAGGAGCAGGGAGAAGGGAGCACAGAGCAGGTCCCTCCTGTGGGCCGGTGGGAGTGTGCAGCAGAGGCTGGAGTTAGCTGGGCCACAGCCCCTTAGGGAGACGGAAGAGCATACGTGCAGATAAGAGACAGTGTGGTATCCTGGGCAGGGGAGGCTTCTCACAAGCGGAGACATGCGAGCTGAATCCAGCAGAAAGACCGGGCTGCCAGGCCTGGCTGTAGGGGTCCAGGGAAAGAGTGTCCTGGGCAGAGGGCCCTGCCAGGAGAAGACCTCGCAGGGAGAACCACGAAGCCGCCCACGTGGCTGCAGCAGAGTGGAGGGCGAGGGCGCCAGCAGGAGGGGATGAAGGAGCCGGGGCCAAATCCTGAGATGACTCAGCTTTGGCCCAGGATGGTCCTGGTTTACACCTGTTGTCCCAGTGTAAATATCAGCAGTGACTTCTGTGCCCCTGAAGTACTACTGAGGCTGCACCCAATGAGGGAGAGCTCTTCCCCAAAGAACAGTCTAGGTGCTGGTCCCAGATCAAGTGGAACCATTCCCAAACGTGCCAGGTGGTGTGTCCCCAGTGCCCAGTGACAAAGGCCCTCTCCTAGGCCAAACTGTAGCCAGTCTCCAAGCCCTCTTCTCCACTAGGCCACAACCTTGGCCTATAAAAACTACAGACTTCAGGGCTTCCCTGGTGGCGCAGTGGTTGAGAGTCCGCCTGCCGTTGCAGGGGACATGGGTTCGTGCCCCGGTCCGGGAGGATCCCACATGCCGCGGAGCGGCTGGGCCCGTGAGCCATGGCCGCTGAGCCTGCGCATCCGGAGCCTGTGCTCTGCAACGGGAGAGGCCACAACAGTGAGAGGCCCGCATACCGCAAAAAAACACAAACAACTACAGACTTCAGCGCAAGTGATTTCGTTCACTCCCACCTCTGACATTAAAAGACTTAAACACTAACATAGCTTCTAACAGCTCAAGGTCACATCCCTAGGATGACCCTAGCCCCCTCTTAAAGTGCCTGCCTGAGAAAGCTCCAGGCTGCCAAAAGAATTTACTGTTTTAACCAACACCCTGACCACCCTTTCTTAGAGCATTTACTAAAAAGGGCTTACAATTGTGAATGCTTTCTCTGTCCCTCTGAGGTGTATTTGTACCTCCTACAACTCAGGAGTGTCTTTCTCAAGGACCTGATAGCCATCCCTTTAAAATGTAATCATCAGGAAGGATCAGGCCTCTGTCTCCCAGTCTCTGTGGGAGGATAGAAGCTGAACTTCAATTATTGCCAGATAGCAGACACAGCTGGCCTAATCAGCATTTACCCTGACCCACTGTTTGTAATTTTTCACTGCTCTGAGTCTCTTCAAGCCCCTACCCTTCCCCATCTCAACTCCCTCATTCTCCCTTTAAAATACCCAGTCACCTCTATACAAACCAAAGCTGCACTGGGACTTCCCTGGCCTGAAGCCCTGGGTTGGGCAAGGCTGAAGGGTGTAGGTGCTGGCTTAGAGCCGGGGAGACAAGACAGTCCTGTGCTAGACACTCTTATTTCCATTATTGAGTCCTCCAACCACCTCAGCAGGGGGGTACTATTATCATCTCCATTACACAGACAGAAAACAGAGCTCGCAGTGGTTCAGTAACTTGCCCAAACTCATACAGGTAGGAAGAGGCAGTGCTGGGATTTCTGACTCTGACCCAAGTTGGGCCCCTCATAGCCAGACTCTGCACCACGTACCTCCACTCTGCTCTCATCCCATCTGCAATATCTGAAAATGAATAGGAGGTAAGGGTATCACCACGGCGCAACCTTGGGCGAGTCCTGCCCCTCTCGAGGCCTCAGGCGTCACATCTCCGAACCGCGCACAATTCTGCAACCTGAAGTCACAACACCTGGATCTTTGAAGCGTCCAGGAAGCTGTACGCATGCGTTAGGCTGTGGCCCTGGGGCTGGTGGTGGAACCCCAGTGGGGCTGGGTCGAGGCTCCCGACGGCTCCCCGGCTTTCGAAAGTTACCTGGCTGGTGGGGTGTGGGGTTGGGGGAGTTACCGGCTGCGCGCGCGCCGGCCCCGCCCTCAGCCTCTTCAGGCACCTGTGGGCTCGAGGGCCTACTCGGCCGCAGGTACCGTCCAATAGGCAGTCTCCGTCACCCAAGTCGGCCCCGCCCACAGCCTGTCTCCTCCAATCCCCGGGTGGCGGTGGGTCCTCTCCCTCGGAGGGCCCGCCCCTCTGAGCGCTTCTTCCGGGTGGGGCCCCGGGCAGAGGCGATGGCGCCGTGGGCGCTGCTCAGGCCTGGGGTCCTGGTGCGGACCGGGCACACCGTCCTGACCTGGGGGATCACGCTGGTGCTCTTCCTGCATGATACCGGTGAGCCGGACCCCGCGCGACCCTGGACCCCCCCGATCCCGCATGATTCCCTAGATGTTTGGGTCTCACTGAGTCCCTTGCCGAAGCCCAAGAGATCCTGGGATTCACCCAATCTCCTCCACATCCTGAGGCCCCCTCCCCATCTCTCATTCCAAGAGCCACCTGCTTTCTGCCTAATACCCAGTTGATCTCTAATTAATTCCAGAATCTTCCTGATCCCTGCCAGATACCCTGTCTGTCCCAGGACCCACCCGGTGCCCCAGATCCGACGACCGACTCGAGCCCCCTTCTCCCCTGATCCTGGGACCCGCCCGACCCTTCCCAGGAATTGACTCCCAAGATTCCGAGGATCAACTAGATGAAGGACTGGCGTCCCGCCCAGCCCTGTGGCCACTAGCTGCCCAAGTCCAGGCTCCCCAGCCTCAGGCAAGAGAACACCGCATAGGGGAGCAGCCTGTCCCTCACGTCCTCATCCTTGATTCTCGCCCTGGTAGCATTCATTCATCCCATCAACCCCCTTCCACCCTTCCTCCTCTTTACCCACCACAGGCCACCTCTGTGGCCACCTCCAGCACAAGTTTTCACCCTCCCTCACTACCACCATCAGCCCCCACTCATCATCCCTCCTTGCTCCGGCATAAAACCCCGGACCGGGGGCGTTCTCACTTTCCTCCCAAGACCTCAAGTCTCCTCCACTGCCTCTGCCCCTTAGCCTAAAAACCTGCTCAGTCTCCCCATCAGAAAGAACCCCCCCTCAGTGCAACCCCCTTTCCTTCTCCGCTCCCTTTTACAGTCAAGGGGCACCAGAGTTGGCCACACTCGGCTGTCTGGCCGTCTCCTGCCCCTCTCTCTTCAGCCCCCCGCCTCCCAAAATCCTTCAGTCACCTCCATGGGCTGGACCCTTCCTTGCCTGGGCTCCCCTGTTGTCCCTCTGCAGCATCCCAGCCAGCCTGCCGACCCTGCCCTCCTCTGTCTCTTGGGCATCTTGGACCTGGCCAGCTTCTCCGCATCTCAGAGCCAGACCCCTCCTCCCTCTCCCCCACATCCAGCCAAGTCTGGCCCCATCAGCCTCCTTACCCTGCTGTCCATCCCCTCTTCTCCACCCTTTCTGCCACTGCCCTTGTCCAGACACGCTCCGCTCCGTGTCTCAGATAAGCCTCCCCTCTGATCCATCTTTTCTCTAGCAGTAAGAGGGCTTTCAGAAACATACCTGACCCTATACCCTTCCATGGTTCTCTATTGCGCTCCAGAGAGAGTGTAGATGAACTGCTTCTTTTTTTTTTTTGCTGAACGTGAACTTCTCCCTCCTGCACCCTATGCAGTGGCCACACCTGACCATTCATCAAACTCCAACTCCAGGCCTTCCCTCAGCCAGGGACACACTTCCCCCCTCCAGCTGCACCCCTCACCTGCACCCTCCTATTCTGTCGCCGCAGCCTCACTTTCCCCCTCTGGCCTCTCCAGCGCTGCGGCAGTGGGAAGAGCAGGGGGAGCTGCTCGTGCCCCTCACCTTCCTGCTCTTGATACTGGGCTCCCTGCTGCTTTACCTGGCTGTGTCACTCATGGACCCGGGATACGTGAATGTCCTGCCCCAGCCCCAGGTAACCAGGGCTCCCAAACATCTCCTCCCCCACAACAGGGAACTCAAGGCCCCAGTAACAATCTCATGCTAGACCCTGTGCTGAGGGCTTTCCTAGGGAATCCCAGGGAATCGTCTTGCCAGACCTAGAGCCCCATCCTACAGTGAGGAAATTGCCAAGACCCAGAGAGGGGAAGTAACTGGCAAAGGTCACACAGCCTCGCCGTCCAGGGCACTCTGCCCCCACTCTACCACCTCCATTACACAGGGGATGGATCCCCAAACGTGCACACCCAGAGTTAAGCTGGCCCCCAAGGGAGCTACCCACCAGTGCCCTCTGCCTCCCAAGGGAACCCCATCTCATACTGTGTCCCCCCATTTTCAGGAGGAGGCCAAGGAAGAGCAGACAGCCATGGCTCCTCAGGCCATCCCCCTTCGGCGCTGCAGATACTGCATGGTGCTGGTGGGTGATGCAGGGACCTCCGTGGGAGGGTCGGGCAAGATTGAGGCTCCTTGGCCTCATCCCTCCTCCAGGAAGGCCTCCCAGATGCCAGCCCTGACCTCCCGCCCACATTGTTGGGTCCAGAAGGGAGCCAGTGTTGAGGCCTGACTCCCTGTGTGCCCACAGCAACCCCTGCGGGCGCGTCACTGCCGTGAGTGCCGTCGTTGTGTCCGCCGATATGACCACCACTGTCCCTGGATGGAGAACTGCGTGGGGGAGCGCAATCACCCAGTGTTCGTGGCCTACCTGGCGCTGCAGCTGGTGGTGCTTCTGTGGGGCCTGTACCTGGCATGGTGGGTTCCCCCAGCGCCCCGGGTGGTGGGTGGGGGGCAGGCAGCAGGCACCCACCAGGTGTGGAGAGAGCCAGGCTCCCTCTTCAGGGGCCTCGGACCCTCTCCCAAATGGCCGGCCCACCTGGGGTCCCTGGAGCAAAACTGCCAACCACATATCCGCCAGCTCTGGGTCCCTGTCCCCCTCCTTCCCTGCAGGTCTGGCCTCCGCTTCTTCCGGCCTTGGGGGCTCTGGCTGCGGTCCAGTGGGCTCCTGTTTGCCACCTTCCTGCTGCTGTCGCTCTTCTCCCTAGTGGCCAGCCTGCTCTTGGCCTCGCACCTCTACCTGGTGGCCAGCAACACCACCACCTGGGAGTTCATCTCCTCACACCGTATCGCCTACCTCCGCCAGCGCCCCGGCAACCCCTTCGACCGCGGCCTGACCCGCAACCTGGCCCACTTCTTCTGCGGATGGCCCTCGGGGTCCTGGGAGACCCTCTGGGCTGAGGACGAGGAAGGCAGCAGCCAGGATGTTTAGGGTTGCTAGAGGCCGGGCCACCGTCTTGTGCCTGAAAACCAGAGGGGCTGCACCCGGGGGCATCAGCGCTCCAAGGGCCTGGACCTCCTCACTGCTGCCCACTCCTCCCAGGCCTCAGGGTGGAGCTGAAGGACAGAACCCTGCCTCAAAGGCAGAAGAGGAGGAAGAGGACCCATGGGGGGCTTGGGCACCAAGGACCTGGGTTGTGGAGACTTCCACCCTCCCCACCCCAAGCCAGGCTGCCTCCAGTGCACAGTTTTATAAATTTAATAATCCATAAAGCAAGTCAAGTATTCAAAAAAACAAACCAAACTGCTCCTTGCTGTGCCTCCCTTTCGGGTCCAGGTCTTGCAACGGGCAGGGGAGAGGTGGTCGGGAGAAGGGAGGGGAGGCAGCACTTTGCCCGGTGACTGAGCAAAGCCCACGACAGCAGCCCATGGCCGCCACCTTGAGTCCCAAGGGCTCATCAATACCGGGGCGCCCAGGCGGGCAGAAAGGCGGGCAAGCAGAGGCTCCAACCGTCGGGGGGGCAGGGGGTAGAGAGCCCGGGAGGCCCTCAGGGCTCCAGGAATCGCTGGGACACAAAGTCGAAGTCCCGGAAGGCAGCCTGTTGGCGGGCGGTGAGGGGGCTGCGGGCATCAGGCGGCGTTAGGGCAGGCGGCAGCCCCGTGAACTCGCCCTCGAAGTAGCGCAGGTCTGTGGGGCTGCAGAGGGTGGGCACAAATGGGGGCCGGACGGCTCGGGCGAGCAGGGCCTGCCAGTCGGTGGTCTGGGGGCAAGGGTAGAGGTGCCTCAGACGACGGGAGCGGCAGCCCCGCGGGCCCTCGATGCCTCCCACTGTGCCAGGCTCCTGGACCACTGCGGCCCTGGCCACTCACCCTGAAGAAAGGCTGTGTCTTGATCTCCTCAGCATCCCGCTCCCCTGCCCCCAGGCGCTTCTCGGGGCACTTCTGGAGGAGCTGGGGGACAGGACAGGTGCTCATTCAGGGTGTTCGGGCCCTAGGCACTGCCTGCCTCCCCCTCTCCAGCCTCTCGGGTAGGGATCCCTGAGCCAGGGGCAGCTGTCGGCCCAGCCCTGGACCCTGCGGTGATTACCTTTTTTTTTTTTTTTTAAAGAGTTTGTTTTGTTTTGTTTTTTGGGGGACGCGCCACGCAGCTTGCGGGATTTTAGTTTCCCCGACCAGGGATCGAACCCGCGCCCCCTGCAGTGGAAGTGCAGAGTCTTAACCACTGGACCACCGGGGAAGTCCCTGCGATTACCTTCTGAATGAGCTCAAGCCCTTGCACCGACAGAAAGCGCGGGTATGGGGCTTCTGCATTGACGATGCAGTCAAACACCTCCTCCTCCGTGTCCCCTGGAAACGGGCACTGCAGGGATGGGGCTCAGCAGGGTACGTGGGCCACCCCCACCCCCACCCGACCTGGAGGCCCCACCAGCACCCCGTCCAGCGCTCACCTCGCCCACCAGCATCTCGTAGAGCAGCACGCCCAGCCCCCACCAGTCCACAGCCCGCGTATAGGCCTCCTGGGTCAGCACCTCAGGAGCCAGGAACTCCGGGGTGCCACAGAAGGTGCTCGTCCGGTCCCCAAAGCCAATCCCTGCAAACCGACATCCACACTGATGCCAGCGTGGTGTGTTACCCACAAGAACCTCTCGCTGTAAGAATCAAGCACCCACCCTCCTTATGACCCCGTGTCTGAACCTGTGCCGAGCCCTGCCCCACACCCTCAGAGGTGGGAACGGTTTTTATGCCACTTGATTGATGAGGAATCTGACTCTCAGACAAGCTCGTGTGCCAGGGTCACGCAGAAAGCAGAACCCAGTGCCCTCTCCCGGCCCAGGAGCTCCCTCTGGCCAAGGGCAAGGGGCTCTTTTAGAGCTTTTAGGGCTGGGAAGGACGAGCCAATGTGTCCAGCTAGTCCCTGGAATGAGGGCTGGGAGGCAGATTTCCTGGGAGCTGCCACTTGCCCACCACCCTGCTGGCCTGGGCTGAGTGAGCACGACTGAAAGACGGGATCCTGGACAGGAGGCACCCACCTTCCTTACAGAGCCCAAAGTCTGCGATCTTCAGGAAACCCTGGGCATCCAGCAGAAGATTATCCAACTTAAGGTCTCTGAGGGCAAAGGCAGGGCAGATCAAAGGGGCTAAGAAGCGCTGAGGCCCAGGGAACAGCGGCCCCACCCTAGAGCAGCCCAGGAGAAGGGTAACATCTGCCCCCTCGCCCACTCCCCCAGCATCTCGGGGGCAAGTTACCTGTAAATGATCTTCTGCTCATGTAAGAACTGCAGCCCCAGGACCACACAGGCCAGATAGAACCTGGAGGGTTGGGGCAGGGGGTAGTTCAGGCCCAGGACTGTGGGGGACAGGGCAGGGAGGCACCAGGATGGCCATGGCCTGGGGACCCCAGATATCCCTGCCAGAGTCATGTGGGGGTGAGAGACTGGGAGGAGCCTCATGTGTAGCAGGGGTGGAGCTCCTCCAGATAACAGCCTGCCCTTCCTGGGCTCTGAGATTGTGCCAGGGATGACACCGAGTATCCTCACGCCGACCCTGGCATCCTCCCAGCAGCCTGCTGTGGACACCCGTCACGCCTATTTTTCAAATGAGGATCTCAGACTGCCAGTAAATGACCCATCCAGGGTCGCACAGCCAGTGGCTGAGCAGATATGTGAATCCGGGCTCCAGGGCCCACACTCTGCTGGGCAAGAAATAACACCACCAGCTGTTGGTTACTTACTGCTCACCAGTCCCTGTGCTCAGCAATTTCTAAATGTTATGTTCATCCATGCAACAAGCCTATGAAATAGTTATCATTAGCCCAATTCACAGCTATATAAACTGAGGTCTGAGGTCACAAACGCTATGAGGGTTGACAACCAGGATCTGAACCAAGGCCTCCCTGACTCCATGCTCTTCTGCTGATGGGCACCCTGGAGGAAGCAGGATGAAGGCGTCGCCAGGTACAGGGAAGCAGGGAAGGCTTGCTGGAAGAGGCGAACAGGAGAGATGGGAACCCACCGGGCCTGGGGCTCAGGGAAGACGTCCTCGTGGATCTGCATCATGAGGTCGCCACCGGGCACAAACTCAGTCACGAAGCAGGCGTGGCTGGAGGTGTGGAAGCAGGCAAGGAGGGAGAGTAGGAAGGGGTGCCCCATGCGGCCCACAGCCTCCAGGATTCGCTTCTCACAGTACAGGCTGCAAGAGGAGGGTGTGGGTTTTAGAGGGAAGGAGGGAACCCAAAAGGGAATGAAAACCTCCCCTGACTACGCCCTGTCACCCACACAACACCCCTGGGTCACTGGCGCTTAAGTCAAAGTGCCAGGCAGCTAGAGTGATGGTTCATGTGTATCCGGAGCTCACACAGGTCTTTTTTTTTGGCCACGCTGTGTGGCATGCGGGATCTCAGTTCCCCGACCAGGGATGGAACCAGCACCCCCTGCGGTGGAAGCACAGAGTCTTAACCACTGGACCACCAGGGAAGTCCCTCACATAGGTCTTGAACCTGTACAACCACCCTGTTCCCATTTCACAGATGAGGAAACTGAGGTGCATAAACGAGGCAACCTGCCCAAGGGCACACAGTTAACAACTGCAGTTGCTAACAAGAGAGCCCAGGCCTGGCTGGCCCCAAAGGGTCACCTCTTACAAGCCCCAGTAGCAGTCAGCTGCCTTCCGGGGCCACCAGCCCAGGCCTGCCATCCTGGGTACCCTCCACGTGCCCGGATGCCGGGAACCCCCTGGCCTCAGCACACACCTCTCTATCTCGTCCCGGCTCAGCACCTCTTGCTTCTTCAGTGCTTTGATGGCATAGTATTGACCTGTCCCCTTGAACTGGACCAGGAGGACCTGGGGACCAGAGAGAGACTGGGCTCCAGGTGGGCAGTACAGGAGTCTACTTCCCCCACCCACTGCCCCACAGACCCCAGAGTCCCCCTAGCTAGCGTGTGTCGGGGCCTGCCCACCCCCCTCCACTGCACCTCATGAGCCCACTACCTTCCCGAAGTGGCCCCGGCCCAGCACGGCCAAGCAGCGGAAGTCCTGAAGCCGGGGGGGTTTCCTGCAAGAGAGAGGGTACAGGAAGCCCCTGGGACAAGGGCTGGGGCTCCGCCAAGGGCCGCTCCAAACCCTCCCTCCACGCCTGGTCCTGGGCTGTCCCCACCTGTGAGGCAAGAGGGGCAGGGGCTGGAGAGGCCGGGTGGGAGCTCCTAGGACTGCCATTTCCTGGGGTCTGGCATGCAGGTGGAGCTCAGTAACGTGGGCTCCGCAAGTGAGAACCTGAGAGCAAGCCAAGAGCTCGGGGCGATGTGAGAACGCCTGACATGCAAACACCCAAGTGAGTGGACAGATGTCTCTCTCAAACGCCAAGGTGAGCCTGCCAGGGGTACCTGGTGGCTGAAGCTGGCAGAGATGGCTCGAGTCGAGTCCTGGGCTCCATGTGGGGGCGTTTGGTGCTCTGTGAGGGCAGAGGGGCTCAGGGCAGAGGGGGCTTCCTCTCCTTCTTCCCTCCAGCCCTGCCATCCCCACCCAGACAGCCCCCAGCATGACCAGCCCTGCCACCGCTCACCGGCATCTCCTCGGGGGTCGGCTCCTGGGGCAGGTAGAGGCGCGGTGGCTTGGGTGGGGATTGGATCTCTTCTCGCAAGGGGGTCTTCTTGGGTGGGAAATTACTGTGGGGAGGAAGCAGACACACGACCGGGCACAGGCGGATGGAATGCGGGGGGGGGTGGGGTGGACCCACAGCCGCGTGAGACAGAGAGACGGGTCAGAGGGCGAGCAACGGGGACAGGCACTGTCTGCATCTGGAGTGAGGTGACTCCACAGAGAAGCAGGCAGCCTGGGGCGAGCCTCCTCACCTGGGCGAGGCAGGGTCGGCGGCCCCCCGGGGTGTGGCTGGGGTCTGGGAGCACCCTTTCGGGGGGCTGATGGTGCTTGGAGAGCTGCAGGGGGGCAGTAGGCTCATGACCAAGCGCCCCCAGGCCGCCATGCTGAGGTTCATCTGGGAAGCCCTCAGGAAGTCCTGACCTGGGGCAAAAGGGGGCTCAGTCCCGGGGTCTCCTAAGGGTCCCAGCCCTGCTCCCTACTGGCCAGCCTTCTCCACTCCACACCTCTGCGTTTTGAGAAAATGCGCTTCTGCCTCTGCAGCCGGGGCCTTCTCTCAATGACAGGGTCACAGAAGGTCACCTGCGGGGGCAGGGGGCAGGGCTGAAGACCAGTCCCCTCCGACCCCACCTGCCACGGGCACCTCCTCAGCCCCCAGGCTCCCAGCCTGAGCCCATGTCAACAGACACAAGAGCCAGAAGGACTCAGAGAGATGGATCCAACATCCTCATTGGGACCAGTGGGGAAACCGAGGCCCGGAGAAGAGAAGTGGTCCGGGGTCACACACGCGGCAGGTCAGACAGGACAAGGATGCAGGCCGCTAGGCTCCCATGAAGTCCTCAGAGAGGGGCTGGGAATCCTTCCTTCCTCTAGGTCTCCTCCCTCTGGGCCTCAATTTCCACTCCTACGTGTGGGTGCAGAGCACAGGCTCAAAGGCCCTTCTTTGCTCTAACGGAGCCAGGGGCCCACGAGGTCAGAGGGCAGGGGCCAGTGGGCACCTGGACAAAGAGCAGCCCCTGCGGCACCAGGCTGAGGGAGAGCTGGTGACAGGCATTGTCCAGGAAGTCCTCCAGCCTCAGGAAGGCCACGCCACACAGCTGCCGCCAGTCCCGCCAGTGCACCCCAATCTCCAGCTCTCGGGCCTGCAGTGGGGAGGCCAGGTTGAGGGGTGGAGCGTGGCACGAGCCACTACCTGGCCGGCCTTCCACCCCACGGCCCACGGTCACCCCTGTCCACACACGGCAGCCTCACCCGCTCCAGGGGGACGACAAAGGTCTGGTCCCAGGACTGCTTGGTCACAGGCCCCCAGGCCGTCTGGCCCACAATGCGATTGTCCACCTTCAGCACGGCCAACACCTCACCTGTGGGGCCAGAGCCGGGGCTCAGGGCAGGCCGGGAGTGGGGGTCCCTCGCTGTTCCCCAGCTTCCCATGCCCCCTACTCACTGGCCAGCTCGCTTCCACCACGCTGCTGCTTGGCCCTGCTCCAAAGCCAGCCCTGGGAGGGGGTCCCGGCCAGTGCGGCCACGGGGGAACGTCCAGGCACAGCTGTCAGCAGCTGCTCACAGCCCAGGAGGTGGACCTGCAGCGTCCCTGCCAGGGAGCATGGTGGGGGGCCGTTATCAGGTGCCGTCCTCCAATGGACCCCTGGGACCCCAGGAATGCTACCTTCTCCTGGAGGTATAGCTAAACACAGACCTTGCCCACATTAGGCCTCGGCAGCCACCTGCCACCCTTGGGGCCGGCCAACTGGTCCTCCCCACCTGCACACTCTCTATGTGTTGGAAGAAGCAGGGACACACAGGCAGAGGAGTGAGACTCAGACCTCAGCCGGGTTGCAAGGGACCGCAGCGCGTGGCGACCCACTGCTCAGGGCTCAGGGCCTAGGAACAGCGCCACGGCAGGGATGAGAGCCCAGGGAAGAGCAGGAGGCCTGGCTGGCGGACCTGTCCCACCGCTTCCCCGGGCCTGTCTCCCCATCTGCACAGTGGAAAGCAGCGCCAGCTCAGCCCTACCTCCTGCAATGGGCACAAGCGTGTTTTGCCAACCAAGCAGATTCATTTTAGGGTCATTAGAGATGTGTCCCTCAAAGGGCAGAGGAAGCAGTGGGGCTCTGGCCGCCCTTGAGGACATGCACTGGGCCTAAGAGCACCATTTAGGGAGTCTGGGCCTGGGGTTTACACTCTGAGAGACCTCATAAAACAAGGCAGTGCCAGGGTGGAAGAATGATTGGAGGAATACGGGTATTCAGCCAGAAGACAGGATGTGGGGTGGCCCCAGGTACCTGAATTTTAGGCCATTTAACAAGCCCTTACCCCCACCTTCCCCAACTTGTCTACTTGGCTAACTCACATAAGCCCTTCGAGGCCAAGCTCAGACACCATCCCCTCCAGGAAGCATTCCTTGATTCCCCAGGGGCCAGGTGAGGGGGCCCATCCAGCCGCTGTACTTCCCCTTCTCAGCTCTGCTCACAGTGGGATGGGGCCCGTCTACCCTGCATCAGCTCTGTGTTGGCAGGAGCTGGGCTCTCTAGTTGGCACCGTGTCCCAGGTGGGAAGTTCAGGAGTTGACACTGTTAGATTATTTGGAGGCAGATCCAGCTTGGGATAAGGAAGAACTTTCCAACAGCCCAAACTGCCCGGGACTGGGTATCAAGGCCTCCAGGGCTATGAGCTCCCTAACACTGGCACTTTGAGCACTCTCATGGTTCCTCACTTAAATAATAGCTTCACCGACTGAGCGATCTCTGTGCCTGCACGGTGCTGAGCACTTCACACGCAACAACTCACTGAATTTTCGCAGCAACCCTATGAAATAGGTGCCGTTATCACCCCCATTTGACAGAGTGAAAAACTGAGGTCTGGAGAGAGGATGTCAGTTGCACAAGGTCACACAGCTAGGGGATGGTGAGGCCAGGATTGGAAGTCTCCAAGATTCTTCCCCACTGTGTTTCAGGCTCCTCCCTGGAAGGGAAGGAGAGCTCTGAAGTAGGAGGGACTCCCGGGTACCTGTCATGGCGGTGGGCTTCACGAGTGTCCCTGAAGGCTGGGGGTTCCCAGACACAGCAGTCCGCAGCTCCCGGGCCACTCTGCCACGCAGAGGGTGTGCAGGAGGCAGTCCCTCCAGCAGCTGCTCCAAGGCCAGCCGCAGGAGGTCCAGTTTCTGGGAGGACTCCTGGAGCTGGGCCTGAGCCTGCAGAAGGGATACAGGGCCATGGGGTAACGGCGGGGGCGTGGCTCAGGCCACCTGGAGACACCCTGGCTGAGGTCTAGACAAGGATGTGCCTCCTGTTTCCTCATTGCCACCCCTCACAGCCAGTCCAGCGGTGTCTCCCGCCACTGCAGAGGGTGGTACCACTCAGAGAGGAGCAGCAGTGGGTGGGGACCATGATCTGACCTCGGCTAGCACCTTGCGGTCCTGCGTTCGCCGGCTACCGAGCAGCTTCACCACGTTCTTGGCGCCCTCGGCCACGGCAGCCTCGATGCGTAGCCGGTGCCGCAGCTCCTCCACCAG
The DNA here is from genome assembly GCF_039906515.1 of Pseudorca crassidens. NCBI lineage: Eukaryota > Metazoa > Chordata > Mammalia > Artiodactyla > Delphinidae > Pseudorca > Pseudorca crassidens. The sequence continues at coordinate 7,455,653 of NC_090302.1, forward strand.
CAGCTCCGGTCCTGGGAGGAGGGGGTCAGCCCTCAGGCCCATGCCCGGCTCCGCTCTGCCCATCCACACTTCTCAAGGCCTCACCTGGCTCAGGGGACCCGCTGGCCTCCAGGCTGCTGATCTTCATTCGTAGCAGGGCCACCTTCAGCTGGCTGTCCTGTAGCATCTGCTGGGCGGCTGCCAGAAGCTTCCTCTCCTGTGGGGTTGTAACATATGCCCCCTGAGGTCAGGACCAGGCCGGAGCCTCCCTGGTCAGACCAGGGACTGGAGCAAGCCTCCCCCATCAGTCCAGAATTGAAGCTAAGCCTCTCTCGGTAGGCCAGATACTACAGCCAAGCCTCCCTTTTTAGACTAGGTCTGGAGCAGACCTCCCCCATCAGACTAGACAAGGGAGGGCTAAGGTCAAGCCTCCCTTATTAGATCAGGGTGAGCCTCCACATCGTGCTGGGGGTTGGGACAGGTTGGGAGTTGGGCTGAGATTCCCCATTAGACGTGTTTTGCCTTCTCTGTTAGACAAGGGGTTCGAGCCATGCCTTTCCCACCAAGCTGAGATTTGGGGTTCTGCCTCCCCCGTCAGACTAAGGGTGAGACTGTCTCTCTTACAGGGTCAACGGCCGGGTTGCATTTCCCTATCAGAATAGGGGCTGGTAGTGGGATGAAGTGGGAGATTGGGATTGACATATATACACTAATATGTATAAAATAGATAACTAATAAGAAACTGCTGTATAAAAAAAATTCAAAAAAAAAAGAATAGGGTCTGAATCACCATCTTCTCTAATAATCTGAGAGCCAAATCTCTTCCCCTCAGATCCCAGGGGCCTTACCTTGGGAGTGCCACTGGCATACGTGTGGGTCATATTCTCGGCTCCCTGCTTGACCTTCAGCTCTACCTGCAGCTGCCTCTGTAGAGCCTCCAGGTGTCGGGCCCTTGGCTGCTCTGCCAGCGGACGAGGTCCTGAGGCCGCAGGTTCTGTGTGCAAAGAGCGTGGGGTTCATGAACCCCTCCCCCAGAGCCGAGAGCCCCTCATGGCCTAGCTCTCTCCTCCCTGCCCCTCCCGGGCAGGGGCTACAAGAGGAGGCTCTGCGAGAGGTCAGGGCCAAGGCCAAGGAGCTGGGTCAGCCTGCCGCCTGCTGTCCCGAGGGGCCTGCTCAGATTCCGCACTCACCAGCCGGGCCAGGCCCGGGGCCAGGCAGCAGGATGCGGGCATGCAGCTCCCGCAGCTCCCCGTGCAGCTGCTCCAGGCGGCGGTTGGAGGACCGCAGCAGCTGCTGCACGTGGCCCAGGTGGCGGCGGTCGGTGGCTACCCGCCGCAGGTTCTCCACACCCTCCTTGATTTTCAGCTCCTTCTGGATGGCCCGGCGGATCGCCTCTTTCTCATCCCCTGGGGGCCACTGGCCCGCCCCAGGCTGGAAAGGCAGAGGCCTTAGTCCCCTCAGTCCCCACCTCCACGGCCTCAGCTCATCACAGGCGGAGGGGAAGGGAGGCAGGCGCAGTCAGCACCCAGGACTGACACACACGGTTTGGGAAGCATCTATGAGCTTAGAGCTAGCATCCCTAAGCCAGATGGAAACCCCAAGGCTATTTATCCAGCCCATACTCCTGTCCTGTGCCATCAGAGAGAAGAGTAAGGGGGAAAAAATTGTTAATGTTTACATGGTGTTCTGTTCTAAGAACTGTGCAGACATTAACTTGTTGATCCTGACAGCAACCCCATGAGGTAGGTGTAGTTATTATCCCCATTTTATAGATGAGGAAACTGAGACACAGAGAGGTTAAGTAATTTGCCCGAGGCCACAACACAGGGAAGGAGATGCACCGTCATCTCTTGGGCCCCAGCCTCTCCCTGCCGGTCACGCTTACATCAGGCTGCTCTCAGTCTGGGATCCAGGCTAAGGTCTGGGGACCAGAAAAGAGGCTTGGCACTGAGAAGGGCCCCACCACCACCACCAAGGTCACACAGACAGGGAAGCCTGTGGCCTGAGTGGAAGCTAGGGCTGTTCCCCTGATCTTCCGACACCCCAGCTGGCAAAGCAGAGGCACAGAGGGGTTGAGGAGGTCTCCGGGGCCCACTCCCAGCTCAGCTCCTGGGAGGAATTAGAAGGCTCTCTCACTGCTTCACCCCAAGCGAGAGCAAGAAAGAGGAAAAGCTCCTTCCCAGAGGCCATTTCAAACCAACGGGTGCTGCTGCTGACCTCAGCCCAGGGTAACCCATGATGCCCCCAACCCAGGACTGCCTCAGAGCCCTCACCTTACCTCTCGGCTCTCCATCTCCCGAGCCCAGTGGAACCTTGGGGACCCCCACCCCAGGCCTCCGCTGGCCCTCTGGCCCGTCTGTCAGAGGGCAGGGGCGGGGCTCAGGAAATCCTTTGAGGGCCCTAGGCCAGAGGGCCAGAGCCAAAGGCCTGAGCAAACAAAGATCCCACGGAGCTGGGGGCCCGGCACCGGGGTCCTGAGTCACCCAGCTGCCGCTGCTGGGCGGAGGTTAACAGGAAATCGGAAAATATGTACAAGCCACGGCTGGAACAGGCAGAGGGACCTCCGGAGGAAGGGGGAGGGAGGGCACAGACGCAGCCCTGAAAGTTGCCCAAGGGGTGGGGGCACTCTAGGAGTCTTGTGGACAACACTTCACCCTTGACCAGAGCCCATGGTCCTGCCTGCTCTGGGCTGGAATCCTGCCAAGTGCGCACACACCTCTCCCTTTCGGCTCCGCGGCTGGGGCGCTATCTTGTGCACAAACGTCCCCACACCCATTTGCTCTGGGCTAGTATCCCACCTCTCCCCACACCCCAATAAGACACACAGTCTCGGTCCCACGCGAACCTATTGCCAGCTCCGGCAAGAACCCCGCCCCCTCGCCATTTGGTCTGGAACCCTGTGTACCCGAGGGTTCCCCCGGGAACTGGGTAGGCCCCTTCCTCTGGGGTCCCCACTCGCCGCCTGCCTGTGTGCTCTGGGAAGGACCCCACGACCGCGAGGGAGTGGCACCCTCCGCCTGCCGCACACATTCTTCTCCCCTCCCAGGACCCGTCCCTAGGTGCCTGCACGGCCCCCCTTTGCTTTCGCAGCGGATGCACATCGGCCTTAGAGTGTTACCTGGAAGAATAGATTTTAGGAAACTTTGGGGCCCACCCTGGTGGCCCTGACTGCGGACTCAGACGTGCTCATGGTTAGGCCTGACTGGAGGCTCTGATTCACTTGGAGGTGATTTGGGGACGTTTCCAGGAGGCAGGAACGACTTACCCCCAATGCTCAGGTCTGCCCTGCGAAGGTGTAGGGGGGACGCAGGGCAAGGGCTGGGAAGGGACACGGGGAGGGGCTGGGGACGCGGCCGGAGCCCGGGGCGGTGAATGAGCCTCCCCCTACCCCCCGGCCCGCGCCCGAGGCCCGTCCCCTCCGGGCGCCGTTCACCTGCTGCGGCGCCCCCTCTTCCATGGCGCCGCTCGGGCAGCTCGGCCCCTCCTCTCGACCACTCCGGTTCCGGAAGCCCGGGCCCCTCCGCCAGGGCTTTCAAACTTGAAACTTCCCGGGAAGCGGCGCCGGAGTCGCGGGATCGGGCGCCCCCTCCCGAGGTCCGCTGGCCCTCGCGGGACCTGGGATCAGCGCCGCCTCTCGGCCGCGAGGGATCGAGCCCGGCTCCTGACCCAGAGGCCCCGGCGCCTCCCCCGGATCCGATGTTCCGAGGGATTTGGAGCCCAGCGCCCCTCATCTGAGGCCGCGGTTCCCGCTCCTTGAGACACTGACCCCCGCCCCGCGATACAAGGGCAGAAAAGGACATTTCCCGGGCCGGAGTTCTCCAGCTGCCGGGTCGCGCGCCCAGAGGGGCGGGCCCGGCTGGGGACAGCGCCGCCTGCCGGCCGCGGGGCAATGCGTGTGTGGTCTGTCCTCTCTGGGCCGGGTCAGCCTCTTCCTCGGAACCCCGCCGCGACCTGGCTCCCGCCCGGAGTCACTCTTCCTCTCCCATGTCATTGGTGTAAAATGGGCTAATCCCATACCTGTCGCCCCCCAAGGAGGCTTGGCCCTGTCTGTAATCACTGTAAGAATGTATGCGTGGGAAAACAATAAAGCCTTACCCATATTACACCAAATTACAAACGAATCCAAAATCCCTCAGGACCCCCGCCCCATCACTTGACTAGACTGGAGCTTTCTGGTTCAGCCAGAGCTGCTCAGCCTTTGCCCTAAAGGGCTCATCTAAACAGAATACACATTTAAACCTTGAGAAAAAGCCACCATTTCAGGAAACTAGCCTGCGCTAGGCGGTTCTTGCAATGGCTTAGGTACGTAGGGGACCCTGGTTCTTTACTGCCTAGTCTAAGAGTTGTTTAGGCAATTCCTGTTATCCTATGCTCACCAGCACTTTGTGCCAGGACTTTACTGGAAGGAGCCTTGTCCAAGGGGCCGGAAGTGAGTAAAGCTCAAATACTGAAGGTGGCTTATTTGCTGACTTGGAAGAGGTGCCCTCCAGTGCTTTTATAGGAGGAAACCATGTCAGTTCCACTTTGCTCTATCACCTCCTTCACAGTGGACTGGAAAGTGAAATCGGCAAAACATGGGCAATCCTGGGATTGTCCTGCAATGGGAAATCAACCAAGTGACATGAACATATGCTAAGGAGACTTGGTTCACTGGGGGACATGCCGACTTCATAATCAGAGCCAAGTGCAACACTTTTACACATATACAAATCAGAATTATTGAAGGTTAGACATTTAACAGCTAGTAAGCAAGCTGGCCAGGCACATGGTAAGCTCCTTTAAGTGGGGGTTATCGAAGTGCCCTTAGCTGAATGTTAACAAATAACTGAGAGGTAAAAAGACTACCAGCTTCTGACTGTAGGTCATGGGTTTCAGAAAAAAAACATCAAACGAGCAAAGCTCTGCCTTTCAGGGAGGGTATCTAGTTCCCATCTTGAGGCTCATTTATCCAATCCTCCAGCCAGAAAGCTGAATTATGTGGAAGAACAATGATTTTTAAGTTTGCTGTGAAGTGTTTCACTGTCTCAGTGGCCACTGAGGGAAAGGGGTTCAGAAATAGAATACATCCACCTTTCCTAATGAACCCCAGGCTGGACAAACCTATAGCCCTGGGCTGATGGATGAGTCTGACAAGATAGCTGCATCTTACATGTCTGATGGTGATGGTGCTTCATAAAATTGTAATTCTTAGGAAAATTGAAGTTCACATTTAACACCCAGCGGGTAGTGAATAGCCCAAAGGAACTCTGGCTAACGAGCTATTCAAGTTGTGTAACATCAACCTGAAAGGAACTGTCCCAGCAGGCTACATAAAGAAACATTTACCCCTTTCTATACTTTTTTTTTCCTTCCTGGTACTGCAGACATCAATCCATCTACATTTAGATTTGCCTCCCTTGGGTAGTATCTGAGTATGCAATGTTACTAACTAATCAAGTTGTAACACACCCTCCACTTTAAAAGTCCTCCCTGTTCTTGTTCTCATCACAAAACTGCAGTCCCTGTCCCCTCAGGCCCATTAAAAATAAAACTTTTAAGTCTTCATTAAATGAAATCCTGCAAGTCTTCGTTTTTTGCAATAGAATCCCATTCTGACAATAGCCAGAAAGGGTTTATAAGCAAAATATAACAAAAAAGGCAAAAAAAAAAATTTGTGTTTATGGGACCAAGTGAAACCATGAAACCAGTTGTGTTATAAAGCAGTAATGATAAAGATTACCAAATTAATACACAAACACAATTATACAGCCCTCTGAAGCCCCCAAACTCCCAAGAATTCATCAAGTAAGAGACTCCTACTTTTCAGCACCCAAACAGCTAACACAGGTGAAGCAGGGCAGATGCCAAGCCAATCTGTCAGCCCAACAAGACACTGAGGTACTCCACAGACATTTAAACTCTACATTTTAGAGCCAGCATTGGTTGAAATAGTAAGGGCCTGTCATGGAGGTCAGAGAGCACAGACTAAAGTCTTAAAAATATCAGTACATCACTGGAGAGACAACCTCGATTGCAGAGCATTCCGTACAAGTTTTTAAATTAAATGTAAAGACACATTACAAGCTACTGTCCTCTCTGCCCCAGTTCATGCAGTGAAGTTCCCCTTGTAAGCAGAGTATGGCACAGCTTTGGAAGAGGATGTCCCAAGAGAAATGAGCTAAACAGCCACTATTTGCTCTTTCCTTTTTAGATGTCCTTGTACCAAAGGCGCTTTGAGCCATTCACCTGGCACTTCCCAAAACATACTTGCCTAAGGGCCAGCCCAAGAACTCTTGCAGTTGCAAACAAAGCACACTACTTTGTAGCCATCTTCCAGTACACTAAGTTTGCCCCTTCTGCCTTCTCACAGCCTAGCACTCCTTCAGACTTATGGCCACAGCGGAAGCTAAAGGGTTGTCTCAATAACTGGGAAGAAATTACCTTTAGGGGCTCCTATCTTTTGACCACATTCCCCAAAATAAACATTGTAGTTTGATTAAATAACCTAACAGTGCCATGACCTCACCAGCACATTAAAAACCAGTTTTGGTAAGCTGTCACTCTGTGAAACAAAAATCACAGGCTTACTTCATGAGTATTACTTCAAGTGACTTGTTTTTCTTCCGTAGTGAAAAGTCCCTTAAATGCTGACTTCAAAATCAAAATACAGGAATCCCCTCACGAATCTATAACATTCCAAGTAACAGTAATTTGTCCATGACTTCCAAACATACCTTTCCACACAGACGTATGATCTGAAGCACAGCTCTCCCCATTTCCCAGTCACTACGAACGGAAATAACAAGACCAAAAAACAAAAACAAAGCAAAAACTAGCTCATCATCTAAATTCAAAAGCAAGTACCAACATTTCTCTGTAAAACAAGGAGAATGACCCCAGCCAAAAAAATCTTTATGTTCCTTTATTGGAGCAAGATTCCTGACCAGTATACAGTGATGTATTTGCTACAGAGACCTGTGCAGAAATTACATACTATCCATCTAGACAGGTTTTCGTTACACTTTGCCTACTGATGGAATAGTTCCATTTATAAAGTTTTTATACATCAAAAAGCTTTGAATTTGACCAGACGGTCCATTAATTCATCTCTGAAAAAGCTAAGTGGCATTTAACTTTAGCTACTATACTTTACAGCATTAAAAAGCTTATGCATTAGGTAGCTTCTCAAAATGTGATTTATGCACAATGGCATTTAGCAGACAGAGCAGAGTCCATCATCTCCCCCAGATTCACACAGACAGGTCTCATTTGAGAGCTATATGATAAAAGAGCTGGTACTTTGAGACAAAAGTACTCCTAACCTGAGTTTCTTACCACCAATACGGACTTCTTACTCTGAAAGCCTGTCTTCTCGGCCACATTTTACAGTGCCGGCGAAGACATGCCAACAATCGTCCTGTGTATGAACTCGGCAGTAGAGCACCAGGTCTGTCGGATGGTGGTGGCAGGCACTATTATATCCAGGTAAATAAAAGCCCATATTTTGAAATGGCAATTTGAGATACAAATCAAGGGTACAACATATTCAGAACTGAGCTTTCAGCAATCTGATATCCCAAATGATGTGAAAAATTTCAGAAACTGATGTCAAATTGTACCCATATGGGTTCCCAGCTATGGAGACATTAATACATTGATTCAAATCCCTTTACTCAATCAACATAGCCCTGAGGTCATCCTGCAAAGTGCATATCAAAAAATACGAAGTTAAGGTGACAAAGTTTGACAGTAACATTATACAAGTCAAACTTGCAAAGTCATATTAAGTATATCTGTTCTGAGAGAAAAGCATCAAATCCTTTGTGTACACATTTAGTTTTATTGTAACAAAGCAACTTGTACACTTTTAACGTTTAAAACTGAGCATCATCTTTCCTTTCCAGTGAAACAAAAAGAAAAATTTAAAAATAAACAGGAACAAAATTACAATAGAGAATGTCAATTGCAAATAAGATCCTACAGGTTCTGCTGATTCTCCCATCGAGTGGCAGGGCTCAAGTCATCATTAGGAGAGAATTTTATTTTAAAAGTGTCATCTTAAACTGCAAGGATGTCCGTTAAACATCACAATTAAACATGCCAAAGGAGAAGCCATGTTGTCAAAATGCCCACTTAACCCACCCAAACATCTCAAACCCACCCTTTGCTGACCTTCTATAACCCCATTTTTTTAAGTTTTTTTTTTCTTTTTTTAAACAAGAGAAAGTAGACAGATACATGTTGGTAAATGCTAACTGTCCATATTCACATAGAGACACAGTGTAATCTCTGAGCCCAATATACAGAGAAAGGAGGAAAAAAGCTAGAATTCTATGCACTACTACACAGGGGCCTAGCACCCTCCAGCTTCCAGCAGAGCTAAGGGAGCAGAAGGTTTTTCTTTTTTCCCACAGAGCATGATGGTGTTGATTCCATAAAGTTTTTGTTGAGACAGGAAGGGATAAAAATGAATTTGGAACAGAAAAGGGTAGAGATTCTTTTCCCACTGAATTCTGCTCAAGGTATTTCCCCCCAAAATAAGTTGTGAGCCATGGTATAAAGGAGAAAAGAGACCTCAAAAACAGGGCAACTGAGCACAAGAGGAGAAGGAGAAAAAAAAAAAAAAAAAGACTGCAACTTGCTCCCAGGGACTGGAGAAAATTAAAAAAGGAAGGTTGGAATCCATCAGTGTTCCATTAGTCATCTTCTCCTTCATCTTCCTGTAAGAAAAAAAAGCAGGCAGTTAATCTTTAGGGTTAATTCTAAGGCCAGTCCCCAATATTCATATGGACCATGATGGACTCCACAGAACATGACATGCCAAGGGAAATTAATTTTAGGAACCTCTACCGTGGTCCCTTGGTATGTGCGAAGGATGGTTCAGAACCCTCTCCACATACAAAAATCCTTGGGGGGGGGGGGACGACTTCCCTGGCAGTCCAGTGGTTAAGACTCCATGCCCACTGTAGGGAGTACAGGTTTGATCTCCAGCAGGGGAACTAAGATCCCGCATGCCGCTCAGCATGGCCAATAAATAGATAAAGACATATAAATTTTTAAAAATTTTAAAAAATCCTCAGGATGCTCAAGTCCCTTAAATAAAATAGCACAGTACTTGCATGCAACCTACCCACACCCTCCCATATACTTTTAAAATTGTCTCAGATTACTTATAATAACCAATACAATGTAAATAGTTGTGAATACAATGTAAATAGTCGCCAGCAATTGGCAAATTCAAATTCTGCTTTTTGGAACTTTCTGGAATTAAAAGAAAAAAATCTGTTGGTTGAATCTGAAGAATGGGAACCCACAGATACGAAGGTCAAACTATACATCAGGGCTTCCCTGGTGGCGCAGTGGTTGAGAGTCCACCTGCCGATGCAGGGGAGCCCCAGTCTGGGAAGATCCCACATGCCACAGAGTGGCTGGGCCCGTGAGCCATGGCCGCTGAGCCAGTGCTCCGCAACGGGAGAGGCCACAACAGTAAGAGGCCCACACACCGCCAAAAAAAAAACAAAAACAAAAACAAACAAACTATACACCAGTCTTCATCAATTCTTTTTTTTTTTCCCCAGGGCAACGCAGCTTACAGATTTTAGTTCCCCGACCAGGGACAGGAGCTGGGACTCAGCAAGGAAAGCACCCGAGTCCTAACCACTGGACCACCAGGGAGCTCCCCAACCTGCATCCCAATCTGATTCTTGATTAAAAGACCCAGTTGTGTTTCAGACAAATTAACTTTTCAGAAGTAACCAAATCAGACATCTTTCAGACCAAGTAATACAAACCAAAACTCACTCTATCCCAATATGATTGTAAGAATTTTATAGTTTGTCCAAAACATGCGTATTTTTGTTATTTGGGAGATTTCTCAGAATTTGAGCAGCTGCACTGTCCACAGCCCTTTCATTAAGTACTGGCTAGGGAATGACATAATTGAACAGTTATAAGTGCTAACCACAAAAGCAGAACTAATTGAATCACTGATACAATGAGCTTATCAAAATTTTCAACCTTGGACAAAACAGCCTATCTTTTCTACAAGTCTTCCCACAATTTGTTGAGTCAGTTCCACTATACAATATAAATAATCTCCAAAGTAACATGGTGAATTCTTTGAAGATTTTCTTTTTGGATTTAACCAAATCTTTTTACCTCTCCTTCCTCCCCCTCATCATCATCTTCATCTTCTTCACCTTCATCCTCATCCCCTTCTTCATCAATATCTTCCAATCCTTCTTCCTCTTCATCATCATCATCATCTTCTTCTCCTTCCCCTTCCTCATCATCCATGTCTGGAACCTAGGGAAAAACACACACACAAAAAACAAAGAGTCACCTCAAGAACTCATTTTCAAACAAATGAAACAAGTGCAACCTTGAAAAGAACACTCTCAACTCACCAAGTAGTACTGTAATGGATTTGGCCAAATATCATCTTTGATGACCTCTCCTAACTCATCTGCACCTGCATCAGAATGATCAGTAAACCAGGTGAAGAAGCTTTCTGGTTCCTCATGCTGTCTCTTCCTGCTGGCTTTATTCTGAGTTTGACTTGAACGTTTTGTCAAATCCTAAATGAAGATGGAAGAACTTTTGACACAGGCTCACTACACCTTAAATACCTATGATTTAAAGAAGGTTTTAACCCAAAAGCAGAGCAAAAACTGGATGTTACATTATCTACACTATTATTCTTATTTAAAAAAAGTTACAAAAAGTACAGCTAATAAAGAGAAAGAGAAGCCCAAGAATTTTAGGTCTACAAAGAACGCCGTCAAATTTATATGTCAGGGCTTCCCTGGTGGCGCAGTGGTTGGGAGTCCGCCTGCCGATGCAGGGGACATGGGTTCGTGCCTCGGTCTGGGAGGATCCCACGTGCCGCGGAGCGGCAGGGCCCGTGAGCCATGGCCGCTGGGCCTGCGCGTCCGGAGCCTGTGCTCCGGGACGGGAGAGGCCACGGCGGTGAGAGGCCCGCGTACGGCAAAAAAAAAAAAAAAAAAAAAAAAAAAAAAAAAATTTATATGTCAAGCTTCTCTTGAAAGTTACCATGTAGACTTGGCTTTTTTTTTTAAACAAAATTAGTTCCACTTCAACAACCAGTATCTTAACACAGTATAATTTAAAATATATTTACTACTTAAACACAGAGAGGGCTTCCCTGGTGGCACAGTGGTTAAGAATCCGCCTGCCAATGCAGGGGACACGGGTTCGAGCCCGGGGCCGGGAAGATCCCACAGCCTGCGGAGCAACTAAGCCCACGTACCACAACTACTGAACCCGCGCTCTGCAACAAGAGAAGCCACCGCAATGAGAAGCCCGCGCACCGCAACGAAGAGTAGCCCCCACTTGCCGCAACTAGAGAAAGCCCGTGCGCAGCAACGAAGACCCAACGCAGACAGAAATAGGTTTTGGGAAACCGCACGTTACCAATGTAGAAACCAAAATGATTTAGTCCACCTCAACAAAAACTTGCTCTATAATTTATAAGACCACAAGCTACTGTATTTGACTTTAACAAAATAGACATTTTTATATTTTAAGGATCTGCATTTAACACATCACAAAAACAGCAAATATTTAATTAAATGGTTCAACTAGATCAAACTAGAGAAAATATCAATGCCCAACAATCCCTCAAATACCTTTCCGGATTTCCATTTGATTTCAGTGGACTTTGAAGATGGATCACCACTCTCATTCAGATGAAATTCTTTGGAGAGAACTTTATTTTCAAAGTAAGGGTTTTCATCAAAATACTACAATAAACAGAGAATTAGAAATCAATACAAAACAGCCCTTCTAACCAATACTCAAGTTGATTTCCATAGTGACAAAGAAGTTACTGATACTTACAAAATCTATTCTGTAACCTGACTTAATATCTTCAAATTCTGTCACTTCAACTCTTGTCAAATAATGCAGCGCCTCTTCATCCTCCTCCCCAAGCAGTGCAGACACTAGATCAGTAAATAGGCCAAATGATTATTAAACAAACATTAACAAACAACTCAAGCAATCCCTTTTAAAATTTACCGAATTTGGTTTCATAAATCCATTATAAACTGAAAACCAAATGGCTCAGTGTCAGAGCTGTCACTTTCTTTTATCAAGTAATTAAATAGAATCCCAAATTAGAATAGGATCTCTTCTAAATAGAAAGGATGAATTGCAAGCCTCTCCCCGTTTCAACCTCTGCATGTAATCAACATGGTGGACCAGGTCCTCAACCAAGGTCCCTCCACTCTCTAACAAGTGGACACCCACACCCTTTAATAATGCTTTGCCGCAACATACCTTGTGGATGGTTAACAAATGTTGTTACCCAAAAATTTGGGATTTTGGCGATCAATTCCGACCTCTTCTGAAAAAACGGTTGGCGGAGTTTGTTATATTTCTGTTCTACTTTCAAAATCTCCTCACTGGCTTGTTCGTTAAGTCTGAAGCAAATGAAAAGACATGTTGACGAGGACGGTACTTAACAAATACAAAAATTGCTGAGATTACAGAATATTTACTCTTATTAGCTTTAGAACAACGCAAAGTACGCATTTATAAAAACCAAATCACCTAGATTTTTGTAGCCAGAGACCCAAGTCAAAATTGAGATGGCCATTTGATCAGCTTTACAGGCACTGGACAACTGACAGTCCTGACGGTGCCCAAACAGCATTTTGGTAACTTTGTATATCTATCTACTCTGTTACCAGGCCAACTTCGATTGTTTCCCTCAGGCAGATCAAGAAGAAAAAAAAAAGCTGCCAACGAAGTAACAAAGTTATAAGGCAAGTCAGAGCAACAATGATGCCATAATACTAAACTATCACAAGTGCACACAACTGCAACTCAGACAACTTGTAGGCTACGAAAGCAAACCCTGTCTTTACAAGGTCAATGTATTTTAATCAGAAACTTTTTGGTGACTGTAAAATGTTTCACAGGAAAATAACACTGAATCCTCATATTGATATTTCCAACTAAGTTACAATCATCTCCACTTGGCCAGTAGATACAGATGTATTTGGCCATAGTTTCAATATTTACCAAACCATAGATGCATGTCAGAAAACTTCAAAGCAAACTGAGAAAAACTTTACCTGTCTATTTCATTTTGTACTTCATCAATATGTTCAATTGCTTCTTGCTGTTCTTTTTCTGCAAGAAAAAGGTGCATGAGACTCAATACTAATTTGAAAATAAATTTAACTGCTTTTCCTTCCTGATGTTAACAGTCTGTGATGTTATATCAATAAAGCTGTTTTAAAAAAAAACTTGCCTACTACTACAAGGCATGCTTTCCACGTGTTCATGTGTATAGTTGACAAATTACTTTTCAATTAAGACTATTCACAAATCATGCTGTTAGACTAGTCAAAATGTTTGTAACGCTTTTACGAGTTCTATTACAAGACCAATTAAAGTTTCTATAATGAGATAATAAACGCTATTCAGAAATCCTTAAGTTCTCTTTAAAAAAATCACATAAGCCTGCAACAGAGTAGCACCAGCTATTAACTAGAATACGGAAACTAACCCATGACAATAACAAAAATTAGGACACCACCTATCTCCATGGTGAAATCCCCTTTTACACGAAGTTGAAACTATTGCTCAGTATTGATTACTATTAAGACATCAGACACGCCTACAAAGATAAGGAAGGCCCTGGGAACTACCTCACCACCGTAAACACTCGACTTTACCTTCTAAGAATATGAACCCCCGGATTCGAATCCGACCTTTCTCGCCCCTCCAACCCAATTTCAGGCGGGCTGATCTCAAGAGGCGGCCCCGCACGACTTTGGAGCACACTTACAGGGAGCAAGCATGCAGTCAGAAACTATGGGCCAAAGAACGGAGAGGAGGAAAAGGGGGTGTGCTACGGGAAAGGCACCCTTTTGTCCGGTAAAGACCGCAAAACCTACAAAGCTAAGTGGGCGTGAAGGGGCCAGATCGCGCGGTTCATTTCCGGCAACCAGTCCGGGTGGTGCAGCCCCCCTGCCGAGAAAGCCTTTACGGAAAAGGCCAGTAGGTTTGCTCCGAGCCATTGTAAAGACCCTCCGACGCCCCGGTCGCCGCGCCAGGTTTCTCAGCGCGCTGCCGCGACGAGGTGGCCACCCCACGTGGGGGCTGCCCGGGGCCAGCCAGAGCATCCTCCGAGCAGCTCGGGCCGCGGCGCGGCCGCGTGCTTCCCCGCGCCCCCACCCCGCCCCAGCTCGAGGCAGAGGGCCGCGCCGGGGCCGGCCTCCGGGTGGGAGTGTGGGGGCGCCGCCCGCGGGCCGGGCGCGAAGGGGGAGCCGCGCGGAGGCCCGGGCGCGGGGCCGCGTCCGGCCGCACCATGTGGCGGCGACGGCGGCTGATGGGAGCGAGGCATCATGGCGGAGCACAATAAAGAGAGGCTTCTCGGGAGGGAGGGAGGGGGAGGAGAGCGAGGGAGGGGGGAGAGGAAGGGGGGGTCTCCTCCGCCCGCGCCGAGCAGGCCGCAGCGCCCCCGCCTCGCAGCGCCGTCCGCCGCCGCGGCGCCACCCGGCCCCGGCCCCGCGCGCACAAAAAAGGGCGCCGAGGCGCGCGCCGGCCCGTCCGCCCGGCGCTCCCCGCGCGCCCCGGGCCCCGCCGGCGGCCAGCGGCCGGGCGGGTGGCGAAGATGGCGGCGCGGGCCGGCCCCCGCCTCGCCTGCTCCTCACCTGAGGTCTCGTCGGCCCCGTCGTGGTTGGAGTTGAGCTCCTTTTTACTGACTTTGGCCGCCGGCGCCGACATGGTGCTCTCCGCGGTCGGGGGGGGAGCGGGGAGGGGGAGAGAAGGGAAGGCGAAGGGGGCGGGCAGCGGCTTCCCCTCACGCCACACGCGCGGGCGCTCGCTCGGTCCGGCCGCCTCCTCCCGGCGCTCGCTCGCTTTCCCTCCCCCTGGCTCGCGCGCTGCCCTCGCGGCCTGACGACGAGGGAGGGGCTGGGGTTGCGTGCCGGGCCCCGACCCGGGCTCCTGCTTACGGAGGGGAGGCGGCGGCGGGCGGGCAGGCTGCTCTGCTCCCTCACTCACGCTCCGCGCTCCAGCTAGCTGCTCGATCTCCCCGAGCCGCCTCCTCCTCCACCTCCTCCTCACGGCGAGGGGCGGGCGGCAGGGCGCAGGCGCGCCAGGCCCCGCGCGCACGCCCCGCCTCCGGCCAGAGAGGCTCGCGCCGCCTCACCATAGGCTAGGGCGCCAGGACCAGCGGGCGGAGCCGCGGCGAGGAGACACAGGGCCTGGCGAAGAGGCGGGAGGAAGGAACGCCGCGACGTACGGGGACTGCCCCCCGCGCCGCGCACCCCTCCCCCGCTTTCCCCTTCTCCAGCCCGACCCGGGACTTTTGCGCGCTACGGGCGCGCGGCGGCCCAAGGGGCGGGGCCTCGCCAGGCTGCGCGCAGGCTCCCAGGCGGGTGTGTCACGTGGTGGCGGAGCGGCTTCCCCTGTCTGCCTGGTGGCGCGGGGAAGAGGGGTGTCCGAAGCCCCCCGAAAGCGCAGGCCTCGTAGTAGCCTGGCTTCAGAGCACTGGAGCCCAGCTATATATCCACCCCGGGTTCTGCACTCTGGGACACTACTGGGGCGCCCCTCCTCGTGGGGGAAGGAAGGCGCCACCTCCATCCTATTTCCCAGAGAGGGAAGCTGCCTTCGGAGTCAGGCTTGTTTGCAAAGCCCGAAGCTGCCCAGTCCACTCACAGGGAGGGCCTTTTCCTGCCTCTTAGTCCAAGCTCTGCCCAGCAGGCTGTGTGCACTTGGGCAAGTCATTTTCCCTCTATGGGCCTATTTGTTATGAAATTACAATATTCAAGAAAGGCTGACAAACGGAACGTTGTGTTAAGTGGTGATGTTTAAGCAGGGCCACGCTAAAGTGGAAGTCCTCTGAAGGCAAGGAGGTGCCACATTCATCCGCGGGTGCTTTTGACCCAATTCAGTGCCTAATTCAAGGAGCTTGCAGGAATCCGTACAGAGTGCTAAGCGCCACTCCCAGCAACTGCGCCTGCATCGCACAACTGCAAGATGGAGTCGGCTGTGTTAATTTCATTTCGCTACGTCAGAGAACAAGGCCTGCTGTAGAAGCCAAGTCTTGAAACAGGAAGGCCAAGGCATTTCTGTTTAAACTATGCTTTCCAGGTAATGCAAATGTACCACTCACTGCTCTACTCCCTCCTGCAGGGCCCCAAGACGTGGACACAAAAAGTCTGAAATCTCTCCTTGGGTGTTTATAACCAAAACCAGGGGTTGGATTATTTGCCTTCCAGGACTCACATGTTACTATCAGTTCTTAAAGCTCAAGCAGTGTCTTTCATGTTCAAGATAATCCACTGGTGGGTGATCGATAAATGTTAAGTGGCAGACAGTCCATGGGAAGAGAATACAAATGTCTTCTTGGGGCTTTCCCCAAAACCCAGAAGTTAATCTTTCTCCTCCAAACCTTATTATTCTCAATTGAGTCCAGCTCAATCCATACCCATCCCAATTGGACAGGATTTTTAAGGGAAGAATTATTAGCACCAATGAGAAGCTGGGAAATGTTTGACAACCAGCTCCCAGAAGAGAAAAAAACACACCAAAAACCCTGATTTGTAGCATTTGCTGATTTCAGTGATGTATAAATACTCCTACCATGGCAAATTTCCTGCTACCACTTCTTTTTTTTTTTTTCGGTGCGCGGGCCTCTCACTGTTGTGGCCTCTCCCGTTGCGGAGCACAAGATCCGGACGCGCAGGCTCAGCGGCCATGGCTCACGGGCCCAGCCGCTCCGCGGCATGTGGGATCTTCCCGGACCGGGCACGAACCCGTGTCCCCTGCATCGGCAGGCGGACTCTCAACCACTGCGCCACCAGGGAAGCCCTCCTGCTACCACTTTGATGTCACTGAAGAGAGATGGAAAGAAATACCAGGCTCCAACTTCCCTGGTGGCGCGGTGGTTAAGGATCCACCTGCTAATGCAGGGGACACGGGTTCCAGCCCTGGTCCGGGAAGATCCCACATGCTACGGAGCAACTAGGCCTGTGTGCCACAACTACTGAGCCTGTGCTCTAGAGCCCGTGAGCCACAACTACTGAGCCTGCGTGCCACAACTACTGAAGCCCGTGTGCCTAGCACCTGTGCTTCGCAACAAGAGAAGCCACCGCAATGAGAAGCCCGTGCACTGCAACAAAGAGTTAGCTCCCTGGGCTTCCCTGGTGGCACAGTGGTTGAGAGTCCGTCTGCCGATGCAGGGGACGCGGGTTCGTGCCCCGGTCCGGGAAGATCCTACATGCCGCGGAGCGGCTGGGCCTGTGAGCGGTGGCCACTGAGCCTGCGCGTCCGGAGCCTGTGCTCCGCAACAGGAGAGGCCGCAATGGGAGAGGCCACAACAGTGAGAGGCCCGCGTACCACAAAAAAAAAAAAAAAGAGAGTAGCTCCTGCTCGCTGCAACTAGAGAAAAGCCTGTGCGCAGCAACGAAGATCCAGTGCAGCCAAAAATAAACAAATAAAATTAAAAAAAAATTTTAAAGAACAAAAATACCAGGCTCCAGTGCACTGCTGAAGCATGTAGCATGGGCCACAGGCTGTGATAAATACACGCATTTCCTTCTCTTTCAGTCCTCACAAAATACAAGACAGGTATTTATATCCTCATTTCACAGATAAACTCAACTTTTTTTGATACAGGGGGCAGGACCAAGGCTAATGGATAACAAAGCTCCTGCCCTAAGGACAGAGTTTTTCCACTTTTTGGACATGAATTACAGTAAGAGGTACATTTGCCATTAGGACCCAGTACACACCTACACACAAAACAATGCTTACCCTCACTGAGTGTGATGACTCAATCTTCTATTTTCTTTAAATGCAGGTCACTCTCCACTAAAATGATTTCATGACCCACAAATGGGACGAAACGGTCTGAAAAACACTGTGCTGAAGGCTGCTTTCATACACAAAACAAAGCCTGCTCACTGGTTGGTACCAGTGACCCAGAGCATCTCCTAAGTGACTGATCTACCAGTGTTTCCCATGTATCTGCAGGGGCTCCAGGGAGCCTTCTAATGCCTTCTGGTTAGGCAATGGGCTTCAAGGCTCCCCCAGCCCTTAGGACCATCCTGTTCTTCCAGACCTTTCCCACAGCACTTCTCAAGATGAATTCAAGGAGCACACACTAGGAAGTGGAAGAGAAAGAGAAAGCAAAAACGCCAAGTTTCAGTAAACAAGGGAGTGGCGTGGACACACTAAGAGATAATTCACCCACCGAATTATTCTCTGTGGTCTCTCTCCCCTCCAACCTTAGGAGCTCTGCATTCTCTCCTTGGCCTCTCACCTCACTCTCAGAATTCCTCTCCCTTCTCCTTCCCAGCTTCCTTTGAAGGAGGAGAATCCCGCAGCTTAAAGATTGGAACAGAGATGCTGGCATTCCCTGAAATGCAGCAGTGTCCCAGGATGAACCACCTTGGAGGGACCGTGGTTGCACCCTGCCGTCCCTTCTGGTACTGTTAATTTTCCCAAGAAGCTAAACAGAAGGCGACCAGAAGGACTCATCCACATTTTGCTGCTCACAAGTGGGAAAGAGTTTACTATCCGTCTCAAGAGCACTGGTGATGAGCCAATCGCTGTCTTGTGTTTCACTTCCACTTAAGCCTCACAGCAAGCCTAACAGATACGATTGAGCCCATTTTACAGAAGAGGAAAGAAGCACAGGTTATGTCACTTTCCCAACGAAGTCACACAGCTGGATGCAGCCAGGTTTCGAGCCCTGTCCAGCTTTACCACATCGGGACATCGGCTGGGCAGGAGGTCTTTGCACCTCATTTGGAAGGGGATGGACTGAGACCCATTAAACGTAAACTTTCCACATCACCCAACAGATCCACAGGAGCTCTGCAATGAGGGCTCCTCACCCACTGCTCCTTCCACAAGCAAACGTGGGCCTCAGCCAAGTGAGCAAATTAGGAAGATTCGTGGACTCCAAGCCCCTCCCCTCTATGCTGAGCCAGCTGGCTGTCACTTCCTGGGGCAATGCTGTCCTGCCTTCCAGGACCTATCCAAACTCACCCTCACCCCCTCCAGCTGCCCCCCTGCCGCGAAGGCCCCACCACACCCGCGATCTATCTGGGAGGCCTAATCACCAGAACAATGCACTTTGTGCTCAACTCCAAGCTGTGTGTGTGCAAAACACGGCCCTCACCTCCAAGTTAAGTGTTAATGGGGCGTGGGGCAGACATGAAACCAACAATTGGAATGTACAGGCCAGGCTGGGGTGACTCTGGGTGCTGCAAGGGCAGAAGGGGGCTCCTAACACACAGCAGCTGTCGCTCAAAGGAGAATACCTGCAAGGAGTGACTTTCCAGCAGGAAGCTGCAGAACGAGTAGGCATGCACAGATAGGGAGAGGAGAGCGATCCAGGCAGAGGACAGACAGGCTTCCAGGCCCCGAGGTGAAAGAATGGAGCCCCAGGAGGTGAAGAGAGGTTAAAGGTGCTGGAGGGAGCCTGAACCTGGAGAGGTCGGCAAGGACCGGGTGGGCAGTGCCCCGGAAGTCTCTTAGTCAGTACCTCGAGGGCAATGGGAAGGCTAGGAAGGGTTTTAAGCCAGGGAGTCACATGATTGGCTTTGCTCTGCCTGGAAGGGAGGAGGAAGCCGGAAGCAAGAGGCGGAGGAGGGGGCAGTAATCCGGGCCAGAGTTATGGGCGGGCAGCAACAGCAGGAAAGAGGTGGACGGATATGAGGTGTTGAGGAACCACCAGGACTCAGGGATCTGATGGCACGTGGAGGAGAGGAGAGGGGTCACCCGTGTTTCCCCCAGCCTCAGGCTGGCTACTGGTGTCACTTGACCAAGACAAAAGGAATGAGTTTGGGGGCTGGGAGCGTAGGTGTGGGGTTGGGGCCAGGACCGAGCTCACGCGTGCTCCAGGCCTCCCACTTTCACCCCTTCTGGTTCTTCTTTCACATACACCTAATCCATGCACCCCATGCTTAAAACCCTTCAGGGGAATTTGCAGTCATCTCAAAAAGTGTGGGGCAAAAAAAAAAGAAGAAATCACCTAGAAGTCAATCCTTGCAAATCCTTTAAATCTCCAATAAAACGTAGTGTCCGGACGTACCTTCCTTCGGCAAGTTCGGAGAAGCAGACTTTTCCTCTGGCCTGGAGGCAGGAGTCCGTCTCGGTTTCTTCGGTTTCTTTGCTTGGGGTGGAAGTGAAGACTGGTGTTTGGGGGCCATGCTGGGAGAAAAGCCAAGAATCCACCCAAGGGAAAAAGCTCGTACCAGGAGCTCTGAGAACTAAGGCTGCCCCAGGTGACAAGAGGTTTAAATATACTCTGGAGCCGCCTGGAGGGGATATTTACGTGACAGTGGGACACACCCATTCCCCCTCCCCCAGCCTCAACCTCCTACCCACCCTCCAATCAAGATCAACTTCTTTTACTTGCTCTTTGCTTTTCTCTCTAAGGGCTTTCTCGGCAGTGGGGTGGGGGGCGGAGGTGTTTTCCTTGGGCGGGGAGCAGTTCTGTGCTTTCCGGGACCCTCCTGGTCTTGACTTGAAGCACCAGTGGCCCATCCCCCAGTCCTGTCTCAAATATTCTCTGTAGGCAGCACTGCCCACATTGAGAACTGTACTCTTCTTTTTTCCTCTGGCCTCCTAGAAGATTTAAACGTGCTCTTGTCTCACCTCACCCTGGAACATTCTTCAGTCTCCCCACTCCCACCGCCTTGTCTGGCTAACTCCTTCCCAACCTCCATGTCTCAGCTTGGAGGGATAAATGAATGTTAAAATAAAGGAATCCAGGACGTCCCTGGTGGTCCAGTGGCTAAGGCTCCGCGCTCCCAATGCAGGGGGCCTGGGTTCGATCCCTGGTCGGGGAACTAGATCCCACATGCAGCAACTAAAGATCCCACGTGCCGCAACTAAAAGATCCCGCGCTGCGCGCTGCAACAAAGATCCTGAAACTAAGACCCAGCACAGCCAAATAAATAAATATTTTAAAATAAAAGAATCCCAGTCGAGTATTAGAAAGCAAAAGGAAAAGCAGGTACCCTTGAGAGGACTTGGGACAGCCGTTCATTCTTCTCTCATTTCAGGTACGATTAGAAGGTTAAGAGTTTGAAGAACCTGTAGAAGGCATGTCTGGCGGGGGGTCCCAAAACCCAATGCCTGTCAGGTAACAACTATGAGTAAGGCAAGCAACTGGAATTCACAACAGCTGGAGGAAGGTAGGTTGGTATAACCACTCTGGAAAACGTGTGCCGGCTCTATCAAAGCAGAGCCTGGGCTGAGTTACTCTTACCCAGCAGTTCTACTCCCGCCTACATGCTCAACAGAAATGCATACCTGTGTGCGCCAATATGTGTGATAAATGTGTGCAAGAATGTCCATAGCAGTGAGATTCTTACTAGCCAAAATCTGGAAACAATACAGATGTCTGCCAACAGCCGAATAAATAGGTTTTGAGATATTTATACAACGGAACATGATAAAACGATGAGAACAAATGAACTACAGCTATGTGCCATCGTGTGAATGCAGCCTGCAAACATAATGTTGAGTGAAAGACACAAGACACAAAATAGGACAGGCTGTGTGATTGCACTTATATAAATTACAAAAAACAGACAAAACTGATCTATGCGGTTAGAAGTCTGGAGTGTGGTTACCTTTGCCCTGGGGAGGGACATCATCTGAGGCGGGATTAAGGGCCTTAATCCTTTCTAGTGATGCCCAGTTTCTGGATCTGGGGTTTGCTACACCAGTGTGTTTGGTTTGTGAACCCCAAGCTGCCATATCTTTGATTCTTCTAAAGAACAGCCAGAGGTATACATTTTGTTTTCAATCTTTTTTTATGGCTGCTTCAGGTCTTAGTTGCAGCATGCTAGTTGCGGCAGGCAGACTTCTTAGCTGTGGCATGCAAACTCTTAGTTGTGACATGCATGTGGGATCTACTTCCCCGACGAGGGATTGAATCCGGAGCCCCTGCATTGGGAGCACGGAGTCCTACACACTGGACCACCAGAGAAGTCCCATAGATACACATTTTTATACGAAATCTCTGGATTTTTAAAAGTTAGCAACTAGGGCTTCCCTGGTGGCACAGTGGTTAAGAATCCGCCTGCCAATGCAGGGGACATGGGTTTGAGCCCTGGGCCAGGAAGATCCCACATGCCGCGGAGCAACTAAGCCCATGTGCCACAACTACTGAGCCTGCGCTCTAGAGCCCGCATGCCATAACTACTGAAGCCCATGTGCCTAGACC
Organism: Pseudorca crassidens; assembly: GCF_039906515.1. Lineage (NCBI taxonomy): Eukaryota > Metazoa > Chordata > Mammalia > Artiodactyla > Delphinidae > Pseudorca > Pseudorca crassidens. The sequence continues at coordinate 7,477,839 of NC_090302.1, forward strand.
CCATGCTCTGCAACAAGAGAAGCCACCGCAATGAGAAGCCCACGCACTGCCACAAAGAGCAGCCCCTGCTCACTTCAACTAGAGAAAGCCCATGCGCAGCAATGAAGACCCAACGCAGCCAAAAAAAAAAAGTTAGCAACTAATTAAACTTTTTTTTTTTTTTTTTTGCAGTATGCGGGCCTCGCACTGCTGTGGCCTCTCCCATTGCGGAGCACAGGCTCCAGACACGCAGGCTCAGCGGCCATGGCTCACGGGCCTAGCCGCTCCGCAGCGCATGGGATCCTCCCGGACTGGGGCACGAACCCGCGTCTCCTGCATCAGCAGGCGGACCTTAACCACAGCGCCACCAGGGAAGCCTAATTAAACATTTTAAAACATACTTTGTGGACCAAGTAAAGCATGTCATCAGGCCACTCTCAGCCTATGAGCCATGAGTTTACAACCTCTGAGATAGTGCAATGATTTTCCTTTTTTTTTTTCCTGTTTGTTTTCTTTCCATTAATTACCCTCTTAAAATAAACCTAAGGCATAAGTCAGTGATGTCAATACTGATAAAAAGCTGAGCTCTTTCTGGAGGAAGACCGAGCACCACCAACATCTCTTACTCCCTTCCATCCCTCCATTCTCTGACAGCTTCTGAGGGACTTTGGGCTTCTTCTGAGACATTTTGGTTTCACAGCTAGGCAAGCTGAGACCTGAAAGAAGTGATTTACCTAAAGTCATGAGGACAATAACTGAGTTAAAACTGGAGCCCCAGTTCTGGGGTCATTTTATCACAAGGATGCACTTTCTAACCAGCCTAAGTGTCAGTGTTTACACCTGTAAAATGGATGATAATAATACCTGCCTCTTTGTTTCAGGATTTTCAATTAAGGACAAAGAGTCATCTTTCTCCTGTTTTCACCAAAGAAACTGTCCAAAACAACAGCATGGAAAACAAAAACAAAAACTCTCTTTTGATGAAACTGGGAGTCAGCTAAACCCCAAAGCACAGAATAGGTGGCTGGATGGGCAAAGCAGTGGAAAAGGAACAGGATGTATGCAGGAAGAGAGGACAGATGCCCTAGCTACAGATTTCTGGGAGTATCAGCAAAGGACACTTCTGGCAGCTGAGGGGCAAACCCTAAATCGCTTGCTTGTAGCAGCCAGAAGGGAGTGTACTGACAGGATGCTGCACCAGCTCAGTTCCTAGAAACAAAGGAGAAGGGGGTCAGTGAGGAGTAGCAAAAGGAGCTTCATGAGACCCATACAAATTCCAATTACCTTGAGATTCCCTTTTATCACCCACCAACCTGAGATCCAAAAGTTAAAAACAGCCTACCTGGGAGAAGGCACCTTAAATGGATACAGTCCCTCTGGAGGGCAGTTTAACCGTCAGAGTATCTATCAAAAGTGCAAAAGTACGTACCCTTGACCCAGAAATTCCCCTTCTATTTTTTATCCTACAGATAAATGAGGTGGCACCTACGCAAAGCAATTCGCTGCAACATCATAAAAGTGAAAGCTTGGAAACAACCTAACAACTTCTTTGGGCTTTGGGTGACCAACGGATATAACCCATACAGTAGAATGAGCTGCAACCATTAAATCAAATAGGGAAAAAGAGCCATGGTGAAGTGAAATAAGCAAGGTCCTACTAAGCAGCTAGTATGTTACCATTTGTGTAAAAGGGAGGGTAGAAAAAAAAATACATGTTCACTTATTTGCCTGTATACTTGTAACACAGCTCTTAAAGGACTCCTGCGCAGGTGATAACTCAGCCATCCCTGGGGAGGGGACTGGGTGGTGAGAAATGAAAGGACAGGGAAACAGAGAGATCTTTCACTCTTCACCCTGTTGTACATTTTGAATTTTGAACCTGTGTATATATTACATTAAAACAAAACAAAGATTACCTGAGCTCTAGTACTTAGAATCACTTACATCACATAAGAACAGCACCCACTTGGTACACGTCAGCTTAAATTCAAACGTGCAAGACCCCACCTTTCCTTTCCTCCACAGCTTCCAAAAGTTGAACTTCCTGGATTCCCAGAGGTGTTACCAGGCAACTGTGCAACTCTGCTTCATTCCAGAACTGGCTGCAGACAAGGTGGAAGCAAGGCAAATGACCTCCCTCCACTCCACCCAAAAGTTGACAGGATCATGACGTTCCATAACCCTGAGGCCAGGCTCTCTCTGGGAACCAGAATTTTCCAACACATCCCAAACACCCGTAGCCGTATGAGAGGATTTCAATAGCATTATCCTTTTAAACCCTCCCATCAACCTTTCCAGGACAGTATTATGTCCTTATTTTACAGATGGGAGAATCAAACCAAATGAAAAATTGACAGCCAGAGAATCTTGTCCAAAAATCAAAAGGATAGGAATAGAAGACTCAGGATTCAAACCGGTGTCTTTCTGGACTTCCTTGGCTGTCCAGTGGTTAAGACTGTGCTTCCAAAGCAGGGGGCACGGGCTCAGTCCCTGGTCAGGGAACTAAGATCCCACATTCTGCGTTTCTTGTCTTAAATGGGTGCCAGGGCCTGAGGGTCATTTGGTGCCTCTTTCATTGCCCTCACACTGTTCTCTGGCTCCTTGGTACTTATTAAAAAGTTAATAATAAGGAATTCCCTGGTGGTCCAATGGTTAGGACTCAGCACTTTTACTGTCCGGGGCGGGGACTAAGGGAAGGGGAGGATGGGGTGGTGGGGGTGGGGGGAAGGGGGGCGGCCGGTTCGATCCCTGGTCAGGGAACTAAGATCCTGCAAGCTGCGTGGCACGGCCAAAAATAATAATAATAATAATAATAGTCTAAAAAAGTTACACCGGTATCCCACCATCAAGAGATAGGAGCTACTATTCGCCCCTTGAGGCGTGTTGATCCAACACAGACTGAGTACCAAGGAATGATTGAGATCATGGATGAAGTGGATATGAAAGGTGAGGTCTATCCATTTGGCGTAGTTGGGATGGCCAACAAAGGGGATTGCCTACAGAAAGGGGAGAGCGTCAAGTTCCAATACTGTGTCCTGGGCCAAAATGCACAGACTATGGCCTACAACATCACACCCCTGCGTAGGGCCGCAGTGGAGTGTGTGAAAGATCAGTTTGGCTTCATTAACTATGAAGTAGGAGATAGCAAGAAGCTCTTTTTCCATGTGAAAGAAGTTCAGGATGGCATTGAGCTGCAGGCAGGAGATGAGGTGGAATTCTCAGTGATTTCTAATCAGCGCGCTGGCAAGTGCACTGCTTGTAATGTTTGGCGAGTCTGCGAGGGCCCCAAGGCTGTTGCAGCTCCACGACCTGATAGGTTGGTCAATCGCTTGAAGAACATCACCCTGGATGATGCCAGGGCTCCTTGCCTAGTGGTTCTTCGTCAGCCAAGGGGACTAGATAACTCAGTGGGATTTGGTGCCGAAAGAAAGATCCGTCAAGCTGGTGCCATTGACTAACCACATCCACAAAGCACATCATTAATCCACTGTGATCAAGTTGGGGGGATTCTGGTGAAGGGTTCTGAATATCTCCCTCTTCATCCCTCCCAAAATCTGGAATACTTATTCTATTGAGCTATTACACCAGTTTTAACACCTTCCTCATGTTATGTTTAAAAAAATAAATACATTTAAGAAAACCATTTTAAAATTATGCACAGTTGCAGCCTGGAAAACTTAAGGTGGTGCCTTATAGTATCAATTTTAGGAGCTTTATTTGGTTCATTTAATGCAGCTGGTAACTGCAAAGTCCACTTCGCCTGTGTAAGTGAAAATTACAGACTGTTACCTTGTTGACCCTATGAAATTCTGCACTCGATACTTAGTACGTACTCTACCTTCATTACTTCTGGCAAGATGTTCTGCCTTAGCACTCAGTTGCATTCTTTTTCCTTTTCTTGTCTGTTCATTATGCTTTAATTCTGAGGACCATATTATGGTAGAATATATTAAAAATTACAAAAATTTGTATAGGCAAACCAATTCTTTAAGTTGTGGCCAAATGTTATTTTTCATATCATTTATAATCTTGTCACAGTCCACTTAATGAAGTTTGGTTAGATTTCAGTGAAAATTATCTTCCAGGGTAGTTTTTTTTCCCCCCACCTGGGAAGGGGGGGTAACTTTACCACAATTAGTATATCTGGTACAGAATTTCATGCAAATGAGGTGTGCCAGCAGTGTGATAATTTAAACGTATTTAAACAAAAACAAAAGGATGAATGCACAAACTTGCTGATGCTTAGATCACTCCAGTTTCTTTTACTGCTTTCAAAACAAAACAAAACAAACAAAAAATAATTTAAAAGTTGTGCCTGAGGGCTTCCCTGGTGGCGCAGTGGTTGAGAGTCCGCCTGCCGATGCAGGGGACGCGGGTTCGTGCCCTGGTCCGGGAGGATCCCACGTGCCGCGGAGTGGCTGGGCCCGTGAGCCATGGCCGCTGAGCCTGCACGTCCGGAGCCTGTGCTCCGCAACGGGAGAGGCCACAACGGTGAGAGGCCCGCGTACCCCTGCCCTCCCCCCCCCAAAAAAAGTTGTGCCTGAAAAAAAAAAAAGATAGGAACTACTAACAAAACATATATGTCCTATAATATGTATTTGTGTGCAGTTTAAACAGGATTATTGTACAAAGCTGGTTTGTAGTCTAATTTTTTCCATTAACGATTTTTCTTTTTCTTTTTTAATTGGTTTTTTTTGTTTGGTTTTTTGCGGTACGCGGGCCTCTCACTGTTGTGGCCTCTCCCGTTGCAGAGCTCAGGCTCCGGACGCGCAGGCTCAGTGGCCATGGCTCACGGGCCCAGCCGCTCCGCGGCATGTGGGATCTTCCCGGACCGGGGCACGAACCCGTGTCCTCTGCTTTGGCAGGCGGACTCCCAACCACAGCGCCACTAGGGAAGCCCAACGATTTTTCTTTAACATCTTTTCATGACATTATATATACTCCTGTGACAACATTTTTCATTACTATATTGTTTTCTGTTGGGTAAATGTCTTATAGTTTATTTAACCAAAACTTGACAATAGAAATTTAAGATGTTCCTACTATTTTGTTATTATAAGCAATGTTGTGATAAACATCCTGGTAACTAAATCTTGACACATATGATTATTTCCTTAGAATACATTCCTAGAGCAGCAATTGTTGAGTGGGAAAGTATGTAAAATATTAAGGGTTTGTAACATGTTGCCCAATTGTCCAGCTGCTCTCCTGCAGTGTTTGTGTATATTTCACTGAACCCTGCCTCATTCTCTGAAGTTCATATTCAGTAGGTGGAAAATTTTATCTCAGAAAAACAGTTTTTCTTTTCTTTTCTTTTTTTTTTTTTTTTTTGCGGTACGCTGGCCTCTCACCGTTGTGGCCTCTCCTGTTGCGGAGCACAGGCTCCGGACGCGCAGGCTCAGCGGCCATGGCTCATGGGCCTAGCCGCTCCGCGGCATGTGGGATCTTCCCGGACCGGGGCATGAACCCGTGTCCCCTGCATCGGCAGGCGGACTCTCAACCACTGCACCACCAGGGAAGCCCTGATTTATTCTTTACTGAAGTACAGTTGATTTACAATGTTGTATTAATTTCTGATATACAGCAAAGTGATTCAGTTATACATATATACGTACATATATATATACATACATATATATGTATGTATATATACTCGTTTTGGGGGAATTTTTTTTGGCCACATCGCATGGCACGTGGGATCAGGATCGAACCTGTGCCCCCTTCAGTGGAAGCGTGGAGTCTTAACCACTGGACCTCCAAGGAAGTCCCTATATATTCTTTTTTTTAAAAAAAATAAATTTATTTATTTTATTTTTGGCTGCATTGGGTCTTCGTTGCTGCACGCAGGCTTTCTCTAGTAGCGGCGAGTGGGGGCTACTCTTTGTTGCAGTGCGCGGGCTTCTCATTGCAGTGGCTGCTCTTGTTGCAGAGCACAGGCTCTAGGCTTGTGGGCTTTGGTAGTTGTGTCACACGGGCTCAGTAGTTGTGGCTCGCGGGCTTAGTTGCTCCGCAGCATGTGGGATCTTCCCGGACCAGGGCTCGAACCTGAGTCCCCTGCATTGGCAGGCGGACTCTCAACCACTGCGCCACCAGGGAAGTCCTATATTCTTTTTTATTATGGTTTAATACAGGATATTGAATATAGTTCCCTGTGTTATGTAGTAGGACCTTGCTGTTTATCCATTCTGTACGTAATAGTTTGCATCTCTAATCCCAAATTCCCAATCCATTCCTCCTCCACGCTCCCTCCCCCTTGGCAACCACAAGTCTGTTCTCTATGTCTGTGAGTCTGTTTCATAAATAAGTTCATTTGTGTCATGTTTTATTTATTTTTAATTATTAATTAATTAGTTTTTACTTTTTGGCTTGCTGAATGGCTTACCGGATCTTATTTCCCTGACCAGGGATCGAACCCGGCCCTGCACACAGCCCCCCCACACCCTGGCAGTGATATCGCCAAGTCCTAACCACTGGGACTGCCAGGAAATTTCCTGTGTCATATTTTAGATTCCACTTATAAGTGATATTATATGATATCTGTCTTTCTCTTTCTGACTTACTTCACTTAGTATGATAATCTCTAGGTCCATCCAGGTTGATACAAATGGCATTATTCCATTTTTTTTTTATGGCTGGGTAGTATTCCATTGTATATATATATCGCATCTTCTTTATGCATTCATCTATCGATGGACATTTAGGTTGCTTCCATGTCTTGGCTATTGTAAATAGTGCTGATGTGAACATCGGGGTGCATATATCTTTTCAAGTTACAGTTTTGTCAAGATACATGCCCAGGAGTGGGATTGTTGGATCATATAGCAACTCTACTTTTAGTTTTTTGAGGACTCTCCATACTGCTTTCCACAGTGGCTGCACCAATCTACATTCCCACTAACAGTGTGGGAGGGTTCCTTTTTCTCCACACCCTCTCCAGCATTTGTTATTTGTAGACTTTTTTTTTTAGTTGGGTTGACTGTGCAGGTCTTGTTTGCGGCATGTGGGGCGTGCGGGATCTTTAATTGCGGCATGTGAGATCTAGTTCCCTGACCAGGGATCGAACCTGGGCCCCCCGCACTGGGAGCGCCGAGTCTTAGCCACTGGACCACCAGAAAAGTCCCGTTATTTGTAGACTTTAATCATGGCCATTCTGACCAATGTGAGGTGGTACCTCATTGTAGTTTTTTTTTTTTTTTTTTTTTTGCTGTATTTGGGCCCCTCACTGTTGTGGCCTCTCCCGTTGCGGAGCACAAGCTCCGGACGCGCAGGCTCAGCGGCTATGGCTCACAGGCCCAACCGCTCCGCGGCATGTGGGATCTTCCCAGACCGGGGCACGAACCCATGTCCCCTGCATCGGCAGGCGGACTCTCAACCACTGCACCACCAGGGAAGCCCCAGTTTTTTTTTTTTTAAAGATTTATTTATCCTTTATTTTATTTTTATTTTTGGCTGGGTCGGGTCTTAGTTGTGGCATGCAGGATCTTTCGTTGCAGTGCATAGGCTTTTCATTGCAGCGTGTGGGCTTCTCTCTAGTTGTGGCGTGCAGGCTCCAGGGCACGTGGGCTCTGTAGTTGTGGCGTGTGAACTTAGTAGTTGTGGCACGTGGGCTTAGTTGCCCTGCAGCATGTGGGATCTTACTTCTCTCACCAGGGATCGAACCCGCGTCCCCTGCATTGTAAGGTGGATTCTTTACCACTGTACCACCAGGGAAGTCCCCTCATTGTAGTTTTGATTTGCATCAGAACAATTTTTCTTATGCTTCTTGACAATGGCATTTCTTATTTTGTAAATAGCCCATTCATATCAATTTGCCCAATTTCCTGTTATGATGTATCCCTTTTCTTCATTAATTTATAAGTGTATTTTATATACTAGGCATATAAGCCTCTCTTTTACATATTGCAAAATATTTTCCCTAGGTTATTTGCTTTGCATTGTATTTTTAGTGGGTTTTTCTTGTTTGTTTTTTGTTTGTTTGTTTGTTTTTGTGGTACGCGGGCCTCTCACTGTTGTGGCCTCTCCCGTTGCGGAGCACAGGCTCCGGACGCGCAAGCTCAGCGGCCATGGCTCAGGGGCCCAGCCGCTCCGCGGCATGTGGGATCTTCCCGGACCGGGGCACGAACCCGCGTCCCCTGCATTGGCAGGCGGACTCTCAACCACTGCGCCACCAGGGAAGCCCCTTTAGTGGTTTTTAATTTTTTTTTTGAGACTCACTAAAGTATTTTATTTTGATGTAAGCAAGGCTCTCAAGCTTTTCTTTTTTTAAAAAAAAGTTTATTTATTTGGCTGCGCCCTGTCTTAGTTGCGGCACGTAGGACCTTTTAGTTGCAGCATGTGGGATCTAGTTCCCTGACCAGGGATGGAACCCAGACCCCCTGCACTGGGAGAGCGGAGTCTTAGGCACTGGACCACCAAGGAAGTCCCAGGATTTTCCCTTTAAAAGATGAGAATTCCCTTGTCTGAGACTTTGAAAATTGCAAGGAATTGATAGCTCAGCCTTTTGTGGAGTGGATATTATATGTTGTCAGGCACTGAGCTAGGCCTTATGGTTGCAGAAATGAAAACGATGTGGTTCCATCATTCAAATCTCATAGACTAATGGAGTGTGTGTGCTTGCAGGGATTTTGAGGGCAACACCATTTATTGAGCAATTTAAGTATTCTATTCCGCTCTGAAATGTCACCTTTGACATACATTAAAAAATATACTTGGGCTTCCCTGGTGGCGCAGCGGTGAAGAATCTGCCTGCCAATGCAGGGGACACGAGTTCGAGCCCTGGTCCAGGAAGATACCACATGCCACGGAGCAACTAAGCCTGTGCGCCACAACTACTGAGCCTGTGCTCTAGAGCCCGTGAGCCTCAGCTACTGAAGCCGGCACGCCTAGAGCCCATGCTCTGCAACAACAGAAGCCACCACAATGAGAAGCCCACGCACCGCAACGAAGAGTAGCCCCTGCTCACCACAACTAGAGAAAGCCTGCGCGTAGCAAGAAAGACCCAACTCAGCCAAAAATAAATAAATTTATTAAACATATATGTATATATACTTAAGTCTGTTTCTGGACTTGCTGTTCAGTTGAATTGATATCTATGATTATCCCAGTGTCAATTCCACATTCTATATTATTATTTTACTTGGACTATTTTCTCTCTCGGTGAGCAGGGGCTACTCTTCATTGCGGTGTGCAGGCTTCTCATTGCAGTGGCTTCTCCTGTTGCCAGGAGCATGGGCTCTAGGCGCACGGGCTCAGTAGTTGTGGCGCATAGGCTCAGTAGCTCTGCGGCATGTGGGATCTTCCCAGGCCAGGATTCGAACCTGTGTGCCTTGCATTGGCAGGCGGATTCTTAACCACTGCGCCACCAGGGAAGCCCATCTGTCTTTTATTTTTAACAGCTTCATTTAGGTGTAATTTACATGCTGTATATTTCACTCATTTGCAGCATAAGGTTCAATGATTCTTGGTAAATTTACAAAGCTGTGTAACCATCACCACAATCTGATTTTAGAACATTTCCATCACCCCAAAAAGAAACTTTATGCTCATTCCCACCCCCAGCTCCAGGCAACCACTAATCTACTTTGTGTCTCTATAAATTTGTCTTTTCTGGACATTTCATATAAATGGAATCATACAATATGTCATCTTTTACATCTGGCTTTACTTTATCTGTTTCTTAATATGTAGTAAGCCTGACTTCTTTCATTATTCTTCAGTTTTAGGAAATTTCTCGGGCATTTCTCAGAGTAAAATGATTGCTCCAGAAGAAGTTGTTATCACACAGAATTAAACTATAGCCCCAGGACTTCCCTGGCTGTCCAGTGGTTAAGACTCCACGCTTCCACTGCAGGGGGCGCAGGTTCGATCCGTGGTCAGGGGACTAAGATCCCGCATACCTTGCTGCGCGGCCAAAAAATAAAATAAAATAAAAGTTAAAAAGAATACAAATAGGGACTTCCCTGGTGGCACAGTGGTTAAGAATCCGCCTGCCAGTGCAGGGGACACGGGTTCGAGCCCTGATCCAGGAAGATCCCACATGCCGTGGAGCAACTAAGTCCGTGTGCCACAACTACTGAGCCCATGAACCACAACTGCTGAAGCCCGCACACCTAGAACCTGTGCTCTGCAACAAGAGAAGCCACAGCAATGAGAAGTCTGCACACTGCAACAAAGAGTAGCCCCCGCTCACCACAACTAGAGAAAGCCTGTGAGCAGCAATGAAGACCCAACACAGCCAAAAATAAATAAACAAAATAAATAAATTTATTTTAAAAAGGATACAAATAAATAAACTATAGCCCCAGAATAATTACGTACATCATAACCTTACAAGGTAACTGATTGAAGGTTCTCTTCGTGTATTAAGCCAGTTTGCTTCCTAAAAACAAAAGACATATATACACTCAGCTGCATGGAAATCATTCTTCCTTTCTGAACCTCAGTTGTTTGTTTGTAATCTGTATAATGGGGACTGTAACACTTGGAATCGTGAATATCCACTTGCTTTACCTCCACTCTCCCTCTGTAGGGCCACACCAGCCCCTGGTGTGGCCCTACAGAGGCCACACAAAAGCATGCGCAGAACAGGTACGTTAATTATGGCTACATTTTATTAAGCTCTCTCAGGTGCCAGATGCACTGAATTTTCACAATGACCAGGTGTGGCAAGTATTGTAATCATCCCACTTTATGTGTTCACTCAAGGTGGGCACATATTTATTGATGACCTACCTACTGTGAGTGAGCACTGGCCTGGCACAGGTAAGCTTGAAGCCAAAGAGACAATGGTCCCAGCACATGGTAGAGTGAAGAGACACACACTGCACAGCAGAAAACAAACAGTGAATGTGTAATACCAAGTTAAGAAGGCAGCCAAGCAGGATTGCAATGGAGAATAACAAGGAAACCCTCTTTCAATCAAGTCTTCAGGGAAGGTTGGTCTAAGGAGAAAAATCTTGTCTCGGACTTAAAAAATAAAAAGGAGGGAATTCCCTAGCGGTCCGGTGGTTAGGACTAAGTGCTTTCTCTCCCATGGGCCTGGGTTTGATCCCTGGTTGGGGAACCAAGATCCCGCAAGCCATGCGGCACTGCCAAATTAAAAAAAAAAAAAGGAGCCAGCACCTTGCAGGACTGGGAGAGAAACATTCCAGGCCAAGGAAAGTGAGGCTCAGAGAGGGACAGGAAGGGCACAAAGTCACACAAGGACTACAGAATAAGCCAAGATGTGAAACCCTAATGCCAGATGACAAACTCCCTCCATGACATTCTAGTAACCGTCGTTAACCCGGCTAAGTGTGGGGACTCACACACAGGAGGTCCGAAGAAAAATCAAGGCCTTGTTTGACCCTGAGTGGACGGATGGCTGCTCAAGGCTGGGGCTGAAGCTACAGCAATGCTTGTGAGTGCGGGGAGGATTTATCATCCTGGGCTCCCGGTTGGGGAAGGGGCGGGAGTTGTACCCCATTGTCCTTCCCTTCCTTCCCGCTCTCAGACTCCAGCTCTGACAAAGCTGTTTTAATAAGTTTATTAAGCCTTTGTCTTAATCCACCTTTGAGCAGGGGACTTTCCTGGTGGGGGAGGGATGGGGCCTGTGCTGGGTGGAAGCAAAGGCCGAGAGGCAGAAAGCGGGCAGGCCAAGAGGGAATCTTGAGGCCTGAAGGGATTGAACTGACTTCTCAAATGTCACCTCCTCCTAGAGGTCTTCCTTGTCTGTCCTAGATAAAATAGTTTTTCCCAGATGTACCCTTATCCTTCTCTGTTCCCTTCCCCTGCTTTATTTTTCTTCTAGTCTTTGACTTATAGTAGGCATTCTATTAGTATTTGTTGAATAAAATAGTTATTTGTGCTCTTCTATGTGAGAGGCATGGGGTTGGGCCTTTCATCACCACATCCTTCCCACCCCACCCTCCATCTCCCCAGTAGTAATGACCCTAGGCTTCTTCCAAGCCCTTTTTACCCTGTAATTACTTATATGTCAAGGCTCAGAGTGTAAATTCCAAGACAGCAGAACTGCTTGGTGGTGTCGGCTGCTCCTGAGCACTGTGTCTGACACGTAGGGAGTGTAGGATAATCATTTGCTGAATAAATGAATGAATGAGTGAATGAATGAATGAAGCCCTTACCTGGGCTGGTAAAGGCCTCCCAGGGCTGAGCTGGGAAGCCTGCCTATGTGACTTTGAGGTAATGCCTACTGCCCAGGACTCCATGGGATTTTCCTCTTCTGAGCGGCTCTTATTTCACTGATACTGCCTTTACTCTAAATAGTTCTGGGATTCCTCTTGAGTAAGTGTCTCTTAAACCTCAGAGCACAAAAGAATGACCAGGGAAATCCCAGAGCCCACCTTAGAGATAATGAATTAGCGGGGCTGTCCTGGGCTAAGGGAATCTAGCTGTTCACAATCCATTCTCCACTCTACGTCCAGGCATCTTCTTAAAATACATAAATCCAATCAAGTCACTCCCTTGCTGAAAACCCATCACTGGTTTCCTGGTGATCTAGTGATAAAGTCCAAGCTCCATGTCCCTCTAGCATCTTCATGGTCTGGCCCCTGTTCACATGCATCATCAAGGCACCAGGTTCTCTGTTGCTTTGGGGACTTCTTCGCAGAGTTCTTCCTTCTGCTTGGAAGACTCTCCCCCTCTTCCTACTCCTAGTTTTCATCTTCAGGTTGTCCTTGCCAGGCTGACTTCTTTTTCTTCAGACCTCAGCCTAGAAGCCCTCTCCTTCCTGAGGCCCGATCTGCAACTGCAGAGGGCCCTCTACTGGCCACACATACCTGGCCATCACCGAGAGCTGAGGCACGGTTTTGTGACTGACTCTCTCTCGTGCAACTGTAAGCTTGTTGAGGGCGGGAACCATCATAGTTCCCAGAACCTATCACAATGCCTAGCTCATAATTGGTGTCAACCCGGGGGAAGACGGCACTGATTTAGATGGCCAGTCGTGTGTGTGTGTGTGTGTGTGTGTGTGTGTGTGTGTGTGTGCGCGCGCGCGCGCGCGCGCGCGCGCTGAGAACCTACCCTGTAACTTAGGACTAATCTTTCCCATCCTTTAAGGCCCAGCCTTCCTTTGTGTGGTCTCTCTGATCCCGTATGGCTTGGTGGTAATAATAATATTAATAATTAAGAAGTACTGATAAATACTAATAACATACTATGTACTGCTTTTTGTGCTTGCTTTCCAAGTATTAACTCATTCAGTCCTGTTTCAACCCAGTGGGATAAGCCTAGCAAACCTAATTTTATAAATAAGAAAATTGAAGCATGGAATGATTTAAAGAAAGGAGCATGGTCTTTGGAATCAGGCAATTCTGGGTTTTAGTCCAACCTCCACCTCACCAGCTATGCATGACCATGGGCAAGTCGCAAAGGTCTCTTAGCCTTCGTTCTTTCCCACATCTGTGAAATGTGAGTTGTAATAATACCTGACCTATCAGGATGTTGTGAGAATTCATGCAAAGTGCTTATAGCACATATTGAGAACTCATACTCTAGGAGGTGTTATTATTATATGATTGTTTTGTCCTTGGAGCATGGTAGAGACATTCAGAAGTTGAGTTGTTTTACTAAATAGAACTGAATGTTCCTGAAAGAATTGTCACCAGGGTTTTAAAATGGGGATGTCTTCTTTTTTGACTCTTTGTCTCCTTGAATGCATTTGAACATTCTCTGAACACACACTGACTGAACTTTTTTGCAGCAAGAAGTAGAGGTAGGAAGCAGGAGTCTTCCTGGAAATGCCCTGGTAGGCAGGGTGAGGCCTAGTTGAGATTTAAAAGGGGTTCTGTCCTCAGGAATTCCCTGGTGGTCCAGTGGTTAGGACTCCAGGTTTTCGCTGCTGAGGGCCCGGGTTTGATCCCTGGTTGGGGAACTAAGATTCCACAAGCGCATGGCAAAGCCAGAAAAAAAAGCGAGTGGGGCTCTGTCCTACGTATAAGGCTAGAAACTGTTCTTACTGATGGCTAGACATTCATTCAATTAGTCTTTACTGTGTGTCAGGCACAGTGCTGGGCTCTGGGGACATCTATGTTCCCCATGCTGGAGGAGCTGACCCACTGGGGAAAAGACAGGCAATACTACCTTGTTACTAAATTACAATTTTGAGGAGTGCTCCAGAGAAGAGAAACTCAGTCCCCTGAGAGCCAACAATAGGCTTGGGATCTGGTTTCGAAGTAAATAAGAGAGCAGGGAGGAGTGCTCCAGGCAGAGGGAAAGTACATGGAAGCCAGAGGTCAGGTGGAGGAGTTTGAATTGCTGTCATGGTAACAGGGAATGGCCAGAGTGTCTGAGGCTTCAGGATGGGAAAAAGAGGGCTGGAGAAGCACCACAGGGCCACTTGCTGCCCAACTGCACGTTCTTCTCCCCTTCCTCCTCTAGTGAGCCCTGCTCTCCCTTTCAGCCTCCTCCTTTCTGGCACATATGCCTGCTCAAAACTCTCCTACCCTGGAAATGTTTCCCCAGCTGTCCTGTCCACCCAAGGTATGATACTCTCTCCAGCACGCTAAGCATTTGTCTGTTCATTCATTCCCTCCTTTCTTTTCATAAATAAACCACATAAAACTTGAACCCTACAAAGAGAGGAAAACTTAAATTACCCAGAGGCATCTGTTATCCATATTTGTATCTATACCCCTAGGTTTTGTTAGAAACATATATTGTTATAAAACCAGGATACAATGTATATAAATTGCATTTTATAAAAACTTTAATATCCTGCAAACATTTTGCCACATTTAAATAGCAAATAACAACACTCTTAATGGCCACCTGAGATTCTATACCATGTACCATAATTACTCAACCAAAGGCTTACTATCCATTCTTTCTCAAATATTTAGTGAATACCTGTTGTGTGCCAAGACTTTGCTTGGAAATTTAGGCTGACTGGGCTTCCCTGGTGGCGCAGTGGTTGAGAGTCCGCCTGCCGATGCAGGGGACGCGGGTTCGTGCCCTGGTCTGGGAAGATCCCACATGCCGCGGAGCGGCTAGGCCCGTGAGCCATGGCCGCTGAGCCTGCGCGTCTGGAGCCTGTGCTCCGCAACGGGAGAGGCCACAACAGTGAGAGGCCCGCGTACCAAAAAAAAAAGAAATTTAGGCTGACTGCAGGATCTTGTTATTATCATAGTAATACTATCGTAAATGAATAGTTGCTGAATATCCTTGGGTGTCAATGTCTCTGTGAATCAGATGTTGATTCAGGAAAAATTCCCAGAAGTAGGATTCCTGGATTAAAGAGGAGGCACACTTTGAGGTCAAATTACCCTCCAGTTAAGTTTTACCAAGTTACACTCACACTTACTTTCTATGTTGAGCTTCCCAATACTATCCATTACTTTCTCTACTTCCTCCTTTCCCTCCTAAACCCTCTTCAGGCTGGCTTTTGTTCCCACTACTCTCGTGCAATTGTTTGGGACATTTAATACTATGGGCCACCCTTTTCTTCTTCTTGTTTTTAAAAAATTTTTTAATTTATTTTTTTATTTTTGGCTGTGTTGGTTCTCCGTTGCTGTGTGCGGGCCTTCTCTAGTTGCAGTGAGCCGGGGCTTCTCTTTGTTGCGGTGTGCGGGCTTCTCATTTTCGTGGCTTCTCTTGTTGCAGAGCACGGGCTCTAGGCGCGCAGGCTTCAGTAGTTGTGGCACGTGGGCTCAGTAGTTGTGGCTTGCGGGCTCTAGAGCTCAGGCTCAGTAGTTGTGGCGCATGGGCTTAGTTGCTCTGTGACATGTGGGATCTTCCAGGGCCAGGGCTCTAACCCGTGTCCCTTGCATTGGCAGGCGGATTCTTAACCACTGTGCCACCAGGGAAGCCCCACCCTTCTCTTCTTGAAATATTCTCCTTCCTTACTCAGGTGAAGCAGGTCTTATTAGCCTCATTTTTACAGCTAGGAAACCAAGGCCCAGAGAGGTACCAAGTCTATTAAAGAGGACATAGCACTGTTCAGGCTTCATATCCAGGCCTCCCGACTTCCACAGCCTTGAGCTTCTTATTTTTATTTATTTTTTTAACGTTTTTTATTGATTGCTGGGAAGATGTTTTCATTTATTTATTTATTTGGTTGTGCTGGGTCTTAGCTGCAGCAGGCAGGCTCCTTATTTGCAGCTCACCAGCCCTTTAGTTGTGGCAATGTGAACTCTTAGTTGCAGCATGCATGTGGGATCTAGTTCCCTGGCCAGGGATGGAACCCGGGCTCCCTGCATTGGGAGTGTGGAGCCTTAACCGCTGCACCACCAGGGAAGGCCCATTAAGCTTCTTTTTGAATGTGATTTTTGGAACCCTTGGTGATGTTTGCAAGTGTTTCTAGTGTTAAGAGGGCCTCACCAGGAGAATTTTGTTTGGTTCTACTTTCTTTCTAGGAAATTTCTATTGCATTCCATTCTTTCCAGTGTTGCTAATCTAATCGGTCCTCACGGCCTTGGCTGGAACAGGGTCCCAATGAGGACTCAGTCGTGGGTACAGAGGGGCCTCTGGGCAGGTTTCCATCCCTCTGAGAGTTCAGGGATAGGAGGAAAGCAGCCCAGAGGACCTGGCCAGAGTATTCTTGCTGAGAGGCTCAGAACGGGGCCTTGGGGCCAAGCAGCTTTCCGGGGGGTCTTGGGCAAATGTGATGCAGGCTTTATGGGTGATCTGGGGCAGTTATTTTTCAGACAATCAGCACCCTCAATCGACATGTAACAGTTGATTCCTCATAGTTACCTTAAGGATTATTAAGATCAACATACAGAAAGCTCTGGGTTCTACCTGACACACGGTAGATACTCAGTAATTGGTAGTTGTGCAGGCCTTTAACTTCGGTTTAACAAGCATTTTTCCACATTCGACCTCATTTGGGCCTTCCAACTACTCAACCACACTGGATCCGCATATGGTTGTTTAAAATCGCCATTCTGTTGTGGCAGAAACTGAGGATCAGACGGCTAGCACTTGGCTTCAAGGTGGTCGCCAATTGGAGCTCTGCTGGAGCACTCGGCAGCTGCGCCAGCTCTGCACCCCGAGGCCCCACAACTCCAGCCCGCCGCGACCACAGCCCCCCGCCCTCGCCTCTGCGCCCGGCCGCTTAGCGCCATCTTTGAACTTGGCACGAGCGCGTCGCTTCCGCACTTGTCTCCCCACCCAGAGTAGACGCGCATGCCCCAAGCGGGCTCCTTCTGCGTTTGGAGAATCCAGAACTGGTATTGCTTGTCGCACGGTCGGAAAAGAATAATTTATCTCTTCTTCTTGGATCTTGGGGTGCGGGGGGAGGAGGAGAAGGAGGTGGAGAAGGAGGAGGAGGAGGCGCGCTGACAAATTCAAAAATGGCGCCGATAGCCTCACCTTCCCAGCCTTCCGCTCTGGAGGAGCGGGGGCGAAGGTTGCGTCGGACTGCGCCGGCGCCGGGGTTGGGGGGGCGGGGCGGATCCGTCTCCACGGTAACCCGCGCGCAGCCGGGGCAGCTCTGCCGCGCGGGAAGCGCGGGTGCTGAGGCGCTGGCTTCAGGCGGGGCTGCGAGCACCGAGCGGCCCGAGCGGCCCGGTCCGCTGCAGGACGAGAGCCTGGGCGTGGCGTCCGTGCCCTCGCAGTGGAGGGGCGTCCAGGGCATCCGCGGGGAGACGGTGAGGGCGCGGGTTTGGCTCGGGGCGACGTGGGCGGGAGGGCGAGGGGCCTCGCGCGGCTGCCGGCCCAGGTTCTGAGGTCCCACCGTTTTATTTTTATATTTTAACTCGCAGAAACTAACCCTTTGGGATACCCTCGTCTCAATTTCCCCAGTCTTTGAATAGCAACAAAGAGTTTTTCTTTAAAACCTCTAAAAACCCCACGTTTTGAAGGATTTCGTGTGAACTGCGGTTTTTAGGCATTTCAAACTAACTTTCACTTAAAAAACACGACCAAACTGCATTTTCAGGTCGAGACACACCCGTTTTCTAGTACGTAGTTTAATCCAAAGCACACAGACGAGGTGGTCTGAGATGAGGGCAGGGCTGCAGGGGCCCAGGGCTTCTGAGGGATCTATGTGGAGACTTGGAGCCCCTGCTGCGTCGGTGGCGATTCCTCCGTCACCAGCGGGTGAGCTCCCTCCCGGAGCTTGTCTGCATCGGACAGGAAATAAACTATGTAATAAGTATACTGTGTGTTAGAGGTGAGCAGTGGACATGGACAAAAGAAAAAGGGCGAGGGATTAGAAAGTCTGCGTCGGGGAGTGAGAGGTGGGCTGCAGGGCGGGCCTCATGGAGAGAGTGATGTTTGAGCAAGGACTTGGAGTGAGAGAATTCACCAAGTGGATACCTGAGGTAGAACAGCCCAGGGAGAGCAAACTTCAAGTGCAAATGTCCTGGGGTTGGAGCCAATCTGGTGTGTGTGAGGAGGCAGGTGGGGCTGGAGGGGAAAGAGAAGGGGAGAATAGTTCCAGGTGAGGTCAGAGAGGGTAAGGAGAGGCAGGTCAAGTATAGGGCTTGCTCATCATTGTAAGGATGTTGGCTTCTCCTCGGTGAAAATGAGCATTGCAAGGGGGCTGCATATTTCCCAGCAGAGGAAACTCAGGCTTAGCTTGCCACACAGGTGTTAGAACCTGCAGAGACCATGTCCTCACCAACACCAATACCAATGAGGTTTCTATGATGTCGTACTCTTGAGGACAGGTTTCTTGCCTCTGGCCAGCAGTCTGCAGGTCTCAAGCCAGATTTCATCTGGCTTCAAAGCACTTCACACTTCGCCATGCTGGATAGACATGGTTCTAGTTAAAAGCAAAGGCAGCGGATAGTTTAGTTATATCTATCCATCTTTACTGAAGGTAAATGTGTAATTCACATTCACTGGCTTTGAAAAACTACTTGAAATAGTTCTTGTTTGCTGAAGATTCAGATTTAATTTAATTTTTTTTTTTTGGCTGCGTTGTGTCTTCGTTGCTGCACGCGGGCTTTCTCTAGTTGCGGCAAGCCAGGGCTACTGTTTGTTGCTGGTGCGCAGGCTTCTCACTGCAGGGGCTTCTCTTGTTGCAGAGCACGGGCTCTAGGTGCGCGGGCTTCGGTACTTGCAGCACGCAGGCTCTAGAGCTCAGGCTCACTAGTTGTGGCGCACGGGCTTAGTTGCTCCGCGGCATGTGGGACCTTCCCGAACCAGGGATTAAACCTGTGTTCCCTGCATTGGCAGGCGGATTCTTAACCACTGGGCCACTGGGGAAGTCCAAGATACAGATTTTAAAAGATTCCAGGTTGGGAACCATCGACTCAGTCTAACTTTTTACTTTTTTTTTTTTAAAGAATGAGATCGAGGCTTGTTGATTTTCTTGTAGCTATAGTTTTAACCCGTAGGGCTCTAAGAACTGATTCTAATACTTGAGGTGTAAAGGCTTTCATCTCAGGTGTTTCAGTTGAATCAGTCTTTCCTGTCTTATTAAGGAGATTCTTTATTAAGTTGTAAGACTGTTGCAGGGGTCAGAGGAAAGTGGTAAATTGCTTTTTCCAGATTAACTTGTTTCTCTTTATAGAAGTTTCTGTGTCCAAAATTTAGAAAAAAATCTGGATAAGCAAAAACTGGAAATAAAAACCACCCCACAGTCTCATTGCCCAGGCATTTGGTTTATACCTGCTCCTTTTTTGTTTTGTCTGTTTTCTCCCATTTTTTTTTACAAAAATGGAATCACACTGTACATAATATTTTGTAGACCCACTTTTTTCACTCAGTACATCCTGAACATCCTTTGTGTTTAAATTTTTTTTTATAACTTCATTTTATTTAATCAGTCCCTTTTGAAGGACTGTTTCCAATTTTTCTCTTATCGACAAACCCCGTGATGAGTGTTTTAGCTAAATTTGTATGCAGCTTCTTAATTTTTTTTTGTAAGTTACTTTGGAAAAGCCGAAAATTGTTCTTTGCTTGGCCCACGTAGTGGTGCAATATTGGAATGTACTTTTACGTCCCAGTGATGAATTTTTTTTTTTTAAGTATTAATGCTCTTTGGCCTGATTTGACTTTTCTTGTCCTGTTTCGATTGGTTCACAGAGGGACAGGGTCCTGGACTTTGGGACCAGTCTGTGGGTTTGAGTGCAGACTCTTTGGGGGCTTGGTCTTGGGCCAGTCATGTGATCTCTTCTGCAAAATAGGTCTTGGTAGAATACTTCTGTGGGATTAAATGAGATGCTCCTAAGAAAACAGTTTGAGATCCCAGCTCTGTTCAGGTGGGGGGGGGGATCACGAGTGTCAGTGCTCAGTCAAGCAGCTGTGTGAGATGAAGGGCTCCTGATTGCCTTAACCTTACTCATCTGCTTTCTCAAACTTGGCTGACCCTGGAATGCCCTGGAGAGTCTTGAAAAATATGAATGTCTGGTCCTTACCTCCAGTGATTCTGGTTTAATCGGTATGGTGTGACCTAGGAATCTGGTTTTATAAAAGCTCCCCGGGTCATTCAACGTGTGGCAAAACTTCAGAACCACTAATTTAATCCACCCTACTCTGCAGCAGAGTTACCTTTCTGAAGCCCATTCTGACCCTATCAGAATGTAGGGTGCATTTTTCCATTTTTTGTGGTGAGATACTTATAAAATTTACCATATTAAAGTGTAAATTCAGTGATATTAAGTACATTCACAATGGGCAACCATCACTACCATCTAGTTCTAGAACTTTTTTATCAGCAGTTGCATTTTGGGCATTCTGGTCTGTCTCCTTTGGACTCTGAGCTCCCAGAGGGCAGGGTGTGGGTCTTGTGTACTTTTGTATGTCCCAGAGGCCCCCAGGAAATACTGAATTGAATACTTTTCTTGTGTCCTGTCATCCATGGGCATGATTCTGATGCATTTCTCCCCTCCTGCTTTGGCTTGGCTGGTTTTTTTGTTTTTTTTTTTGCGGTACGCGGGCCTCTCACTGTTGTGGAGCCCACGCGCCACAGCTAGAAAGAAGCCCATGAGCCACGACGAAGAGCCCACGCTGCAACTAAGACCCGATGCGGCCAAAAATAAATAAATATTTTTTAAAAAATCCCCCAAAAACCAACAACAAAAAGAACGGGAGGTCATACCTTGAAGTACCTTGATGTTGGTTCTGGGTTCAGTTACCCGCACACTCTTGGAGGTCTCACACCAGCGAGACAAGAGACAGTGTAACTCTCTATGTTGCATCACAAAATCTACTCAGCTCAACTTGGTTTTGTTTGTTTTTTTTTTTTTGGCTGTGCTGTGAGGCTTGCAGGATCTTAAGTTTCCTGACCAGGGATTGAACCCCGGCCCCAGCAGTGAAAGTGCCAAGTCCTAACCACTGGATTGCCAGGGAATTCCCATCAACTTTATATCCAAGATAGTCCCATCATACAGCTTCTGCTAGTTAACATCAAAATGTATTTCACACCAGGGTCAAATTTTGTTGGTATGCTGATAAAGAGCCGCTGAATTAGGTCAGGAGTCATCTCGGCTCCCATCACACCTGAGTATCATCAGGTGTGTATATAAGACTCAGAAAGGACATGGAAGGGAGGGCTGGGAAGAGACCTGAGGGGAAGGGAAATTCTGGGAGGGAGGGAGGGAGGGAGGGAGGGAGGGAGGGCAGCAGTGAGCCTGAATGGATGTGGCAGTGACAGTGCCGAGCCATGTTCACATTGGCAACATTTCTCAGCCCCTGGGGAGGAGCCCTGTCTCACCCCATCCTACCCAGGTGAAACCTGGGTCCCCAGAGAAGGGGAAGGGGGGCAATACGAGCACTGTCTGCACCTCGAGGGCAGAGATGAGGGCTCTGGGGCCTGGGGTGTGGCCATGGGAAGTATATAGCTGAGGGGCTAGGCCCACATCTGGGGTCTGAGTGCCCTCCCCATGGCATCCGCTGGGGGCATGTTAGCAGAGCAAATTCTGGGACCCTATCCTAGACCTACTGAACCAGAAACTGTACAGGGAGGAAGTAGCAGTTTGTCTATTAGGAGCCTCCCGGTGATTCCGGGGCCCTGCTCATTGATGACGCTAGTCTAGAGTGGTCTCTGAGGTCCTCTTCTACTCTGGAGTCAGGTGTGCGGCTCAGGTGGGTTTTGGGGGTGAAATGATGGGCTGTGTGCTCCGTATTTGCTGGTAGTGGTTACTGCCGAGGGGAGTGAGGGGGCTCAGCCTTCAGCTGCATGGCGTCCCAGACCTCTGCCTATTCTCTGTGTGTTTCTGTATTTCGTCATCCTCCCAACCCCCATTTTAACAGATATTACAAAGGGGTGTGTCTCACAACTGATGTGTATATTTAATATAGTTTCCTCCTGAAGAGCTATTACTAAATAATTGGTATGTTTTATTTATTTATTAAATTTATTTATATATATTTTTTATTTTTGGCTGCGTTGGGTCTTCGTTGCTGCACACGAGTTTTCTCTAGTTGGGTGTGCGGGCTTCTCATTGCGGTGGCTTCTCGTTGCAGAGCACGGGCTCTAGGCACGCGGGCTTCAGTAGTTGTGGCTTGAGGGCTCTAGAGCGCAGGCTCAGTAGTTGTGGTGCATGGGCTTAGTTGCTGTGCAGCATGTGGGATCTTCCCGGACCAGGGCTTAAACCCATGTCTCCTGCATTGGCAGGGGGATTCTTAACCACTGCGCCACCAGGGAAGTCCCAATTGGTATGTTTTATAATCAGTAGTCAAGGAGATCTAGAAGGTATATTTTTAATAAGAAAGTGACTGTGTTCTACTTACGACCACTGCATGTTGACACTGTGTGAATGGGTTTCTTTTTTTAAAAAAATTATTTATTTATTTATTTTTAAATTTTTGGCTGTGTTGGGTCTTTGTTGCTGCACATGGGCTTTCTTGAGTTGGCGGGGAGCGGGGGCTACTCTTCCTTGTGGTGCGCGGGCTTCTCATTGCGGTGGCTTCTCTTGTTGTGGAACATGGGCTCTAGGCGCATGGGCTTCAGTAGGTGTGGCACGCGGGCTCAGTAGTGGCTCGTGGGCTCTAGAGCGCAGGCTCAGTAGTTGTGGCGCATGGGCTTAGTTGCTCCGCGGCATGTGGGATCTTCCTGGACCAGGGCTCGAACCCCTGTCCCCTGCATTGGCAGGAGGATTCTTTTTGTTTGTTTGTTTGTTTGTTTGTTTTGCGGTACGCGGGTCTCTCACTGTTGTGGCCTCTCCTGTTGCGGAGCACAGGCTCCGGACGCGCAGGCTCAGCGGCCGTGGCTCATGGGCCCAGCCGCTCCGCAGTATGTGGGATCTTCCCAGACTGGGGCACAAACCCGTGTCCCCTGCATCGGCAGGCGGACTCTCAACCACTGCGCCACCAGGGAATCCCCTGGCTGGACAGTTTCTGAATGAATGAATCATGCATAGGCACTGTCGACATGGGATTCCTTTAACCTTTGGGGCTAAAGGTGGGGAAGAGTCCTGTTCTCTCACAGAACACCCCTCTGGGCCACTGTTGCCACCTGTTGCTGGAGAGTGACTGGTCGCCTGGTCCATGAGGGCCGTTTCCTCAGTCATGGGAAGTGTTCCTGAAATTGATCGACCAGTCCTTGAGGCCAGCAGCGGCATCTTATTTCCGAAGTGGGGCTTTGTGGGGTGGTGGTCTGGGAGACAGAGCCCTCCTGGGTATGGGCTAGGGCTCTGGCAGCAAGTAACAGAAACCAGCCAACCAGCTCCTGTCGGACGCTTTTCTTTAGGATGCGGAGGTGTCTCCTGGGCTTGGCGTGGAGATGCAGCTGGTCCTGAGGAAGGGGCAGGAATCAGAAGCTAGGCGGCTTTGGGACCCTCCCTCCACCTCTCAGCTCTCCTGTTGCCACACCCCCCGTGAGGCCTATCTCTGCACGTCTCCTGTCTGCACTGTGGCGCTGGCTGATTGTTGGCACTGTGTTTCAGTTCTCGGCATGTGCCGTTTATCTTGTTGAGTCTTTGTCTCAGGTGTGAATTTCCCTGAGAGAACCCAATTGGCCTGGCCTGGTTAGTCTGCTTCTCGTCCAGTCGGTAGCTACAGGCCTGGTGTTTGGGCCCAGCCTGCATCATGGGTAGGAAGTTTTTGGAAAAACTGGCCCTTGTGGGGAGGGCAGATTCTCTAGAAGGTATTTCCTCACCATTCTGGGCCTCGGTTTCCTTCGTTGGCAAGATGCAGGAGCCCTGACATTCTGGGTGTCTGTAGGCTCTCTTGGGACCGGAGGGCAGGACTGCCACCTGGACTCTGCTCCCTGAGTCCCACTGGCTTCCTGCTCCGCTGAAGGCTGCACAGAGTTTGAGGATCTTGGTTTGGGAATGGTTCTCCTGTTTCTTGGCCACATGTCCCAGTGTGATCGAAGTCTGGCTGGGTCCCACCTGTTTTCCCCTGCAGTGCCTCTGAGGTGCAGAAGGCAGGCGACAGGCCCAGCATCCACAGTGGTCACCTGCCCAGGGAGCAAGGATCCTGCTCACCGCGAATTCTTCCTCTCACGTCTTAGAGGGCTTATTATGGGAGCCGCGCCCTGGCGACAGCCACATGCTGCCTGGCATGGAAGGCACCACCCTGTATGTGGCGGCCGTGGGCAAGCCCTTCCCCCGGAGCCTCTGGACCTCATCCCTAGATGGGTCAGGATCGGTTGTGAGTTATGTGTATCTCGAACCGTGGGAGCTGACTTAGGTGTCCCAGAGTGAAGAGAGAATAATAGTGGCTTCTTACCAGTTAACAGAAAAAAATTATGGCTGCAGTGTCATTGGTTTTAAGTTTTTTAGTTAAGTTTTAGTTAAGTTTCCCTCCATAAATTTTCCTTAGTGTTTTGGCATCTGTTATTTGCCTGAATAAGCAAACAGCAAAGGAACACTAATAGCAATACCTGAAAAGTTAAGAACTTGTTGTCTCTTTGGACATTTTTGCTTGTGGTTGTGACCTAACATTAATTTTTACATTAAGACATTCATGTAACATTCTCTTAGAAACATTGTTTTGAGTTCATCTGATGTGATTAGTGACCAGGATTTTAGGCTGCGAGAAAACACCTTGACTGAGAGATAATTCAGTGTCGTGTGTCAGAATGCCTGGATTCAAGCTCTGTTGTGATTGCCTCTTTGCTGTGTGACCTTGGGTGAGTTACTTAACTTCTCTGTGTCTCAGTGCCAACCTTAGAAATGCAGAAAATAGGATTTACTTTGTAGGGTGGACGTGAGCATGAGTAAGATGATACAGGTAGGGGCTTCCTTGGTGGCACAGTGGTTAAGAATCTGCCTGCCAATGCAGGGGAAACGGGTTCGACCCCTGGTCTGGGAAGATCCCACGTGCCGCAGAGCAACTAAGCCCTTGTGCCACAACTACTGAGCCTGTGCTCTAGAGCCCACGAGCCACAACTACTGAGCCCACATGCCACAACTACTGAAGCCTGTGCTCCTAGAACCCATGCTCCGCAACAAGAGAAGCCACTGCAATGAGAAGCCCGCACACCACAATGAAGAGTAGCCCCTGCTTGCCACAACTAGAGGAAGCCCATGGGCAGCAAGGAAGACCCAACACAGCCAGAAAAAAAAAAAAAGATGATACAGGTAAAGCTATGGGGACAGTGCCTCAATTAGCACTTAACAACTGGTACTGTTACAATCTTTGAGGCTTCCAGGAAGTTTGAGATTCACCCACAGTCTTTTAACATTTTGTCTCGGCATGTTTACTTTCTTTTTTTCTTTTTTTCAAAAAAATATTTATTTATTTATTTGGTTATGCTGGCTCCTTAATTGCGGTCCGTGGGCTCCTTAGTTGTGGCATGCAAACTCTTGGTTGCGACATGCATGTGGGATCTAGTTCCCTGACCAGGGATCGAACCTGGGCCCCCTGCATTGGGAGCTCGGAGTCTTAACCACTGTGCCACCAGGGAAATCCCATTGGCGTGTTTACTTTCTGATTCCTGTGCCCATCCATTGATTGATCAGTGTTCACGCTCCCTCAGTGGACTCCTCGTCTTGGGGCTTCAAGTCACATCTGTGGTTGGATGCTTTCTGGAGCCTCATGCCTTGTGACCAGTCTCAGAAATCCTCGACGCCTCCATGGGGATGTCTGAGAGGCATCTGTCTAAAGGCGGTCTGACAGAAAGCCTTCTGTGTTCTCTTCTCCTGGAATTTGCCCTCACTTTCAGTTCAGGGACACCCCATCCACTGGTTCTCATCATGGTCCTGTGGCTTATACTGCGAAGGAATCCCTAGCCCTTTGTCCTGGCTCACAGACTTTCTGTTGCCTGGACCTTGCCCTTGGGCTGCCCTTCCTCACCCTCTGCTCCCAGGTACGCTGCCTGCCGTCCAGCCTCTAAGCATGGGGCCTTTTCTTCGTAAGGTTTTGTTCTGTTCTCCCCCCAACCCTTTCCTGGGACCCTTTTTCCTGCAGCTTTCCACTTGTCCTTCACACCTTAGCTCAAATGCCGGCTCCCTCGCCATCCCATCCCACTTGCGTCCCCAGCTGTTCCCTTCTCTCCCACACCTCTGCATCCATCTAGCGCCCCTTGTGTTCCATCATGTTTTTCTTGTGTGTTTATTTGCCTGGCCCCAACTCCTACGTAAGCTCCTCGGGCACAGGAACCTTGCACGTTTGTTTTCTGCTATATCCATAATAGCCTGACAGCACCTGGCAAGTAGATGTTAAATAGAGAAATGAAATGTGTGTGTGTATATTATGAATGAACTTGTACTACCTGTCAAATACCATGCAAAGTGCTGGGGATGTAAAGATAGACAGGGTTCTTTCTTTTTTTTCTTTTTTAAATTAATTAATTTTTGGCTGTGCTGGGTCTTGTTGCTGCACGCAGGCTTTCTCTAGTTGTGGTGAGCGGGGGGCTACTCTTTGTTGTGGTGCGCGGGCTTCTGTTTGTGGTGGCTTCTCTTGTTGCGGAGCACAGGCTCTAGGCACATGGACTTAAGTAGTTGCCCCAGGTGTGCTCAGTAGTTGTGGCACAAGGGCTTAGTTCCTCTGTGGCATGTGGGATCTTCCCGGACCAGGGCTCGAACCCATGTCCCCTGCATTGGCAGGCGGATTCTCAACCACTACGCCACCAGGGGAGCCTGGGGGTACTCTTCATTGTGGTGTGCGGGTTTCTCATTGTGGTGGCTTCTCTTCTTCTTTCTTTTTTTTGTGGTGGCTTCTCTTGTTGCGGAGCATGGGCTCTAGGCACGTGGGCTTCAGTAGTTGTGGCACGTGGACTCAGTAGTTGTGGCTCGTGGGCTCTGGAGCACAGGCTCAGTAGTTGTGGCTCATGGGCTTAGTTGCTCCGTGGCATGTGGGATCTTCCCAGACCAGGACTTGAACCCGTGTCCCCTGCATTGGCAGGTGGGTTCTTAACCACTGCTCCACCAGGGAAGTTCTTATGCTGGAGGAGCTCAGAGTTTAATGGGAGATGGACAAGCAAAGAGAGAATTAAGTTGAACGTGAAGAGGAGCATGGTGACAAGTGCTGAGTTCTCCACGTTCTAACAAGAGCTGTGCCTGTGTGTGGCCAGCCCCCTTCCTTCAGGCTTACTAACACTGGCCTGGTGCCCAAGTCTGAGCAGAGAGCACAGGGGTCCAGGCCTCGTCACTGTCCTGTAGGTGCAGGTGCCTGGTAAGTGGCCACATAAGGAGAGCCTGTTGTAGATGAGAGTAATCTCAGTGGTATAGGGGCCCTCACTTGGTGAAGATTGGTCATGTCCTCAAGAAAGGGAGGCTGCATCTCCTTCCCTGATCTGATGTCTGTCCTTCTGCCCAGATAAACAGGGGACAAGGAATTGGAGACAGGTGGCAGGGTGGAGAGGAGTGGCAGCTGGGGAGTAGTCTGTCTTCTCCCAACTAGCTCATCACGGACACACATGTGTCCTTTGATCACGGTGGCACCTTGGAAGATACCCTACTGGAGAGGGCTGGCTGCCAAGTTGGGGGAGAAGAGGGGTGTTCTGTTGGTGACCAGGTCTGAGGTTCTTCAGCGCTGGCTAAGACAGCCACTGCTGGCCCTAAGATGACCTGATTCTTCTTGATGTCCATATTTTCAAAAAAGGCCCTCCCATGTCCCCTCCAAATAGTGTCACCGAAAGTCCTGGGTCAGGCCCTCACTGGGTCACCCTAAACCAATCACTGTGGCTGGGGGAGGGACCGAGTGCTCCGATTGGCTAGCTGGAGGTCAGGTATCCCTCTCAGTGGGTTGTCTTCACCCACGCCACAAAGAAAGATGGGCTATTTACTAGAGGAAGGAGACAGACAGAATGAACTGCGGTCCATTGTTATTTATCCTTGGGGGAGGGTGAGTGCCCTGGGCGGGTGATGCTGGGAGTACATCTGGCTGGTGACTGTGTTTCGATCTCCTTCTCCAGAAAAGTTGCCAGACGGCCAGCATTGCCACTGCTGAAGCGTCCGCCCAGACCCGGAAGCATGCAGATGCTGAGGTGCAGACCGAGGCCCCTGAGCCGGTCAGCCTGCAGTCTGTGCCCCAGTATGATGGCCCCCGGCTTGTGGCCTTTCTCCGGAGAGTGGAGGCCATGGTTACCCGAGAGCTGAACAAGAATTGGCAGAGCCACGCGTTTGACGGCTTCGAGGTGAACTGGTCCGAGCAGCAGCAGACGGTAGGGATGGGCTGGTGTGGGCCTGGGATGTCTCAGGTTGAGGCTCTACCCCATTTTTAAGTCCTTCTTTTGTGCCATGCAAATAATAGTAACACCAACAATAATAAAAACAGCATTCACCGAGCTCGTACTTTTTGCCGGGTACTAAGTTAAGAAGAAGTCACTGGGCCGTCCCTGCTGCCCTTGAAGTAGGTGCCCTTGTTATCTCCATTTCACCGCTGGTAAGCGGTAGAGGCAGAATTTGAACCTGGACAGTCTGACTCTGGATCTTATTTTCTTAACCACTCAGCTGTGTTTCCCCAGGCACTCTCTGTGCCAACTCATCTATCCCTCAGGACAACTGTATGAGGTAGTGCTATCCTGATCTCCAATTTAGATTTATTTTTTATTTTTTCTTGGCCACGCCGAACAGTTTGTGGGATCTTAGTTCCCCGACCAGGGATCAGACCCGGGCCCCTGGCAGAATCCTAACCACTGGACTGCCAGGGAATTCCCATGATCTCCATTTTATAGATGAGAGTCAGAGGGGCTAAGGGACTTGTCCACAGTCATACAGCTGTAAGTGGCTGAGCTGGAGTTTGAGTCCTGGTCTGTCTGGTCTCACTGCCATGCTCTAGTGACTTCAGCATTGCCAAGTCTTTCTGGTCTCGAGGCACAGCTCAGAGCTGTCACCCTGTCAGCTCAGATGTCCAGTTGGGTACACAGTCTCTGCTTTGAGATCAGGTAACCTCTGAATGAAGGAGGGCCCCTTGGTGGCTTTTGCTCCACCCTGGTGTTGCCTGTGGACAGGCTGCTGAGCAAGCAGTAAAAACTTTGCTTATACAATATTTTCTTCCTTTAGAAATGGAGGTAATTCTGTATTCAGAGGTCATAAGCCCTCCTCTCCTCCCCTCCTCTTGTATCTTCCTTCTATCTATTTCCAGATACATAGTTGCCCTGTTCCCATCAAATCGTTGATAGGTATGGGAAAGTCGGTTCATTTGAGAGAAATCCTCAAAATCCCTCTGAAAAATAGTTGCCAAGTCCACACCCAAGTGTGGAGTCATTGTATCTTTTTAAGCAGAGCACAAGAAGGAGGTAATGAACGTTACAAGCTCAGCTCAGCCTGCCCCCTTTTACAGTTGCATTCAGAGAGGTTAAGCTTTTGTTCTTAATTGTTGAGGCTTTTCCACCCTTCTGTGCAGTTAGTTTGGTCCACCTGTGTATTACTTTCTCCCCCTTTAAAAACTATTCTTTTCTGATTACAAAAGCAATACATGTTCATTATAATAAGTTGAGTCATCGCAGAAGTACAGAACACGTAATACGTAGACAGTGAGTGGGAGCCCTGGTTCAGAGGCCTTTCCCATGCTACACTGACACATAGCATTAGTGCTACTACGGTTGTCACTAAGAGCATTTTAAACAAAAATGGAAAGCACTGTACATTTTGTGACCTTTCTCACTCACCAGAGCTTTCCACGTCAGTTCCTGTAGAGGGGCCCCAGTCCCTCTATAACCTGCATCACATCCCACTGCACAGACACACCAGCCTTTCTTGAGTCCCCTGTTGTTGGACATCCCAGCAGCAGCTTCACTTCTAGACACGTGTCCTCCGGAAACACGTGAATGGGCAGGGGGTTGGGCAGCACCCTCTGGGTGGCCATGTGGCGTGCGGTCCCCTCATGGCCCTGAAGTTTCTTGCCTTTCTGAATGTTGGGCAGAGGAGTAGTGCTTTCAGATTTTGCTGTTATATGATAGAACTGAAGTGAATCTCTCTCTCACTTTGTTTTTCTTTTGCATCAGTATTTTGATTAGTTCTTCCTGGTGGAATTACTATTTTGGCTCACATGTCTGGTTGTTCTGTCTCTACTCCAGCTGTCTAGGTGTTGGCCTTGACATTTCACTGCCATCCTTGGCTCTAGTAGCCCCGGAAAGCCTGAGATGCCACTCTTTTTTTCTTTTCTTTTATTTATTTATCATTTTTGGCTGCGTTGGGTCTCTGTTGCTGCGTGCGGGCTTTCTCTAGTTGCGGTGAACGGGGGCTACTCTTCGTTGTGGTGCGTGGGCTTCTCATTGCAGTGGCTTCTCTTGTTGTGGAGCACGGGCTCTAGGTGCGTGGGCTTCAGTAGTTGTCGCTCGTGGGCTCTAGAGCTCAGGCTCAGTAGTTGTGGCGCACGGGCTTAGTTGCTCCCCAGCCATGTGGGATCTTCCCAGGCCAGGGCTTGAACCCATGTCCTCTGCATTGGCAGGCGGATTCTTAACCACTGTGCCACCAGCGAAGCCCTGAGATGCCACTCTTTTTTTTTTTTTTTTTAATTTTTATTTATTTATTTATTTTTGGCTGTGTTGGGTCTTTGTTTCTGTGCGTGGGCTTCCTCTAGTTGTGGCAAGCGGGGGCCACTCTTCATCACGGTGCACAGGCCTCTCACTGTCGCAGCCTCTCTTGTTGCGGAGCACAGGCTCCAGACGCGCAGGCTCAGTAGTTGTGGCCCACGGGCCCAGTTTCTCCGTGGCATGTGGGATCTTCCCAGACCAGGGCTCGAACCCGTGTCCCCTGCATTGGCATGTGGATTCTCAACCACTGTGCCACCAGGGAAGCCCTGAGATGCCACTCTTAATGAAGGACTGTAACTTCACAATTCTAAAATCAGTGACAACATGGCTGAACACTTCAGAATTAGAGATGAGGAAGAGGTGACCCAGGGCACCCCCTGAAACCTTTGACCTCTTTGCTGTGTCGTGTCCTGCCTCTTGTTTCCATGTGGGTGTGGCTGACTGCTGTGAGGCACTGTGACCAATCTTGGGGTCTTCTCTCTTCAGAAGCAAAGCCCGTTATGTGTTGTCACGTTGCTACAGATGTCATCCATCTGTGTATCTCTCTATCTCTCTATTTCTCTATCCATTTATTTATTTTTAATATTTATTTATTTGGCTGCACCGGCTTTTAGTTGTGGCACGCGGGATCTTCGTTGCCATGTGCAGGATCTTTAGTTGTGGCATGTGAACTCTTAGTTGAGGCACGTGGGATCTAGTTCCCTGACCAGGGATCGAACCTGGGCCCCCTGCATTGGGAGTGTGGGGTCTTAGCCACTGGACCACCAGGGAAACCCCTATTTATTTATTTTTTATTACCATTTTTTATTTTATTTATTTATTTATTTTTGGCCTTGCTGGGAGGCTTGCGTGATCTTAGTTCCCTGACCAGGGATCGAATCCCGGCCCCCAGCAGTGGAAACGTGGAGTCCTAAGCACTGGACCTCCAGGGAATTCCCTATTACCATTTTTTAAATTGAAGTATAGTTAATTTACAATGTTGTGTTAGCTTCAGGTGTACAGCAAAGTGATTCAGTTATATATATATTCTTTTTCAGATTCTTTTCCATTATAGACTTGTTTCCTTTTTAACTGCTACATGATGTTTCACCATAAACTTTTTTTTCTGGAGTCAGGTTTGCTGGGGTATATTTTCCATACAGGTAAACTCATCCTGTGTGCTGTGTTGAATCTTGGCAAACACATACCCCTCAGTGAAGGTATAGAACAGCCCATCTATCTTTTTTTTTTTTTTTTAATTTTTATTTATTTTTGGCTGCGTCGGGTCTTCGTTGCTGCCCGCGGGTTTTCTCTAGTTGCGGCGAGTGGGGGCTACTCTTCGTTGCAGTGCGCGGGCTTCTCATTGCGGTGGCTTCTCTTGTTGTGGAAAACGGGCTCTAGGCGTGCGAGCTTTAGTAGCTGCGGCACTCGGGCTCAGTAGTTGTGGCATGCGGGCCCTAGAGTGCAGGGACTTCAGTAGTTGTGGCGTGTGGGCTCAGTAGTTGTGGTACACGGGCTTCAGTAGTTGTGGCTCGCAGGCTCTGGAGCGCAGGCTCAGTAGTTGTGGTGCATGGGCTTATTTGCTTCGTGGCATGTGGGATCCTCCTGGACCAGGGATTGAACCCATGTCCCCTGCATTGGCAGGCGGATTCTTAACTACTGCGCCACCAGGGAAGTCCCGAGGATGGCCCATCTTTCCATCCCTCTGCATTCTCATCTTTGGATTTTAAATTGTACTGATCATTGCAATTATAAATGGTGTTATGATACATTATGTATATAGTTTATTTTTAATATAAACTTTTATTAAATTTATAAAACATGCGTAAACACATACACAAATTACAAGTGTTCAAGTCCATACTTTTCACATAGTGAAAACATTTGTAGAACCAGGACTGAGATCAAGAAATGGAATGTCAAAAAAAAAAAAGGAATCCCAAATCCCCAAAGGTTTTCTCATGCCCCGTCTACTTCCTGGCCCCACTGTATGGCTTTGTTTTAAAATAACAGATTTATTGAGATATAATTTACATCCCATATCATTCTCCATTTGAAGTGTACAGTTCAGTGAGTTTTAGTATATTTCCAGAGGTATGTAACCATTGCCACAGTCAGTTTTAGAACATTTTCATCACCTCCCCAAAACAGAAACTCCATATCCATTAGCAGTCACTCCCCATTTCCCCCACACCTCCTGGCAACTGCTCCACTTTCTGTCTCTGTAGATTTGTCTCTTCTGGACATTTCATATAAATGGAATCATATAACAAGTGGTCTTTGTGATTGGCTGCTTCTGCTTAGCAGAGTGTTATCAAGGGTCCTTGTGTTGTAGCGTCTATCACTGCATCATTCCTTTTATGGCTGGATCACACTCTGTTGTAGGGATATACCACACTCTGCTATTACGCATCGAGCTGTGAGCAGTTGTGTACAAGCGTGTAGGGATATACCACACTCCGCTATTACGGATCATGCTGTGAGCATCTGTGTACAAGCGTGTGTTTCCAGTTCTCTTGTGTATATACTTAGGAGTGGAATTGCCGGTCCATATGGTAACTAACATCTGAGGAGTTGCTGGACTCCTCAGCGGCTGCACTGTTCTGCATTCTCACTAGCAGTGCACAGTGCAGCTTCTTACAGATTTTGGATTCTTTCCATTGGATGGTTTCTTTATATGGGGTCATGAGGTCAAGAAGTGTGAAAGTATTCACAGGAGTTTTGGTCTATGGTGCAGATACTCCCTGGAAAGTGTGTCTGTGGTGCAAAATCGCTCGCCGTGGCCGGCATCGCCGGCCTTCTCGTTAGCTGCTGCTGGCCACCTGTGGGCTGAGAAACAAGGTGCCAGAGTTTAAAAAAATGTGTGTGTGTGTTTAAATACACATAACATAAAATTTACCGTTTGAACCATTTTTAACTGTACAATCCTGTGCCATTGAGTATATTCACATTGTCGTGCAACCATCACCACCGTCCAGCTTCAGAAGCCAAAGCTTTTGAAACAGATGTGAGTACAGGGTCCAGCTCTGATCTGGAGCCTGGAGTCTGTCTCAGTTCCCAAGGCCCTTCCTTCTGGGTTTCTGGAAGCATCCTGTTAGGGGAGCTGTTGGGATGAAGGCTCCACACTTTCCCCTAGGGCTGGACGGTGGCTTTGAATCACTTATAGGGATTGGGAGGCCCAAGGCTGTGTGTGCTTTTTGTTACACTGCTGGGCGGCTTTGGGGCTCAGGGTTGGGGGTGGTTTGTCTCTTGCAGGTGACCTGCCTCCACACCCTGGGCTACCCCCCAGCCCAAGGACAGGGTCTGCATGTGACTGGTGTCTCCTGGAACACCACTGGCTCTGTGGTGGCCTGTGCCTATGGCCGGTGAGTGGCAGCAGGGCTGGGTGTGGGGCAATAGAAGGCCCTCAGACCCTCGTCTGAGCCTCTGTCTCCCCGTCTGTGCAGTAAGGGGTTGGCCCAGAGCTTGGCCTTTCTGGGAGTCTTCCTTCTCAAGGCTGCCTGGGCATCAGGTTGGCAGGAAAAGAGCAGGGAAGGGACTCCCAGTGCCCACCTGCCAGCACTGGGCAGTGGGCCCCAGGCCTGCCTCACCTGCTCCGAGAGCTGTCTCCTGATATGCCCAGGTTCGCCCAGCTGGAGACCCTTTTCCAGAGAAACTCATGCCCTCGGGGTGCCTCAGAGGAGCCTCTGCCGCTTTGATACCGAGCACAGTGTCTGTGTGTGATGGGGCTATAGAGGCTCACCTGTTTGGGGGAGTAGGGGGTGAAGGTGTGTCAGGTGATAGGAGCACAGTGGGGGCAGGGTGGGTTGGGATGAAGCCCAGGCCGAGGGGCAGAGCTAGCTCAGGCACGTCTGTGCAGGCTGGATGACGGGGACTGGAGCACGCTGAAGTCCTTTGTGTGCGCCTGGAATCTGGACCGGCGAGGCCTGAACCCGCAGCAGCCGTCGGCGGTGGTGGAGGTGCCCAGCGCCGTCATGTGCCTGGCCTTCCACCCCACGCAGCCATCCCACGTTGCAGGTGAGACGACCAGCCTAAGTTGCCTCTGCTTCCCACCCTGCAGAGGGTGGCCAAAGCCCTCCCTTGGGCCCTCAGCCCCTGGTCACGGCCAGGGCAGGTCTGTGGGGGAAGCAGAGACCACAGGTGGCCCTGACCCCTGGGCTCAGGTGAGGATACTGGGGGTGCCCGTGCTGGGTGCAGAGCTTGGAGGAGGTGGCAGGTCCTTAGCTGAGTCTTGAGGGGGTGTGGGCCGTGCAGAGGTGTGGCCTGGTCGGGACAAGAGGCAGGACGAAGCAGGCACCCTTGGGGAGTTGACAGAGGTGATGAGCTGTGCACGTTGGGGAAAGGGGGCAGGTGAAGCTGGAGGGAATGGAGGGTGCTGGGTGGGGGATGGTAGCCTGGCAGTGGGAGAAGCTTCCTGGGGAGGGGTACAGCAGGCTGGAGTGTGAGGCCCCGGGACCAGGACGTTTCTTCCTCAGGACTGCTTTCGAGAAAGTGGCCCCACGTCCTGGCTGAGTGGGTGGGAAGGGTGGGGGCTTGTTCAGGAAGCTGGGCTGCTGCGTGGGTCGGCTCCTGCCCAGGCCCTCTTGGTCCCGCAGGGGGGCTGTACAATGGCGAGGTGCTGGTGTGGGACGTGAGCCATCCGGAGGACCCACTCCTCTGGCGCACGGGCCTGACGGACGACGCGCACACGGACCCCGTGTACCAGGTCAGAGCAGTGGCATGCTCGGCGGGTGGGGAAGCACGTCCTCCCGGGCTGCGCCTTGATGTTGCGGGCCTGCTCCACGACGCGGGGCAGGAGAGGGGGCGCCTGCTCGCCACAGCCAAGGAAGAAGGTCACCAGGGAGCTGGCAGTGAACAGCTGCCTCTGGCATTCTCAGAGCTCCCAGGCCATGAGTCACACCCACCCCTTCTATCAGAGCCACAGTCCCCACTGTCCTGCTTTTCTGCTGGGACTGGGGGGACCGTGGAACCCTCTGGTGGGTGAGGCGGCTCCCAGGCCTCCCCACATAAGTCTCCCTGGAAGAGAAGGGGAGGGGGGAGGGGAGGGACACCTGGTCTTGCTGGGAGATGGAGCAGGCGTCCCTTCTCAGCTTGGCCTCGCACACTGTTGTCCAGGTGGTTTGGCTCCCGGGGCCCCAGCATGGCCACCGCTTCCAGGTGCTGAGCGTGGCCACTGATGGGAAGGTGCTGCTCTGGCTGGCGGTCGGGGCTGGCCGGCTGCAGCTCAGCGCGGGCTTTGCCCTGGCCGTGCAGCAGCTCCCCAGGAGCACCAAGCTGAAGAAGGTACGAAGGGGTGAGGCTGCTGCCCTGGAAATGGGCCCCCGAGGCAGCCCCAGGCTGTGGGACCCCTGAGCCAGTGAGCCTGGGGGCAGGCAGGCGGGAGCCACTGAGGGCCACAGCGTCCACGCACGTGCCTGGGCTCCTTGGGGACACCGTGAGCGGATTCCCTCTGCTCTGCCCTGCTGTTCTTTTCTCCACAGCCTCCCCGGGGGGAGACCGAGGTGGGTGCCACAGCAGTGGCTTTCTCCAGCTTTGACCCAAGCCTTTTCGTGCTGGGCACGGAAGGCGGCTTCCCGCTCAAGTGCTCCCTGGCAGCGGAGGAGCCCGCCCTCACGCGGATGCCCAGCTCTGTGCCACTGCGGGCCCCGGCACAGTTCACCTTCTCTCCCCACGGTGGCCCTGTTTACTCTGTGAGCTGCTCCCCTTTCCACAGGTAGGGAGGGCCGGAGCCTCCTCCGTCAGCCACAGGGCCTCTGGCACAGGGAGGGTGAGGGAGTCCCGCCAGGCCACACATAGCACTGCTTAAAGGACCTGCGGTCTGCCCTGGGCCTAGGTCTTCCCCATTTGAGCCCCAGTATCCGGAGCTCCTGGGGTTGGCGCCAGGTAATCGGCCCCTTACTTTCGAGGAGGACCCCAGGTTTGGGGGCCTAGGGAGGCCTCTCATGAGCCTGACAGCCCATGAGGAGTCCGGCAGGAAGCCCCCAGCCACACCTGAATCCCCAGCGCTCATCCCCTGCCTGGCTGTCTGCCCTGCATCCTGTCTAGGAATCTCTTCCTGAGCGCTGGGACCGACGGCCACGTCCACCTGTACTCCATGCTGCAGGCCCAGCCCCTGACCTCCCTGCAACTGTCCCACAAGTACTTGTTCGCTGTGCGCTGGTCCCCAGTGCGCCCTTTGGTGTTTGCGGCTGCTTCTGGAGAAGGTAGGAAATGGACACGAGGCTTGGATGCGTTGAAGCTGGCATAAGCCCAGCGTGTACCTGGAATTCTGGGTTGGGGAGACTCTACGTGGGGTGAGGATGACTTTCATTGTGTGGGGTGGAGAGCTGAACTGAGTAACAGCCTGATCTTGTGCACAGGAAACTGTGAAGAGGCTGCTGCTCTGGGCCTCTCTTACCCCATGAATCTCCCCTTGAAGGTGATGTGCAGCTGTTTGATCTCCAGAAAAGCTCCCAGAAACCCACAGTTTCGATCAAGCAAACCCAGGATGAAAGCCCAGTCTACTGTCTTGAATTCAATTGTCAGCAGACTCAGCTCCTGGCTGCTGGCGATGCCAAGGGCGTGGTAAAGGTGTGGCAGCTAAGCAGCGAGTTCACTGAACAAGGACCCCGGGAAACAGAGGACTTGGACCAACTGGCAGCAGAGGTGGCCACCTGAGGTGGGGGGAGTCCCAAGTACAGAGGCAGGTGGGGTGAGGCTACATCTGTGCTGTACGTTTCTGATGGAAGCTGAATGAAGACACAACAAGCTTTGGGGGGAGTCATTTATTTGTCTTTTACATGGAAACAGAAAACTGGGAGGGAGAACAAAAGAACTAGCCAGCTGCTTAGATATTTCTGCAGTCGGAATGGGGCAGCTGGCTTCACGACAGGAAGGGGTCCCCACAGCAACATGGCACCGGCGACTGGACCAGGAGCAGTTCACTGAAGCACCATTTTCTACTAAGTCTCACCCCAAGCTAAGCAGGTTAAGGTTACAATGGAAAGCAGCACTGTCTGGAGGATTTTTCTTAAGAGCACAGACATGAGTTGACATGCAGCAAGGCGATGGCAGGGCAAGCGGTGTGGGCCAGGCTAACCTAGGAGCAGAGGATCAATTCACGAAGAGCGAGCGGGTAAATTCAACGTAGTCAAAAGCAGTGGGGAGTTCGCGGCCCTTGCTGTCCACGTAGGGCTTCATGTGGGAGACGCAGTAGTCGGCTTGTTCCCGAGTCAGGTTCTGGAGGGCAAGGTGGCACCTGTCAGCCAAGCCCCCACCAGCCATGCCCACTGAGGCCGGGGGACGAGGCCGACTTCAAGAACGTTAATGCCCAAGCTTCAGGACCTCTGCTGCTACGGCCTTTAGCCTGGACTGAGTTTCATTTGAAACTAGGGATAAAAATGACTGCACCCAGCAGCTAACGCTCAAAACCGGGGTGCGTTACTCTAGACTCGGCTCTGCCCCTAACCAAGGGGGCAGCCTTGCCTGGGCTTCACTTTTCAAAGGAATCCCTCACCCCCACCCCAAGCTAGGGAAGCAGAGCCCCAGACCTGGTACAGCTCCTCCTTGGTCACGTAAGGCTTCCCTTCGGAGCTCAGGGCCCGGAAGGCGCTCTCGATCTCCTCACTGGACTTGACGTTCTCGGTCTCACGGCTGATCATGAAGGCCATGTACTCTTGCAGGGAGACGTGGCCGTCCCTGGGGGGCCAAGGTGCAGTGAGCAGGGAGGGTGCGGTAGGAGCCACGTGCAGAGCTGCTTCTACCACGTTCCCTGATGCTCACCTGTTTGGATCCACAGTGTCCAGGATGGCCTCGAACTCGGGGTCGGGCTCCCCTTCCTCCACCATGGGCAGGTCATAGCCCAGGGAGCGCAGGCAGGACTTGAACTCCTGGTGGTTCAGCCGGCCAGACTTGTCCTTGTCAAAGTGTCTGTGGCACAAGGCCGAGGGCTCAGCAGAGGCCCTGCTGCTGAGCCCACCTCCCCCGCCAGGAAGGGCGCAGCGCATATACTCAACGCATATACTCAACGCATATACTCACTTAAACATCATGCTGAATTCTTTGAGGGCCTCCTCGGTCACCCCGGTCGTGTTCCTGGAAGAAAGAACAGAATTAGGGACCGGATACTCCACCCCATACAGCTGGTGACACGTTCTGTCCTCTCCCAGTAAACTGCTGGACGTGGGGGCGACCCTGCTTCCCACGGCCCCTGCTGCTGCTGTGCCTACCCGGGGAAGCTGCAGGTACCTGGCCTGGATCTGCTGCTCCAGGTTGTGCTGCATGCGCATGCCCAGCTGGTCGAGCTGGTCCCACTGCTGGGCCAGGCCCACGGTGCTGTGCTCTGTGTACTTGTTGTCCAGGATCAGGGCTTCCTCCATGGCCGCCCCCAGGTCCTCAATCTTCTTGAGCTGACTTCTCATGGCTCGAATCTCCTGGTGCTTGCGCTGCAGGGGTGAGGGAGCAAAGATGTGTGGGACAGGGGCTCTTGCCTCGGTTACCGGGCCCGAGAGCCTGCTTAAACAGCCCTCCTCGGTCTCTGCACCCCCAGCCTGAGACCTGCAGGGCTGCCTGCAAGGGGAAAGTGGGGATGGGGTGAGGTTGAAGAAATCCAGCAGCCTCAACAGAGGAAGAGGCGTCAGTGTGACAGTCACACATCAGTGGGTTGACCTGCCAGGGAAACAGTATAAGTACTGAGGACCAAAGGAGCCTCCTTCTCTCCCAGTAGGGCTCCTGGTAGCAACTGTCAAAGACAAAAAACTCTTTAAAATGACGGAGGTCCTGGGCTGCTTTGGGAAAAGGGGGTACCTGACCAGCCCACCTTGTACCCAACCTGAAGCCAAGTAGGCCTGCTGGCAGTGGTGGGATGAAGGGTTTTAGGCGGGCCAGAAACACTAAGGGCACTTACTTTGGTAGCTTCAAGCTGGGATTCGAGGGTCCCGGATTCTTCCACCATGCAGGACCTAAACACAGAAGCACAGTGAGGCAGGAGGCCCGATTGCCAGCTCGAAATTAACTTCCCTCAGATAAAAGTGCCTGCAGTCTCAAATTCCTCTTATTAGGATATGAAACCTATCTGCTACTGTCTATCTTTTCTTCAGCAGCTCTGGGAGCCAGGGAGGGCAGGTAATACTTCTCCAGTATACTGGGAAGCTGCTGCCTGATGTGGTGTGCCACCTGGTAAGGCCAACAGATAAGCCAGGGCTAAGCCCCCATCCAGCCTGCTCCCCGCTCCCCAGCTGGGACCCCTTCTCATGTGGCTGGCTCCTTAAGCCCACCCAGGCTGTAGCATGGTACCTGATCCAAGCTAGGCCCTTAAAGGGTACCTCAGGAACTGATTTTAAGTTCCACAGGAACAGAGAGGGGGCTGCAGGCCTGGCAGCATGCTTCCTCTGCAACCAGGGGGAGAAGGATGCCTGTGCAACCCTTCAGACAGGAGACCTGAAGGTTAGGGGAGGCTGGCAAGCCACCCCAAGAAGTCCTGGAGTCTCCTGCAGGCTCCTGAGGGGAGCCACACTCTAGGATAAGTGACAGCAGTGGGAGGAGAGGCAGTCAGATGACCCCTTGACATGGGAACTGGGGTGTGAAGATTATGACCAGATTTGGGTTTGGTCCTGCCCAAAGGAGAGGTGGCTACGACTAAGCCCCAGATTCAGGTTCTATCATCTACAGACACAACGCCAGAGGCTCCTTCCGGGGCTAAGTTCTGAGGAGCAGGGGGCCTCTGGGGAGCCTCTATCTTCCCAAAAACAGTGTGAGGTCACAGAGGCTACCAGTGAACGAAGACAAATGAGGTTACGTGCAGGGATGAGTCACACTGTGTGTTTGTCCTGGGTGGGGTTTTAGCCCGGCCTCCCCTGTACCCACCTTTGCCCCAACCTACCCTTTCAACACCCAGCGAAGCCAGCATTAGCTGTGAAATGTCCCTAGGTTCAAAGTGCTCTAGCAAGGCAAGGCACCAGGCTTCCTCCTACCCCAGCAGGTCAGACTCACAGTCACGCCATGTCCCCCCAGGAAAAGCACACCCCCAGGACCTGGGGGCAGGAGGCCGGGTGCTGGTGCAGTGGGAGGAGGGCAGACCCCTCCTTCCCATGCGGCCACTGGCGGTGGGTTAGTCAGAAAGCAGAGCCGCCTGGGGAAGTCAAGAGTGCACTGGTAAAACCACAGCGAGGTAAGAAGAGAAAGAGGAGAAAAACCTTCCAGACAGATCATCCCCAACTTCATACTGATAGACACGAATGACCCGACGATACGCTATGCTATTCAAAGAAAAGAAACCAAATGAATACACCAGCGGAAGGGGAGGCAAGAGCACACCGAGACAGACACACACCACAAGGCCCAAGCTGGTCAGTGCACAGGCAGGGCCACCTGGCGCCCAGGCAGGGACGTGGTACAGGCCAAGCCGACAGCCGGCCTGGGAGGGCAGGCAGCCTTGGGCGGCTCGCGTGGGGACCGGGCAAGACGGGACAGGGCTGGGAGGAGCCACATGGTAAGGGGAGCATGGCACCTCGTGGAGACAAGTCCAATGCCAGCAGACACGGCCACGGGCACTGGGGAGGAGAACGGACCCCAGGGCAGCTTATGAGCTCGAGCCGAACCTGTGATCCCAGGATCCTGCCCCACTCTGCCTTCAGCACGTGCTCGCATGAGCGAGGGTGACACTCCTCCCACTGCCTCCTTTTAACGCCTGATGTGTCTGCCTGCAGGGCCTCGGGAGCGCTAGTCTAAGCCACCATGGTCCCGGGAGAGAATGCAAGGGTGCCCGATCTGGGCAGAGGCCAAGGCCTCCTGGGGAGGCCCCACTGGCACCGGGCAGGACAGCCCTGCTCCTCTCGGGGCTCCTCCCAAGTCCTGTGTCTCTCCATCACCCAGAAACCCTGAGCAGCTGGGCTTCCTCTTGAGGCAAAAGACAGCCTCAGCCCTCCGTGGGGGCACTGGGGGAGGAGGGGTCAGTGCACAGACGGGGACTTAGTGCACCAGCTGGAGCCCCTCAACAATGTCATCCTATTTCACGCCCATGACATGATCCCAACGGACACGTGGGGGAACAAGGCAGAAAAGAAGTCCAGTATAATCCCAATGGCTGAATAATGGGGATTCTCAGAGGCTCTGGACTCCAGCTCTGGCCTTCGGGCCCCATCTTAGAGAACCCTTGGAATCTGAACAGGAAGGTGGGAGCGGCTCCCCTCCCCACACTGCAGGCCGTCAGGGACAGTGGGCCATGGGTGCCAGGGAAGGGGGCAAGGGTAGGGCGGGGGACGTGCAGCCTGCCCCAGGCAGGAAGGTCCATTCTGGGATCCTCTGCAAGCCAGGCCACGAGGGGACAAAGGGCAGAGGGACAAGCACACTAGACACCATCACACCACAAGCCCGGAGAAATAAGAAGTCAATATTAACCCATCGAGGAGATACGTTCTGTGGAGATGGGATCCAAGCAGCCACAAGACAAGGTGGTGTCCGGACAGCAGCATCGCGAGGTGGGGGACAGAGGCAGACACAAGAAAGAAAACAAAAACAAAACCAAGGTCATCAGTACCCACGCTGCGCTCAACCCTGTACCCCTGTCACCGTCGCTGTGCAACCACAGGCGACGCTCAGTCCCACCCAATCCAGGACATCCAGCGACTCCACCTCTGGAGACGTTCCTTCGAGCACCCTCCCAACTCTGCCCACCCCTCTGGCTCCAGCCAGACCAGACTGCGCTCCTAACCCTTCTTTCCACACTCTGGAGCTCGAGGCCTGGGCATTCAGCCCCCAGGACCGAGCACTCCCGGGGCCGCACCTGGTCTCCTGGATCCACTGGTGGAAGGCGTTGGCGTGCTGGGCAAACTCCTGGCGCAGCTTGTCGTTCTCCTCCTGCCGGCGCTGCTCCTTCTGCAGCTCCAGCTCCCTTTCCTAAGGACCGAGGGAGGAAGAGGCGTGTCATCCCCGCCCCGCTTCATGGACAGGCTCGAGGCTCAGCCACTGACCGGCTCGTCTCAACATTTGAGAGGAACAGGGCGTAGTTTTCTGAAGCTACTCGGGGGGTCAGGGAGGACGAGCTGTTCATCTCAACCCACAGACAGCACGGAAGGCGTCTGGGAGGCATTCGCCAGCCCGCTTCCCCAGAGACCTCACAAGACGCTGGGGGGTGGGTGGGAGGGCCGATCACAGCCATGCGGGCCAGCGGGACCCACACAGGGTGACTTGTGATGAATGAAACTGCGCTTCCTCCCCCATCTCCTCACGCTTCAGCCAGGAAGGGCTTCCCTGCCCAGCGCCACACCCGGCCCAGCGGAGAAGGGCACCTTGATGATCTTCTGCAGGTTCCTCCAGGTCTCCTCCAGGGCCTCCATGGTGAACCAGGTGTAGGGGTTGGAGGCCACGCGGAAGCTCTTGATCTGGCGGTCCAGCTCGGCCAGCTGGTTGAAGTCGGCCTGGGCCGAGCTGAGCGAGGAGCGGAAGGCGTCGTGGGCCTCACGCAAGGCCTTGATCTCTTCCAGGGAGTTGCAGCGCACCGGGTCTGTTAAGTCCTCCTCTGCATTTTCAAACCAGCTGTTGAAGGCGGAAGCCTTTTTGGCAAAGGTCAGGAAGAGGTCCTCCACCTGAAAGCAGAGGAGACTGAGTCAGCACAGCTGCAGGGGCTGTGTGGACCATCCTTGGTGGGCGGGTGGGGGGGGCGGTGGTGTGGGCACCAGGAAGGCGGGGGTCGTCCCCAGGGTGTCGGGCTTGCTCGGCTTGGCTCGGCTCAGCTCTCTGCCGCCCTCCTCCCACTGCTGAAAAGTCCTCCCTCTTTCTCCCCTTTCCCTGGGGCGTGCAAGCTCAGTCTTCCCGGAAGCTTCCGAGCAGCAGCCTCCTGAAGGCAAGGGTCCCCTTCCCTTGGTTTACGCCGACTCCACAGCCCCGTGCAGAACCTCTGTCCCGGGAGAGGGGTTTGCTTTCCCTGTGCGTTGAGCTGGTTGAGCTAGGCCGGGGCCAAGCTCACCTTGCGGAAATGACTCTGCGCCTCCAGCAGCTTCTTCTTCCGGGTGGCTGAGTTGGCCAGAAGCTGGCTCCACCTTTTCATGAGGGCGGCGTGCCGGGCCTCGATGGCCTTTGACTGGATGTGCTTGGCGGCCAGCAGCTGATCTTTGAGGGCAGTGATGTTGGCGATGCCCTCCTGCTGGAAGGCCTGCAGGCCAGCATCGAAGGTTTCCTGGAACGAGGAGCGAGAAGGCAACATGCAGGGACCGCACTGAGATGAGACCGTACGCCTCCCGGCACCTCAGCTCGGACGGCACCTGCGTCTGTCCAGCCAGCTGCCCAGGCCAGACTGTCAGCCTCGAGTCCCCACCTCCTCCTGACCCTTGGTCACACCTTGGTCACCACTTTGCTGCATCTCCTCCAGACCTCAGGTCACTGAGGCAGCTCCTCCCAGGCCCTGCTTTCAGCCTCGGGCTGAGGCACCCGGGCTCCCCCCACTACCTCTGCCAAGAATACCCGCCCAGCTCTTCACCAACCACTTTCAGTTTACCCTCCGTGATCTAGCTTGGATGTCACCTCTGGGAAGACTTTCCCGTCAACGCCTGCCTGCTGGAAACTGAGTCAGACACCTCTTGAGTGAAGTCCA
This sequence comes from Pseudorca crassidens, assembly GCF_039906515.1. Classification (NCBI taxonomy): domain Eukaryota; kingdom Metazoa; phylum Chordata; class Mammalia; order Artiodactyla; family Delphinidae; genus Pseudorca; species Pseudorca crassidens. The sequence continues at coordinate 7,522,121 of NC_090302.1, forward strand.
CATCCTGCTGTGCTCTGCCCTGTTAGCACCCATCAGGCTGCAGCTCAGAGGCCTAATCTGAGAGCTTCCTGAGGACCAGGAGGCTTGTTCACTGCTGGCCCCTAGGGCCTAATATAAATAGTCAAATGTCTCAATGAAAGATGCTAACCATCACTCATTCACCAGGAAATACTATTTGAGTACATTTCAATCAATCAACAAAGCAGCCACGACTGACCTGTTTGGTAAGGAGAGTTTGGACAGAAGATAGATCTCGACCATAATCATCTGTCTTCAAGCTGTTCTCCTTTTCACCTAGAAAACCAAGCATGGGAAATCAACCATCCCTTTTCAATGTAACAAATTTAAAAGAAAAGAAGAAAACTGAGGCACCTATTATTTTGCTTACATTTGAATTCCAATACTACTGACAGCAGTCTCTGAACCCAAATGAGCTGGCTCCTCCCTGTACCTGGGCCCCCTTCTACGTCTGTGTCCTGAAGGGGTCCCTCCAGCCTGTCCTAGATGCTGTTCAGTCGCTACTGATGCGACAGCAACTACCAAGGTCATGTGGGTCCTGAAATCGGTGCAGTTCCTCCTCGCCTGGGGGCTGGATCACACCCTGGACCCGTGTAGCTCGGGGACGGTGCCGGTGCAGGCTGGTCCGGCTCGTGTGGCCCTTATTTGTGTTGTGGTGCCCACTGCTTCTTTCAGCGTTACAGGACCTTTGTTTCGTTAACCCTCGTGCCGGCCCAGGGGCACTGCTGAGGCTCGGCTCTCTGCCTCAGGACCCTGTCTCCCGCTGCCACCAGTGGTCTACCCGGTGGCAGGGGTCTCTGATACGCTCACATTCCAGCGGTTTCTTCTCTGCAGAAGAAAACCAGCTGCGTAGGAAGCGAACAGGCTGTGGTTCTGAACAATCTTCCCGGCCCGGGAGGGTAAGAGGTTTGGGCAGCGCCGAGGCCGTGCTTACCAATCCAGGACTCCACCACGTCAGCCTTCCAGTTGAACTGAAGGAAGGCCGAGTTCTCATCGAGCTTTGCCTTCCTCTGGGCGGCAGCTTTCTCCAAGTCTGATACTTTCCCATTCAGGCCCTTCATCTTTGAAGAGATGTTCTCCTCATGGTGATTGTTCTAGGCCGTGGAGAAGGCACACTCTGTCAGCCTGGCCCCTGCTGCGGTTACCTGATCTGCACCCTCCCTGCAGGGCGCAGGCAGGCTTGTAACCTCTGTGACAGGCCGTGCTCCCCTGCCCACCGCCAGGAGAATGGGGGAAGGCTTTTCTAAGAGCCTTAAAGAGATGAACACTGGCAATTCTACTCCTATAAGTAATAATGAGGAATGTGATAAAATGTTAAGTCACGATGATGTATTCATTAGTGTCATTTCTGACAGCAAAAACTTAGAAAAAGCCTAAATAATTATGACTCAATGGCTACTATATGTATGCAATAAAAACAATGGCTTGGAACAATGTTTTCACACTGTGGATATTAAAAATTATTAAGCCCCAAACACTCTGATGCAGTCTTGGTTAAAACTGTATGTGAAAACACAAACCATAAGTCAGCCTAAAATTCAGAAAGAAACTCAGGGAGGAAACGAAGATTGCTGTTGGAAACAGAGCACCAGGCTCTCTGCCCCAAGGCTGAAGGACATTCACAAGCCGTCATCTCAAAGGTGGGGCGCACTTGTGTGTGGGGAGTCGTACACAGGCCTCATCTACGCGGACATGGTCTGTCTCTGAAATTAGTCTCCGTTAGGTTGTTTGCCCACAAGAGTGAGGAGAAAAGCTCCCTAGTGAACACAGGTTTTAACTACAGTTACCTCCTGTGGACCAAATCTCTAGTCTTAAGGCCTGATCACCAGTGCAAATTCTGTGATGAGGAATTTTATTTACTCATTATGTGTTTGTGACAGGAAATCAGTCGATAGAAGTCATTTGTCTCGTGCAACTACATGTCTTGTGGACCTCGTGACAGATCGCGGCACCGCGTTTAGTCTGGATTTCAGCTGGGGAGTGACTCGACTTCACTGCTGCTGAGAAAGCACCAAGACCCCTTATTTTTTGCTTTCTCCCTAGAAAGCTGTTTGAATGAAATGAACCTTGTGATTCTGACAGACACATTTATAAAACATCCTGGATAGCAGCCAGGTTTCACACAGCGACGTACACCCACTGCACAGCTGCCGTTTAGCCTAGTGGATGCCTCAGCATGAGGAGAGTCTGGAGGGTCCGGCACGGAGGTCTCACTGGGGCCATCTCCGGTGGTGGTCCTATGGGTGACTGTTTTGACCTGCCCACTTGTGTTTTCTACCACCTCTATAAAGAGCTTGTATTCCTGGAGAAGTAAACTAGAAGAGCAAACACACGGGAGTGCCAATGTCACAGCAGGGATGCTTCTTTGCTTAATTAAAGCAGAGAAAAACAACTGCTGCAGAATGGCTTTACTAACTGCCTTCAAGAAGGGGGTAAATATCCAGTTAAACACGGAATGCAGGAATGGAGCCGCTACCGGTCTCCACGCAGACCTCTGTTTGGTGAGTATCCCAGGGGAGGAGCTTTGCGGGTTGTGGTACCAGCACGCGGTGTCCCGGAGCAAGAAATGAGGGTCTTACCAGCGGGCCAGGCTCACCTTCTTAATGAGGTCTTGTCCGTTAGTGCAGACGTCATTCACCCGGTCCTTGTGGACAGTGAAGTCTGTCTCGAAGGCTTCATGTTTCTTCAGTAAGCCCTGGAGGGGAAACAGCAAGGCTCGCCACTGAGGGCCTGGCACGTGCGTGCGGTGGGCCAGGCCCCGGGGCCAGAGGAGCAGGACTGGAAGGTGCCCTCGCACGCACCCCAGTCCAGCTGGGGCTAAGACAACAGACAGGTACAGGGTAAACAGAAAATCCTACAGCAGTAAAACGAGGATACCGCGAGCATAACCAGAGGCCTTTCTGAAGGGGTGAGGCTGCCGCCAGTCAACCAGCACAGGCCCCTTTCCCTGTAGGAGACCAGAGAATGGACACTGAGCAGCCTTCAAATAAGCACCAACAGAACAGTGACACCCGCCCTAGGGTTTAACCAGAGCACATCTCCTGCGGGACCTCCCAAATCTTGTCTTTTCCTCCGTACAGCTGAAGTGCTGGAGACAACACCCCTCATGTCGGCTTCCAGGGAACACAGCAATGCAGAGGACAGGAAACCACTGACTGCATCTGCCTCCTACCTGCGTCCCCCAACTAGCTGAACAGGATTCCCACTGGGAGGAGTGCAGCTCTGGGGCTACCCTGACCCTCGGGAATGCTAACTCTGCTTCCACAGCTGGTGGCACGGACGGAGGAACACCCGACCACAACGTGCAGTTCCTCCTATGAAGAAGGGAGTCGCCTCACCCCCGAGACCCAGGGCTGCTCTGTCCCACAGGCTACGCCTTAGGATCCCTGCAGCCTTGCCTTTGCCTCTTTGAACGCTGCCTGAAGAAGCTGATCTAAGCTGCCCGATGGTGAGAGGCCACGTGGAGGGGACTGAGACGTCCCAGCTGGAGCCACCTGAGTGCCATCACCATGCACCTCTCAGCCCAGAGGCCTTCTGCCTCAGTGCAGCTGTGTTAGGGGGTCCCAGTAAGAGCAGCAGAGGCAATGCCCATCAATGCACAGAACTGTGGGAAATAAACTTGTTTTTAGGGTTGTGACACAGCAATAGGTAACCAATGTATTTAGGAAATATGTTACGGGTTGAACTGCATCCTCCCAGAGATATGGGTCCAGACCTTAGCACCTAAGAATGTGGAAACGAGTCCTCTGCAGGTGCAATCAAGTTAAGACAGGTCATCAGGGCGGGTCCTAATCCAGTATGACTGGTGTCCTACATATATAAGAAGAGGGAAATCTGGACACAGACACAGGCAGACAGAATGCCACGGGGACACAAAGACACAGAGGAAGACAGCCATGCGAAAGCACAGCAGAGGTTCGAGTCACGCTGCCACAAGCCCAGCTACCAGAAGCTGGGAGAGGCAAGAAGGGTCCTCTCCTAGAAGCCTCGGCGAGAGCAAGGCCCCGTCGACACCCTGATCCCAGGCCTCTGCCTCGCCAACCAGGACAGAACAAGTTTCTGTTGTTTCAAAGCCACTCAGTTTGTGGTACTTCGCTAAGGCAGCCACAGGAAACTACAGGGTTCTAGTAACCTGTGGTTAACGATACCAACCATACTGCTGGGCTGACAGCAGGACTCCATGAACTGGGGCTGACAAAGTCACCCCAATTTTGTCTACAGAGGGGCAGCGTCTCTTGCATGGGATCTTGAGGACCGAGACCCGCCAACGAGACGCCGGCTGCCGGCTCTGAGTGCTCTCCTGGGAAGAGCACGGCCACCGAGCAAGCTGGCAGGAAAAGGGTGGGGCAGGCAGCTGCGCGGGGGCGGGGGAGGCGGGGGAAGCAGCAGGCAGCACCTCCAGTTTCTCTGACCTGGATGGCAGCAAGAGTGTCTCCATAATCCTCACTGGCCACCAGGGTCATCTTCTCATTGATCCAGGCTTCCTCCTCCTCCACGTTGGCTACAAACTGCTGATACTCCAAGGACTCTTCTAGCCGCTGGCCCCTAATCACAGGGGACAGTATGAAATCAGCCATAATCTCCTCTAACCTGGACGCTTACAAACACGAATGACGAGCGTGGGACGTAAACGGTTCACTCGAGCCCTAACACAGAGCAGCAACTGCTGGTCCAACACGAGATCCTGGAACCATATGCTCGGTCCGGATTCACATAACGGGACCAGCTCGGCCTGGGCCTGTCAGAGCAAGCCAACCGCGGTGCTGGCACAGCCAAGAGGAGGGCCCCGGGGGCGCAGGAGGGCCCCTGGCACTACCCTCCGCCGCGCTCACCGGGCGGCCGCCAGCCGCTTCAGCTCCTTCCAGTGCTCCACGAACTGCGCCAGGCGCTGCTCTATCTCCTCCTTCCCGATGGTGTTATCATCCGACAGCTTCTTTCCGGTGTCCAGGACACCCTGACAGGCAAGAACGACTGGGTCAACAGATGCTTCCAGGAAAGGGCCTCGACATTAGACTCAGGCCTTCTCCACTCCGCTGTGGGATGAGGGGCTATAACCACTGTAGAGACCTCAGTGAGACGAGCGCACCTGGGCCCATTCAAGTCCCGCTGCCCGCTCGGCCGGGAGAGGCCCGCCTCACCTGAATCGCCGGCTCGTGGGCAGCCAGTTCTGCCTCCAAACGTTTGTGCTTCTTCCTCAGGTTCTGGACGCCCGTCAGGTCGCGGCCATAGTCCTCCGAGCTCACCAGCAGCTTCTTCTCCCTGGGCAGCACAGGAGGGTGGTCAGCCTCTGCACCTGCGTGTCTTCAGCTGGAGACGTGCAGTCGAAGAGCGTGAAGCTCACACACCCCGTGATGTCCTTCACCTGCATCTACCCATCTCTCTGGGAAAGTCCTTCAGAAGCCAGGCTTCTGGGGAAAAAAGCCTCTACTTCCCCAATGAACAGTGCCCACGTACATCTCCAGGAGCACCTCCTGTGTCCGACTCTGCAAAGGGTCGGGGTGCACTGGAGAACAAGGAGGTGCCGCTGCTGTCGCCCTATCAATCCTACCTGATCAAATACACACGTATCGCACGCGGTAACACATGAAAATGCTAATGTAAACAGTGTTTTAAGGCAGTGAATTGAGAGAATCCTGTCCTTAAAAATGGTCTGTTCACAGGCTACATCATCTGGCAAAGGCAGACTGAAATTCTGGGGGAGGGGAGATAAAAACAAACAAGACAAACTTTTCTTCCTGCAAGCAGCAATCTTCCCCAGGAGATCAGACCATCTTTCCCAGATGGGAACTCACTCATGTCGCCAGTGACCTAAGGGCAGGGGCTAGACAAGCCCTGGACACCATCACACACACCGCCACGTGGAGGCCATGGCTGACCACCATCACCACATGCCCAGACACCAGGAGGGGAAGCCGGGGCGTCTCACCGCGGCCGTGCGGTGAGGCTGGGACCAGCTGGGCACAGCTGCCGAGTCCGTGCCATGTCTGACCCACTTCCCATCTCACCACCACGGTCCAGGAGAGGATAAGCCCGGGATTCCTAACGCCCTCCGTGAAAGGCTCCGAGGGCACCCGGAGCAGGGTGCGTACTTGATCCAGGACTCCTCGTCGTCCATGTCCCGGAAGAACTGGTGCAGGCGGTGGGACTCGTTCAGCCTGGCTCGCCGGGAGGCCGCCATGCTCTTGATCTTCTGGAAACGGCCGTTGATGGTGTCCCGCTTGTCCTTCACTTGGGAGGTGTCGAAGGCACTGCTGGTCATCAGGCTGTCTGCCTGGCTATTCAGGTCCTTCAGGCGATCCTGGGCAGGGGACACGATGGAGGGGTCAGAGATCTGGGGCAGCCACGAATATCTGCTCGTAAATCAGAACTCGGGACTTCTTCACTGACGGGTTGGTTTAAGATTTATTCAGGTTACTCTGAGGGTGGTATGTGGACCCCGAGAGTTCTGAGAGATCAAAACTACTTCCATAACAATACAAAAACACGATCTGCCTTTTTTACTGTGTGAACATTTGCGCCGATGGCGCAAAATCCAGGGTGGGGGTGGCGCTGCTCAAGGCAGCGGCAAACTACGAGCAGAAATCCAACTCTTCGCTGCCGCGCACTCCCAGTAGAAATCGGTTTCACTTAAGAACATCCTTAAACAAGCAGCAAGGTTGTTAATTTTATTAAGTCTCCATCTTTGAGTACGTGTCGTTTTAATATCCTGTCTGATAAAACGGGGAACGCACACGAAGCACTTCCGCCGAGTGCCGAAGTTCAATGACTGCGCTGAGGAGAAGCGCACGTTCCGAGCTGAACTGGCCACTTCTTCCACGGAACCTCAGTTTCACTTGAAAGAACGGCCAACGGACAATCTATGGTCGTTCTGACTTCGGGAGCTGACAAATACTTTGTCGACAATGAATAAAGTGAACCTGTCACTTTAAGGAAAACTGAGTTTGCTAATGATAAAATTCAAACTTTCATGAGGAAATTAGAATTTTGGAAAATTGGCATCCACCTCCGTGAGCCTGACAGCTTCCCGATACGTGTAGATTTTTCCATTGAGACTGGCTGTGATGTTAACGAACGTGATGTTTGATACCATATAGACACGTGTCAACATTTAGAAGATCTGAACTCTGCGAATCAACACTTCCCTAATGATTCTGTAACCTCAGGCGTGAGTAAATGATCCATTCAAAGTCCAGGATGGACCAGTGGATTTACATATAAACAGTATGAAAAGCTGACAGTGTTTCCGAGTCCACTTTCCAACTAACCTTTAGAAACTACCACCTACTGAGCTGGATGTAGTATCAGAAAGTATCGACAATTATCTGAATTAAAATACTACTCCCTCCTCTACCTGTGTGAGGCTGTATTTTCATCACACACAACAAACTGAATTCAGAAGCAGCTCTAAGAATCCAGCTGTCTTCTATCAAGCTGGACATCAAAGAGATTTGCAAAAAATGTAACCAGTGTGACTCTTCTTGCTGTATTTTTGTTTTTGGAAAAACAGAGACATTATACATAAAAAATGTTACTTACGTTAACTTGTGATGGGTTTATTATTTTAAACGAATTAACACATTCTTCTCAGTTTTCTTACATTGCTACAATTCATGGACCTTATTCAGATCTCACCAATCTTTATATGCATTTGTGTGTCCCTGAGTACGTGCAAGTATTTCCACGCAGTTTTATCATATGCGTAGATTTACGTAACTACCGCCAAGATCAAGATATGGACCTTGTTCTGAGAGCACAAAGGAACTTCCGTATAGTCTTTACAGTTGTACCCCTACCCTGTCCCTAACTCCTGGCAACCACGTATCTGTTCTCCATCTCTATAATCTGTCATTTTGAGAATATCATATAAATGAAATTATACAGTAGGTAACCTTTTGAAATTATTTTTTAATGTTTTTGAAATTGTTTTAAAAAATTTAACTCTAAAAATTTAATTTTTAATAATGGCAAATTCTAATAGATAAAACCCACATAACTAATTCTCCTAGGGGCTCTCAATAATAGTTCAGAGTACAAAATGGCCCCGAGACCACAGCGTTTGAGCACCTTGGCTTTAAGGGATGAACATCACTGTCCTTCCCCGAATGCACCAGGTGCCTTAGAGTCACACGCGGCCGTGTCCCAAGCCCGGCCTGGCGCCCCCTCTGCTTACCTCATGGGCAGAGATGTCCGCCTCCAGCAGTTGATGTTTTTTTAGCAGGTTGTTCACAGAAGCCAGGTCTTTGCCATAATCCTCAGAGGCCAGCAGGGCTTCCACCTGGCAATGAAACATGAAAGGGAAGGCTGCCATCTGGAGCGCATCCCTTGTCCTGGCAAACCCAGGATGCCCACTCGTCCCCCAGGCTCCCCCGTCTGGACAGCTGAACTTCCCTACCACACGCTGCTGCTGTGCCAGCTTGGCGTGGACCCTCCCCTGGGCAGAGAGGCAGCAGCTTGGGCAAAGACTAATGTACAGAGATGTTCACTGCAGCAAAACGTATCCCCCAAAGCTGGGAGCACCAAGTGTGGCCAACAGTATGGGAATGGTTAAATTATGGCCTAACTCTGTGATGGTCTAAGGCAGTTATTCAAATGTTCAGGAAGACTTTTCATGACTTGAAATACCACCACCAATACGTACTGATGAAAAATTACGTCATGAGCTCAAATACACATGAAAGAACTGTTACACAAAAAGTCACGGAAATAGGTGTAGACCAGAGAGATACAGAATAGTGGTCTTTAAAAATGTTTTATTTCTTTTTACTTTCTGTACTCTCCAAACAGTCTACAGAGACCGCAGGACTAACTCTGGACTCCGGGCTCTTTGGTTCTGGTTTCTATCTGGGCACCGTGACAGCGGCCTGCACACAGACCCCACCACCCACTCCTGTTTGCATTTTCCTATGGAAACAAGTGACTCATGTCCAACCAGAGATAAGCTCTCTCTTGTGTAAACATTCCCTCCCTCTGACTACAAATCCCTCAGAGTACACAGCTCACACTTGATGATGATTTCTGTTAAAAGGGACGTCGGGAGAGCCCTGCCTTTCCACGGAATCCTCCAGTGGGGAAGGGAAGCCCCGTGGCCTCACCTCAGAGAGCCAGAAGTCGAAGTCCTTGATCCCAGTGTTGAAGTTCTGCTGCTTATTGGCTTCTTTCAGCTTCTGGCTCTTCTCAGCCGACTTCTGCACCAGGAACTGCCACTGGTCAGCTAAGGCGGCCAGCCGGGCCTGGGCAAGAGAAGAGGGCCGTAGGACATGGCCAACTCCACGGTCAGCGCCCTCTCTGGAAGCCGACCTGACGCCCCTCACAGAGGAGGACGGAAGATGCTCACAGGAGCCACTCTCACTAGCATCCCCTCAGCAACGCAGCCAGAAGTCGTCTGTTTATTCTCCTAAGACTGCATTCTAGAGTCATCATCAAGCTGACGGTAACGCTGAAAGTCAAATCCAGCCCCCTCTTCTTCCCGGGCCAGGAGGAGGGGAACTGGGGGACGGCGTACCTTGACGGCGTCCTCGCTGCCGGCACAGGCCCCGCGGTCAATGAGGGAGTTGCCCATGTCGATAACCCCTCGGATCCGGTCCGCATTGGCATGCAGTTCTGCTTCGAAGGCCTGATGCTTCTGGTGCTTGCTCTGAAAACACCAAAGAAACCCTGCCACAACCTTTCGAAACCAGGTCCTGCTAGGCTCTGTCTTTTCAGGGAGAAGGGGTTCTCAGAAGGGAGGGAGTGGTAGCAGACTCGAGGAACTAGGGGCAAGTGTCAACATTTTTACAGAAGGTGACCTCAGAATCTGTGCGAAATACTTTAGGGTTCAGTCTGATGGAAGTTCAGCAGAAGGTCCGAGCTTGGAGGAAGGAAATGCACCAGCTCAGGAGGTGAACTGTGTCAACTCCTAAGTCAGCTGGACTAGCTATCTGTGAGTGAAATCCTAGAATTATACACTTTCTAACATTTTGCAGGAGCTGGTAACGGCCAACTGTAGTTTTGGATCTACTTGTGCATCAATTTCCATCCACGGCTTTCTCCTTAGTGGAAAGCAGCTCTAACTAGTGACACACATACGGCCCTCTCATCACCTAAGGTGGCAGGCACTATGAAACAAGGTGTCCGAGGGCCAGCCTCCCCTCCGTCGACAGAGAAGAAGCTGCCGCAAACCCTGGCTTTGCCGGGTTCTCATCTGGCAGCTGCAATCAATCAAACCTGCTGGATTTGTCAAAATCCAGGCTTGACTGTAGGTAAGAATTTCTTTTTGCTAGAAGAGAGGGCTGGGAGGATGATGGGCATCTGAGGCTGGGGGGCACCACGGGAGACAAGTGGGAGGACGCAGCTGTGGGGCAGTTCTGGGTGGGTGAGAAATGCGGGGCTGCAGGCAAGAATGTGATATGGGGAAAAAAGAACTAAAAGGAAAAAAGCAGTACAACTGGGGAAGGATTCTGCATCAAATGTTTCATTTCAGGGGCAGCAACTGTCAAAAGATGGAGCCATGTGGCTGGTGAAATGCAGCACCAACCTGAAGCGTCCCTGCACCAACTCTGCGCCCAAGCCCAACTACAGAAACAAAAAGTCTCAAATGCCCACGCATCCTGACAAAAGCCCCTCTTCTTCTGTTTCTTGTTCTGATCGTTCTTTGGCTCAACTCCCATCCATTCTATTTCTTCATTTCTTCCAACCATTTAGGCAACTTCTAAGCTACGCTTTGACTGGAAAGTCTCTTTCCCTGCCCCTTGGGTAATGTTCACTTTTATCTTAACCTCTCACCCCCAGTTCCTCTTAGACTTAGGAAGCAGATCACCTGCCTCTCTGTGGATCTCCAGCTGTCCCTCTCCAGTGGCCAGCACTTCTGGATGCCAGACTGCGTGGGCAACGAAACTCTCACACCTGGCCCTGCCCTAGTCCACCGAGAGCCACGAGCCCAGAGCAAGAGGAACCCAAGTTTACGCAGAAAAAGCGACTTCATTTTTTAAAAGAAGCACACCTCTTAAAAGAAAGCAGTCAGCTACTGCCCCCCAGATCAAACACTGTGCACAACCTGCCTAAGTGATAAATTAGGAGGGGGAGGGGGAGCGAAGGGCTGCAGGCTAATTACAACAGAGAAAGCCACATCCCATGGGGACACTTGAATGGAGGCTGATGGATGATTAGAAATGAAAAGCATGGATGAGGCGACACCGGCAGAATCTACAATTGCGAGAATCTACACACAAGAGCACAAACACTGGAGCTCGTTTAACTAGAACTCTTAAAAAAAAAACATAAAACTTACCAGCAGCTTGGAAAGCTACAAAAATAAATTAAAATAACGAGAGTTCAGTACACTTATGTGAATATGCACATCAGCTATTCAACAGAAACTCATTTTGCTGTCATACTTCCCCTGGGAAGGTGAGCATTCAGGAACAGCAAATACAAGGGGGCCTTTTCTGCAGACGCTTTAATAGCAGACACGGTTTCAACAGAGGCAAATGAGGAAAGCGGCTTCTGAAACGGCTCTCATCATTTAAGTGAGGCTTTCCCACCGGTTCATCTTATTAAGATACTTTTTCTCGGCATCACTGAGGGTACGAGGAAGTTGTCTTAGAGGTATCTCCCTCTTTTAAAGATACCTTATTTTAACAAGATCTACTCAATAACATAGGCTACTTTGGAGATAAACAGCTCATCTGTTCAGCTCACCTGGATGTTGGTAGGATCCTTATATGACTCATCACTTGCAGTCTGTAATTTTTCACTGATCCAAGCCTCAATCTCATCCACATCCCGGCTGAACTGTTGGAGAGTCTGTGATTCTCCCAGCTTTGACCTCTTCTCAATCATCTGGGCTTTCAGACGTCGCCACCTGAGAAAGTGAAACCGAGAGCAAAGGTGAGCACCCCACAGAACTAGACAGGCTGGGCCGCTCACACAAGGGCGGCAAGACCCGTCGGCTGCACAGACCACCCACCTGTCCAGAACCTCGTTGCGCCGGCTGGAGATGTCGCCTTTGGCGTAGTGGCCGCCGGCGATGAGCTGGTCGGCAAAGGACTGCAGGGCGGCGATCTTCTCCTCCTGTCGGCAAACAAGAGGCGTGAGGTCAAGGCGGGCAAGACGACTCTGCCTCGCCTGGACTGTAGGTCTCGAGAAGAGAATGGTTATTTTGGGTGACTAGCTGGTGATACGATCAGAATACACTGACACTCTAGAAGCAGGAGTGTAAAAAGCCAGAGGAAAGCTTGATTTCAATCATTATTAGAGTAGAGTTTAACTCAAGAAGATTCCAGGTCACGCTGGGGTGGGGCTGGGGCTTGAGCACCAGCAGAGGTCACGTACAAGATTAGGTTTCATAAGAAAACACTGTCCGATTTTCAACAAAATGGTTTCTAAGCCAAGGAGTTTTGCATCTTTCTAGTTTACGTTCATGGATTCACTTACCTACCCATAAGTTTGTTTTTCTTCCCTTTCGGTATAAAAATTTTTCCCTGTGGCATCTCTGTTATTAAAACCTCAGAAATGGGACTTCCCTGGTGGCGCAGTGGTTAAGAATCCGCCTGCCAATGCAGGGGACACAGGTTTGAGCTCTGGTCCGGGAAGATCCCACATGCTGCGGAGCAACTAAGCCCGTGCGCCACAACTTCTGAAGCCCACTGGCCGAGACCACGTGCTCCACAACGAGAGAAGCCACTGCAGTGAGAAGCCCGCGCACCGCAATGAAGAGTAGCCCCCCACTCTCCTCAACTAGAGAAAGCCTGTGCGCAGCAACGAAGACCCAACGCAGCCAAAAATAAATAACATAAAAAAAGACACAAATTGGGTAACATGGACATTTTTAAAAGTATGCCTCAAACGAACAAACAAAACCTCAGAAGTGCCAGAATTTATATATAAAGTTTAAAAAACTATTAATGCACGTCACTTTTCCTAGAATGCACAGCTCTGCACTGGACCCGATGGGGACTACGCTGCTTCCTCTGTAGTCAATGCCAAGTATTTTAATTTGAGGATGCTGCCAGAGCTCTGCAGCTGAGTTAAGCAAACAATAACTACTTTTTCTCTTGTCACTGGGAAGGGAGAGGAGAATACGCCAACAGAGAGACCGAAGATGTCAACCTGGAAAGGTACGAAGGCCTCACCTGGACGTTAATGGCTTTGTCGAAGTCCTCGTGTTTTTTGATGAGAGCCTCCACGCTGTCCAGCGAGTCCCCTTTGTCTTCGGTACTCAGGAAGGCCTCCCGGGCAGCCATCCAGCTCTCAGCCTGCTCGCAGTCCCGGTGGAACAGCTGAAGAGGGGACGGGCAGGTGAGAAGACAGAGCCTGTGGCGACGAGCTACCTGGCCAGAAACCCTGCAGCAAACAGGAAGCTACTGTCCAGCACGTGTACCTGCAATTCAAGGCACTGATCCAACATCATCCTGCGCTGGACCCAGGCCTTCTCCAGGTCCGCACGCTCCTGATCTAGAATATGCAGTTTCTCCTTGATCTCGGGGCTGGCATAGTGCCCATGGGCCAACAGCTGCTGCCCAAACTGCTCGAATGCCTGGAAAGTGCCAGCCCTGGCGTCAATTTCTGTCCGGTGCTCCTGCCAAGAGGAGGGAAGGGATTAGGTACCGGCAGGAGCTGCCCACTCTCACGTCAGCTGCAAAGGCCCTCCCAGCCTGGCAGGGCAGCCACGTCTCCGCTGCTCCGCAGGCCCACCTACCTGGTGTCGTTCCAGCAGGGCCTCGGCTCCGGTGACATCCTTGGCTAGCTCGTCTGAGGACACCAACCCTCGGATTCCATTGATCCAAGACATGAGGTCCCTGGAAACCAGATCCACAGAGGAATGGCTGTTACGCTACCTGGCAAGCAGGCCTTCTGCCCAGGAAAAGAGAGAACTACATAATTCTTATCTCAGAGGGCTACTTGGGGTTAATCTAGTTAGTCTACCGAATGGGGCTAGAACTCCAGGCAAAGTATTTCAAAGCTTCTTGTTTGTCTTATTGAAATAATAAGAAAAGAAAAACTCAAGAATTCCTCAGAGGAAGAATGAACAGGTTTATAACTAAGATCTTCTCACCCTACAGAAAAACAGGTTCTTACAGACAGTAGCTGTGGTTAAGTTTTCTACAGCTTCAAACGCAAATGCTTTTCTTTAGGATTAAGTTTTTTTTTTTTTTTTTTTTTTTTTGCTGTGTGGCTCGTGGGATCTCAGTTCCCCAACCAGTGATTGAACCCACACCCCCAGCAGTGAAAGTACCAAGTCCTAACCACTGGGCCTCCAGGGAATTCCCAGGCTTAAGCCTTCTAAGTGCTAGATGCAGGCATGCATTTAATCCAGCTAGAAAGCCCTCTGGCCCAGAGCCAGCGAGCCGGCTTCTCACCGGAAGTCGCTGAGGAAGCGCTGCAGGTCGTGGGAATCGCCCAGCTTGGCCTTGCGCTGGTCGGCGCGCTTGCCCAGGCTGCTCCATGCCTGGTTCAACTCGGTGCACTTCTCCTGCAGGTCCTCTGCCGACTCGGGGTGGGACTGGATCAGGCGCTCCGCCGTTTCCCCAAGGGAATTCACCTGGGGAAGAAAGTGGTGAGCAGCAGGGAAGGAGGGAGCGCAGCCTCGGGCAGAATCGCAGGAAGTGCTCCACACGCACGTCCTCTCACCTTGTCGCCGAGGGCCGCGAGGTCCCTCTCAAAGCCCTCGTGCTTGCGCTGCAGGGCTTGGACACTGGCCAGGTCGTGGCCATAATTGTCTGTGTTTAGAGCCTGGTTCTTCTCTTCGATCCACTCCTTGGTTTCGTCAGCATCTCTGCAGGTGGGACACGCGTTCAAGTTAATGAGTGCTGAGTACGGCTGCCTTAGCCTCAGGTCAAGTAGGGAAACTTCATTTCACTGGCACCAGCACATGTGTCAGTGGCCCAACAAGCTCTAAACAGCAAGGAACACATATGGATCCGCTTAGCGTTACTGACTGAGAGCGCCCACCAGGTGCGAGAGCACAACCATCGACAAAAGCCAGCCGTTACCGTCGGCATGAACCCAACTGTGGCCTGCTCCCCCCGTGCCAGCCCCGGCCGTCCCTCACCTGTGGAACCTCTGCACTTCGTGGGCGCTGCCCAGGATCTGGCTCCGCTCCTCGGCCAGCTGCTGCAGGGACCGCCAGCGTTCGTTCAGCTCCTGGAGGAGGACAGCAAAGTGTCAGCCACACCAGACTCTGGGAAAAGGGCCAGAACCAGAGGAATGGTGGCTTAACGTGAAAGGAAAGGCTGGGGCACAGATGATTTCCTGTTTCCAAGCTTCCTAGTTCAGTCGATGAGCACGCCACAACAGCAAAAGTCCAGAAAGCCAGACCCTGCCACAGCTCGCCGGACGCCACGGTGCGAACACTCCACCAACACCTGACTTGCAATCACCGCGGAAGCAGCAGGAGAGACGCCGCTGACTTATCTTCACTCTCAGCGCCTAGCCTGGTGCCTGCCTCAGAGCACTGCTTCCTAACAACCACCGAGTGGACAAATCCCCAAGTCTACTGCTCCCCAACACCCCGCACGGCTGCATCGCCGGGCAGCAGCAGCAGCCCAAGGAGCACAGCGCAGCTGCAGGACCTTGTACTGGGGAGACAAGCCAGCTCGGGGTCCAGAAAGGAGGCAAGAAAGGCAGTCACTGCCTTCCAACACTACGCTCCTCGCAGCTCCGGGCCCTCCTGGGGGTGAGGGAAGGAGCTCACCAGGCTCATCGCCAGGACCAGGCAAGCTGAGCACAGCCTCCTGCTGCACAAAGAGAGTAAAGAGAGTCCTGGCCAGGACACCCTCGGGCCCAGGAGAGTGACAAGTGCTACAGTTCATACAACTAATTAGGACAAGAGCCTTGCTGAAGACAGGAGAAGGAGACAAGGAAGGAGACCGGGGAAGACAAGGAAAGCTGCCATGGTTTCTTACCTTGATGGAATTAAAGGTGGCCACGGTGTGAACCATCAGGCGAGCAGACTATGTGGGGAGGAAAGCAGAAGAGCAAACTAATCAAGTGTCTGCTGATTAAGAGAGAAATCTGAGGTGCAAGTGCTATTAATTAGGTTCCAAATGTCCACCAAAATGACTGTAAAAGGGTACCATCAAATTTCTGAGCAGAGCAGCAATGAGAGTATCAACAACTAGAAAGTCAGGCAGAAACCCAAGTGCACAATCACACCCATCTCAATGATTCATTTTACTTGAAGAGTGAAAAGAGCGGTGAAAACCACAATTAAAACGGCTGGTTGGACAGGAAAAAAAAGGCTCAAAGACTACCGATTGGTGTCTTTTTCTTGTCCCTACTACAGGAGAACAGTCCAGAAAACACACTTAGCTGAATAAATGCTGGCGGCTGGGACTATTTAAATAGTCAAGGACACCACTAATTTCATTTCTGTTTATGGTTACTGGACTGTGGTTCCTTCTAACAGTATCCCCCTTGAACTAAGGGCAACAGCCTCAGTAGATGAAAAAGAAAATACGCTGGCGAGTTAGCTTCCTTCTCATCAATGTAGTCACTTCTAAAAATCAAACGCCCCTTGGGATCTCAGAGCCTGCCTAGTTTTATCAGAAAGAAACCCTACTTGGCAGGCACTGTGATGCTCGTAATCTTCAAGTATGTAAAGAAAAGGAGGAGCTGAGCTTGGACGCAGGGAAGTTAGGCTCCTAGGATGTTCCTGTGACACACCCAGTGAAGCGCTCAACCAGTGTGGGTGCGTACAGGGTTCGGAAAGCAGACACCCATTGTTTCGAATCCTTTTCAGAAACAGGAGGTACTGACTGGTGTTTGTCAAGTCATCTGGAGTGCGTTTCTGAAAAAATACCTGTTACCAGAAAAACTCTGGCAGGAGATCAGACAGGTAAGGGCGCTGCTCATTCATGTCACCAATGACTGAATTTTGCTATGCAACGAAAATTAAGATCGAGAAAAGAGGAGAAAGCTGAATCCAAGGAAAAATGTCCCCTTCCTGCCAATCTGGAGCCTATTTAATAAGCAGAATGGTCAGAGCCTGGAGGGCTAAGGAGGCCAAAGAAACAAACCCCTCTCAGCCTAGGTCCTCACAACAGGTCAGACCTCATGACAGGGCTGAGAAGTACCAACCTAGGGACTGGTGTGGGGAGACTTTTTGTTTTTGGGTTTTCATGCTTTCTTCAGATTTTAGGAAGGTGTACTTTCATAAAGTAGAGGTTCGCTCTTTTCAGCTTGTCTATAACCCGAGTGGCATATTCCTGAAGAGCTGGGTCAGGAGGGAAGACGCTAGAATTGGCATTTAGGCAACTAGTTCCATAATCACGGCTATAAACGCTTCACGTGAAAAAGCTCATCCCCTGTCCTCCTGAAGTTATGCCCACCCTGGTCAAGCACCACCCCTGGATCTCTCTGGAATAATGTCCACTGCAGCTGGTAAACATCTGGTGTCCCCCCTTTATGTGTCTCGTCGGATGTGGACCTTCTCTCAAGCCTTTCTTAGGCCCCGGGAGGAAGCGGCCAGGCAGACGATGAGTGGAGCTTACGCTCCTTTTCATCCTCACATCATGTGTCCTTTTGGGCTGTAGTCCTATTGGTGGGACCATGCCTGACTATGCAGTGTGACCTCTGTGAACTGCAGTCACCCCTGTAACCTTGGTACCCGACAGGGAATGATCCCAGGACCCCCCGAGGTACTAAACTCCACAGATGCTCAAGTCCCTTGGAGCCGGCGCCCTGTATGGGCGGGTTCTGCATCCTCGGATTCAACCAACCATGGATCGGATGCTAGTATTTCCAATTGTTGGTTGGTTGAATCCGAGGATGTGGACCCACGGATGTGGAGGGCCAGCTGTATACCCTGGCAGCGACAGTGCGTGATAAACTCGACCTAACTGAATTTGTGCTGAGCGTCTGCAGGGAGACATTTTGCTTCTGTGTATTAAGCACCCCATTTCAAGGCATGACAGATTCCAAGAATACAACACCAGGGTCAGAAAGACACCAGGCCAAACAAGTCCAGAAACAACCACAGGCTCAGACAAGCCTAAATACTCAGATAACAGGCACGCCAGAAAAGGATGTAAAGTATTTCTGTTCCTGGAAAACCTTTGGAAATAATAATTTGCACAGAAGCTCTTACCTTCCATGGGGAGGCCGTCTTGGAATCAGTTTCATCCTATTCAAAGAAAAAGGAGGCATTTAGGCAGCCAAGCAACTGTGCACAAAACAAAGCAGCCCCAGCCTTCCCTCTGGACGACAGGAAGTTCACAGAGAAATCAGCTGGAACAGCAATTCCCTCTGTGACTCAGAACTCAACACTGGCTGGCAGCAAACTGCAAGGCTGCTCGAGGGAAACGAAGCAAAGAAATAGGAGAGAAAAGTTCTTCCTTTTTTAATGCAGTAGGAGAGATGGAGACAATGGGGAAAGTTAATAAAATGTCCAGCGTTTCTTTATGTCATATTCAGAGGACTCTTTGAAGAGGGATAAACACACCTAAAGAATTGCTGGGGAGGGAGATCAGCTCGGTGGTTTGTGACCGCCTGGAGGGGTGGGATAGGGAGGGAGGGAGGGAGGGAGACGCAAGAGGGAAGAGATATGGGAACGTATGTATAACTGATTCACTTTTAAAGCGGAAACTAACACACCATTGTAAAGCAATTACACTCCAATAAAGATGTTAAAAAAAAAAAAAGAATTGCTGTGGAAAAAGTTCTAGGTAACTGAACAGAGAAAAACTCTTGATCTTTGGAGGATGGCCAATAGAGACCAACTTCTGTTATTTCTTTTCTTTTTTTTTTTTTTCCTGCTATTTCTTTTCCACAGATTTTTACACACGAAAGGCATCTCTCGAGGTTCAAGAACAGAAATCCTTATGAGGCTCTTGACTTTATCCTTATCCCAAGAGCTAATCCTTCTCAAGTTCAAGTTCCACACGGGGCACCAGACACTTACCCTGGGCATCGCGCCGTACACCTCCTACAAGCAGAGAAGAAAACCAGTTCTATTATTAGAGAAAATACACACTTCTAAGTTACACTCATCACTGTCATGTCAAACCTGGAGAGAATTACAAAAAGACAGGCAGCCTGACTGGCCAGAGGAACTTCTTAAAGTCTATAGAGAGACCAAGTGTTCCTATGTAATACCTTTTCTTTATTTAAGGGACTGCATGAATTTATTACTAGTTAAGGGCTAAAGGAACATTCAACAACTTCTACAATATTTAATGGGCATAAGGAGGACAGCTGTTTTTCCCTCCCGTCAAAGGTAACCAAGACAGTGCAGGTCACACAGAGAACCAGTGCCCTGGCCACACCCTGTGCTACGGAACACGCGTGCTAGGCGACGCAGGATGAAGGGGGAGCCAAGCTGCTTCCTTAACAGACACCGTGCAGGGGCCAGACCCCCACCTGCTGCTGCACTGCCTGCACCTCCTCCGCCATGAGACCTTCGGACTCCAGGTCTTCAGCCACCTTGTTAATGTCCTTCAGCCGTGACTCATTGGCCTTGAGATCCTTCAAAGAAAAAGACATCATAACTAAAACCCACAAGAGCAATTCAAAGAAGAGCAACAGGTACTCATAAACTATGGTTTGAATATATAAATTTCTGTCCAATAGGTATCTTATAGCTTTTCTACTCCTTGACGGTCACCTAAATCAGAAAATGCTGATTGTCACTACCAAGGAAGTAAGAAAACAGCAGGGCATCGGAGACGTCTGTCTCATGTTTACTGAACTACCTGTAGTTAATAATAATCCATTATTGGGACTCCCTTGATGGTGCAGTGGTTAAGAATCCACCTGCCAAAAAAGAAAAAAGAATCCACCTGCCAATGCAGGGGACACGGGTTGAAGCCCTGGTCCAGGAAGATCCCACATGTCGCAGAGCAACTAAGCCCGCAAGCCGTAACTACTGAGCCTGTGTGCCACAACTACTGAAGCCCACACACCTAGAGCCCGTGCTCCACAACGAGAAGCCCACGCACCACAACGAAGAGTAGCCCCCACTCGCCGCAACTAGAGAAAAGCCCACGCACAACAACAAAGACCCAACGCAGCCATAAATAATTAATTTTAAAAAATCCATTATTCTGGTTGATTTTTTTTTTTTTTTTTTTTTTTTGCGGTACGTGGGCCTCTCACCATTGTGGCCTCTCCCGTTGCGGAGCACAGGCTCCGGACGCGCAGGCTCAGCGGCCATGGCTCACGGGCCCAGCCGCTCAGCGGCATGTGGGATCCTCCCGGACCGGGGCACGAACCCGTGTCCCCTGCATTGGCAGGCGGACTCTCAACCACTGCGCCACCAGGGAAACCCTGGTTGGAGATTTTTTAAAAACCTTTCTTTGTAGGGGACAGGACACATGTCAGAACTGTGATGAAATTTTAGTGCTAGCCACTCTGGGAGAAAAGCCCCTCAACCCACCTGAATTGGTTATAAGAATACTTTTTTATTTGGCCATACCGTGCGACATGCGGGGGTCTTAGTTCCCTGACTGGGGATTGAACCCACACTCCCTGCATTGGGAGTGCAGAGTCTTAACCACTGGACCGCCAGGGAAGTCCCAAGAATACTTTTAAACTGAGGAATGGATAAACAAGATGTGGTATATGCACACCATGGAACATTAGCCATAAACAGTTAACAGATCACTGATCCGTCTACAAGGATGAACCTTGACAACATTATGCTCTGTGAAAGCTGTCAGCCATAAAGTACATGACCTATGATTCCATTTATAGGAAATGTCCAGAATACATAAATCCAGAGACAAGAAGCAGCTCGGTGGCTGCCAGGTGCTGGGGGGGAGGGGAGAGGGGGATAAGGAGTGGCTGCTTAATGGGTCTGTGGTCTCCTTTAAAGTGATAAAAAATGTTTTGGAACTAGACAGAGGGGATGGTAGTACAACACTGTGAATGAACTAAGTGTTTCTGAATTGTACCCTTTAAAATGGTTAACTCTATGTTACGTGAATTTAACCCCAATTAGAAAAACTACTTTTACACGTTTGTATGTTAGGTTTAGGAAAGTTCTTTTTTTTTTTTATGTATCTTTTTATTTATTTTTGGCTGTGTTGGGCCTTCGTTTCTGGGCACGGGCCTTCTCTAGTTGCGGCGAGAGGGGGCCACTCTTCATCGCGGTGCGCGGGCCTCTCACTGTCACGGTCCCTCCTGCCGCGGAGCACAGGCACCAGACGCGCAGGCTCAGTAGTTGTGGCTCACGGGCTTTGTTGCTCCGTGGCATGTGGGATCCTCCCAGACCAGGGTTCGAACCCGTGTCCCCTGCACTGGCAGGCAGACTCTCAACCATTGCGCCACCAGGGAAGCCCTAGGAAAGTTCTTAAAACAACATGTAGAAAAAACTGCATGTATTTCCTCAAAACTAAACTGGTGTGAGAAAAGTTTCGATTAAACTCGTTTAAAAATGGCTACAGAAATGAAGGAATATAATCACTGAATTCTCATTCTGGTAATCCGCAGCAAAAATCAAGAAAACCAAGTCCCCGAACAACTTTCTGTACCTTCTGGAAGTCATCGAACTTCTTCTGCAGCACTTCGACCTGCTCCAGGTCTGCGCCGACCTCCTCGCTCGTCAGGGCCGCTTCCTTCTCGTTGATCCACTGCTGTAGCTCATTCGCTTCACGGAACAGCATAAACTTCTTACAACTCTTCTCCAACATGCCTTTACGCTTCTCCCCCAGTTCCAGCAAAGAATGGTACCTGATGTAATTCGAGAGGGTGACAAGAGGGGGCAGGGGAGACAGTTAGCTTCCCACAGTGGCAAACTACCAGCTGTCTCCAAGATGTGGGTCCCAGGCTGTGAGTCGGTAACGATGATGCCCTGGTGACAAAGTATCGGAAGGCAGACGAAGACCCCGAGCACCCACAGACAACCTCAGGGACAAGCACACACGGCACGGTTCACAACTGGGTGGCTGGGTGGCCCGGCACACTCATGCCCAGCCACGTGCGCACTGACATCACAACCACAAAGGACCGAAACCAAGCGTTTGGCACACCACCACAGGCTCCATGCGACTACAACTGCGAGATGAGATGAACTTGCTGCGCGTAATGTATACAGAGGGCTTGTTCTCCTGCCGTGTGATTCTGCCAGCAGCCCCCAGGCGGTGGGGGAAGGTATGCTGAGCTATCTTAAACAGCCTCCTACAGGATTTTAGTATCTCCGGAACAGTAGGAAATTTCTACTGTTTCTAAAATAATACATTTATTTCTCAGAAAGTTTTGGCCACTTCAGAAGGAGAAATCACATAAATCCCATTTCATTAGCTGAACGTTTCTTATGAAGAGACTCAAATGACACTCTCACCCTGGGGAACTAAAATACAAAAGACTGAACTTCTGGTATCTTTAGAGATGTGAAAATGACAAACTTAGTACAACTGAGTTAAAATTCCAAAAAAAAAAAAAAAATCTAGAATCCATTCTAAGCTTCCAGAAGTGAAATAAAAAAGGAACGAATTACCAAGTATCAGAGCACTTTACGAGGCATGTGGTTTCCTGCCTACTGAGGGCTATGGCATCATCGGCCTCCGGGTCTGCTGAGAGCGGCTGGTCCAGCACAAAAGCCACCAGCAGGGGAACCAACAACACTCTGAACACACAGCTGCACAGAAGCAACCAACGAGAGAAGCGGCCACAGCTGACACAGCTTCACCCAAACCCCTTCCCTTGTGAGCGAAAGCTGCTGCCGGAGACGGGCCCCTCCCGCCCCTCGCCTTCCTGGACCCACGAGCGCCTTCAAGAGAAGCGGCAGCGGGAGGATGGACGGGGAGCCAAGGGCGGCACTCGGCAGAGCTTCCGGCCTACTCACAGTTCTTCCACCTGTTTCATACGCAGAGACACGCTGCCGGCCTCCTTAGTTACGCGCGTCCTGCACAGAGGGGCACAGCAAAAGCACGCACGGATTAGTGGGTTAATCCACGGGGATGGAAGGCGGCGGCTCCGATGGGTGCTGTGACGGCGGAGGCTTTGAGTGGGGAAAATTAGGGAGTCATTCAAGAGCTCTTGGAAGCAGGCCAGGCCGGGAGTAAAATCACAGTAAGGAAAGAGCAGGAAAATCACATTAAATTAGGGGGTTAGTTCACCTTCGTTTTCCTGACGTCTGCCGCGCTTAAGGCAGTAAACGTTCCTGTGCTAGAAACACTGGTCACTTCGCAGAGCCAGGCCAGGGGATACAGTGACCGCCCCGAGGAAGAGACTCTCCTGAGGGCTAACACGCAACTGTAGTCAGATATCTGGTCCACTGTTTTGCTCTCCTGTTTATGATCCAGGCCAAAACCTCTCATTCTTGTCTTAACAGTAACAGAAAACGTCTAATTAAGTGTATAAATAACCGATCTCCGCGGGGATCATCAGGGTCAGAAAAGTTCTATTATTCTTAACTCTAGTGAGGATGTATTTTCTGGATCTCTCCCAAGTGCCTAAAGCCTTTGATTTCATTAGCAGAGTAAGATATACCCTAAAGGAGGGACATAGGTCTTTATGGGGGCTTAGCTACAGGAAAGAGGACAGAGCCGATTCATAAAAAGTATACTCCATTCTCAGAGCACAAAGTCGATAGACGAGACGCTCCCTACGCGGCCTTTTACAAAGGGCAGCGCAGGAGGGGTGTGGAACAGCTAAAAACCCATTTCAAGAACATCTTCTGACCCGAGGACAAAGACTGAGACGGTAATAATTCGCAAATGTCTAGGAAAAGAAACTTGCCAATGCAGGGGAAGACAACAAAACAATGGAAAACAAAGGTACGGGTCAGGGATTTTAGGTTCCAACAGCGTTGTGTGGGTTAGAAGCGACTTGGGAAAGGCAGGAAGAGTGTGTTCTTGAGTGCAGACAGGCATCATAAGAGCATTTGCTCTGGAGCCTCAGGACGCTGCCTAAACCTCAGCCCATGCGTGACACAGACTAAGCCCCCAAGCGGCGCTGGGCCCTTCGTGCCCGATGGCGAGACCCTTACTGGTTGTCGATCTGCTCCTGCCGCAACGCGATGCTGCCCTGCTCTTCCAGGAGGTTCTCCCGGGAGGCCGACTGCGCAGGGTCTAGCTTCTTCACGTACGCGGCTGGCACGAAACCCTGACGATCGTTCACCTCCACTTTCCACCAGTCCTAAGTGGAAAAAAAGAGAGACTTGAAAGCCAATTCCTCCCCTGAGGAAGGAAGAATCCAAGGAGGCCTGTGTGCATACAAAAGAAAGCTCTAATCACGGCAAGAGAATCCCGTGACGTGCCAAGTATGCAGACGGTCACAGTGCAGCCCCGATGACTCGGGACAGGAAGGCCAGCCTTCTCTTCGCGTAGACGCCCTGCAACTGTGCTAATACTGCAGCCATGAGCCACGCTTAAGTAAGTTAAGTGAAATTAAATAAAAACGCAGCTGCACTTGCCACACATGAAGTACTTCACCTGCGGTTAGCAGCTACTGTAGGGCCAACACAGACATAAAACATCCACCACCACAGAAGGTTCTACTGGACGACGCTGCTGTTGAGTAAATCAGTCAGACCGGAGGGTTAGTTGAGGGTGAGAGTCAACATAAAGACACCAGTCAGGTTTTCTCAAACTCCCACGACTGGGGTAAGCTGAGGGTGTGGGAATAGGAGGTTCTTGACAACGGCCGGGCCGAGGACACTTCCCCAGCCTAGACCGAGAGGGGAGGCAGGCTCTTTGGGGATCAGTCCTATGACACGTGGAGGACCATGGACTCACTCCAAGGACACTGCCAAACCAGAATGTGTCAGGCGAGAGACGCTGACGAGCCAGGCAGCGTTTAGCTTTGAGAAGACGGAGCCTACGGGGTGACGCTGGCGCCGTCTTCAACTGTCTGCTGTAGTCGTACAGTCTAGAACCAACAGGTACAAGCTACAGAGGAGCACACTTTGATCCAAGAGAGAAAAAAAATTCCACTTGGAATTTTTTTCAATGGTGAAAAAAGCTACCCTTGAGAGGGTGGGTCATTACACTAGCTTCCGGGTATTCAAGGAAACAAGACTGGTCATCTTGATCACAGGCAAAACAGGATAAACCTGTATGAAGTGGGAGGTGGACCAGGGAAGTAAAGTCTTCAAATTCGAAACCAGCCTCATCCTGGAAAGACACACTCCCAAGACGCCCAACTGAGCGCAACTGGCGGTGCTGATGGAGACCCGCCCACGGCCTCTTTCTGCGCTTGCCTTGTTGGTGCTGTTGAGCAAGGTGAGGATATCCCCTTTCTTCATGGTGACCTCTCGAGGGCTCTTCTCCTGATAGTCGTAGAGCGCCAAGACCAGCTCCTTCCCGGTCTCGTCATCCATGGGGGCCACTTGTTGCTAAAAATCCAAAGGAAGGGCAAACAAAGTTACAGGATGTCCCCGGTGTGGCATCTAAGCCCACGGCGGACTCCAACTTCCACAGCTGTCCCAAATTTACCAAACACACCTTTGTCAGAGTTCTTCTCTGAAGCTACCAACAAAATCTGATTCAGGAAGTTCAGCTGTCTTGGGGTCTTTGAGGTCACAAGAACAACACCCATGACCGTGACACCTGCTGGCCGCATCCGGGTCCTTCATCTTCCCCAGCCCCCCAGCCCCCAGGGAACTCGCAGCTGCTGAACGGAAGCCACACTCACCCGGCATGACTGGGCCTGCTCTCGCAGAGCCTGGATGCTGCTGCCATAAGCGCTGAGATCCGACATCAAAGCCTCGTGTTTCTTTAGCAGAGCCTGGAACCAAAATAACACACGGCGACCCTGAGCAAGAAGCCAGAGCCGCCCTGCTGCCTCTCCCACACGCCACCTGCCTCTGAAATCTGTTTAGTTACCCGGCGACCTGATCAGTCCTCCACTCTCTCCCCCTTTTTGATAAACATTTAATTTGGAGGAAATACTGTGATTTCTACTATAATCTTTTCAGCCTGCCTTTACATGCTTAACTAGGCAACCCCTGAAACACATGAAGGGACATAAAGAACAACATCACACGTACAGCAGATCCACCCCCATCCTAAGAAATAAACATTCCCAACAAGTGGCAGCTCCCTCGTCCAGGGAACCCCGTTCCCCGCCACACTCGGTGCTTCTCCATTTTCCTCTACCGCCACTTCCAAAAATCATCTCAGGTTGTGTCAATATTCAGCTCACTGTGGTTTTTGTGAAGACTGGCAAGAGAAGAGGTAGGCACACGGCTACACCTAGACCTCTATGAATAAAATTTAAGGGGTCCACTAAAAAAAGATGACTAACAAAGAACTGTGTTTATGTACGTATGTGTATGCAGGTGGGGGAGGAAAGATGAAACAAGAATGGAGAAATGGTCACGGCTGATGGTGAAAGGCCGTCTCCTCTCTTTTTAAGTATGACTGAATTTCCATAGTAAAAAGGGAAAAAAGACGCTGAAACACTTCGAAGGGCGACAGCCGTGAGGCTGCACCTTCCACGTGGTCATTCTCCCAGCCAGCCCCAGCCCGAGCGCGGCAGCCCCCAGCTCGCCTCACCTCAGCCGAGTCCTCGTCCTTCCCATAGTCGGTGCTGCCGACGATGGGCTCCTTCTCCCGCATCCACGACTCGGCCTCGTTGGCATCAGCGAAGTACTGCTGGGCCTGCAGCGAGTCCTCCAGGTCCTGACGCCGCTGGGAGGCCTTGGATTTCAGCGACTCCCACTTCTGGTTCAGCTCGTGGAGCTTGGCCTTCACGTCCTCTGCAGCAAAATGGCCTGCGAGGTAGGCAGGGGAGGGAGGACAACGAGAAGCAGGTGGACACATTGCAGCAGGACAAAAACGTCCTCTGTGCGCTCGCAGCACCTACGACACTACATCTTGGGGAGCCAGGCCCCTTCATATTTTCAGTTTTACGAGAGGTCCAGGTTCCAGCCCAACAGATCTGCTTGTCTTCTGCCTCCTCAAAGCATGAAGTCTGTCTAGACTCTAAGAAGGAGGGTATCCCTAGTTGGTGTCAGTGATGTTATCATAAAGAAACAATAAAAATAACAGCCCCCACTCCCCCAACTCCCAGTCACGGAGACACACTTGCCGGGCACTGTCTCAGGCTCCTCCGTGTCTGACCTTGTTTAATCCTCACAACTGTGGGAGCAGGTGATATCATCCCCACCTCACAGGTAACAAGTCCAGCTCAGAGAGGTTATGGGCAAGTCAAAGTCATAGTCAGGAGAGCGCGGGGACGGTCTTCAACCCTACAGCCCAGCCTGACTCGGGTCCACGCACTCAGCCTTCCAAGAAGAGTGCCGTGAATGAGAGTGAAGCCACTTTTCCGACGACACTCACCTTCATCCACCATGGCGTTCCCCTTCTGTGTAACTGCTTTGATGCGGGGCTCATGTCCGGCAATCTCTGCTTGTAGGGCTTGGTGTTTCTTTAGCAGATTCTGGACTCCAATTAAATCTTTGCCTGAAAGAGAAACCACTCCCAAGTCACCCAAGCCATCAAGAGAAGAGGCAGCATAACTGTCACTTAGCTTCCACCACGGTTTACCTAAACTTCCAATTCAACTTAAACTTGACCTTGCTCACTCTGACACTGGTCCCCTTCCTGCCATAAGGGTAGAGCCCTTTCCCAACTGGATTCCTGTCTGATGGCGGGAGGCTGACCTCTGTTGGTGGATGCAGCAATGGGTTCTTTCTCTCGAATCCATGTCTCCTCATCCTCGACGTCACGGAAGAGCTGCTGCAAACGCAGAGAATCTGCCAGCTTCTGCTTCCGGGCAATCATGGGCTCCTTGAGAGCCTCATAGCGGGCCACCAGGGCTTCCTGCTTCTTCTTGATGTTTTCAGCATCAAAGTGGCCAGCATCCTGGAACTGGCGGGCCTGGATGGTGATGCCATCGATTCGATCCTGGGAACAGGTAGGACAGAGTCTTGAAAGCCTGGCCCAGCGTGGGGCAACTATGTTCTGGACATTTCTAGGCTGACTTTATTACTTCAGGTGTGGTTTGCTCACATACCGAGAAAATATAACACGGTTCTTTTCCCATACCCAAGAGCATTCTTTCTGCCACTGTTTCCCCTCATTCTGGGATCCCAGAAAGGTCCGAGGGAAGGCAGTCTAATTTGAACAGAAGCATATAGCGCACACATGGTTCCCTAAGAAAATCAACACACTTCATCCCTCCCCACACCAGCTGCTCTTGACCGACTGGCCACTCTCACTCCTGTGCTCACTGGCCCAAAAGCCGCGCCCAGGTCACCGTACCTGGTGTGCTGCCACATCGGCCTCCAGCAGGGCGTGCTTCTTCTGGAGGTTCTGGACATTGGTAAGGTCTTTGCCGTAATCGTCCGAAGCCAGGTGACCTTCCACTTCGTACAGCCACAGTTCGATGTCCTCAACGTTGCGATTAAACTGCTGCTGCTGGTTAGCCTCACGGAGCTTTATTCCTAGTCACGGAGGCAAGTTTGATTTCATTAGTTAACACCGTCCTTCTGCCAGTGTGCTCTCAACAATGGCACCTCGCAGAAGGACCACGGGGCAGGATTCTAGTTACAGCGTCACTGCTATCAAGAGGGTAAAGAAAAACCGCAGCCTCTGCTCCACCTTTTAGATGCTGAAGTGGAAGTCGTTTAAGAAGCCTTCTAACCCCCATGGGATAGGGGCTGGCGAATGGTTAAGTGCCCTTGGCTCCCGGCTGAGCTCTGACTTTCAGTGATGAGGCCCAATTCAGTCAGACTATCTAGACTGTGCCCAACGACCAAATCATCCCCTTCTCACTCAGGCTCCCTGCCCTCCCTGACCAGCACGCTCAACCACATTCACCAAATCAGCAAAGCATCAGGAACCCAGGGCAGGTGACTCCTACCCAGGAAGTGAGCCCGAGTGCCCAGGTCACCCAGCTCAGCTTGCCTGGGTGGCACATGTCCCCAAAACACGGAACGAGGGAGGAAGGTTTAATTCCCCCAACGGCCTCCCGTAACCCCGTGCACACCTCCTCTATTTTTTATTTTTTTTTTTTGCGGTACGCAGGCCTCTCAGTGTTGCGGCCTCTCCCGTTGCGGAGCACAGGCTCCGGATGTGCAGGCTCAGCGGCCATGGCTCACGGGCCCAGCCACTCCGTGGCATGTGGGATCTTCCCGGACCGGGGCACGAACCCGTGTTCCCTAGATCGGCAGGTGGACTCTCAACCACCGCGCCACCAGGGAAGCCCTCCTCTCACCTTTTAGTTCCGTGGCCTCCAGCAGTTTCTTCCACAAACTGATGACCTCATTCATTCGAGCTGCCACCTCGTCCTTGGCATAGTGGTTGACGTCAATCAGCTTTTGCCCGGCTTTCTCCAGGGCGTCAATGCGGCTCTGGTTTGCCGAGAGCTCAGCCTCAAAAGCCTGATGTTTCTGTACTTTCCCTTGCAGGTTCGATGGGTCCTGCCAAGGAAAGGAAGAAGGGAGTTCTATCTTGAACCTAAGGACATCAAGTTACGCTGCATTACCCTCACACTTATCTTTATAGGGAGACATATAAAACGACCAGCTTACATTAAATAGTGTATATTTTGACATTTCCAATTTCTTTATTTAGCTACAGTTTAACTGTGAGTGCTGTGTTTAGCTTACTAACCAAGTGCTACATGGCAATGCTAACAGGACATTACTTTATAAGCTTCGTCCGTGGCGGTTTTCATCTTCTCATTGACCCAACTCTTGAGCTCATCAGAGTCACGGAAAAACTGCTGCAAGTGGAAGGAATCAGCCAGCTGGGCCCGGCGATACATGGCTCTCTCGTGAAGGGCGTTGCGGCGGCTCAACAGCTGGAAGGCAAGGCTCGCTGTGAATCTCCAGCTCTTACCACCCCCAGATCAGGCTCAGAAGGGCCACCCACGGACAGAAAGGAGGTGTGTAAAGAGGCTGCACACTTACCGCATCTCGGCGAGTAGCCACATCTTCCATCGCATAGTGGTTGTTCTGAATTAGCTTGGTGGCAAACTCGTCTAAGGCCTAGGAAGAAGAATAAGGTTCTTCACTGGTGAGCGACTCTTCCACAGCTTGGACCCCAGAGGAAAGTGCAGAACAGGGCACGGAATGCTCTAGACCTGAACTCAGGTCAAGGTTTTCACTCTGAGGTTTGCTATGACAATCTTTATCCCTCAACTGCTGAGTTTTTGCTTGATGTTCTTGGAGGGCACAGAGTTACGCTAGCTTCACTCAGGACTGGACACATTAGCTGCAGCTAACGTCACAGCAGGAACTGACGGAGTCAGATATGGGTCAACAGCCTTTCAATTCCTACTTCTAAGGTCTGTGTTCAATGGGAAAATATCTCTTACATTAATTCTTAATTTCTTTTAGAGGAAGGTAATCTCAACTTGGAGGTTCACATCAAGAAAATGACTTCATTCTAGAAGTCGTGCTGTGTCTCCAACAAGGTGGTCAATCATCTCCGTGAGACTTTAAGCACCCGGAGCCTTCACTGAACCTGCTCAGGAACCTTTTGGAACAAGACGAGACCTCTGCTGACTCTCATGGTAATCTGAAGGCACTGACAGCAAGGAGGGGTCTTACTGTAATCTTCTCCTCCTGGGCACTGAGGGATTTCTCGAAGTCCTCGTGCTTCTTGAGAAGCGCTTCCACGCTATCCAAGGAATCTCCCAGGTCTTCATTCAACAGGAACGCCTTAGAAGAGGAAACAAAATGTTGAGATAATGTCTGATTCCTTTCACCTCCTAAGGCTGGAAAGCAAAGGCTATTCTGGCAGAAGGACAAAAAGAAGGAAAGAAGTTCTATGGCTATTACACCTTCAAATCTCCCCCAGAAAGCCAGAAGCCTCTTCAGATTCCCTTAAAACTAATCCAACAAGAGCATGAAATCCTTATTCCACATTCCACTGAAACTTTTTTCCAATAGCTTCTGTTGCTTCTATTAGATTTAAATTACGCATAATGCTATGTTCTAAAGAAACAAAATCTCTTTAACAAAACACTTCACGCCATCACACTCCCCTGAAAAACTGGGGCCTTTTCTGAGGGCCTTTCAATCTCGGCAGCAAGGACCGTGCTGGCAGAGCCCACAGAAGCTGGCAACCCTCCACCTGACGCAGAACTGAACCACTGGTGATCCCCGCACAGAATGTGCTAACTGAGCAGCAGACGGAGCAGGCGGCCGGTTCCCATCCCCAATCACCTCCTGTTTGCTCATCCAGTTGTCCACCTGCTCAGTGTCGCGGTAGAAGAGCTGCAGGTCCATGCACTGCTCATACTGCTGCCGCCGCAGCTCCCACAGCTCCAGCAGCGCGGCCCGCTCCTCGGAGAGGATGGTCAGCTGGGAGGGAGAGGGGGCAGGTGGAGGGAAGCTCAGTGCCCACGGCCGCTGGGCAGACTCAGAGGCTGCCCTGGCATTTCCAACCCTCTGCCAACCTTCAGGCCTCTGCTCCGATTTAAATAAGGGAAGGAGAACATTTCCTTGCACGTGTCAGGCAAGCCACAAGAAACCACAGATCCTGAGCGGCTTGCTGAAAGTTGATGTTAAACCTAAGAGGGGTGGCCCTGCTCGAATGAATCTAGAATTAATTTACTGCCACATTATCACAAATAATGTTAGGCAAAAATGGCAAATAAACCCCTAGGTAGAAGAAAAAGGGCATCTATGTAAAAGTGAGGCGGCATAAATGGAGTAGGGGCTCTTAGGTGAGAGACGTCAATTGAGTGGTACTCCCCAGAATATGCTGACTAGACCCAGGAATGCCCTAGGCTTAATTTTTAGGCTCTAAAGTTAATGACAATAAAGTGTGTCTTTGAAATGTCTCTTCTTGGTCTCTATAACATTAAAAATATGTATCGTTATCTAATGTTCCTCAAGCATCTTCATAAAGATACTTTGAAACTCTGGAATTATACACACACGTACAAATAATACAAATTTGTTTCCTCTTGGCTCCAACTACTAATGCAGGACTCAGCTCCCTGCAAAGCCCCCTTTAAGTAGGAAATGTGTTGCATGTATCCCACACAAATGGAACTTTCTCTCCCTGATCAATCGCCACACGTCTTCTTTTAAAATCTCTGGAGCTGCTGCTTCCAGGCGGAATCTCTTGTGTAAGTTTTCTCACACACCAGGGTGAATGCAACGTCTGGATATTCAAGGCTGGATAATAGCTTTCGGAGACTTAGTAAAAGAGTCTTTCTCCTCTCTTACCTTCTCCCTCACTTCATCTGAGGCGTAATGACCAGCAGCAAGCAGGGCCTGTCCAGACTCATCGGCAGATTTAAAGCTATCTTCGTGAGCATCAATTTCACCCTAAGGGGGGGCGGGGGGGAGAAAAGGACAATTTATGCCCAGCATCTTGTAAAAGAAGAGGAAGTTACTGAATTACACATAATCATTACAAATCAGGAATATCACGTCTAGAATGAGGAAAAAAATCAAAGATAAGGCCAGGTTTCCAAATAACAGCCTAGGTCATCGAACAGGAGAGCATCATTTATTAAGAAGTCTGTTTCCTACTGGCTTTTTGTGCCACCTGTCAAACTGTCAAGTTTCCACACATCTATAGGGTCTGAGCTCTCTGTCTTCTGTTCCATTGGTCTATTTCGGGTCTTTCTTGTGCCAGATGGATTTCTTTTTTTTAACATTTAAAAAAATTAATTAATTTATTTTTGGCTGCGTTGGGTCTTCGTTGCTACGCACAGCCTTCTCATTATGGTGGCTCTTCTTATTGCGGAGCACGGGCTCTAGGTGCGCGGGCTTCAGTAGTTGTGGTACGCAGGCTCGGCAGTTGTGGCTCATGGGCTCTAGAGCGCAGGCTCAGTAGTTGTGGCACACGGGCTCAGTAGCTCCACAGCATGTGGGATCTTCCCGGACCAGAGCTCGAACCCGTGTCCCCTGCATTGGCAGGTGGATTCTTTTTATTTTAAATAAACGTATTTTATTTTATTTTTGCTGCATTGGGTCTTCGTTGCTGCACGTGGGCTTTTCTCTGGTTGTGGCGAGCGGGGGCTACTCTTCGTTGTGGTGTGCAGGCTTCTCATTGTGGTGACTTCTCTTGTTGGGAGCATGGGTTCTAGGTGCGTGGGCTTCAGTAGTTGTGGCACACGGGCTCAGTAGCTGTGGCGCACAGGCTTAGTTGCTGTGCAGCATATGGGATCTTCCCGGATCAGGGCTCGAACCAGTGTCCACTGCATTGGCAGGAGGATTCTTAATCACTGCGCCACCAGGGAAGTCCTGCCAGATGGATCTGTTTATGATTTTATAATACCTGGTAGGGTGAGTCCCTCCCCTGTTCTTCACAATTATCTCAGCTGTTTTTGATTTTTTTTTCTTCCAAATTAATTTTAAAATCATCTTGTCGAGCTTCCCCGGTGGCGCAGTGGTTGAGAATCCACCTGCCAATGCAGGCGACATGGGCTCGATGCCTGGTCCGGGAAGATCCCACATGCCGCGGAGCAACTAAGCTCATGTGCCACAACTACTGAGCCTGTGCTCTAGGGCCCGTGAGCCACAGCTACTGAGCCCGCGTGCCGCAACTACTGAAGCCCATGCTCCTAGAGCCTGTGCTCCACAATGAGAGAAGCCACTGCAATGAGAAGCCCGCGCACCGCAACAAAGAGTAGCCCCCGTTTTCCACAACTAGAGAAAAGCCTGTGCGCAGCAACGAAGACCCAACACAGCCAAAACCAAATAAATTAATTAATTAAATTAAAAAAAAAATCATCTTGTCTCATTCCAGAAATAAAGGCCTTCGCCTGGAATTGCACTGGATGTATAAATCTTGGGGAGAATTTGTACCTTTATAAGAGATCATTCCATCCCTGCCCATCCCTTTATTCAGTGTTTCTTTTCTTCCATCAAAACTTTACAGCTTTCTCCACGGATGTCTTACACAACTTTTGTCAGATTTATTCCCAAGTATCTTATATTTTCCGATGCAATTATAAGTAGGATTCTTAAAAATTACGCTTCTAACTGCTGCTAGTGCATATCTGACTGTTGTATATTAATTTTTTATATCTAGCACCTCTCAGAAGACCTACAGTAATAATAATTTTAAAAATCTTGTTTAGCAGTGTTTTCCAGAATTTCTTAGCTATAGAAACCCCTTCTTCTTAAGGTAGAGCCTATTAAGATCTCATAAAACTAGTTTCCCAAGGACGCTCTCTGGGGATATAGCAAATCATGAAACTTAAATTCACTCAAACCAACTATGAAATTCAGCATTTAAACAAAGACATTGTTTAAGGTGTCACAGGACACACGTGCAAAACAGTAGCACCTCCACCTTGCCAGAGCTTGGCCCTTTGCTTTTAGGAACCGTAGTTATTCTCCTGACATGTAACTCCCTTAACCATCTATTAGAAGAAGGTAAAGCAAGTCTCCAAAGGCAGAACCAGCCACAATCCCTATGGCGAGAGCTACCTGTGAACAAGGTTTCAGCCACTTCTGGCTGTAAGTGACAGAGCTACAGTGATGCCCTGTTAAGCTCGTGGCCTTACTTTTGGAAGACCGTGGAGACCTTACCTTGTGCTCCTGATGCCTATCCAGCAGGGCTTCGGCCCCAGCCACATCGTTGGCAAGTTCATCTGCATTGATGAGGGCTTTCATCTCAGTGACCCAGCTGGTAAGGTCTCTGAAGTCGGCAAGGAAGCGCTGAAGCCTGGGAAACCAAAGGTCAGTGAGGAGAGGTCTCGAGGGGAGGCCCCAGATGGAAGATGCCGCCCTAGAGCTCTGAATTCATGTCCTCGGATATCTTAATGAACCACACAAACTCTAGCCCTCGGAAACATGGGACTCTTTCAATCTAGACTATAAAGGAAAGCAGAAGAAGGCTGAAATCAAGCCTTTAAAATTTAGGTTCTGTCTATCACTATAATTCCCCAAGCTTGTCCCTTATTTTCAACTTCCTTGTCACTCCCCAGTTCAATCCTTAGTTATTAGTAAGAAGCATTCTCTCCCTTTCAATCCTTGATTTACTCAATTTTAACAGAGTATTTCACCTGATGCTCACATTGCTAAAGAGACTATTTCCATTTCTGTTGGTTCTAACACAGTGATATGAGATGGAAAAAAGATGTGTATAGTTATAAATATTATGTGTGTATATGCAAACACAAAGTTTCCAGTCTCCAAATATAACACAGAAATATATTAATATACAATATAAAAATATATAACAAATACAGTAAGAAAAAGTCATCTGCCTTTTCTTACTAGAGGAAAGCTGTCAAGCGATACAGAAGGTTTCTCAGCAGAGCGAACTGACCGTCAACTCTGCCTTCCTATCGCCTCTAAAAAAAACGCCCCCTGGTACGGGCTGCGGGGCCCTGGAGGAGCATTTCTACCTGTAGGAATCGTTGAGACGTGCGTGTCTCTCTGCGGCCAGGGTGCGGATCTGCTCCCAGTTGGTGATCAGCTCCTCTCGCTTCACTTGGATCTGGGTGGCGCTCAGAGGGTGGGACTGCTGCAGGCGGTCGGCCTCGGCGCACAGGGCTTTGACCTGCAGACACACTCTGTCAGGGCTGCTCTCCTGACCGGACTAACTCACTTATAGAGTCAGCTGCCTTCAAAACCCACCTTGTCCTCCAACGCAGCGAGATCTCTCTCCAAACCCTCGTGTTTCCGAAGCAGAGCCTGGACGCTGGCCAGGTCCCGGCCAAAATCATCAGAGGCCATTAACTGTTCCTTCTCCTTAATCCAGCTGATGGTCTCGTCCACATCCCTACAGCACAGAGGCACCTGTTAATCCACAGTTACGACATCCACCTGGGACTGGGACGCCACGCGGGGCCAAGACCCAGTCAGCCCCACATCTTCCTAGCCTCGCCCTGGGCCTCACCACGCCCCCCGGGAGACCCCTTCCCGCAAGCCCCTCAGCTCGGTACCTGTTAAAGCGCTGAACCTCGGCTGCCCCGAACAGCTTCCCCTGCCTCTGGAGGGCCAGTCCCTTCAGCCGCTGCCAGGCTGCGTTCACCTCATCCTGCTTCGTCTTGATGAGCTCCTCCTCGGGGTGCTGCTCCTGAGCCAGGAAGGGCAGAGACTGCGCTCAGACCAGCACCTCTGGCCCCACCAACTGTGCGCCTGGCCTTGGCTCCCTGACGCGGCCGCCTCAGCAAACCTTACTGTTCTAAAGAAACACTGGCTTTCTGTGTGGAATGAAGGGAAGCTCATTCAAAAAGAGCTTCCATTGCTTGCTCTATAAAAAGGCGAGAGCCATTCTCTGCGCCCTGGAGCTGTGGGGCAAGTCTCTCTCTGTGCATCAGCACCAAGCCCCCTGCTTAGTTAAGGCCCTTCAGCTGCACCTCTGTGGCGGCCTTGTCAACGCACCGCTCGCCCGAGCCGCTCCAAAGTTCACTGTTTCAAACGTCACGAGGCTATTAATAAGCATTCCTGCCCAGACACATGGTTTTCCAGGTCTGTTCCTAACTTCAGACTGGAGATGATCCTTTCAAAGTATGCTTCCCCACTAACCACATTCTGTCTTGTTTAAATAAAAATAACATGTAAAGTAATAAGGTGAAGCACTTCCGGGTTGCGGGATCCACCTGTGAGATCTCGGGCTTGGCCTGCCTGCTCTCCTCAGCACAACCCTGGGACGGCCCAGGATTCCGGGGACAGCTCACTCGCCAGTTGGAAGGGTGAGATTACATCTGAGGAATGCTGGCTCTGGATCCAAAAGGGAACAAGTACCGGTGCCGAAGGATCTACATACATAAAATGTGTACCCCGCCCCCCAAATCCAGTTTTCCCTAAAGCAGAAACTCCCGAGTTCATCCTACTCGATGTCTCCGGAGCCCTGTGGTAGCAGGTGAGAATAAAGCGGCAGTGATAGGACCGCACATGCATGCAACTGGGAGGGGCTGCCCCACTCCCCTCTTAATGGCTCCTGAGCTCCCGGTGGAGAGCCATTCATCACAGGGCTCCCCAGGCTCCCGGGAGCCCAGGGAAGCTCCGACTCAAAAAGGAAGGGAAGAGCAATCAGGCAGTGGTGGACATCTGCCAACCCTACGAAGCTTTCACCACCACACCCTAGTCTGAGAAACCCCGACACTCAGCTTCAGCAGCCCAATAAAAGCTTCAGCCCTACCTGAAAGTGGGTGAAGGAAACAGATCAAAGGAACTCCGCCCTTCCTGCCCACGGCCACAAGTTAGAAAGCATTGTCCAATTTAGGAGTGATCAGTATTGCCGCCTTACTTAGACCTAAACAGAACTCTTAGACATGCTTACCAAAACCTGCTCACTCAGAAATCAGGGACCCAATCAAAACTTCTCTTCTGGAAAAGTTAATGTAATGACGGTACATTACATTAATGTTCAAGTAAAGGAAGTTAATGGGACGATGCTGTGAGAAGCACAGCACTTCCCTATTTACCTGAATGAGCTTGGCGGCAAACTGGTTCACTTCATTAACTCTTTCTTCGTGGGCAGCCATGTCTGTTTGAAACTCTTCAAATTTCTTCTGTAAAACCTCCACATGCTCCAGGTCCTGGCCCAGCTCCTCAGAGGTCACAATTGCCTCCTATTCAGGGACCACAACAGAGCCAGAGTCACCAAAGAACACTTGGGAACAACGGCTTCCAGAACCCCATCACGAAATGGGCTCCGGTAGGGGCCGCGGCAGCTTCGGCAGACGCAGTTTTTTCTGTGTGCTGCACTGCCGCTCTGCCGGCTCTCAGCTGCAGACGTGGAGGGGTCTCGTCCCCTTCTTTCCTCAAGGCCTCCCCAGCACACCTTCCTTCTCAAACGTACCTTGTCGTTGATCCAGTCCATCACGTCCTCACATTCTCGTAAGAACTGCACCAGCTTCTGGGCCTGCAGTAGCTTGATTCCTTTCTCCCGCATCTTCTCCAGAAGTAATTCCCATTGGCGGTGCAGCTCCATCAAACGAGTCTGGAGGGTAAAGAGCCCAACCCCACAGATTACAACCTTTCCTGTGGGATCTGGCTCCTCCACAGAGTTCCAACAAGTTAGAAACCTCACAGAGCTCTGAACAAGTCTTTTTAAGAAGATAGATAATCCCTACACTGAGGGGAAATTGTAAAGTTAACTGAGAAGAGGAAAATGCATACACTTCACAGTGGTTTGGTAGGTCTTAAAGTACAAAATAACTGACCTTTCGTAGGTAGATGTATTCTAGTTTATGCCAAGGAATTTATTATTTTGTAATTATCAGTTATTATTGATATCACATTATTTGGTAAGTATTTAGGTAATGTTTTTAGTTATATTAACTGTTAAATTATTACAGTGGGATTTCTAGGTCATAAGACTACTGGGGAAGGAAGATGAGGTATGATCATGCAACCGCAGCAGGAATCACTTAAGTGTGTGTTCTGAATTCACGGAGGTAAAGGGGAGAAAACAAGATGTCCCATAGGCATCATACGTGTAAAGAAATAACTATGAGGCACAAGTAAAGAGGAAAACCTTAGTATAAAGGTAAAAAGATGGGGTCCTGAAGCACAATCAGCTGTCAAAGAGGACTCCTGGCAGAAGCTGTTTTGGTGTTTCGTGAAAAGATGCAGCTTGTGGTACACACAGTACATCCCAAGTGAGGTTTACATCAAGCTGCGCCCAGGTGGCAGCCACAGGCCCAAACAGTCACTTCCCAGCATTTTGGGTTCTCACGGCACAGTCCTAGTAAGGACTCGTCAGGAACCAGAGGGATTATCATCAATTCAAGCTTAGGCGATGCAGTCTGGCATTCTAACCCAATCTCTAGGTGTTGATTATGCCTACCCAAGATACTGGGAGTTTCTGTATAACACAGACAGAAACAAGTGACACAAACACAAACACTACCAGGAGAGAAACCTGGGATCCACCCATCGTTGAGATGCCACTCCCCGCAAACTGAAAAGTTGAAAGCCACGGGATAGTCAACATGGGTGGATTCTCTTAGGAGCAAGTACTGGTGGTTCATTTGAAAGGAGAAAGCACTGGGAGGAAAATAAAGGCTCACACAATTCACTTCCACCACTACAATCACTTCCATCGCTGATGGTTCAAACCGGAGTCCACCACTGAGAAGGAAGTGAAAGGCATTCCCAGGCAAGGGGGAAAAGGCAACCAACAGCAAGTCAATACTCCACCTACTCGGATGTGGGAGCCAATGTGGGTGGCGGTCACTATGGGGCGCCACGCCGTCCGGTACGGTGTGAAAGTCTAAACCGGTGACAGACAGGTTATCCAGGACACAAACAGTCTTCACAGCCCACCCACCTTCCTCTACGTTAATGCTGCCTGCCTAACTAAGCTACTGCGTTACTGGGCCAGGTCAGTTACCAAGACAGGGCGGCCATGGGGCCTGGGGGCACGGATGCAGGGATTAAAGGAGAACGCTTTGCTTTTTTAAATTTTTTGGCCGTACCGCGCTGCATACGGGATCTTGGTTCCCCAACCAGGGATCGAACCTGCGCCCCCTGCAGTGAAAGTGTGGAGTCTTAACCACTGGACTGCCAGGGAAGTCCCCCCTTTGCTCAAATTAAAATGAGGCCACAGAAGGCTCAAGAAAATCCTCACCTACAAGTCAGCCGTCAGTCTCTCACAAATCTCATTTCCATACCCTCGAGGGAAGAGCCGGGGCCAGGCCTGTTCCAGGACTGGAACAACTTTCCCACTCCCAGTATGTCTCCTCTTGTCAATACTGCAGTTTTGACAGAGGCCAGTTTCACAAGCTTGCTGGTGTCTGAGAGCGTGAGTGGTCAGGGAGGCAGGTGCGCTTAGGTAGCGCGTGGACAGCGGGCAGGGTGGAGGAGAATCCTGGCTGGCTCAGGCAAAGTTCTCAGCAGGGGCCTGAGCAAGCAGCAGCAGCTTTCAGAGAAGCAGTTGGGGGAAAAGAAAGCTGACAGGAATGAAACTCGGGCTGGGAAAATAAAGTGAATAACTGTAACTAAAGAAAGGAGTAGATTGAAACACTGGTTCTGTCACCTATTAGCTGTGGGAACCTGAGCAAGTTGCTCAAAATTCTCTGAGCCTCAGCTTCTACCCTTCTATACTACGGCGACCTTGCAAGCTTCTTGTGACAATTAGAGAGAACGTATGTAAAAGTCCTAGCAAAGTGTTCGCACATAAATAGCTATTAACAGCTTCTCAACAAATAGCAGCTAACAGTAGTTTCAAAATTTTTTTTTGGATAAATTTATTTATTTTTGGCTGCGTTGGGTCTTTGTTGCTGCGTGCAGGCTTTCTCTAGTTGTGGCGAGCGGGGGCTACTGTTCGTTGTGGTGGCACATGGGCTCAGTAGTTGTGGCTCACGGGCTGTAGAGTGCAGGCTCAGTAGTTGTGGCACACGGGCTTAGTTGCTCTGTGGCATGTGGGATCTTCCTGGACCAGGGCTTGAACCCGTGTCCCCTGCACTGGCAGGTGGATTCTTAACCACTGTGCCACCAGGGAAGTCCCTCAAATGCTGCTTTAATAAGATCTCTAAACAGGGAAGAGGGGAATGAAGAGAGCTTTGGGTCTCCCTCCCCCACATTAATTACTAAAGACAAACACTTGATCTATTTCTCATATTTCCCCATCTGTAACCTGGTTAAACTAATACAGAGCAGCTGAATCAGCAAATCGGCACTCTGGCTGATTTCATGTACAGTAAGACTATATACAGAAGAGTGGGGAAATGAGCAGATGCATCCTTGTACTCTCTTGGCCGCGCCACGCAGCAGGCGGGATCTTAGTTCCCCAACCAGGGATCAAACCCATGCCCCCTGCAGTGGAAGCACGAAGTCTTAACCACCGGACCGCCAGGGAAGTCCCACGTCTTTGTATTTAATTGCAGAGACACGCATCATATTGCCTGCATGGGTTGAATGTAGTAATTAAATAGTTGGCATATAGCATTTAGAATTTACTTTTACTGCCTGTTTACAATCATTACTAGTAATAGTTTATTATTAATAATAAGCTTAAGGCTAATTGCGAGTCTTCAGTGTAAGACTGCAGAGTATATTAGAGCAAAAGAGACACAGTAAGTATTTACTAGACCAGAACCTAAGGGAATAAAATCCCTGTGGGTGTTCCACTGTGCATCTCAGGGAACAGCAGAGGATGAGACATTTCTAGCTGTGGCTTTCATCTTAGTCTTTGGGACTGCCTTGACAGGTCAAGGACTGAAAAGGTTGGTCCCTCAATGGAACGAGACTTTGGATGACAAAGAACAAAGAGAGATAAGAAGGAAATCAAAGACAGATGAGAGCATCCAGCTATGAGAGACTAAGCATGCGCACTTCATCGTAAAGAGGCTTGTTTGCCCTTAATACCTTGGTATTGGAAATGTGAAACAAAACAGAGAGAGACCAATTACTGCCCCAGCCTCGACAAATGGCACCCAAACAAGCCAGACCAAGTCTGAGGACTCCTGCTTCAAAGTAAGCTACATGGCTACGGTCACCGACCAACAGGTACCACACGTCATTCCTCACAGCTGGACCTTTAACAGGCTTGCTGACCAGACCTCAGTAAATCCCTCCTGGGGCAAGGTACCAAGATCCAGAGAGCAAGCTTTCCGACAGAGAACTTTATAGTGTCTGTGATTAATCCTATTTATCTTTGTGTCCTAATCCCCAAATTCACCAATTTCACTAATATGCTCTCCCATCCAATTACCATCTGAAAATGTTCGAAGTTTAATATATGCAGTCTTCTTTAAAGTCTAATTGCATCTTAATTTGTTCTACAAAAAGAACATTAATTTCCTGAGTACACAAACGCTTGTTTATAGACCTACTCAATCATCATATTACAAAAGCAGGAGTTGGTAACTCCATCAGGATACTTCACAAATTCCTTTAAAAGGCTAGAAAAATCTATCTTTTTAGGAACCCAAATTTACATGTAAGCATGAATCCACATTCCTCTACCAGAGAGGAAGGCCATCCACACCAGGCACGGCTCTTACTCACCCTGATGGTTTCAGATGCAAAGTGCCCTTCTGAGATCATGAGGTTGCCAGTTTCATCCAGCTTCACAATGGCTCCCGAGTTGGCCTGCACCTCAGCTTCAAAGGCTTGATGCTTCTGCAGCTTGCCCTGTCGGTGGACCGTGAAATGAGCCATACGTGCTCCTCGGCACGCGTCATTCTGCGCCCAGCTCCCTATTATTCCTCCCCTCCTGCATCCCACTCCCTCTCTCTATGGACGCCTCACTCAGCCTCCCAATCATCCCCCTACCGGTTCAATTACTCAAATGCTCTGCCTGCATCCATACTTGCCCTCTGAAAGCTTGGCCATCTAGGACCACAGCTTTGCAGACAGCAAAAGATGCTACAAGATATCGTAATTTTCTTGTGTATCCGGAAATGAGCCTTTATGGACATCCAATCCCTTTTAGAAATACAGAACCATACTGAGAGGCTGCTTAGCATGTAGTGTTTATCTTTGACGAATCCATTCACATTCATTCATGATATGACTTCTTTTAGCTTGCTTTAGAAACCATACTCTTTGATTGATTTGATACATTCCACTTCTTAATACCTCCCGTTACTCACATGCTGAGCTGGGCAGGGCCTGCACCTAAACCAGCGTTCATCATTTTCTCTTCTCAGACGACTTTGGCATAGTAAAAAAACCATGGGTACAACCACTGTTCCACTTGCTAAAAAAAAGTCTTTCACCAAAATCAACAAGAAGAAAGGCTTTTTTTTTAAACAGCTATACAAATTTTCACCAGCAACAACACTGTTAGCATACCTTTCTCAAAAACACATATTCCAAGAGATCAAACCAGACCCTCCCTGA
This sequence comes from Pseudorca crassidens, assembly GCF_039906515.1. Lineage (NCBI taxonomy): Eukaryota > Metazoa > Chordata > Mammalia > Artiodactyla > Delphinidae > Pseudorca > Pseudorca crassidens. The sequence goes on from NC_090302.1 coordinate 7,564,722, forward strand.
AAAATGATGAAGGATCACCAATGGCTGTAAGGCAGCGGGTTGAGAACCATCGGCTTAAAGCATCCGCAAAAGACAAATTAAAACCTGCAGGATTCCACATTCATGCTCACTAATACAACCACTAAGGGCTTTTCAGAATAGTGAGTTAGTCCTTCCTTATGTCTGATCTACATTCAATCGCTCAAGGTCATAATTAGCTCTGTATAAATTCGGGGCCAAGACATTTGAGCTCTGGAGTTTTGGGAGGCACCTCAGACACACCTGCAGGTTGGTTGGGTCTTTATAGTTCTCATCAGATGCAATCTGCAGTTTCTCCTGAATCCATTTCTCCAGCTCCTCAGCATCTCTTTGGAAAAACTGGAATCGGTACGAATCTTCAAGCTTCTGGCGCCTAAGCGTCGAAAGCTCCTTGAAGCGGTGGTATCTGTCCAGGACCTGCTGCCTCCTCTCCTGGATGTCCTCTGCTGTCTCCAGCACTTTGACCCCGCTTGGGTCCATTTTCTGAAAAGACAGAAAGTCCTGAAGTAAGCACATGACACCAAAATAGACTTAATGGCATTAGCCTCTTGGAAGGAAATAAAGAATTATGAGAGCCTGAGCAGACAAATGAATTGAAAGTGGTCCCTTCTCAGGAGCTAAGAGTGAAGCCCAGGCCCCATTCCCTCATAAAAAATGGCTGCCCAAGTGGGCCCCTCAGAGGATGCCTCACCAACACTGCAATGAGACCAGGCGAGAAATGTGAAGGGGAGAACTATGGTTTACACTGTCAATTCTACAGAGCCTTGAGAATTCAAAGGAAACACCAACTGTGGAGCTCAAAGAATTACTGAGAAATCCATTCAACAGTCCTTTCATCTGGTCTGTGCATTTCATGGTGTGGAGATTAGAAAACATTTACTCTTTTTTTTTTTTTTGCGGTACGCGGGCCTCTCCCATTGTGGCCTCTCCCATTGCAGAGCACAGGCTCCAGACGCGCAGGTTCAGCGGCCATGGCTCACGGGCCCAGCCGCTCCGCGGCATGTGGGATCTTCCCGGACTGGGGCACGAACCCGCATCCCCTGCATCGGCAGGCGGACTCTCAACCACTGTGCCACCAGGGAAGCCCGAAAACATTTATTCTTAATTCAGCTTTTATACCTTTCTAGATCTCAGCCTGTTATTCACTGAAGAAAAGGGAATGATTATCAAGTAACTTGAGTCTTTTTTTTTTAAATTAATTTATTTTTTGGGGCTGCGTTGGGTTTTCACTGTTGCGTGTGGGCTTTCTCTAGTTGTGGTGAGCGGGGGCTACTCTTCGTTGCGGCGTGCGGGTTTCTCACTGCTGTAGCTTCTCTTGATGTGGAGCACGGGCTCTAGGTGCGCAGGCTTCAGTAGTTGCGGCACGTGAGCTTCAGTAGTTGTGGCTCACAGGCTCTAGAGCGCAGGCTCAGTAGTTGTGGCGCACGGGCTTAGTTGCTCCGTGGCATGTGGGATCTTCCCGGACCAGGGCTCGAACCTGTGTCCCCTGCATTGGCAGGCAGATTCCTAACCACTGCACCACCAGGGAAGCCCAGTAACTGAGTCTTTAACATCAAAATCCAATTGGATTTACCTAAAGTAGTGGATTTCTCAGTCACCCCAAAAAGTCAATCCTACAATCTCCTTCAGGCTGGGCAATGAACAGGCTTTGCTTCATCCGAATGCACAGAATTAAAAGAAAATCACAGCGTATCTTAAAAAAAAAAAGGTGTGGTGAAAGATTTATCCTACCTGACTCTTACCTGCTCCAGTTAACAATAAACACAGGCTAACTGAGTAGGTGGTACTTCCCCATAGCACTCAATCTACCCCAACTTTAAACTCTCAGATCTGGACAGTTTCACCAACCTTTAATGTCAAAAGAAAATCTGACCTATTTATGGGACAAACCCAGAATATGCTCCCTGCTCTTCTCTCAGGAATAAGCCATTTTATCCTCTAACCAAGGAAGGACGCACAGAAGGAAACAGGTACACACTAATGACAAAGAGCATGTAAATTTGTCAGTAACATGTGACCTTGTACGAGCTGCCTTCCCTCTCTGTGTCTCAATTTCCCAGAATGACTGAAAACACCAGTTGAAAATGAGATGGTCCCAAGACTCTTCTAACTTTAAAATTACGTTCTACAGAGAAGGGTCTGTGACCCGGTAAAAAAGCAGACCAGATAAGCTGATGGTCTCTCCAGCTCTTGTTCCATAATTTATACAAGACATAAAAACTGTGCTGCCCAGGAAACATATGTGACAGCTCTTCCCGTTACCCTGTTCGCCTGGCCCAGCCGATGGGAAAGGAGAGGCTGGCTAAGGATTAGGTCTGGAGGCCACTGTGTGCCCCCCACTCCCTGCCCCCATCCAGCTGTGAGATAAACAACACTGCTAAGCTCGGGGCAAAGTTTCCAGCTCTTCAGAGAGAAAAGCAGCTTTAAGAGGTGTCAAGAAAAGTTATCGACTGCACCTAGCCAACTCTGAGGCCTATCTTTTCTATGAAGAGACCTAGATTCCTAGGGAGAGAACGTGAGGGGATTTTAGCCCTATCACCATTCCTTCCAAATTACTCTCCACATATTAACCATTTATCTTTATTGGTTTTCTCCCACAAAGTCCAATGTATTTGTTTGACTATAACAAGAAACATATTCTTTGCCACGTCATTCCCACGCTTTAAAACCTTTCATCACTCCCTTCTGAGAGAGGAAAGCATCTACCTCTTTAGCTGAACCTTCCAATCTGGCCCAGCACACCTGACTGATATGTCTCACCCATGCCCCGTACCTTCCTGGCACAGAGAAATACTCTCTTCCCAAACACATGATTCTCTCTAAAGACTCCAAGTCAGTTGCTCAGGCTTCCTTTGCCCAGAATGTTCTGTCTCTCCTCGGTCCGGATAACTCCCATTCATGTCTCAATAGGAGCTGAAATGAGGAAGCTGCAGGGATCTGGCCTCCTTACCAAGCTGTCCTCACGGCTCCTTCCCTCCCTCCTTCTCTGATTTAATCACATTTTTCTGCAGATTTACAAAGCACTTGCACATACTTCTCACGGTATAATGAGACTGAGCAATGTAATCTTTGTTGTTGTGTCCCGATTTCTTTCTTTTTTTTTTTAAAGATTTTTTTGATGTGGACCTTTTTTTTTTTTTGCGGTACGCGGGCCTCTCACTGTTGTGGCCTCTCCCGTTGCGGAGCCCAGGCTCCAGATGCACAGGCTCAGCGGCCATGGCTCACGGGCCCAGCCGCTCCGCGGCACATGGGATCTTCCCAGTCTAGGGCACGAACCCGTGTCCCCTGCATCGGCAGACGGACTCTCAACCACTGCGCCACCAGGGAAGCCCAATGTGGACCATTTTTAAAGTCTTTATAGAATTTGTTACAATGTCGCTTCTGTTCTCCATTTTGGTTTTTGGCCACAAGATCTTAGCTCCCTGATGCCCCACATTGGAAGGCGTAGTCTTAACCACTGGACCACCAGGGAAGTCCCAATTGTATCCCGATTTCTAGCAGACAGATGTCATTAACAAATGTTTGTTTGAGTGCTGGAGAAGCAGCTCTGAGCTCCTCTGTGAAGGGTGGAGAGAGCTCAGTAGTCCACCCCAGTTTCATTTCTGTATCGTCAAACTGGAATTCTGGCCAGGTAACAGCTAGATTTGGTGGCTGAATGAACAGCTGGAATGTGCTGACTGAAGCTACAACACGGGGCGTCAACCTAATGACCAGACCTGAATTACTGAGCTTGGGTGGTCCGCACCCGGATAACCGCTCTTTTCACGCTGGCAGGGTGGGACCTTGGGGAAATTGAGTTCAGGAAGGCACAATTTTGTATCATCCATAGATAGCTGTGTCTGAAAAAAATAGTTTCTGTTCTTAAAATGGGCTTCAAGAGAGTCCTTAAACCCAAAAACTGAGGGTAACCTTGACAAAGGAAACGTCTGTTAAGAACAGGGCCGTTCTGGTTTACGCTGCCGCCCTAGGACATCAGCCTCTTTGGGATCTTGACAAGAATCCCTACCGGTCCGGCCACATTTACGATTCACTCGTTCACCTGCGTGACCTGCTCCAGGCATACCTTACATCAAACTCCCTCATCAAGCCCAAGTTACAGGCCCGGGGCAGGTCCACTTCCCAAACCAGAAAGTTCCCTCTGGCCGAAATGTTCTCTTCTCCCCCACTCCCAACTCGACCATTAATACCATTCAAAACCCCTCCAAGTCTAAAGCAACTACGCTGTCCTGTCTGCAGCCCTGAATCAGAAGCCCTCACTCCCTCTCTGGCCCCCTTAGAGCAACTTCACGTCACATTCTGCCACGTGATTACTGTCTTCTCCCTGCGTTTTTGTAAGTTCTCTAGGGAATTTAGAGTTCCTAAGGGACTATAAAAGAGACCTTATCTTACTCTCTGACCACAGAACTCAGCACACATTTAGACAGTCAATTACACTCTGAGCTTAGAAATAGAGAAACTGCTGTCACTTCATTATTAAGTGGTCAGGAGACAAAAGATCATCTAATAAGCAAGTTGTAGAGCTAGGGTGACCCAGGATGCTCCAGTTCCCAGACCAGCATGCTAGAACCAGTGATTCTTAACATGATTGGAGCTGACACACTCTTCATTAAAGGCTGTTCAGTTATTTATTAATTCCCTTTACTACCTCTTATCTTTTCCATCCCCACTTGAGGGGGGGAAAAAGCGGGAAGGAGCATATATGAATCATTAAAAAAAAATCAAAATTAATGTTTTTAAGATTGAGTCTTCTTAAAGTTAGTAAACAATTGGTGTTAAGAATAATTTATATACTTCCTTTGTTCTCATCTCTCCGGAAACAGTTAGGTGGAGAAACAGTAGGAAACTGTGTGTCTAATTCGCTTGCTTATAAAATTTCCAAGGAATGTATAGCCAGTTATGCATGTAACAACAGCTCCACTGTATGTGCCTTTCTACAAGATGTCTCAGTCTTTAGAATGTCTATGGCGTTTGTCCTGCCGCCCCAGATGACAGGATTCACTGCATTTCCTTTAGCTGCCAGGGAAATCTCTAAACGATCACATTCGGAAGCAGCCCTTTCTGATGAAAAAAGAATTCCCAACATAATAATACTGAAAAGGTTCCCCCTGAGCGAGCCCCTCGGCCTGGGTTGCGCTTGCTGATCTGACCCTACCAATCCAGGGAGACAGTCCAGCGAGGCCCTGCTGAAATTAACCAACCTAAAAGGCCCTCTTTGTCACCCCAGTGAAGTAGAACAAGTCAATTCTATACCAAGTGCTTTGGTCAGGCAATAATGGACTTTTCTTTCCTGCAGTAGATCAGCTGACGCCAGTAGGTGGGAGCTTGGCCAAGTCACAACTGGCTGTCTCCGGGGAGCTGGGCATCTGAAAGTCAGCAGTGCTCTCCCACTGCTGTGGGCACTCAGAGTTTTCATTTGCGTGATTACAGGAGCCAAGGATGACAGGGTAACGGCAGTTCCTCCCCACCCCTTCTCCTGATAGGGAGCTGTCTCTATACAAGTTCCAGTTTCTCTTTGCTCCTAAATGGCTCATTTCCACAGACTACATTAAACACAGGAGAAAATCTCCTATCTCCAAAGAACTACTGCCATCCAAAGGTGCTACGACCTCTCACCCAAAACTCTGTGAGAGTTAGTGGAATTTTCTGGACTCTGCCTGTGTGCACCGTGTTCCCCGAGGCTGCTGCACACTGCAAGAACTCCACCCCAGGCCAGAAATGTGCAGCTGACTGATAGGGTGGACTCCACAAAGAATGCCCTGGGCTGTTCCCAGCCTTAACGGGATTAACACCTTTTGAGAGCTAGAGAGGAAGACTTTGGGAAATGTGCCATAAAAAAAAAAAATCTCCAACCATACCAGCCTATCTAGCTATTCCACTGACTGCCTAAAAACCGCAAAGGAGCCACATTCCAGGACAGCAATCAACTGACTGCTTACCTCAACTCTGATTTTGTCAATCAGGTCTATGTTTGTGGCTAATGAAGGAGGGGAGACGAAGGCCTAAATGTACTCTCTGTTTAAGGACAGCTTCCCATTTAAGGGAACTGAAGAAAAAAGGTCATATTTTGGCAAATAATTATTAGAGAAGACTGGCTATTTTTAAATGCTGCTGCAATGCAGCATCAAAATGTGAGCTGCATCATTCAGCAAGTAATGTGAATTGAGCACAGAGGATAAAACAGGAATTACAGCTATGTCCTCTACTGTAATAAATAAAAAGAACTTGTCCGTATTCTTACAATACAGCTAGATCTCTGAGAAGAAAGCCAAGATATGAATCTCGGCTAGAAAGTTCTGGTTTAATCCAAAGTCATGCACGAGAATGACTCCTCATAACCAACACCAACTTATACACATTATCAATGGAAAATGATTCCTACAAAAGAAGCCAGCCATTAATTAATATCTTTGTCTTCTTGACAACTGCCAACAGACAGCTGTCCGAGGCAGTTCTTGCTATGTACTTAGGGAAGTTTTTAAAGCCTTACCCTCATCCACAGAAGCTATAAGACCACTGTGCAAGGGGAGGTGTCTGTCTGCGGAGGGCGGGGAGAGGCAGTGGGTGGGAAGAACACTGTTAAGCAACAGAAAAGACTGTGGAGACACACACTTTCAAACCAAAGGTCAAATGCTTCCAACTCTGCTCACTTGGCACCTGCAGTGAGTGAGTAGCTTAGGACACCCTCACGCAGATCTTGGAGAGTGGAAGAATTCACTAGTCAAGAGTTTCCCTCTGGAACCTCAGAAGACAGTAAAACTGTCATGAAGACAAGAGGAGTGCCTATTTGGAAACAAAGGTCTGGGAGTGCCGACATCTTAGCGAGCTGAATGTGGCAGACAGGGGCGTTTGGAACACTGCAAGATGAATTCAGACCTCAGGCAGGACTCAGATATATTGTTTGCAGGGAAAGGGATTTTCAGGACTAACAGGATGAAGAGAGCATTTGGCTCTATGGAAAAATTCATAAAGATCACCCAGAGCAAAATGTCAGAGGAACCATCCATCAGTTCTGTTTTTGTTGCTTAGTCAGAGCCCAAAGGTGCAGAACCAACAATGCCCTTTTTCCCCGGCTTAGAAAGCCAGCACATTTTACATTTCCAAAGCAGGAGAACTACATCCACGGATGCGGAAGGGCTCCCCGAGAACAAAGCACCAAAGAATTGGTGAGCACCATAAAATCTGATGCCAACTGATTCTCAGATTAAGTGAATTAAGTCAAAACCAGCTCAGCTGCAGATTTTAGTGGTAGACCTGAGGGTAAGCAAAGAGGTAAATGATATATAAATTAAGAATTTTAACCATGGAAAAAACAAATATTTTTGCTTAAACCGCATTCCAATCAGGATTGTAGATCTGCACGTCAGCCTTCAAATTGATTAATTCATTTCAACTTGTTAGCAGGATTCTGCGGAGGTGAGCAGGGATTTAGCTTAAAGAAGCAAAAGATTCATACTGCACTGCATCAAAATCCAGAAACGCCAAGCAAGGTTGAGAAAACTTACTCCTGAATGCCTCCCAAACACTACCTTGCTGCTACTTACCTTTTATAACCTGTAAAATCCAGATGAGAGGTGTTTAAGTGCAAAATATTGTTACTGAGATTCAAAACAGGAAAAAGGTATAACGTGCCCATTTTTATAAACCTTGTTTAAACAATTAACCAGCCTGATTTATAAAAGGGCTTGCCTCGGATTTATCACCCATAATCACTAGAAATTTGCAGAGCTTATACTTCTGCTTATGGGATATCAAGACATTAATTTTAAGCATTTTTCTTTCTGAAAAAGGTCCAATTTAGCAAACACGTAAAAACTGTACACAAATAAAAACATGGGTAGTGAGCTTTTTTATAAACAAGAAAATCCAAGTTCCATTTCATTATAAGGATTGTGGCAAAAAAACGTAAATCAATGGAAACAGGAAACAAACCCAAGTTTACGATACTTGTCAAATTGAAAAACACTATTTTTACATGTTTTCAGATTACTTTTTCTAAATATCTAAGATAATGTGTTTAGTCCCTTGGTTTTTAAGAACCAAGTAACCATCAATGAAAAAAATTAGCAAACAGTACATGCAGACACCAGTAGGGTGATAAGAAATTAATATATTCATGCCTTAAAGAGAGGAAGGTAAAAAAACAAAGGCTTTGGAAATTTTAGAATAAATCTACTAAGACTTTTGTTCATGTAACACCAAAGAAAACAAACAAAAGTCCAAACCCTAACCAATTTGCTTAACAGGTCATGCAGGAGGGGTTTCTTCCCCCTCTCTTTGGATCATTCAACCTCTTTGACACATGTGTCTTCACTGCAAGCCAGGCAAAACCGAAAAGGTAACACACTTCCCGCATGCTGGTCAAATACCTGGACTCTGCGTTTACGAAATGATGACAGCATGATGGAGGAATGTGGCGTCTGAAGAGGGAGGGCGAAGAGCAAGGTAACAAGCTTCTAAGGGCAAACTGAACACGATAATTTCACAATGAAGACAACAGGTCTTTAAAAATATATGAATACAGGTAAAAATCAAATTTTAACTATTTTCCCAGCGCCCTTCTCATTCTACAGAGCTTCTAAACCAGGAATTGAAAATGCAGAAAGAACCAAGGTTCTCTGGTCTGAGCAGATGCGCTGCCTTGGCCATGTCATACCCTCTTCTGGGTCTCAGTTTCCCAATTTTCAAATAATCCTGAATACTAAATATCCCTTTTCTAGACGTGCACTCCCCCAACCCACGTTCCGATACATTAGCTGAGATTCCCAGTACTAGATGATTTCTGTACCCCCTTCCATTCAGTAATAAAACAGCATAATTTCGTGAAGTCATCAGAAGCAAGAACGAACTCAAGCTACAAAGATCGACCTTGGGCCTAGTTTACTGGGACACTTCCTTCACAAAATACTATTTCCTGTTCAAAACCCATACAAGAGGAGTATACAAAAGCGGTGGAAGGGAAATACCAGCGCAGCTGCTTCTACCCACTGGCCCCAAGCGATCAGTTCTGTGGGCCTCCTCTGCATTCCTGGGGTTGGCATTTGCCATCAGGGTGCTGCATTCTTCTACCTACTCCGACTACAGCTGATGGGCTGCAGCAGACCCACCGCACGACTAGCAGAGTCCTCGCGTAGCCCACGGAGGATTGATTACAAGGCCGGATTCGTGCCCACTGTCCTTAGTGCAGGTTCAGCAATGACAGGACTGTGGACTACTCCTGACACCCACTTCTCAGCATCTGCAGCCGCCCCCCCCACCGCCGCCCCCGCGCCCAAGGGAAGAAGGCGGGTAAAGGAAGAGCAGAGGAAAGTCTCACCCAGGGAACCAAAAGATATACTTAAAAACAGCTCTCCGCACCTAAACCTGTTCATGAGATTGCTTGACAAGCTCATATTGTGAGCCTGTGACGTATCAGGTTGCTAATTATTCAATTCCTACAAACGCCCTGCCAAAGACCAAAAGCATATCGGAGAATGTTCCCCAGCTGACCGTTTACTGCAGGTCTGCCTCACACCTGTCCAGCAGAGAGCAAATCCACCTTCTGAGTCTCGGCTCTCCATCTAGGTCCCTGGATAACAGCTAACACACTTTGAGGGTCCCTCTGAGTAATATTGGCCCAGTTACTAAAAAAGGCTTACTGTTAATTTCCTGCACAGAGGCCCTTACTGCAGCACCTTTTTATTTTCCTGCAGCACATTTTTGAAACTCGGACTTCAATTTGACCTTTCAAAAGCTGACATTAGCTGCAGACAAAAGGGGAAATACATGACTAGTCTGATGAGTTGGAACCTTGGCTCGATGGCTTCATACAGCTGAGTGTTCCCACTGCTTTTCTTCAGGTTTTCTGTTTCCTGGCTGCAGACACTCCCACCCTTCCATCTTTGACACATTCTGTTTTAGTTAAGTCCAATTGCTATGACGACGCAATTTCTCAACACATTCTGAAAATATTTCATATGGTCTCTCTTCTCTTCTTCCCTAACAGCCATCATGGTAAGTTTTTCTAATATGCCATGATGAAGACAGAACAAAGGGCCTACATAGTTTAGGATCTATTATACAAAAGAGATTTGACAAGGTGTTGGGCAGTTCAAGCATCATCTCAACCCAGCTTCCTGAGCTATTCAAGCTTTTAATTTAAAACATATTCAAACCTTAACCTTGACAAGCCCTTTGTTTAAAATACATTTTAACCCAGTCCCTCAGAGACTTTTAAAAGCAATTTTCTTTGGGAAGCATCTAATGAAATTCGCAGGGACTGCTTTCAAACAAAAGGCTGCTCTATCATTCAACACCGGCATGGCTGTAAAATTTTTGACAAATAATAATTATGTCCTTGACTCGAAAGACCCGGTCTCGGGGCAAGAAAAAAAAAAAGAACTCTAAGCTATTAAGTTATTCAGTTTGGGTCGCATACAAAGCAAGCGCCGCACCTACCTGCTATTTACACGCAAATCACAGTTGGGAAAGAAAAATATGTTTATTACAGATAAGAAACGGAGATGGCCGGTCTCGGACCTCTCCGTCCAGAGAAGGCCAAGAACCGCCACACAGGATGAAATTAAGGTCAAAGAGCCCTTTACTCCCGGATTTTTCTCCTTCAAGGGCTGGGCCGGCATTGCTGGTGTGGATTTGAGAAAAGGAGCTGCACAAGTCGCTCCCCACTGAGGGAAGGGATTGGGGGCGGTGGGGGAAGCGCGCTCTGCGGAGAGGGGGTTGGAGAAACGATCCGGACCAGGAAGCCCCCGCCCCACCTGCCGCAGCCGGATGGAGCAGGGCGGGGCCGCAGCCAGGCTGGGCTGCGGGGAAGGACCCGGCGGCCTCGCCGCCCCCTCCGCCCAGTCAATGACATTCCAGCGGCCGGCGCCCAGGCTCGGCCCGGCGGCTCCTCAGCAGCCCACGCACCACAAGCCGGTCGCGGCCGGCTAGCCCGGTTCCCCGCCCGACGGAGGGAGCGGCGAGGCCGGCCGGGCTCACCTGTCCGCGCGCTGGCCCCGCCCTGCCCCAGGGGCCGTCCGGCTCCCCGGCCAGGGGTCGGCCGCCCTCGGGCCTCGCTCCCGCCCTGAGTTCGCCCGCTCCCCCTCTCACCGGCTCCTGGGGGTGGGGGCAGTGGGTGCGTCGGGCCGGGGGTGCTGGAGGAACCGACGGGGCTCAGCGGCCTCCGTTCCTCCCTGTTCGCTCCGCAGCGGGTAGTGGCGGCGACGCGCGCGCCCCGCCTCTTTTATAGGCGGCCACGCGCGTTCCGGCGGCGGGCGGTCGCGAGCTCGGGGGAAGCGCCGCAGCGCGGCGCGAGGGGCGGGGGCGAGCGCCGGCCAACCAAAGGGGGCGGAGCTCCCGCCTGCTCGCTGCCCGATCACCCGGCGGAAAGGGCCGAGAACTCCCGGAAGGAGCCGAAGCGGCGATGCGGCGGAAGAGTCGAGCCCCGGGAGGGACGCGGCAGGGTGGAGAAGGAGTAGTGCGCGCGCCAGGGGTGGGGGTTGATGGTGCAGTGGAGTCGCTGCGTCCGCCCAGGCAGGCAGAGACGCTCCAGCCGCACCGCCCTCCCCGCAGCTGGAATCCTCCAATCCTGCCCCTCCCCGCCCTGCAGAGAATCTTCGGCAGCCCACCCCTCCGCCCCTGGGAGCCCTTCCAGGACTGCAGCGAAGGGCGGGGCAGGGCCATCGCCGCAGTCTGGCTGGGGATGCTGCGCGTCCCAGCCGGAAAAACGCCCAGTCCCAAAGGGTGAGATCACCCGTGTGTTTCTCTTCCTCCTTCCCCCTTTCCCTAGGAGAAGGCTGGTGCCGGGGCCCCAAGTCAGCCTTCTCTGGTGGGAGTTGGGGTCAAGAAACCGAGGATGATTTGGGGCTCCGGGTTTGAGAAGGTGGTAAGAAAAGGCCGAATCCGATCATAAAAAATAAAGCCGACTAATTTGGTGTTTATGTCTGTCATTCCGAGATTTGAAGAGTTAATAATTTCTTATATTCTTACATCAAAAGCTTTCGGACAGCTCAGCAGTGGAATAGGATGCATTAATTGTATTCTATAAATGAGACATTGATTCTTCTCGCCATTATTAATTGACCTTTCCTTATGTACCAAGCACTATGCTATGTGTGTTACCTTTTTAAAAAATCCTTTTGCAATAATTTTATGATTTAGGTATTATTTCCTCATTTTACAGAGGAGCCCTGACATGGAAGCTAGGTCTCTTGCCCTGGGTCAGGCAGCTAGCAAGAGGAAAAGCAAGGATTTGAATCCGGGCAGTCAGAACCTTCTTTTAAACAGTGTGCTATACTGCCTTGCCATAGGAAAGGGAGGCATTGTGATGGTGGATGCTGGAATGCTGAGAAAAGAAAAACAGAGGATTTCTGGAATTTCTGTTCCTTATAGTCTTAGCAGTTTAAGGGCCTGGCTCTGTAGCTAGAAGCCCTCAAGTAGGACGCCCTTTCCCCACCCCCATGACAGCTGGGCGACAGCCATAGAGTAGCATCCAGGTCATTCCTGTGCAGTCAGGCAGACCAGGAGCTCTGCAGCTCAGGAAGGCCTCAGCCTCCTGGTTACCAAGCACTCTCCCCTTTAAATAAATATAAAGGCACTAGGCACTGCACCAGAACTTGGCCTCGGGCCCAGCCCTGAGCTTCTTGATCCTCAGTAGTTTGGCTTCTTCCCTGTGCCTGGGATCTGTAATCGGGTTTCTGAGCTGCTCCGGCTGGAGCCCTGATAATGAGGAACCCCCCCCCACCACCACCATTCCCTTACTCCACCAGAGTGCAGAGAAAAGAAAAGGAGTGGCCACAGAAGCGGCTTTACAGAATCTGGAGGAAAGACATAGGAGCTGAGAGGCATTTCCTGCAATCCTCCATGTAGAGAAAACAGGACCGGGTAACTCCTGCCTGGGGTGTGCCTTTCTGGGAACAGCTGATGGCGTCTTCTCCAGTGGGTGGCAGCAAAATGTTGAACCAAATACTCAGCTCGGGGTACAAAATGGCTAACACAATCATAGCTCTCCAAAATTTCCAAGACCGCCTGCTCCAGCAAAGAACGGGGCTCAAGGCTGTGGACAGAAGCTGCAAAAGGCAAGGGTTTTTCTTTTATATCAATCTGGCCTCCTAGTGAAATGGGGGTTTTGCTTTTACCAGGCGCAAAACAGATTTGAGATCTTAGAGACAGCTTCTGTATTGATACAGAAATGACAGTCTTATTTGTCGATCCTTTGTCTGATCTGAAACGTGGCCAAAACCCAGTGCCTCCAGCCCTGTGTAGTGCCCACCCAGTCACCCACCCCGTCCGCATTTGGCACTGGAAATGAGACATTTAGAAAGCCCTTCTTCCTGTGTTCTACTGTCTGCCTACCTCACCTCCCACCAATTTCACCATATGCCTGACACTCTGCTAGGTGTGGGGAAGGAGATGATAAAGGAGACACTGGCTTTCTTTGTTTTCTGAGAGCCGCTCATTCAGAACAAAAACAAAAACAAAAAAGGGTAGCATAGCGGCTCTGTAACCAATCTAATCATGTCCATCCCAGCCTCTTGCAAAGGTGGGGGTAGAGTTAGGACTGAATTCCGAGCTCCTTTCTCTTTTTTGTGTTTTTGGCTGTGCCTTGCGGCTTGTGGGATCTCAGTTCCTTGACCAGGGACTGAACCTGGGCCACGGCAGTGAAAGCCTGGAATCCTAATCACTAGGCCACCAGGGAACTCCCCCAAGCTCCTTTTTCTATTCTAGCAGTTCTAGGAAGGTTTGATATGTGCCCTAAGCTTAGGCATTTAGGTAGTCCCAATACCTTTTTGAGTCATTCGAGAGGTCAACCATTGGGAAACTAACTGTAATGATGTTTTCACATACTCTGGCCATGGCAATTTACTTGCCCACGTTCCCTGGGAGAATCTCTCTCTTTCTCTCTCTAACACACAAACACACAAGCGCGCGCGCACACACACACACACACACACACACACATACACACACGAAAGTTAACAGGCAAGCACTACTCTTTTCTGCCCCTCAAGAAGGGAGCCGATTGGGAAGTCACCCTGGCAGGTGCACTGTACTTCTTCCCAGATGAGATTCTGCAGTGTCAGAGCTGGCAAGGAATAGCACAGATCTTCAAAACAGTGACTGGAAGAACCTTGAAGACATTCTGCTAAGTGGAATAAACCAGACACAAAAGGACAAATATTGTATGATTCCACTTACCGGAGAACCCTAAAACAGTCATATTCACAGAGAGAAAGTGGAGCTGGGGTTGCCAGGGCCTGTGGGGACAGGAAAATGGGGAGCCAGTATTTAAGGGGTACAGAGTGGCAGTTTTGCAAGATGAGAAAGTTCTGGAGATGGATGGTGTTGATGGTTAACACAACAGTGTGAGTGTGCTTGATGCCAGACAACTAACTGTACACTTAAAAATGGTTTAAACTGTAAATTTTATGTTAAATTTTAAACTGTAAATGTTACATTACTTTACAATGACTGCCTCTGAAATCAGGGGCCACATTAGAGAAGAGGCCTGATAGCTGCTGGGAGCATGGACTTAACAGGCTGGTTTGCCTAACAGGACTGTAAGTGACAGCAGAGAGGTGAGCCCCTCACTCCCCTGGCACATCTTCCTAATCCAGCTGGCTTATTTCCCATATGTACTCTCACGGGACCACCTTTTAAGCCCCATCAGTCTCTCTCCTTCCTATTCATCCTGAACACACAGAATTAGTTTCATAAACCATGTGAAACCTTCTCAAAAAATTCTAGTAGCGGACTTCCCTGGTGGCGCAGTGGTTAAGAATCTGCCTGCCAACACAGGGGACACAGGTTCGACCCCTGGTCCAGGAAGATCCCACATGCTGCAGAGCAACTAAGTCCGTGCGCCACAACGACTGAGCCTGTGAGCCATAACTACTGAAGCCCACGTGCCACAACTACTGGAGCCCCCATGCCTAGAGCCCGTGCTTTGCAACAAGAGAAGCCACCACAATGAGAAGCCCATGCACCGCAGCCAAGAGTAGCCCCCGCTCGCTGCAACTAGAGAAAGCCCGTGCAGCAATGAAGACCCAATGCAGCCATAAATAAATAAATACAACTCTAGTAGCTTCCCACTGCCTACCGAATCACCCAAACAATTTTATTTTATTATTATTATTTTATTTATTTATTTATTGCAGTAAACGGGCCTCTCACTGTTGTGGTCTCTCCCATTGCAGAGCACAGGCTCTGGACGCACAGGCTCAGCAGCCATGGCTCACGGGCCCAGCCGCTCCGCGGCATGTGGGATCTTCCCGGACCGGGGCACGAACCCGCGTCCCCTGCATCGGCAGGCGGACTCCCAACCCCTGCACCACCAGGGAAGCCCTATTATTATTTTTTATATAAGTATTTTAATTTATTTAATTAATTTATTTTTGTCTGCGTTGGGTCTTCCTTTGCTTCACGTGGGCTTTCTCTAGTTGCGGCGAGCAGGGGCTACACTTCATTGCGGTGCGTGGGCTTCTCATTGCAGTGGCTTCTCTTGTTGCGGAGCACGGGCTCTAGGCATGCAGGCTTCAGTAGTTGTGGCACGTGGGCTCAGTAGTTGTGGCTTGCGGGCTCTAGAGTGCAGGCTCAGTAGTTGTGGTGCATGGGCTTAGTTACTCCTCGGCATGTGGGATCTTCCTTGACCAGGGCTCGAACCCATGTCCCCTGCATCGGCAGGCGGTTTCTTAACCACTGTGCCACCAAGGAAGTCCCCACCCACACTATTTTAATAAGAGATTCCGGAGCCTACACAAACTTTCCACAGCATTATTTCCTACTGGTCTTCTCTAGACCTGAGCTTAGCCGCTTCCTAAACAGGTTATTTATTCTTCCAACTTCATGCTTTTGCTCATACTTTCCCCCTAAATTAGAATGTCCTTCTTTCCCAACACCCACTCCTCATTTCTGACAAATCTTACCCATTTTGAGTTTATGTAAGTAGAACCTTTCTGGAAGAGCAGTTTGGCGACATGGATCAGCATATGAAATTTGCATGCCATTTGACACAACGTTATATTTAGGAATACAACCTAAGAAGGTAGAAAATATATTTAAGAATGTTAATAATTGTAAAAAAAAATTAGAAGCAGCTAGTCACCAACTGAAAAATGGTTAATTAAGATTCATTAATTCAAGACTACATTGGTGATATAGTTCATACTGATTGACTTGAAAAATATCTAAGATGTTACTGAACAGTGGCAGTCAGTTACTTAAGAGCTATTTACTTAAGAGCTATATTTGTATATCCATGTATATATGCACAGAGATGATTAAAGAGATGTTCACAGTGGGTACCTAGAATAAAAGGCTTTTTGGACTTTTTTATCTCCTTTTAAAAAATTTACACACGGGCTTCCCTGGTGGCGCAGTGGTTGAGAGTCCGCCTGCTGATGCAGGGGACACGGGTTCGTGCCCCGGTCCGGGAGGATCCCACATGCCGCAGAGCGGCTGGGCCCGTGAGCCATGGCCGCTGAGCCTGCGCATCCGGAGCCTGTGCTCCGCAACGGGAGAGGCCACAACAGTGGGAGGCCTGCGTACCGCAAAAAAAAAAAAAAAAAAAAAATTTACACATAATTTTAAGTATCTGGATGAAGTACTATCTCAAGATACTTTCTTGACCATCCTAACCTCCAACTAAAGCATTTCAAAAAGTATATTCTCAGAAATACTAGTCCCAAGAGAAGCTCAAGAGTTCCGTGGTAAGTTCGGGAAACAATATGAACTCTTGGAGGTTAATTCAAAGTATCATAGTTAAGGCACCAAAAAGTCCTGCAAGAAAAGTCCTTTTTCTTTTCTTTATAATCTAAACATTTTATTATGGAAGATTTCAAAGATAAACCTAGAAAATGGAATAGTACAGTGAACCTCCATCTGTTCACCACCCAGCTTTAACAATTATCCACATCCTGCCATTCTTACTTCATATAGTACTTCACCTAGTTTACCTTTAACACAGCAGCTGCCAACCTCCTTTGCGGAACTCTTTTTTAGGTTCCTGCAGAAAAACTTCCTGGAAGAAGCTGACCTAGATGAAATGGAGCTTTCTTCTGCACTATGGTAACTTTTAGTTCAAACCATCAAGCACTCCAAGTTTGTAAATCTCGTTCTCCATCGAATTAAAATTCTACCCCCCAGTCACCTACTTCACTTTAGGTAGGAAGCATTTTGCAAAACCTGTTTATTTTTTAAAATATTTACTTATTTATTTATTTGGCTGCATCGGGTCTTAGTTGCGGCACACAGGATCTTTGATGCGGCATGCGGGAACTTTGGTGGTGGCGCGCAGGCTCCAGAGTGTGCGGGCTCAGTAGCTGCGGTACGTGGGCTTAGTTGCCCTGTGGCATGTGGGATCTTAGTTCCCCGACCAGGGATTGAACCTGCATCCCCTGCATTGAAGGTGGATTCTTAACCACTGGACCACCAGGGAAGTCCAGCAAAACCTGTTTAGAGTCAACTTTCCATCCCTGCTACAGGTTGATGGCTTCAAGGTCACCTTTGGCATCACCGTCCTGTTTGCAGGGTTGTAGGTTCTAGAGCTTGAATTTGTCACCTCATCAGAATTGTAGGCCTGATTTTGTTGCTGTTGTTTGTTTTTTTTTTAAGTGGGGAAGAGGATTATCTTTTAATTTTGAAATAATTTCCAATTTGTAAAAAATTACAAGAGTAATAGAAACAAATCCCATACACCCTTCAACCAGATTCCCCAATTTGTTAACAATTGACCACATTTGCTCCATTATTCTGATGGTATATACGTACACATAGACACACACGTGTAGATATTTTCCCCCTGAATCATTTGAGAATAAGTTGCAGACGTCATGCCCAGTCACCCCTAAGTACTTTAAGAACAAGTACTTTTATTTTTATAACCACAATACAGTGATCAAAGTCGGGAAATTAATGTTGACATAATACTGCTATCTAACATACAGACCTTATTCAAGTTTTGCTAATTGTCCCAACATCCTTTACAAGACAAACACACAGAATGATCTTTTTTTTCCTGGACCAGGTTCCAATCCAGCATCATGTACTACATTTAGTGTAAACATCCTGAAGGAGCTAAAAGAAAAATGTTTCTTGACTACATCATCTGTGTAGATTGATATTTAAAATAAATGGAGCCTGGCTGTAAACTAGATGATATTATAAATTCCTCTCTAATGGGTGTTTCTGGAAATCCATCACATAGCTGGGAGACCATAGCTTTCATCTGGTTTCTGCAGGTCCACAGGACCTAATATCAGGGATTCATTAACGGCACAGAGAAAAGGGAAGTGAATGGCCAAGCCTGATAAGGCACCTGTGGGAAGCTCTGGAGCTCTTTTTTCCTGGCACTGAGATAGAAGACATTCAAACTTAATTACGTCACTGCTATCACCACAGGAAGCTTGAGAAGTGGGGGAAAGCTCCCAGCACGTGGGTGGGAAACCTCCAGAACAACTCCATTTTTCTATCCAAGGGATGTGTTGGGTTTCTCTCCCATTGGAACTTCCAATTCATCATCAAATTTGCTTTAAAATGATGTAGAACAGGATTTCCCTGGTGGTGCAGTGGTTGAGAATCTGCCTGTCAATGCAGGGGACATGGGTTCGAGCCCTGGTCTGAGAAGATCACACATGCTGCGGAGCAACTAAGCCCATGCGCCACAACTACTGAGCCTGCGCTCTAGAGCCTGTGAGCCACAACTACTGACGCCCATGCTCTGTAACAAGAGAAGCCACCGCAGTGAGAAGCCCACGCATGACAACAAAGAGTAGCCCCCGTTCGTTGCAACTACAGAAAGCCCACGTGCAGCAACGAAGACCCAACGCAGCCAAAATAAATAAATAAATAAATGAATGAATGAATGAATGATGTAGGACCATGATAAGACAAAAATATGGGCACTCAGCCTAAGAAATGAGGTCAAACTTGAAAGGAGGCAAGTAGGCAAGTGAGCGCTTGAATTTAAAGGCAAATGCAGTCCTTGGTATTCTACTCTTAGAAATCTGACGCTACCATCCACCAGGAGTCACTGCTATCGGCCGGCAATCTCTACCTCTGGAGGCAACACTATCAGTGAGTATTGAAAACCTGGCCTCTGTGATGCTCTCCTTTCTTGGTTTACCATCAAGAACCCAATAGGAATACCAAGCTTTAAATGACACGTGCAAGACTGTTAAACATGTCTAGAGAAAGAAGATTCAAATATTGTAAGAGGTGTCTGCTATGGAGTGGTACAAATTCAAAGTGGAGGAGACCTTAGAGATCATCTTGTCCAGTGATTTTTTTTTATATTTCATTTTTGGCAGAACTTTCCCATATATAATGTTACAAAGAACTCCAATATATACAGTACATAAAGCAAAAATGCTGTGGCAGAGAGAATCCCAGCATTCCATGCAGGCCCATTAGTCCTATTAAAGGCTGTGCAAATGTGAGCTGCTTAACTCCAGTAAGAGGCACTGCTCACCTCCTGGTTCCATTTTCATAGTTATTAATAGAACAGCTTTCCAGCAGATGGCAGTAGTAGGAAGGGAAGCCTTTCAAAAATTTGCACAAAGCCTCCATATGCTGACTGACTATACAGCTGAGCCCCATCCACTCAACACCCAAGCACCCAGTGCTTCCCAAGTTGTTCCATCATGATGCACAGAAAATGCCATTTGTAAAGCACAGGTAGAGAGAGGAAGTGCAAACGGCCACGGGCCCCATGGGCTACAGAGATCAGTATGCTATGACACACAGCAGGGAAGCTCTGCCCTAAGGCACCGCTACTGAGCACAATTTGAAAACTACTCATCTGGTGACTGGTCCAATTCTTGTGTTTCGCAGGTGGGGATACTGAGGTTCAGAGAGTGGATGACCCACTCAAGGTCACAAACCTAAAAGTGAACTGAAAATCTGAAAGATGCCACCAGAAAACTACTATAACTAATTGATGAATTTGGTAAGGTTGCAGGATACAAAACTAATCCACAGAAATCTCTGGCATTCCTATACACTAACAACGAAAGATCAGAAAGAGAAATTAAGGAAACAATCCCATTTACCATCACAACAAAAAGAATAAAATATCTAGGAATAAACCTACCTAAGGAGGCAAAAGACCTGTACTTAGAAAACTATAAAACACTGATGAAAGAAATCAAAGATAACATAAACAGATGGAGACATATACTATGCTCCTGGATTAGAAGAATCAATATTGTGAAAATGACTATACTACCCAAAGCAATCTACAGGTTCAATGCAAATCCTATCAAATTACCAATGGCATTTTTCACAGAACTAGAACAAGAAATTTTACAATCTGTATGGAAACACAAAAGACTCTGAATAGCCAAAGCAATCTTAAGAAAGAAAAATGGAGCTGGAGGAATCAGGCTCTGACTTCAGACTATATTACAAAGCTACAGTAATCAAGACAATACAGTACTGGCACAAAAACAGAACTATAGATCAATGGAACAGGACAGAAAGCCCAGAGATAAACCCACGCATATATGGTCACCTTATCTTTGACAAAGGAGGCAAGAAAATACAATGGAAAAAAGACAGCCTCTTCAATAAGTGGTGCTGGGAAAAATGGACAGCTACATGTAAAAGAATGAAATTAGAACACTCCTTAACACCATACACAAAAATAAACTCAAAATGGATTAAAGACCTAAATGTAAAGGCCAGACACTATAAAACTCTTAGAGGGAAACATAGGAAGAACACTCTATGACATAAATCACAGCAAGATCCTTTTTGACCCACCTCCTAGAGAAATGGAAATAAAAACAAAAATAAACAAATGGGACCTAATGAAACTTCAAAGCTTTTGCACAGCAAAGGAAACCATAAACAAGACCAAAAGACAACCTTCAAAATGGGAGAAAATATTTGCAAATGAAGCAACTGACAAAGGATTAATCTCCAAAATTTACAAGCAGCTCATGCAGCTCAATAACAACAACAACAAAAACCCAATCCAAAAATGGGCAGAAGACCTAAACAGACATTTCTCCAAAGAAGATATACAGACTGCCAACAAACACATGAAAGAATGAATGCTCAACATCATTAATCATTAGAGAAATGCAAATCAAAACTACAATGAGATATCATCTCACACCAGACAGAATGGCCAACTCAAAAACTCTAGGAATAAATGCTGGAGAGGGTGTGGAGAAAAGGGAACATTCCTGCACTGTTGGTGGGAATGTAAATTGATACAGCCACTATGGAGAACAGTATGGAGTTTCCTTAAAAAACTAAAATAGGGGCTTCCCTGGTGGTGCAGTGGTTGAGAGTCTGCCTGCCGATGCAGGGGACACGGGTTCGTGCCCCGGTCCGGGAGGATCCCACATGCCGTGGAACGGATGGGCCCGTGAGCCATGGCTGCTGAGCCTGCGTGTCCAGAGCCTGTGCTCCGCAATGGGAGAGGCCACAACAGTGAGAGGCCCACATACTGCAAAAAAAAAACAAAAAAAAAACCTAAAATAGAACTACCATATGACCCAGCAATCCCACTCCTGGGCATATACCCTGAGAAAATCATAATTTAAAAAGAGTCATGTACCACAGTGTTCACTGCAGCACTATTTACAAAAGCCAGGACATGGAAGCAACCTAAATGTCCACCAACAGATGAATGGATAAAGAAGATGTAGCACATATATACAATGGAATATTATTCAGCCATAAAAAGGAAAAAAACTGAGTTATTTGTAGTGAGGTGGATGGACCTAGAATCTGTCATACAGAGTAAAGTAAGTCAGAAAGAGAAAAACAAATACTGTATGCTAACACGTATATATGGAATTTAAAAAAGCGGTACTGATGAACCTAGTGGCAGGGCAGGAATAAAGACGCAGACGTAGAGAATGGACTTGAGGGCACGGGGGGGGAAGGGGAAGCTGGGATGAAGTAAGAGAGTAGCACTGACATATATACACTACCAAATGTGAAATGGATGGCTAGTGGGAAGCTGCTGCATAGCACAAGGAGATCAACTCGATGCTTTGTGACGACCTAGAGGGATGGGATAGGGAGGGCAGGAGGGAGGCTCACGAGGGAGGAGATATGGGATATATGTATACATACAGCTGATTCACTTTACTGTACAGCAGAAACACAACATTGTAAAGCATTTATATTCCATTAAAGATGTGGAAAAAAAAAAAAAGTGAATTGAACCCAAGTCTCTAGACTCCTTCCCCAGTGTTCATTCCATTGTGTCCACATCAAAAGACTTTAATTCTTTCCCATCTGGTAGATAAAACAGGGTCAGTTATTGGTACATAATTCCACAAAAGAAATGACAGAAAAAAATCAGTTTTCCCAAGGTGAAGGTCAAGAAGACAAAAAAGAGAAAAACACACCACTCTATACCTAGACTCGGGCACCACCATGCCCCTTATGATTTACACAGCTCCAGTTACAGGAAGTTGATCATACTGAACAGACTAGATACCAGCAAGGGGTTTTTAAAAATCAAGCTTTATTACTTATCTTTTGGCACTATGGTCAATAATTCACAGAATGGGTCGCTTCGAGCGAGCGACTCAAGATTACCAGAGAATCCTCCACAAGAAACACAACCCCACATACAACATTTACCACAGAGGAATAGATCCAAGAGAATGAGTCTTTCCATAAAGCAAATCTCAACTCTTATCTGAACAGCCAGACTCTGGATTTTTGTAGTGGCTTTAGTCAGGCAAATCTATCATCATTCATTACTCAGAACATGTAAAAAAATTATAAGGCAGTTCTCAATTCTTCCCCAAATCTTTATTAAACCCCTGACTCATTGCTTACGGATGCTCAGTGCATGTACAATGTTGCAAGCTCCACCTCAGCCCATCTTAACTCAAATTGAAAAACAAAGTTTGGTTCACGCATGCCGACTCATCCAGGAACCAAATTCCAAAGCAAGAAGACAAACAGTGTTTCCTGGTTCAATACAACACGTGTTAACAGTCCTAATCCCAGACACTCAGCTGCCTCCGACGCTCTGGGACTGACTTAGCCCACGTTTACACCAGGCATTTCTTCTGAATTTATAATTACTTCACAAGCTGACTAAGGCAAAACAAACGTAACCCAGTCCTGCATGTGAGGGTTTGGGCCTCATCTATTAACTGCTACTTTAAAGGTGACCTTGAGTCTTTGCTCCTCCTGGGAATTATTCTGAACGGGGTCAGCATGGGGGGAGGGGCTGGGGTGTGGTGGTGGAGTGAAAGCCACTTCAGCTCAGTGAAATGGTCAAGGTATTAACCTACCTTCTGAAAGATACTAGAGACAAAGGAAATCAAGGGTGAGATCAAGTGCTAAACTCTTCTCATAATTTTTTTTTCAAATTTTTTGCAAAAATGAGAAAGGCCAATTCTGCTTCCTCTGCCATGCGGACCCCTTTAAGGAGTCATCACACCTACTAAAGGACCTCTTAGATCCGTGACCCATGAAAATCTGCTCTCCTAGTGACAAGGTACAAGTACACAAAACACATATTGACATGACTTCTCCCAAATACAGCTGTCTTCAGTTGCTTTATTATTGTCCCTTTGCAACAAAATGGTGATGGTGGGCGATGGAGTAACATCAGGAACGCCAGAAGGAGGAAGTCAGAAAGCCCTTGGGGACAGGAATCTCCTTGCGCTGCAAACATTTCTGGTCAGGGAAAGACAAGGAAAACAGAATGATTCTCTGATAACACTGCTTCCAACACTTAAAGTTTGGAAGAAACTTTGAGGGACAGCAAGTGGAAGTAAGTCCTATGGATATAGTACATATATATACAATGGAATATTACTCAGCCATAAAAAACCCAAAATAATGCCATTTGCAGCAATGTGGATGGACTTGAAACTGTCATACTGACTGAAGTAAGTCAGAGAAAGACAAATATCATATAATATCGCTTATATATGCAATCTAAAAAAAATACTACAAATGAACTTCTTTACAAAACAGAAATAGAGTCACAGATGTAGAAAACAAACTTATGGTTACGGGGTGGGGGGAGGGATAAATTGGGTGATTGGGACTGACATATACACACTACTCTATATAAAACAGATAACTAATAAGAACCTACTGTATAGCACAGGAAACTACTCAGTACTCTGCAATGACGTATATGGGAAAAGAATCTAAAAGAGAGTGGATATATGTTTATGCATAACTGATTCACTGTGCTATACAGCAGAAACTAACACAACATTGTAAATCAACTATACTCCAATAAAAATTAATTGAAAAAAGAAAAAAAGGTTGTCTATAAGACTTCTCCTTCTGCATGAATTGCAGCGGAGGACAAATGCCAGGGTATTGTTAATGTCTGTCCCACTCTCATCTCCCACAGCCTGGCCTCACCTTTCACTACTGCAATTTCCCCAACTGGGCTACTGGAAACTGGAAGTCAGTTGGCTGTCTTGGCAGACATACCAAAACGTAAAGTTTTTTGGAACTTGGAAAAAGGAGAGGAGTCTGGCTCAAACTGTAGTCTGTTTTCGTGGAGAAAAGTGACCACACATACCTGTTCCCTAGACCTGAGACTGAGAAAAGAACCTTGGCCAACATGCAAAAAGTGTATCAGTGAGATAAGATTCACTACATATATTTTATTCATCTCTTAGGAGAGCTTTTTCCCACGGGCAGTATGGACAATGACGCGCAGGAAGACGATGAAATAGCAGCCCTTAAGGTGAAGAGGGGTGGATGGACAAAACAGTAGGGTTGGGAAAAATCAAGAGGAAGAGACCACAGTCAGAGTCTGGATGTGCAAGACATGTCAGACACAGGTGCACTGGAGGCCGACAACAGTCTGGGATGTGCTGGTCTAAGGGCATCTTACCTCCAAGAACTGCTTGAGGCGTATGAAGGAACCCATCTGTCCTGAGCTGGTGATGGCTTCAATCCTACAGGGAGAGAAAGAAGACAGGTGAGTCACACCTATGACTCACACTTATCTTTTGGAGGAGTTAAGAGACCTGCTGATCTGGAGGAAGAGGCAGATCAAATGACTCACAGACATGTCTTCTAGACTGCATGCTGTCGCTCTACTAAATGGTCTCAACATTTTTTTCTTTTCTTTTCTTTTTTCTTTTTTCATGCCCCCTGCAGTGGAAGCATGGAGTCTTAACCACTGGACCGCCAGGGAAGTCCCCTTATTTTTTTCAAATAAGTGGATAAAGGAAAAGAGAGCACTGTTCCTTTCCAAGGTCTTCGTGATCAGGTGGGATGGGTGCTGCCAATGCCTTTCCCCACTTTGAAAGGCCAGTGAGTTGAGAGGAATGAGCAGGGTCCTTGAAGGTTAAAGCCACAACAGAGTCAAGCAAACTGGCTGACCAATCAGTTTCACCAACTGATTTACTGAGGGAGTTTGCCTCCTTGGTTTCATTCATGACTGCATGTAATCACCATCCCAGATTATCTGGGGGAGTTTAGAAAAGAAGAGAGTTTAAAAAATGTCAGGTATCTGAATCCAAGATCTTCCTAATTTGTTTTTTTTTATTTAGTCAACAATATTTAAGAGAGACTTCAGAAGCGTTTATTCAAATAACAAAGAGGAGATGGATGGGAGCAGATGTTACACTTAACACAGGTGCTTAACTGAGTCAGAAACAGCATGTAACAGCAGCCACAGTATCTGACGTCATAAGTTTTCACCTACCAAATCCCCTGGTGTCTACCCAACAAGTCTAATACCTGGGGAAGTAGTCCTCTTTGATGAGAAGTATCATCTTCCAGAACTGGACCTGGTACTGCTTCATGAGGGCATTCCCACACACCTAGAGGGGAAGGTGGGCACTGTCAGAGCAGAGAATGAAAATTCACACTCATATGAGAGATCCATAAAGGACAATCAGACCTTTGCCTTTTGTGCCTATCAAGAATTTCAACCATGATGCCACTTAGCCAGCTAAGCAAGGGAATTAAAATCCAGCTTTCTTCTGAAGCATTTCTCATATACGGTAATACCTCCATTTAACCAGACTGCCAGGTAGCCAGGTGTTTCAGAAAACGTGAATCAAACTTAACTTACTATTGATTCTATGCAACAGGATAGAAAGCCCAGAGATAAATCCACGTACCTATGGTCAACTAATCTATGACAAAGGAGGCAAGGATATGCAATGGAGAAAAGATAGTCTCTTCAATAAGTGGTGCTGGGAAAACTGGACAGCTACATGTAAAAGAAGGAAATGAGAACACTCCCTAACACCATACACAAAAATAAACTCAAAATGGATTCAAGACCTAATTGTAAGACCAGACACTATAAAACTCTTAAAGGAAAACATAGGAAGAACACTCTTTGACATAAATCACAGCAAGATCTTTTTTGATCCACCTCCTAGAGTAACAGAAATAAAAACAAAAATAAACAAATGGAACCCAGTGAAACTTAAAAGCTTTTGCAAAGCAAAGAAAACTACAAACAAGATGAAAAGACAACCCTCAGAATGGGAGAAAATATTTGCAAACGAATCAATGGACAAAGGATTAATCTCCAAAAGATATAAACAGCTCATGCAGCTCAATATTAAAAAAACAAACAACCCACTCCAAAAATGGGCAGAAGACCTAAATAGACATTTCTCCAAAGAAGACATGCAGATGGCCAAGAAGCACATGAAAAGCTGCTCAACATCACTAATTATTAGAGAAATGCAAATCAAAACTACAATGAGGTATCGCCTCACACCAGTTAGAATGGGCATCATCAGAAAATCTACAAACAACAAATGCTGGAGAGGGTGTGGAGAAAAAGGAACCCTCTTGCACTGTTGGTAGGAATGTAAATTGCTACAGCTACTATGGAGAACAGTATGAAGGTTCCTTAAAAAACTAAAAACAGAATTACCATATGACCCAGCAATCCCACTACTGGGCATATACCCAGAGAAAACCATAATTAAAAAGACACATGTGGGCTTCCCTGGTGGCACAGTGGTTGAGAGTCCGCCTGCCGATGCAGGGGACACGGGTTCGTGCTCCGGTCCGGGAAGATCCCACATGCTGCGGAGCAGCTAGGCCCGTGAGCCATGGCCGCTGAGCCTGTGCGTCCGGAGCCTGTGCTCCGCAATGGGAGAGGCCACAACAGTGAGAGGCCCGCGTACGGAAAAAAAAAAAAAAAAAAAAGACACATGCAACCCGATGTTCATTGCAGCACTATTTACAACAGCCAGGTCATGGAAGCAACCTAAATTCCCATTGACAGATGAATGGATAAAGAAGATGTGGTACAT
The DNA here is from genome assembly GCF_039906515.1 of Pseudorca crassidens. Classification (NCBI taxonomy): domain Eukaryota; kingdom Metazoa; phylum Chordata; class Mammalia; order Artiodactyla; family Delphinidae; genus Pseudorca; species Pseudorca crassidens. The sequence goes on from NC_090302.1 coordinate 7,591,955, forward strand.
ATATACAATGGAATATTACTCAGCCATAAAAAGGAACGAAATTGGGTCATTTGTAGAGACATGGATGGATCTAGAGACTGTCATACAGAGTGAAGTAAGGCAGAAACAGAAAAACAGATATCGTTTATTGACGCATATATGTGGAATCTAGAAAAACGGTACAGGTGAACCTGTATGCAGGGCAGAAGTGGAGACACAGACACAGAGAACAAACATATGGACACCAAGGGGGGCAAGTGGCTGGGGGTGGTGGTGGTGGGATGAATTGGGAGATTGGGATTGACATATATACACTTATATGTATAAAAGGGATAACTAATAAGAACCTGCTATATAAAAAATAGATAAAATAAAATTCAAAAGAAACCAAACAAACAAAAAAAACCCTTAACTTACTATTGATTGTAAAGGTTTGACATACTTCCCATATTGTGACTTCAGGAGCTTTAAGGTGACTAGAAGCTGTTGGCGTTATAGGCCAAATGGTCCCAGATTTGTTATGGCCTGTGCCCCAAGCCTTTATTCTTTAAGAACTGTCTCCTTTCCACAGAAACCCTACCCTTTCCCTGTAGTGGGGTCCCTAATGGGCAGAGAGGACTATACGGAGCCTCCTAGACGAGACTGGTAATCTGTGACCCAAGCTGGTTAATCATATTTTCTCTCCTGGGAATCAGCAATCACAATGGTGGGACATTAGTCCCATTACACTGGGTGACCACACTGAGGCTGAGGGATATAGCCCAGGATGGCATCTTCTCCACTACGCACAGAAAACTTCAGAAAGTTGGCTTATAGAGCAAGAAGGAGGCAACCTGCAGGAAGAGCAGACATGGAAGACCACGTGGTCCCAGGGGGAGGCTGCCTTGGTACCTGGTGACATTCCAGTTCCTGGTTCCAGGCCCTGATGAGATTCAACCGCACATCCTACCCTTGATTCTGGAGTGAGTCACTTCTATATCCCTAAAACAAATTCCTTTTCACTTGTACTGGGATGTACAGTTTTCTGTTCTTTAGAACGAGAAGACAACCACACAGCGAAGGAAAGTACACTGGGAAGAAAAATCAAAAGCTAGCTTTGTCTTGGGGATCAGGAAAAAATTTATGATACTGGACGCTAATGCTGTTCACTGTTAAGTCTCTATTTCTTTTTTTTTTTAGCTCCTAAAATCCTTGTAATTTCCTAAGTGATAAAGGTAAAAAGAACATCTTTTGTTGTATATATATTTATGTATTTTTAAAATTTTTTGGCTATGCGGCATGTGGGATCTTAGTTCCCTGACCAGGGACTGAACCTGCGCCTTCGCAGTGAAAGCGCGGAGTTGTAACCACTGGACTGCCAGGAAATTCCCATTAGTCTCTATCTCTATATTCCTTTCCCAGTCACGTCACACAGTGGCCCAAGGCTGCTTCAACCACTGGCTCTCTCTCGTGTGATAGCTGTATTACGTACCTCCAAGAAATCAAAGAGGAGGGTGGCTGTCACATCTGACAGGGGCTCCATGTTTAAGATCTGTGCCAACCAGCGCCAGCCATGATTTAAGCCATGAGGGTGAATCTGGGAGGAGAGAGTCGGTCACTGTTTAATCTCATTTTATGCAGAGATCTAAATTTCCACCATTATCAACCAGCCATTACCAAAAGGATATGAACCCCCAGATCAGCTAACCTAAGCAGCTGCCACAGGGCAGAAACAACACAAGCCAAACAAACTGTTTTTAAATACTGCATACACTGGTATCCACACATTCTTCACAGCATCCCTGCAACACAGGGCTGTCAGCTTCAGTTTCAGGGATTCCACAGTTACTCTCATAGACATTTTATTATTCTTGGTATCTTTAGCACAGAACCTGGGACATAGCAGGTGCACAATAAAAACTTCTTGGATTCAATCAACCTATATTCCTTTCTCTTTAGGTTTCCAAGTCCATCAACTTCTCCAACCCTCTAATCTCCATTCCTTGAAAAAAGAATTGGGCTGGCAGGTCAAAGCCCTGGCCCCCAGCCGTGGCTCTGTCATTGACAAGTGTGTATCACTACAGCTTGCTAAGCCTCCGTCTGTCCATCTGTGAAGTAAGGTATGTGACCCAGATGGCCTCTAAGGCACCAATTAGTCTCTGAACAAATGACCCTGATGATCCAAAAGTTTCCTAATAATCAACATCAACTTCTCTGAAGAGTACCTATGAAGCAGCAATAGTCTTTAACTTATCATGTGACTGGACTGCCTCTCTGAAAGGTCAGTATTTCCTGCAGGTAAGATACACTAACGTGGACTCTGGTCCAACCTCTCATTATCGATACTAAGCCGCTTCTACTACCTCTTGTCGGTTTCCGTACGGCCACCGGAGCTGGATGATGGCAGCGTAGAGACGGATCATCCCGGACATGCGTTTTAGAAAGCTGTCTTGCTGTTCTACTCTGCAATCCGTCACTTTGTAGCCAAGCATCCTATGTGGGAAGAAAATATTCAATGTGACAAGGCCAAAGTGAGGGTGACCAATTGCTTTTTACGGCTAAAAGTAACTATATTATTACTACATTTAGCATTATTATTAATACATTTTTACATGCTACTCACATCTATTATCAAATCTGTGCATCATATAAACCCTGAGAGGTAAATTCCCAGGAGGTAATGGATATCATTACCCCCATTTACAAATCATGAAAATAATGTTTAAAGAGATTAAATGATTTCACCATTTTTGCAAATCTATTAAAAGACAAAGCAGGGATAAAATTCTAAGACCCCTGGATTCTAAATCCAGTGTTCTAAAGCCACCCAGTTTGCAAGACAGTAAGTCTTTCAAAGACAGTTTGAAAGACACTGTATTCTCTGATAGAATGTTCAAGGTACATAAGAGATGTTCTGAGGAGAGGAAACAAATCCCAGTTCTATTTCTATTTCGTTCATCACTCTAGGGATAGTGAGTAAGGAGAAAAACAACTTCACCTCTGATAATCTTCCAAAGCCATTCCCTCTTTGAAAGCTGGATAGAAAGGAACAGAGTAAGGACACTTCTTGTGCAGATGAGCAAGGATGAGGTCCCCCACTCTGGGGTGGAGCTCCCAGATTCCGGACGCCACGACTGCGATGGGGAATGCTGCTTCATGATGGGAGGCCACTTCCTCCTCCCCTTGTTTCTGGGAGCACAGACAGGGGGTGATTTTAAGTTAATACTCTAGAAAGGTTTAAAGGTTGTGCACCAGCCTCTTCTTCCCATACCTTTGGCAACAAGGTTCCTCACCACAAATTTCTCTGCCAGTTTGTACTGGACAAAGTCCAGGCCCTGTGGGTTAAGTGTGACGGACACAGAGCGCCCACCAGACTGAACGGGTTTTCCAGAGAGTAAGCTGTGGATCTTGTCAAAGATCTCCTTCAGCTTTGAGCCTGGGTATGAAAGACAAAGTTAGGGAAAAGATACAACTGCAGTCAATCTATTTTTTTTCACCACCGCACTAACAAATCCTCTATACAAACCCAGCTGTGCAGCCCTACAGAAGGTCAAAGCGTAAAGCCAAAATACAGATGCGGAAAAATGTATGACAATCAAATCCATGATGTGGGGGATGAGAAAGTACACAAAGCGTGGTACTATTTCGAAGGAATTCCTTATTTGCAGAGTCAACTAATTCTGAAACTGACACAGCCGAGAGATGAACAGTAGTATAGAAATAGGTGTTGAATTGTCACAGATGCCACGGGTGTGGCTGATGTCCCTAGAGAAGTCATTTGCAACTCTACGGAAAACCTTCTAAAGGATCTTCCCCAACTCACAGTGATTCCCCCCTTCTCTTCGACCTGCCTTCCTCCATCCTCAGCAACACAGAAGCTACGTTTGTATTACAGATCCTGTGTGCCCCATCTTCCACACTGGCTAGTTAGATTAGGACTAGTCACACTGAGCTGATCAGCCAGCTGACAGAGTCGATTCCTTGAAGTGGCCACTCCTGTGACATGTACACATGTAAGTAGTGGGGCTCTGGCCCTGCTATGTGGACCAAAGAACAGCAGTCTACAAAATTAGAATGGAGGTGGACAGAGGGAAGCCAAGAGGAGAGAGAAAAGGGTCCTAAAATTTCTGGCTCCTGAGATCCAGCTCCATTCCTGCCATAGGTTCTGTGAAACTGCTATCTATCTCTCTATTTAGGCTGCGTCGGGTCTTAGTTGCTGCACATGGGATCTTCCTTGTGGCACACAGGATCTTTTCTTTAGTTACGGCGTGCGGACTTCTTAGTTTCAGCATGCAGACTCTTAGTTGTGGCATACATGCGGGATCTAGTTCCCCAAACAGGGATCGAACCCAGTCCCCCAGCATTGGGAGCACAGTGTCTTACCCACTGGACCACCAGGGAAGTCCCGAAACTGCTTTATCTTTAGAACAAACCCCCCTACCCCACCCACTTTTTCTTTCCTTTCTTTTTACTTTTCTTTCTTTCTTTCTTTCTCTTTTTGCTTAAGCAGATCTGAATTAGTTTCCATTATTTAAAATCAATGTTTGAACAAATACAGCATCTCCAGTTTAGAAATACCCTGCCAAATTCCTAATCACTTTAAGAAATATTTAAAAATCTCAGAAATATCCTCCCCAAACCACTGATTCAGTTCCATTAAAAAAGGGGAGAGGGCTTCCCTGGTGGCGCAGTGGTTGAGAGTCCGCCTGCCAATGCAGGGGACACGGGTTCCTGTCCCAGTCCGGGAAGATCCCACATGCCACGGAGTGGCTGGGCCCGTGAGACATGGCCGCTGAGCCTGCGCGTCTGGAGCCTGTGCTCCACAACGGGAAAGGCCACAACAGTGAGAGGCCCGCGTACCGCAAAAAAAAAAAAAAAAGTGGGGGGGGGGAGAGAGCGGCAGCACATTTCTTAGGAAGTAAGAGAAGCAGGAAGAAACCAAGAATTAAATAATGAGATATCACAGAAATCTCAAGGCTAATAATCCCAGAAAAACAGAAACAGAGACTGTAACCTTACTGAGATATTAAAATATGTACATTTCCACACAAATTTACTCAGCTCACCTTCCTGCTAAGTCATACCCTACTATTCCTTGACTGACGGTTTCAAAGGGCTCCACTGGCCAAATCCCCAGCCAGCCCCTCTCCCCGTGGCTCTCCAGTTAGGAAAATCAGGTCCCAACCCTAGGCCTGATATGGCCTCCCACATCCCATATGTCACAACGGCGCCATATCCTTCTTTAAATTCTGCTCCGAATCTAACTACTCATGGACACCCACCTTTCAAGAGGCAGCAATTAGGTCACCTCTCTCTCAGTCATTCAACATTTACTGGGCACTAACTCTAGAAAATGTTTGTGTCTGACTGGGCTGTAAGCTCTTAAAGTGCTTACAATAATGATGGAGACAAAGAGACATAGTTATGGAATAGGCAGGAAAATGAAGAATGGCAAAACTAGAGTCTAATCAGATATAGAGAATGAACTAGAAGAAGTAGTCAGGGGGATGACTCGCAGGTTTCAACTAAGGTGACCGAGTAGATAAGGTGCTATTGATTACTTAGAGCGAACAGGAGAAAAGGCAGGCAAGAGGAAAATGATGAGTTCACATCGGAACATTCTAAACCTGACGAAGCTGAGGGGCATCTAGGCAGAGCTGCCCCTCGGCTAGCTGGAGCGAGGGAACCTGAAGCTCAAAGGAAAGGAATGACCCAGAGACCGATCTGAGTGCCATGTGTGCAGAGGTCAAGTCTGACACCATGGGGGTTCTTTAGAATGAGAAGAACTTCAGGGTAGAAGCACATCCCTGAGGACACACTTACCACTGATGTGGGGGCAGGAGACTGAGGAACCCACAAAGGAGAAAAAGAGGGAGGAGGAGAAGCTGGAAATTAATGACGCTGCAGAAGCCAGAGGAGTAGAGGTGATGGAGGGAATAATCAACGGTACCAAAAGGCAACATGGGGACTTCCCTGGTAGTGCAGTGGTTGAGAATCTGCCTGCCAATGCAGGGGACATGGGTTTGAGCCCTGGTCCGTGAAGATCCCACATGCTGTAGAGCAACTAAGCCCGTGCACCGCAACTACTGAGCCCATGAGCCACAACTACTGAAGCCCGCGTGCCTAGAGCCCATGCTCTACAACAAGAGAAGCCACCACAATGAGAAGCCCATGCACCGCAACCAAGACTAGCTTGCTGCAACTAGAGAAAGCCTACACATAGCAACGAAGACCCAATGCAGCCAAAAATAAATTAATTAACCAAAAGGCAACAAGAAAATTAGAAAATACTGAGAAGACACAGAATCAAAAGAAACAGATTTTAGAATGTGAGTGACAGGCATGTTTAAAGGGAAGGGAGCCTGTAAAAGGGAGTAATTTTGCAGAAAACAGGAGCGATCTCTCTTGAAGGAGATGGGAGGGGATAAGAATAAGGCTCCCGAGCCTCGTTCAAGGCTTAGGCAGAAGGCTAAGTGTGGGCCGGAAGGGTAGCGCACCTTTTGAAGCAGGAGACGAAGAGGTAAATACAGCTGTGTATCGGTGGAAGGGGGTGCATCTGAGGATCTCACACCTGGCGTCTCAAATTTTCCTGATGAAGGAGGAGGCAGGGCTGCCTGCGGTCAGCTGAGGGGTAAAGACCTGAGGATGAGCCTGAGGAGAGCAGCGAAGGTGTGGAACGGCTGTTCAGTCAACCTCGCCCCCGTTGCCTTGGCTATCAAAGGAAATGGCACTTTCAATCTAGAAAGTGATACGTGTTTACTTATTTGACCTTGCCCTGTTCCAGAAGGAATTCCAGGCAGCCACGTGATGTGGAAGTTCTGTCATGTAGCCTCTCAAGGGCAGGAACTGCAACTGCTTATGCTTTCTGGGCAACAAGTTACTCAAGGGAACTGGGACCCAGGCTAAGTCAGAGCAGCTTGCCCGCTGCATGTGCTCCCCAGCCACTGGGCAGCACAGTCTGTACTGTGGAGGCTTCCACATCTGAGCTCTGTGAAAATGAACCTCTGTTTCTAAAGAATAGGAAAAAGGGGTCTTTCCCCTGTCTGGTTCTTCCTCTCTAAATCTCAGTCTCTGGAGAGAAAAGGAAAGCATTCTCAAGTGTTGACAAGCAGGCTTCGAGTCTGGAAAAGCTAATGTTGTAGGACAAAAAGCAAAGAATACAAGTCACATCCTCGGTTCTCTTAGGGGTGCTTTCTGCAATAACTTCTAACTTTAGGTAAGAGCCTTCCTAAACAATTCACTTTTTTTTCTTTTTGGCTGCCTAGGGTCTTCATTGCTGCGCACGGGCTTTCTTTAGTTGCAGCGAGTGGGGGTTACTCTTTGTTGCAGTGCACAGGCTTCTCATTGTGGTGGCTTCTCTTGTGTAGCATGGGCTCTAGGCATGCGGGCTTCAGTAGTTGCAGCACACAGGCTCAGCAGTTGTGGCGCACAGGCTTTGTTACTCTGCAGCATGTGGGAACTTCCTGGACCAGGGATTAAACCCGTGTCCCCTGCATTGGCAGGCGGATTCTTTTTTTTAAAATAAATTAGTTTGTTTTTATTTTTGGCTGTGTTGGGTCTTCGTTGCTGCACGCAGGCTTTCTCTAGTTGCGGCAAGCAGGGGCTACTTTTCGTTGCGGTGCAAGGGCTTCTCATTGCGGTGGCTTCTCTTGCTGCAGAGCATGGGCTCTAGGCACGCAGGCTTCAGTAGCTGTGGCACGTGTGCTCAGTAGTTGTGGCTTGCGGGCTCTTGAGCGCAGGCTCAGTAGTTGTGGCGCACGGGCTTAGCTGCTCCGCGGCATGTGGGATCTTCCCCAGCCAGGGCTCGAACCCATGTCCCCTGCATCGGCAGGCAGATTCTTAACCACTGCGCCACCAGGGAAGCCCCTGGCGGGCAGATTCTTAACCACTGCACCACCAGGGAAGTCCCCAGTAACTTACTATTAATATATAGCTTATTTTTTTTAATGTGTCAACAAACACATAATGATTTCCTTCTACGTGTTGAAAGAAAACAAAGGAGAGTAAGTTATATGCATATAGCTTATATACCTAACCCAACGGTCAACATTTGTTGAAACACATTCTATTTATAAGAACTTTACAGATAAGTGGATTTGGAATCTCAAAAAATACTTGTACAATGTAGTGAAGGGCCGTGTTCTTAATTCCTCTGACCAACCTGCAATGGTGGAGATCTGGCTCACTGGAATGGTGGCAGCCTTCTGGAGGTCCATCTTGATCTTTTTGGCCTGTCAGAACAGAGCAGTGAGAAGGCAGACAGTGTTCTGAAGAGCTGAGTAGACGCCCTTAGGGTTAGGGAATGTGACACGCTAGCTACATTCCTCTGGGACACGAGGCTGTGGGCGGCACCATGTGGCCCAGAGAATTCCCAACTCCCACCCCTCCTACCTGACTGTCTTTGCTGTTGCTCAGTCCCTCAAAGGCCAACACACACTGACTGGAGGCCTCCTGCAGCTGCTGGTACCACTGCATTGTACTATCTTGCACCTTCACCTGGAGGTCTGAGGGATGAAAGAAAGGCTTTCATAATAGGAGAATTTCTTAAACATTTAATATGAGCCAGGTACTGTTCTAATCACCTTATACATGTATTAACTGCTTTCACTGTCATAATAATCCTATGAGGTAGATTCTATTATTATCTTCATGTTACAGATAAGGAAACAGTCATGGAAAGGTTAGGTAACTTGCGAAAGTCACGTTGCCAGGAAGTACAAAAACTAGATTCCCACTGATCTGGCTCCAAAGGCAGCGTTCTGAACCACTATGCTATATCGATGCTCTTATGTATTCAATAAACATATATTCTATACATACTTATTTAAAATACTCAGTATCAGCAATTTGGAATAATACATCTACTAGAATTATACAGAATTTCAAGTCCTCACGGCAAATGCTGGAATGTGACGTGAGGCTTCACATCAACGAAAACCAAATTTAATTCACTGAAAGTACTGAATTTTACATTATTTAAAAGTTCTGGTAAATTGTCCTGTAGCTTAAATATAATATTCAAAACATGTTCTTGTTTCTTTTCCCATTCTGAAACTTTTACACATCAAGTTGAAGGACCATTTCCACACCGAGACCTACCTTCATTCAGCTTCCCTCCTGGGCCCTGCCTGGAAGCTGGGGGCTCTTTACGGACCTCTGGCCCCTGCTGCACCTGTGACTCTTGCCGCTGTACCTGGGCCTCCTCTTCATCCTGCCTCCTCCTGTCCTCACAGGCCCTGGCGATTTCCTGCTGCAAGTTCACAAGGAGGTCCCGCATTTCCTGCAGCGCTCTCTCAGCCACAGCTTGCTCCTCTGCTGTGGGAAAGCCGTTCTGTCACAGCGACAGAGGCAGAGCTTAGTGGTTATTTCCTAGGTACCTGAGGTGCTGAATCATACCTCACACAAGTTCACAAATTTCTAAACTGGAGTTGTGCCAGTGGAGTACCCACATTCAACACGTTGATACCTACTGCTTTCCTGTTCTCTTAAAGGTAATACCGATTTACCATCACATCCACAGGATCAACGGAGAGATTTTTCAATGCTCTCACCAACCCTGGCTGGAATAACTTTTTTTTTTTTTTAAGATGGTATCCAATTCTTTTTTTATTTTATTTCATTTAACTATTTATTTTTTGGCTGCGCTGGGTCTTCGTTGCTGCATGCGGGCTTTCTCTAGTTGTAGTGAGCGGGGGCTAATATTCCTTGCGGTGCGCGGGCTTCTCATTGCAGTGGCTTCTCTTGTTGTGGAGCACGGGCTCTAGGCGCGCAGGCGTCAGTAGTTGTGGCACGTGGGCTCAGTAGTTGTGGCTCCCGGGCTCTAGAGCACACGCTCAGCAGTTGTGGCGCATGGGCTTAGTTGCTCCACGGCATGTGGGATCTTCCTGGACCAGGGCTCGAACCTGTGTCCCCTACATTGGCAGGCGGATTCTTAACCACTGTGCCATCAGGGAAGCCTGGAATAATTTTTTAAAAGCTTGTGGCAATAGTCTAGATCAAAACTGAACCAGCTTTACATTATTCTTAGAATGACACCTCTTTGGTTATAGTGCATTATTCCTTTGAGTCACTGACAAATTTGAGTTCTTTATCTTTTATTAAGAACATCTGCTCATAAATGAGCTCACATACAAGTCCAACGAACATGCACATTTCTTTTAGTGTGCTATTTTGTCAGAATTTCACTCAGGATTTTAAAATGAATTGAGAAGCTCTGTACCATTTTCCATGTTCTGTCCTATCAACATGTTTCATAGTTTTGCCTGTTAAATCAGCAAGGCCTCTACTGTGTTGTATATTTGAAAGGTGCTAAGAGAGTAAATCTTAAAAGTTCTCATCACAAGAAAAACAAAATGTTTCCTAGTTTCTATGGTGACAGAAGAATAACTGGACTTATTGTGATCACTTTGCAGTGTTTATAAATACTGAATCACGGTTGTACACCTGAAACTAACATCATGTTGTCAATTATACCTCAAAAAATAAGGCAACAGTGGAAACAGTAAAATGTTACGATATTTGCAATATACTTAAAACACCAAGATCTCTTATTTTTTATTAAAAAAATTTTTTGGCTGAAGTATAACTGACATACAATATTATATTAATTTCAGGTATATATACATCATGAATTAAGTCCTCTTTTTTTCACTTTTTAAAATTTTTATTTTATATTAGAGTATATTGAATTACAATGTTGTGTTAGCATCAGTTGTACAGCAAAGTGATTCGGTTATACATATACATATATCCATTCTTTTTCAGATCCTTTTCCCATATAGGTGACTACAGAATATTGAGTAGAGTTTCCTGTGTTATACAGTAGGTCCTTGTTGGTTATCTATTTTATATATAGTAGTGTGTGTATGTTAATCCCAAACTCCTAATTTAGCCCTCCCCCCACCTTTCCCCTTTGCTAACCATAAGTTTGTTTTTGAAGTCTGTGAGTCTGTTTCTGCTTTTGTAAATGACTTCATTTGTATCATTTTTTAGATTTCACATATTAGTGATATATTTGCCTTTGTCTGAGAAGTCCTCTTATTTTATTTTTATTTTTCATTTATTTTTTTAAAAATTAAATTTTATTGGAGTATAGCTGATTTACAATGTTGAATTCTTATTTTATTTTTTTAATTTATTTTGGCTGAGTTGGGTCTTTGGTGCTGAGTGCGGGCTTTCTCTAGTTGCAGTGAGCGGGGGCTACTCTTTGTTGCGGTGCGCGGGTTTCTCATTGCGGTGGCTTCTCATTGCGGTGGCTTCTCTTGTTGCAGAGCACAGGCTCTAGGTGCGTGGGCTTCAGTAGTTGTGGCACATGGGCTCAGTAGTTGTGCCTCGCAGGCTCTAGAGCGCAGGCTCAGTAGTTGTGGCACACTGGCTTAGTTGCTCCACAGAATGTGGGATCTTCCCGGACCAGGGCTCAAACCTGTGTCCCCTGCATTAGCAGGCAGATTCTTAACCACTGCGCCACCAGGGAAATCCCTGAATTCTTATATTAAACCAACTTGTTCCAGATAGTAAAACAACAGCAACAAAAAAATTCTACAGGATATTCATGATAAGTTTTGTCTTTTAGGTATTAGAATGTATTATAAAGCTATATCAATTAAATTATAACGATCCTGATATAAGAATAAAAACACATCAAGGAAACAGAAAAAAATACTGAATAGATACATGTACATGTATAACTGAATCACTTTGCTGTACACCTGAAGCTAACACAACATTGTTAATCAACTCTACTCCAATATAAAATAAAAATTTAAAAAAACCAAAACTGAGAAAGAGCTCCTAGGATACTATTTAGCGTGATAAGAGATATTTACAAATCAGGAGGGAAAGTGGTAGTAAAATAGTGTGAATATTTTACAGCATAAAGGTCTTTATCTCCCACCAACCATCAAATAAATTCCAGGTGGATTAAGTGAGGGGAAAAACCCCAAAGCATTCTTACACCAAAAATGTCATAAAGGGGCTTCCCTGGTGGCGCAGTGGTTGAGAGTCCGCCTGCCGATGCAGGGGACACAGGTTTGTGCCCCGGTCCGGGAAGATCCCACATGCCGCGGAGCGGCTGGGCCCGTGAGCCATGACCGCTGAGCCTGCACGTCCGGAGCCTGTGCTCCGCAACGGGAGAGGCCGCAACAGTGAGAGGCCCGCGTACCGCAAAAAAAAAAAAAGAAAAATATCATAAGGGCCCCCGGTCACTGCAACTAGAGAAAGCCCACGCACAGAAACGAAGACCCAACACAGGCAAAAATAAATAAATAAATAAATAAAATAATTTTTTAAAATGTCATAAGGGCTTCCCTGGGGGCGCAGTGGTTAAGAATCCGCCTGTCAACACAGGGGACACGGGTTCAAGCCCTGGTCTGGGAAGATCCCACATGCTGTGGAGTAACTAAGTCCGTGCGCCACAACTACTGAAGCCCGTGCACCTAGAGCCCATGCTCTGCAACAACAGAAGCCACCACAATTAGAAGCCCACACACTGCAACAAAGAGTAGCCCCTGCTCGCTGCAACTAGAGAAAGCCCGCGTGCAGCAACAAAGACCCAACACAGCCAAGAATAAATAAAAATAAAAAATAAATTTATAAAAAAAAAAGATAAAGACCTTAAAAAAAAGTCATAAACTATGGTTGCAACGGAACAGAGTGCTAAGCAGTTACATAAAGAAATGAAGAAAACTACATGTTTCAAAGCAGTGATCTCCAAGACAAATTAAGTGCAAAAAAGCAGGGTCCAGAACAGTGTCTATAGCAAGTTATCTTTTATCTGGGAAGGGATACACACACACACACACACACACACACACACACACCCATATATATGTATATTTATGCTTTTTTTTTTTTTTGGCTTGTGGGATCTTAGTTCACTAACCAGGGATTGAACCTGTGCCCCCTGTGATGGAAGCGTGGAGTCCCAACCACTAGACCACCAGGAAATTCCATGTATTTGTTTTGTTTTTGTTTTTTAATAAATTTATTTATTTTTGGCTGTGTTGGGTCTTTGCTGCTGCACGCAGGCTTTCTCTAGATGCTGTGAGCGGGGGCTACTCTTTGTTGCAGTGCGCGGGCTTCTCACTGCGGTGGCTTCTCTTGTTGCGGAGCACAGGCTCTAGGTGCGCAGGCTTCAGTAGTTGTGGCACGTGGGCTCAGTAGTTGTGGCACATGGACTCTAGAGCGCAGGCTCAGTAGTTGTGGCGCATGGGCTTAGTTGCTCTGTGGCATGTGGGATCTTCCCGGACCAGGGTTCCAACCCACGTCCCTTGCATTGGCAGGCGGATTTTTAACCACTGCTCCACAGGGAAGCCCCCTGCTTTTGTTTTTAAAGAAAAGATACAACACCCAATACGCTAACAGAAACAATCACTGGCAGATAGGACAAGAACAGGGTGGAAGCAAATGAGAAGAAAGCCAGACTTCTCCAAATATACCTTGTTTTGTAGTTCTGACTCTGGAATCACGTAAATGTTTTCAGTAAGTATAAAATAAAATTAAATCCAGTTGGAAAAAACTCTTAAAAATCAAAAGCAAAAATGAAACAAAGAACCCAACTGTTTATCAAGTTGGTGGCTTAACAGTAAGAATGATTTCTTTCTTTCTTTCTTTTTTTTAAAATAAACTTATTTATTTATTTACTTTTGTCTGCGTTGGGTTTTCGTTGCTGCTCTCGGGCTTTCTCTAGTTGTGGCGAGTGGGGGCTACTCTTCCTTGCAGTGCGCGGGCTTCTCATTGTGGTGGCTTCTCTTGTTGTGGAGCGTGGGCTCTAGGCACGTGGGCTTCAGTAGTTGTGGTTCACGGGCTCTAGAGTGCAGGCTCAGTAGTTGTGGCACACAGGCTCAGTTGCTCCGCGGCATATCTTCCTGAACCAGGGATAGAACCCGTGTCCCCTTCATTGGCAGGCGGATTCTTAACCACTGTACCACCGGGGAAGTCTCAGGAGAATTATTTCAAGTGAAATGAAACAGTAATTTAATCATACATCCCTTAGTGGTATATAGCTGTAGGCAAAAAGAACTGCAAATCTTTTTTTTTTTTAAAGATTTTTTTGACATGGACCATTTTCACAGTCTTTATTACAAAGCCTTTGTTACAATATTGCTTCTGTTATTTATGTTTTGGTTTTTTGGCCGCAAGGCATGTGGGATCTTAGCTCTCTGACCAGGGGTCGAACCTGCACCCCCTGCACTGGAAGGGGGAGTCTTAACCACTGGACCGCCAGGGAAGTCCAAGAACTGCAAATCTTTTTTTTTTTTTTTTTAAATATTTATTTATTTATTTGGCTGCTCCTGGTCTTAGTTGCGGCATGCAGGATCTTTAGCTGCGGCATGTAGGACCTAGTTCCCTGATCAGGGATCGAGCCCGGGCCCCCTGCATTGGGAGCACAAAGCCTTAGTCATTGGACCACCAGGGAAGTCCCAAGAACTGCAAATCTTAAACTGTGATCAGCAATCATATTGTTAGTATTGGTATTATTATTTTGAGATTACATGTTATGAAATTACACATATATATTACATATATACACACCTATATTTTATTATACACAGTAGGGTAAGGTAAGTAAGTAGTGTTCATTAATTTAGAAACTGAGATTTTCAATATGTGATAAAAATGATACATGCATAAAAGTAAAGAAGTTAAATAAATGCTGTAACCCTTTACTACACTCAAATGGAAAAGGTCAGCATTAATTAATGATGCATTGTCACCTAAAAAAAAAAACCACAACACACTTCCTAGTTTAATCCATTGAAAAGGTCTAAAAACAATGACAAATCCTAGTAACTAATCTGTGTTTTCTAATACCTTTACCCATTAACAAGTAATAAGGCTTTGTGAAGAAATGCCCGATTCTAGCTCTGGAGAAGAAAATGTTCAAGATGAGGTAGAAACAGCTTGCCTGCTTTCTGCTGCAACAAGTACTACTGGGGCCATGTCCAAAGGACAGAGGAGCCAGTGTGAAGGTGTTCGCACTGGACAATTTGAACAACAATGAATCTATAACAGACTGAAACATATTACACTTCAAGTATATAAAATTCGTGTGTTCTTAATGATAGGTAAAAGAAAAGAACCTCAAGTCATTGTGGGAGAATACTAGAAAAGCAACTCAACACTCTGAAAACGGATAAAGGGAAAGAATCAATCATTTATCCTTCCTTCCCTATATAGACTACCCTTCAAGATAAATAGTTTACGGGGAAATTTTCTTCTTTGTAGTAGAATTCTAGCTAATAAATGTAGAAAAATGATAGCATTAGAAAAACTCAAAATTTACCACCCCTACTGAAATAATAGATATAAGTAATGATCAGCAATGGCTACTACATCATTACCTAAAGGCTCAGAGGAATCTTTAAAATGGGAGATAAGCCTGACGATATCTGAAGCCACTGGTTGATCTTAACATCACATATGGAAATACCATCAGATACTCTACGCCTCCCAGTGTGATACAGTAACAAATACACACTCCCAACTATGAAGTACTGTTGCAGGGGGGAAAAATTCAAACCTGGACCTGACCAAGCCTCTAGACTGCACTGTGCAGTAAGGTGGCCACATAAGGCTCTTTACATTTAAGTTAATTAAAAACTTTTTAAAAGTTAAAATTCAGTTCTTCAGTCACACTAGTCACATTTCAAGTGCTCAATAACCACATGTTGCCATTGGCTGCTGTATTGAATAGCACAGATATGGAACATTTCCATCATCACAGAAAATTCTCTTAGCACTGCCCTAGAGAAAGTTACAAATTCACAGGAAATACAGGGAATAAAAGAACATATTAGGGACTTCCCTGGTGGTGCAGTGGTTAAGAATCTGCCTGCCAATGCAAGGGACATGGGTTCAAGCTCTGGTGTGGGAAGAACCCATATGCCACGGAGCAACCAAGCCCATGCGCCACAACTTCTGAGCCTGTGCTCTAGAGCCCGCGAGCCACAACTACTGAGCCTGTGTGCCTAGAGCCTGTGCTCTGCAACAAGAGAAGCCACTGCAATGAGAAGCCTGCTCGCCACAACTAGAGAAAGCCCATGTGCAGCAACGAAGACCCAATGCAGCCAGAAATAAATTTATAAAATACATCCAAGGGGAGAAGCAAGAAGAACTACAATCCTGCAGCCTGTGGAACAAAAACCACATTCACAGAAAGATAGACAAGATGAAAAGGCAGAGGGCTATGTACCCGATGAAGGAACAAGATAAAACCCCAGAAAAACAACTAAATGAAGTGGAGATAGGCAACGTTCCAGAAAAAAGAATTCAGAATAATGATAGTGAAGATGATCCAGGACCTCGGAAATAGAATGGAGGCAAAGATCGAGAAGGTGCAAGAAATGTTTAACAAAGACCTAGCAGAATTAAAGAACAAACAAACAGAGATGAACAATACAATAACTGAAATGAAAACTACACCAGAAGGAATCAATAGCATAATAACTGAGGCAGAAGAAAGGATAACTGACCTGGAAGACAGAATGGTGGAATTCACTGCTGTGGAACAGAATAAAGAATGCAAAGAAATGAAGACGGCCTAAGAGACCTCTGGGACAACATTAAACGCAACAACATTCACATTATAGGGGTCCCAGAAGGAGAAGAGAGAGAGAAATGACCTGAGAAAATATTTGAAGAGATTATAGTCAAAAACTTCCCTAACATGGGAAAGGAAATAGCCACCCAAGTCCAGGAAGCACAACAAGTCCCATACAGGATAAACCCAAGGAGAAACACGCCGAGACACATAGTAATCAAATTGGCAAAAATTAAAGACAAAGAAAAATTATCGAAAGCAGCAAGGGAAAAATGAAAAATAACATACAAGGGAACTCCCATAAGGTTAACAGCCAATTTCTCAGCAGAAACTCTACAAGCCAGAAGGGAGTGGCATGATATACTTAAAGTGATGAAAGGGAAGAACCTACAACCAAGATTACTCTACCCGGCAAGGATCTCATTCAGATTCGATGGAGAAATCAAAAGCTTTACAGACAAGTGAAAGCTAAGAGAATTCAGCACCACCAAACCAGCTCTACAACAAATGCTAAAGGAACTTCTCTAAGTGGGAAACAAGAGAAGAAAAGGACCTACAAAAACAAACCCAAAACAATTAAGAAAATGGTCACAGGAACATATATATCGATAATTACCTTAAATGTGAATGGATTAAATGCTCCAACCAAAAGACACAGGCTTGCTGAATGGATACAAAAACAAGACCCATATATATGCTGTCTACAAGAGACCCACTTCAGACCTAGGGACACATACAGACTGAAAGTGAGGGGATGGAAAAAGGTATTCCATGCAAATGGAAATCAAAAGAAAGCTGGAGTAGCTATACTCATATCAGATAAAATAGACTTTAAAATAAAGAATGTTACAAGAGACAAGGAAGGACACTACATAATGATCAAGGGATCAATCCAAGAAGAAGATATAACAATTATAAATATATATGCACCCAACATAGAAGCACCTCAATACATAAGGCAACTGCTAACAGCTATAAAAGAGGAAATCAACAGTAACACAATAATAGTGGGGGACTTTAACACCTCACTTACACCAATGGACAGATCATCCAAAGTGAAATAATAAGGAAACAGAAGCATTAAATGACACAATAGACCAGACAGATTTAATTGATATTTATAGGACATTCCATCCAAAAACAGCAGATTACACTTTCTTCTCAAGTGTGCACTGAACATTCTCCAGGATAGATCACATCTTGGGTCACAAATCAAGCCTCAGTAAATTTAAGAAAATTGAAATCACATCAAGCATCTTTTCTGACCACAACGCTATGAGATTAGAAATGAATTACAGGGAAAAAACCGTAAAAAGCACAAACACATGGAGGCTAAACAATACGTTACTAAATAACCAAGAGACCACTGAAAAAATCAAAGAGGAAATCAAAAAATACCTAGAGACAAATGACAATGAAAACATGATGATCCAAAACCTATGGGATGCAGCAAAAGCAGTTATAAGAGGGAAATTTATAGCTATACAAGTCTACCTCAAGAAACAAGAAAAATCTCAAATAAATAATCTAACCTTTCACCTAAAGGAACTAGAGAAAGAAGAACAAACAAAACCCAAAGTTAGCAGAAGGAAAGAAATCATAAAGATCAGAGCAGAAATAAATAAAATAGAAACAAAGAAAACAATAGCAAAGATCAATAAAACTAAAAGCTGGGGCTTCCCTGGTGGCGCAGTGGTTGAGAGTCCGCCTGCCGATGCAGGGGATACAGGTTCGTGCCCCGGTCCGGGAAGATCCCACATGCCGCGGAGTGGCTGGGCCCATAAGCCATGGCCGCTGAGCCTGCACGTCCGGAGCCTGTGCTCCACAACGGGAGAGGCCACAACAGTGAGAGGCCCGCGTACCGCAAAAAACAACAACAACAACAAAAAAAACCTAAAAGCTGGTTCTCAGAAGATAAACAAAATTGATAAACCATTAGCCAGACTCATCAAGAAAAAGAGGGAGAGGACTCAAATCAATAAAATTAGAAATGAAAAAGGAGAAGTTAAAACAGACACCGCAAAAATACAAAGCATCCTAAGAGACTACTACAAGCAACTCTAAGCCAATAAAATGGACAACCTGGAAGAAATGGACAAATTCTTAGAAAGGTATAACCTTCCAAGACTGAACCAGGAAGAAACAGAAAATATGAACAGACCAATCACAAGTAATGAAATTGAAACTGTGATTAAAAATCTTCCAACAAACAGAAGTCCTGGACCAGATGGCTTCACAGGTGAATCCTATCAAACATTTAGAGAAGAGCTAACACCTATCCTTCTCAAACTCTTCCAAAAAATTGCAGAGAAAGGAACACTCCCAAACTCATTCTATGAGGCCACCATCACCCTGATACCAAAAACCAGAAAAAGATACTACAAAAAAAGAAAATTACAGACCAATATCACTGATGAATATAGATGTGAAAATCCTCAACAAAACACTAGCAAACAGAATCCAACAACACATTAAAAGGATCATACACCATGATCAAGTGGGATTTATCCCAGGGATGCAAGGATTCTTCAATATACGCAAATCAATCAATGTGATACACCATATTAACAAATTGAAGAATACAAACCATATGATCATCTCAATAGATGCAGAAAAAGCTTTTGACAAAATTCAACACCCATTTATGATAAAAACTCTCCAGAAAGTGGGCATAGAGGGAACCTACCTCAACATAATAAAGGCCATAGATGACAAACCCACAGCAAACATCATTCTCAATGGTGAAAAACTGAAAGCATTTCCTCTAAGATCAGGAACAAGACAAGGATGTCCACTCTCACCACTATGATTCAACATAGTTTTGGAAGTCCTAACCACGGCAATCAGAGAAGAAAAAGAAATAAAAGGAATACAAATTGGAAAAGAAGAAGTAAAACTGTCACTGTCTGCAGATGACATGATACTATACATAGAGAATCCTAAAAATGCCACCAGAAAACTACTAGAGCTAATCAGTGAATTTGGTAAAGTTGCAGGATACAAAATTAATGCACAGAAATCTCTTGCATTCCTATACACTAATGATGAAAAATATGAAAGAGAAATTATGGAAACACTCCCATTTACCACTGAAACAAAAAGAATAAAATACCTAGGAATAAGCCTACCTAGGGAGAAAAAAGACCTGTATCCAGAAAACTATAAGACGCTGATGAAAGAAATCAAAGATGATACCAACAGATGGAGGGATATACCATGTTCTTAGATTGGAAGAATTAATATTGTGAAGATGACTATACTACCCAAAGCAATCTACAGATTCAGTGCAATCCTTATCAAATTACCAATGGCATTTTTTACGGAACTAGAACAAATCATCTTAAAATTTGTACAGAGACACAAAAGACCCCAAATAACCAAAGCAGTCTTGAGGGGAAAAAACGGAGCTGGAAGAATCAGACTCCCTGACTTCAGACTATACTACAAAGCTACAGTAATCAAGACAATATGGTACTGGCACAAAAACAGAAACATAGATCAAAGGAACAAGATAGAAAGCCCAGAGATAAACCCACGCACCTATGGCTAACTCATCTATGACAAAGGAGGCAAAGATATACAATGGAGAAAAGACAGCCTCTTCAATAAGTGGTGCTGGGAAAACTGGACAGCTACATGTAAAAGAATGAAATTAGAACACTACCTAACACCATACACAAAAAATAAACTCAAAATAGATTCGAGACCTAAATGTAAGACCGGACACTATAAAACTCTTAGAGGAAAACATAGGAAGAACACTCTGACATAAATCACAGCAAGATCTTTTTTGATCCACCTCCTAGAGTAATGGATTACTCCTAGAGTAATGGAAATAAAAAAAAAAAAAATGGGACCTAATGAAACTTAAAAGCTTTTGCACAGCAAAGGAAACCATAAACAAGATGAAAAGACAACCCTCAGAATGGGAGAAAATATTTGCAAATGAATCAATGGACAAAGGATTAATCTCTGAAATATATAAACAGCTCATGCAGCTCAATATTAAAGAAACAAACAACCCAATCCAAAAATGGGCAGAAGACCTAAATAGACATTTCTCCAAAGAAGACATACAGATGGCCAAGAACATGAAAAGCTGCTCAACATCACTAATTATTAGAGAAATGCAAATCAAAACTACAATGAGGTATCACCTTACACCGGTTAGAGTGGGCATCGTCAGAAAATCTACAAACAACAGATGCTGGAGAGGGTGTGGAGAAAAGGGAACCCTCTTGCACTGTTGGTGGGCATGTAAATTGATACAGCCACTATGGAGAACAGTACGGAGGTTCCTTATAAAACTAAAACTAGAATTACCATATGATCCAGCAATCCCACTACTGGGCATATACCCAGAGAAAACCATAATTCAAAAAGACACATGCACCCCAATGTTCATTGCAGCACTATTTACAATAGCCAGGTCATGGAAGCAACCTAAATGCCCATTGACAGATGAACGGATAAAGATGTCGTACATATATACAATGGAATATTACTCAGCCATATAAAGGAACGAGTCATTTGTTGAGACGTGGATGGATCTAGAGACTGTCATACAGAGTGAAGTAAGTCAGAAAGAGAAAAACAAATATCATATATTAACGCATGTATGTGGAACGCATGTATGTGGAACCATAGAAAAATGGTACAGATGAACTGGTTTGCAAGGCAGAAGTTGAGACACAGATGTAGAGAACAAACATATGGACACCAAGGGGGGAAAACCGTGGTGGGGTGGGGATGGTGGTGTGCTGAATTGGGCGATTGGGACTGACATGTATACACTGATGTGTATAAAATTGATGACTAATAAGAACCTGCAGTAAAAAAAGAAAAACAACTAATACTAAACTTTCTTTGGGTTATTTGTATGGAAATATGTTAATATAAATGTTTCAGACATTACAAAAAAAAAAAAATCCAAGGGTTAGGGTTAGCAATTGCCTTGAAATTTTCCAGAATGTAGGAAATTTTATAGAACAAATGATCCAGATTCTTCAACAATAGCAAGAAAAAAGAGAGAGATAAGGGAGTCTTAAGATTAAAAGACTGAAGTAAGACACAGCAAACCAAAAAGCTGAACTTTGTATGGATGTTAATTTTCCAACCAATTGTAAAAAAAAAAAAAAATTATTGAGACAGCTGGAGAAATTTGAACACTGGCTAGATATCTGATCATATAAAATGAATTATTAGGTTTTTAGGTATGATATTAGTGTTTTGGTTATGTAATAGAGAGTTATATCTTTTAGAGATACATACTAAATTATTTTTCAGATGAAGCAGTATGTTTGAGATTTACTGTAAAACCATCTGGAGGAAGGGGTGCAGGTGGCAGCATAGATGAAATGAGATTGCCATGTGCAGATTCTTGAGGGAGCTGGGGAATGGGTGCCAAAAGGTACATCATGCTGTTCTCTCCACTTCCGTGTAGGTTTGAAATTTTACAAAAAGAATGGTAAACAAAAGCCAAAAAGAGAAATGAAAGGTAACTATAAACTATAAATTTCTGCCTCAAATATGATAAATGCTTAAGGTTCTTAATATTTAGAACTCACATAAGTTGATTTTTCAAAACACAAACTGGTAGAGATATGAACACAGGGCAAAGAACATAGAATTTAGGAATTCCCTGGCAGTCCAGTGGTTAGGACACCATGCTTTCACTGCCGAGGGTGTGGATTCCATCCCTGGTCGGGGAATTAAAATAAGATCCTGCAGCGTCGCCAAAAATTTAAAAAAAGGAAAATAAAAGTTAAAGAAAAAAGAAGAACATACAATTCATAGAAGTGTGAACTGGTACAACTTTAAGATGCAAATCAAGAACCTTAAAGTTGGGACTTCCCTGGTGGTTCAGTGGATAAGACTCTGTACTCCCCAATGCAGGGGGCCCAGGTTCAATTCCTGGTAGTGAACTAGATCCCACATGCATGCCACAACTAAGGAGCCAGTGAGCTGCAACTAAGGAGCCCATGTGCTGCAACTAAAGAGCCGGCGGGCCGCAACTAAGACCTGGTGCAACCAAAAAAACAAAGAAACAAAACAAAACCTTCAAGTTCTTTGACCAAGTAATTCCATTTGTAGGAATTTACCTCAAAGAAATAATCAAAAATACAGATAAGACGTACACAAAGTGATATCACTGCAGTGTTACTCACGATAGTGAAAATACAGAAACTTAAATATTCACCAATAGGCATGCTTTTTCAATAAATTTTGGTATGGTTACATGTTGGAAGTATCCGACTTCATCTGTTCATCAAATATTTATTGAATACCTATTATGTGTCAAGGCAATACTTGCAGGTTTTAACACTGCAATGACTACAGTAACTACGTGTTCAAAATACCATATCAAATGATAAAAAGCAATATACGTTTCTGTAAGGTTTTAATTTTTATCATAAGCATAGCAGGCGTTCAGTTTATATTAATGAATGAACTAAAGTATTTTGCAGTTGGAAGAAACAAATTTTTTTTTTAACCTAAGAAATTATATCTATATTAGCCCAATTTAGGGTGAGATCACACACGCACACACACACACACACACACACACACACACAGGGAAAAAAGAAATATAAAGCACTAACAGTGGTTATCTCTAGGTAAGAGGATGACAAGCAGTAATAAGAAGGTATTATTTTTAAATCACAAAACAGTTTTGCTTTCAATGTTCTTCATTTCAAAGACAGAGTCTTCCTGAAGTCCCCTCACCTCAGAAGTGGCCCGGATGATCCCCGAGATGAGGCCGCACAGCTGATTGCCTCGGGTCCGAAAGGCAGACAGGTCAACCCTGGGCAGGTCTCTGCGCTGGTCGGCGGCGTCCAGCTGCTGGCTGAGGTGCAGCACCTCCTCCTGCAGCGCGTAGAGGTTCCGCAGGCGGATCTGGCCTTCTTCCTTCCGGAGCCGCTCCCGCTCCACATGCTTCAGGCGCTGCTGCTCTGCCTCCCGCAGCTTCAGGTTGAGAATCTACAGGAAGGGCGGTCAAATTAAGGGCTCCTGGGCCTTCTCTGTCTACATTCTTCCAGTCCTGTGTGGGCTACCTATTTTCACAGAGAGGCCCAGAGTGACAAAAGGACTGCCCCAAGTCAGCCACACAGTGGCATGACAGGGGCCAGGTCCTCTGTGACTGTGCTGGAACCCAACTCCTCGGGCACGTCACCCAGACACTGAACACCCACACGGACTCTCCCAAGCTCTGACCTTCGCCCTGTGATGATGCTCAGCTTTCAGCTTCTCTTGCTGCCCCAGGGCTTCTCTGGAGCTGAATGAAAAATGGAGGGAGGAAGAGTCAGGGATGCTTCCTAAAATTGTTTTACCTCTCCTAAAAGCCTCCTCTCTTTGTGTTGCATTGCTCATCTTTCCAAGGTTGGTCATTTTTCTAGGTTATAAGTTTCTCTGGCTATTTTATTTTGATACTTAAGGACTCAGAAGTTGTTCAACTCCTTCCCTTTGGGTTTTATGTAGGGAAAGAGTTCCGGTGGACCACGCCGACATTCCCGTTGTAATTCAGGGAACTCACCTCTTCTCCATCACTTCCCGTAAGTCCTGGAATTCTTTATGATGCTTCAGTTCCTTCCGCTCATCAAAGCGCTTCAGCTGCTCAGATGCCATCTCAGAGAGGGCCCGCGCCTGCCTCTCCTGCTCCTCCTGCCACTGCCTCAAGCCCTCCTGCAAAGGATCAAAACCAGCTCTCTGCAGCTCCATTACACCCTGCTCATCTACCCCACGGGCTGCCCTCCCATCAGCCCTTAACTCCATCAAAGATACTTCGGGGCATGGAATCATCTGCCTACTTCTTGGAACCTTTGCTTGAGTCACGTCTCCGCTTTGGGTTGATCTTTAAACTCAGCTGTTGTGGAGAGCTTTTCCAACTTGCCCCATATGGTTTATGTCACTCCAGTATAAGCTAAGAATGGACGCGTATTCACCAACGCAGTATCAAATAGCCCTGCACTTTTAAGCTTCCATCCTTAAGCTTACTGTACTCTTTTTCTGTTTTGGCCACACTCTACAGCTTGTGGGATCTTACTTCCCTGACTGGAGATCGAACCTGGGCCCTCGTCCGTGAAAGCATGGAGTCCAGTAACCACTGGACCACCAGGGAATTTCCATCCTGTGTATTCTTATGAGAGCTTCAGGGTAATCTAAAGAAATCCTTATTCTAATTCCATAAACATGCTATGCATACTCCTATCTCACTCCTTCCCTCAAGTTATTATCTCTGCCTAGAGTCTTTTCCTCCACCGTCACTTAGCAAAGTCCCATTCCTTTATACCTAAGGGTACCAGGTATTCCATTTATTATTCACGAGAGTACTCTCATTTGTTTTTTTTTAAAAAATAAATTTATTTATTTATTTTTGGCTGCATTGGGTCTTCATCGCTGCGTGCAGGTTTTCTCTAGTTGCTGCGAGCGGGGGCTACTCTTCGTTGCAGTGTGGGGGCTTCTCATTGCAGTGGCTTCTCTTGTTGAGGGGAGCACGGGCTCTAGGTGCACAGGCTTCAGTAGTTGTGGCACGCAGGCTCTACAGCACAGGCTCAGTAGTTGTGGTGTACGGGCTTGGTTGCTCCACGGCCTGTGGGATCTTCCTGGACCAGGGCTCGAATCCATGTCCCCTGCATTGGCAGGCGGATTCTTAACCACTGTGCTACCAGGGAAGCCCTCTCATTTGGTTTGTAAGAGCAATTTGACATTTTAACTATCAAATTTTAAAGTGTATATATCCTTTGACACTCATTCCATTTTAGGACTTTGTCCTGAGGAAATACTTGCATATGTGTGCAAAGATATATGTACAAGGGGACTTCCCACATGCCACGGAACAACTAAGCCCGTGCGCCACAACTACTGAGCTCACGTGCCACAACTACTGAAGCCCCCATGCCTAGAGTACGTGCTCTGCAACAAGAGAAGCCACTGCAATGAAAAGGCCGCGTGCCACAACAAAGACCCAACGCAGCCAAAAATAAATAAAATAAATAAATTTATTTTTTAAAAAATAGATATATGTACAAGGATGCTCATTGATAATGAGCATCCTTGTTGATAATGGTAATAAATTTGAAACAATTTAAATTAACAGGGTAATAGTTAAACATATTACAGTAGGTCATACTAGAAAATACTCTGCAGCCTTTAAGGAAGATGACATGCTGTATACACTGGCATGGTGATATGTTAATATATATTGTTAAGATATTAGGCTATTGTTTTTGGTTTTTTTTTTTTGCGGTACACAGGCCTCTCACTGTTGTGGTTTCTCCCGTTGTGGAGCACAGGCTCCGGACGCGCAGGCTCAGCGGCCATGGCTCACGGGCCCAGCCGCTCCGCGGCATGTGGGATCTTCCCGGACCGGGGCACAAACCTGTGTCCCCTGCATCGGCAGGCGGACTCTCAACCACTGCGCCACCAGGGAAGCCCTAGGCTATTGTATTTTAAAAGTTATTTTAAAACTTCCAGTAGGGCTTCCCTGGTGGCAAAGTGGTTAAGAATCCGCCTGCCAATGAAGGGGACACAGGTTCGAGCCCTGGTCCAGGAAGATACCACATGCCGCGGAGCAACGAAGCCCGTGCGCCACGGCTGCTGCTGCGCTCTAGAGCCCATGAGCCTCAGCTACTGAAACCTGCACATCTAGAGCCCGTACTCTGCAACAAGAGAGGCCACTGCAATAAGAAGCCTGTGCACCGCAGCGAGGAGTGGCCCCCACTCGCTGCAACTAGGGAGGGCCCATGCACAGCAACAAAGACCCAACTCAGCCATAAATAAATAAATAAATAAATTTACAAGAAGAAAAAAAAACTTCCAGTAGAAGGTGGCAAATTGAACACAAATATATATCTCCTCTCCTCTGAGACTGTTTAATTAAAAGTTGGGAAGAAAAAAAAAGACTCAACAACAGAGAGCATATGAGGAAGATTATCAGCAAGGAAAACCTTTCTACTCGCATCTGGAGGACAGAAAGTCCATGCAGAAGTGATGATTGAAAGAAGAGAGCTGAGAAAACTCAAGAAGAAACTGTCTTTCTCTCTCTCACTATCTCCATTGCTACCCGCTCCCCTCCAGTCTAAGCAACTGTCATCCTTTTTTATCCAGTGTCAAAGTGAATGCTTCAATGACTGTTGCTGTCTCTCACGCAGATTATAATAGTCTTCTAACTATATTTTAGAACCTTGGTTCTATGTTTCTCCCTCCAGCATACAAACTCTATGAGGACATGGATTGCGTCTACTTTGTTCACTGTTTTTTTTTTTTTTCTTTTGGCTGTGCCACGCAGCTTATGGGATCTTAGTTCTCCAACCAGTGACTGAACCCAGGCCATCAGCATTGAAAGCATGGAGTCCTAACCACTGGACCGCCAGGGAATTCCCTGTTCACTATTTTATCTAGGCCTAGAACAAAAGTGCTCAATAAGTATTTGGTGATTCCATGAATAAATGAATGAGGGTAGATGCTAGAAGACTTTAAATTTATAAACTCATGTACTCTTTAAAAAGTTTTACAGGGACTTCCCTGGTGGCACAGTGGTTAAGAATCTGCCTGCCAATGCTGGAGACACGGGTTCAAGCCCTGGCCCAGGAAGATTCCCACATGCTGTGGAGCAACTAAGCCCCTGCGCCACAACTACTGAGCCTGTGCTCTAGAGCCCGCGAGCCACAACTACTGAAGCCCACGTGCCTAGAGCCCGTGCTCCACAACAAGAGAAGCCACCGCCATAAGAAGCCTGCGCACCACAACAAAGAGTAGCCCGCACTCACCGCAACTAGAAAAAGCCTGCGTGCAGCAACAAAGACCCAACACAGCCAAAAATACATAAATAAAAATTTGAAAAAGAAAAAGTTTTACAAAACATGCATTGTTTTTCTAATAAAAAGAATAAAGTCAAATAAACTAATTAAAATAGTGCTATTCTTTTTTCAAGAGGCTGTTAAGGTCAATCTTCTCAGTATAACCTTATCTGACAACAAAGATCATCTTCAAATTTTGGAGAAGTAAATGGAAGCCAGGAAAGCCCAGGTAATTTTCCCAAAGTCACACGTAAAATAGAAGAGGTAGGATTTGAAACCAGATTTGACTTTAGAGAGCTTACTCTTGACTGCTATGTTATGCTATCTCCCCAGCTGAATCAGAGCTACTAGTAGGTGGGGCACGATGATTATTAGTACATGGTAGACATTCATAATCCCTGAGGAACTGCATTTAAACGTGGCTCCCTAGGGTCACGCCTGTCTTACTTCAAGGGTTACTTACTGCTCCTTTCATTCTGTGCAGCAGCTCATACATTCGGATGCAGCCTTCCACTTTGATCCCCTGGGAGGACTGAAGTACCATAGGTTCTGTATGCTGGGACTCGTATTTGTCCTATACAGACAGAAGATGGAAAAATTAAGCTTTTAAGACGGTAAAGTTGGTGTTATTCAATCTGAACAAAAATCACATCCTTACTTATGAACAACCAGTAACAACAACAAAACAATATATGTTAGAACCAGTGTGCTTTTCATGATATTGACCTTATTCTAATTGGTTTCCTTAATAAAGTGGATGTTTTTGCTTTGTACAGTTTTTTGTGGTTTTTTTTTTTTTGCTTGCTCGTTTGTTTTGATTTGTCCAGCACATTTTCCCCATTTCTTCTAATAAGTGTCCGTTTTTGCTGGGTTGGTTTGGATGGAGAAACCCCAGCCCACATCCCTGATTCTTCCACGCCCCCTAGTGTCAGGGGTCACTAAGCATGTGACCAGCCTGGCAATCAAAGTATTCTATTCCCTTGTACCCAGTATCTACTTCAGGAATGAGGCTTATGACCTAAGCTAAGCCAGAGTCCATCTCTGAATTTTCCTGATGGAGCTATTTGGGATGGCTTTCTCTTATTCTGGGGATGCTAAGCTAAGAAGATATGTGTCTAGGGCTACCAAGAGACATCCTGCCAGACAGTCTATCTGAAAGATGAAACCAAGACGAGTTAGACAGAACTGAGAAATGGAGAAGCAAAGCCCTGGGTCTGAGTCACTGAATCAAGTGAGAAATAATATCAAGGACAGACAAGCAGAAAATAGATCCTCTAGATCTAATTGATTCGAAATGCACTCCTAGATTTCCTGGTTATATGAGCTAATTAATTTCTCCCCTGACTCCCTTGTTTTGCTTAAGCTAGTTTAAACTGGGTTTCTGTTACTTAAACACCAAAAATTTGTAAATGATACAATTCATTATATAAAGCCATCCAAAACTTTACTTAAACCTTAAGAATTACGGAATTTTATACCTGGAGAGGACCTTGGCAATGTAGTCCAGTACCAGATTTACAGATGAAGAAACTGAGGCCTAAGGAGGGAAAGATGCCTGCCTGAGGGCATGCCACACTATTAGCAGGATCAGAACTAGAAACTGCTGCCTCTGAGAAGCTGCTCATAGAAACTTAAATTTTTTTTAAAATTTTGAAATAATTATAATTTACAGGAAGTTGGAAACAGTAAATTGATGGTACGAGCCACAGAACTTATTCAGATTTCGCCAGGTTTTACAGGAATTCATTTGGGTACGTGTACAGTTTTATGCAATTTTATCACATGTGTAGCCACCATCACAAAGTACAGAACTGTTCCATCACCATGAAGCTTCCTTGTGCTACACCATTATATTGCTAATCTGTTCTCCATCTCTATAATGATAGCATTTCAAGAACGTTAAATAAATGGAACCATACAGCACAGAATCTTTTGAGATTGGTTTTTTTCACTTCGTATAATGCCTCTGAGATCCTAAGTTGTTGCATGTTATCAAGGACTTGTTCCTTTTTATTGCCAGTCGTATTCCATGATAGAGATGTACCAGTTTGTTTAACCATTCATCTGTTGAAAGACATTTCACTGTTTCCAGCTTGGGGATATAATAAATAAAGCCCCTATGATCACTGGTGTACAGATTTTTATGTAAATATAAGTTTTGATTTCTCTGGGAAAAATGCCCAAGAATGCAACCGCTAGGTCATATAGTTAAGCACCTATTTAGTTTTATAAGAAACTGCCAAACTGTTCTCTAGAGCGCCTGTACCGTTCCACATTTCCACCCAAAATACACGAGTGATCCAGATTCTCCACATCATTGTCAGCATTTGGTGGTGTCACTATTTTTTATTTTAACCATTCTGATAGGTGTGTAGTGCTACTTCGTCCTGGTTTTAATTTGCATTTCTTTAATGGCTAATGATTGTGAACATATTTTCATGTACTTATATTGTCTATATATTGTCTTAGGTGAAATGTCTGTTCATATCTTTTGCTCATTTTCTAATTGAAGATTAGAAAGTTTTTGTTTAACCTCTGAGTTTTAAAAATATATTCTAAATATATATTCTCGATATATATTTTAAATATATTCTAGATACATAAACCTTTGTCAGATAGGTCGTTTGCAACTACTTTCTCCCAGTCAGTAGCTTGTCTGATCATCCTCTTCACAAGGTCATTCACTGAGCCACGCTTTTCATTTGATGAGGTCCAATTTATTAATTTTTCCTTCTATGGATTAAGTTGTTTTTTTTTTTTTGCGGTACGCAGGCCCCTCACTGTTGTGGCCTCTCCCGCCACGGAGCACAGGCTCCGGACGCGCAGACTCAGCGGCCATGGCTCACAAGCCCATCCGCTCCGCGGCACGTGGGATCCTCCCGGACCGGTGCACAAACCCGCATCCCCTGCATCGGCAGGCGGGCTCTCAACCACTGCGCCACCAGGGAAGCCCGATTAAGTTTTTAGTGCCAAATCTAAAAACTCTTCACCTAGTCCTAGGTTCTGATTATGTTTTTTTTTTTCCCTAAAAGTCTTATAGTTTTACATTTAAGTTCATGATCATTTTGAGTTAATTTTTATGTAAGTTGTAAAGTTTAGGCTAAAGTTCATTTTTGTGTCTATGATGCTCAATTGCTAGAAATATTTTTTAAAGACTAATATTTTAAAAGATGAAGTGTGAAATATAAACTAAAAAGTAAACTTTTTATGTATGTAATCATGCAGTCTTTCATAATATGAATAATCATCTCTGTCCTGTATTATTTTTTAGGATTATTATTTACTGTACAATAAATTCTTTCTTATTGTGAACAACTCTTGCAAAGACATTTCTCCAAAGAAGATATACAAATGGCTAATAAGCACATGAAAATATGCTCAACATCACTAATCATTTAGGGAAATGCAAATCAAAACCACAATGATACACTTCATGCCCACTAGGATGGCTTTTGTAAAACAAAACAAAATAAAAACAAACAAACAGACAAAAACAACCCAGCAAATAACAAACGTTAGCAAAGGTGTGGAGAAACTGAAACCCTTGTGCATTGCTAGTAGGAAAGTAAAATGATACAGCTGCTGTGGAAAACAGTATGATGGTTCCTCAAAAATTTAAACATAGAATTACCATATGATTCCTCAATTCTACTTCTGGGTACATACCCCAAAGAATTGAAAACAGGTACTCAAACTAATACATGTACATGCGTATTCAGAGCAGCACTAGTCACCAACAGCCAAAAGGTGGAAGCAAGCTAAACGTCCAGTGACAGATGAATGAATAAACAAAACATGGTACACACAGTGGAGTATTATTCAGCCTTAAAAGGAAGGAAATTCTGACACATGCAACAACATGGATGAACCTTGAAGACATTATGCTAAGTGAAATAAACCAGTCACAAAATGACAAATATTACATGATCCCACTTATACGAAGTACCTAAAATGGTCAAATTCATAGAGACGGAAAGTAGAATGATGGTTGCTAGGGACTGGGGGTAGGGGGAAATAAGGAGTTATTTATTTATTTATTTATTTATTTATGGCTGCGTTGGGTCTTCATTGCTGCGCGCGGCCTTTCTCTAGTTGTGGTGAGCGGGGGCTACTCTTCGTTGTGGCACACGGGCTTCTCATTGCGGTGGCTTCTCTTGTTGTGGAGCATGGCACGCGGGCTTCAGTAGCTGTGGCATGCAGGCTCAGCAGTTGTGGCTCGCGGTCTCAGTAGTTGTGGCTCGCAGGCTCTAGAGAGCAGGCTCAGTAGTTGTGGCACACAGGCTTAGCTGCTCCATGGCATGTAGGATCTTCCCACACCAGGGATCGAACCCGTGTCCCCTGCCTTGGCAGGTGGATTCTTAACCACTGCACCACCAGGAAAGTCCTGGAGTTATTGATTAATGAATGTAGTGTTTTTAGTTTTGGGTGATGAAAAAGTTCTGGAGATGGATAGTGGTGACGATTACACAACACTATGAATGTACTTAATGCCACTGAATTGTACTCTAAAAAATGGTTAAATGGTAAATTTTATGTCATGAATATTTTACAATTTAAAAAAAGGTTTAAAATTTAAAAACAAATGTTCATACCCTTTTATCTTTGACGCCAGTCAAATCATTTGGGCATTTATTTTAAGATATTAGCCAGAAGACATATTTTAAGATTAAAAACGGAAAGATCTCTCTGCAGAAAGTTTCTCAGTGTAATATCTTTAAAAGCAATGAAATGGAAAAATATAAATGCCTAATAATAAAGGAGCAGTTTAATAAATTACAGGATATTACATATCCTCTAAGTAGACATTTACAAAGGTGGAAATAACGTGAACAAATAATTCAAATAGTTCATGAACAAAATAAAGTTAGGAAGGAAAATCAGAACATGAAAGTGCACATACAATTTAATTATGCCAAGGTACAAGGATGCAGGCATATGAAAGTGGAAAGAAGTAACTGATGACTGAAATGATGAAACCATAGGGAGATTTAACTTCTTCCTTTTGTTGAATTGATAATATATTTTCAGTAAACAAAAGTCTGCAGTGAGTATGAACAAAAAGAACAAAGAACTTTGTCTTTTGGAAGCTAAACGTGAAAAATGTAATCTCTACCTTTCTAAAGAGTTGCCTAGTCTTATTTTGCTGGCACAAAAATCTAAAACTTGAAAAAGCACAATAGTGCTTAGGAGTTTTGGGCTTCCCTGGTGGCACAGTGATTGAGAATCTGCCTGCTAATTCAGGGGACACGGGTTCGAGCCCTGGTCTGGGAAGATCCCACATGCTGCGGAGCAACTAAGCCCGTGAGCCACAACTACTGAGCCTGTGCGTCTGGAGCCTGTGCTCCGCAACAAGAGAGGCCGCGATAGCGAGAGGCCCGCGCAGTGCGATGGAGAGTGGCCCCCGCTTGCCACAACTAGAGAAGGCCCTCACACAGAAACAAAGACTCGACACAGACAAAAATAAATAAATAAATTAATTAATTTAAAAAAAAAAAGAAAGAAAAAGCACAATAGTGCTTAGAAGTTTAGAAGACTTTTTTTCTATTAACTCTTGTTATACTAGTTGTTATATCTTACTTTGATCCAGAAAGGATTTAATGCAGCTTATAAGGGAACATAAAGCATAACAACAGGACTTCCCTGGTGGTGCAGTGGTTAAGAATCCGCCTGCTGGTGCAGGGGATATGGGTTTGAGCCCTGGTCCAGAAGATCCCACATGCCGCGGAGCAACTAAGCCTGTGCACCACAACTACTGAGCCTGCGCTCTAGAGCCTGCAAGCCACAACTACTGAAGCCCGCATGCCTAGAGCCTATGCTCCGCAACAAGAGAAGCCACTGCAATGAGAAGTCTGCACACCGCAACGAAGAGTAGCCCCCGCTCGTTGCAACTACAGAAAACCCGTGTGCAGCAACTAAGACCCAATGCAGCCATAAATAAATAAATAAATAAATATGTCTAGAGATACAAAGAAAGAGTAGAGAAGAGAAAAGAGAAGAGCAGAGCCCCAGCAACAATTTAACTGTTTTAAGTGGGAGAAACAAAGGCAGGAACAAAATAGAGCCAGCAAGAAGGTAAAAACTCATACAGAAGCAACAATAAGGTATGTAAATCTAAGAGCAAGTATAAAATTTACTCTAAGCTTTCCAGCAGCCAACAACAAAAAGGGAGACCTTGCTGAGTTAAACAGATGCAACGCTCATGAGAAAAAAATCCACTTGCTCATGAAATTAATTACTATTCTTGGTACTAAGAATAGAGAGGAATTTCTCTCTCTGGGTCTTCATAAAGAGAACGCTGGGTGATGTGGAAAACACTGTCGCTACAAACAGCTACAAGAATTCGAAGAAGCAACCATTATTTTCTCCAGAGTAAGGTCACTGTAGTATGACAATGTTAAACACTTCAACTTTGCAGCCACCATTGTCTTTTGTCTTAAACTGATCAAAAGCCTTACCTTGGTTCCATCTGGTGTTGCTGAGGAGACTGGTGACAAGGCAGGGTCTCTGACAGGAGATTTGGGAACAAATGAAGGTTGGCCGAGGGCTGAAGTAGATCTAGGGGATGTTGAAGTCTCAGAGGGAGGTGGGTTCTCTTGCATATTGGGTAGGACATGATCTACTACCCATCCAGAGTAAGAAGACAGCTTGGGAAGAGACATACATTCTTCTAAAACATCCTAGAGGGAAGAAGAAGGTTAAGCTCAACTTGAATGTCAACTGATCTAAGCAATCAAAAATAATTTTGTCCTTATAATCCACTACATGCTTTACTGAAAATCTAAGAAGGCCTAAAAAAATATATACATACATACATACCAAAGACCCAAAGTAACTGTATTAACAATCAGAGATGAAGAGAAAGTACAGTAGCTTCTTGATAATGACCTTGACTATTATCCTTTTAGAGTATCAGACTAAATAACCCTAACTACAGAAAAAGGAACAATGCACAAAGATGGTCATTAAAGCAGATTTGAGGGCTTCCCTGGTGGCGCAGTGGTTGAGAGTCCGCCTGCCGATGCAGGGGACATGGGTTTGTGCCCCGGTCCGGGAAGACCCCACATGCCGCGGAGCGGCTGGGCCCGTGAGCCACGGCCACTGAGCCTGTGCATCCGGAGCCTGTGCTCCGCAACGGGAGAGGCCACAGCAGTGAGAGGCCTGCGTACCGCAAAAAAAAAAAGCAGATTTGAAAGCAATCTAAAACGTTGTAACAGAAAAGAACATGAAAGGAATTTTGAAGTAAACTATGGTATACACACTCAGTGAATATTAGTCATTTAAAAATGCCAATTGTGAATCCTATGTAAGGTTCAAATTTTTCCAGTTTTATTGAAAAATAATTGACAAACACCACTGTAAAATTTTAAGGCCTAAAAACGATGTTTTGATTTATATATATTGTAAAATGATTAAATAGGTTCAGCTAACAACATGCATCTTCTCATATAGATATAATCAAAAGAAAGAAAAAAGGAAAAAAAATTTCTTCTTGTGATGAGACTCTCAGCAGGTACTCTCTTAACTTTCCTATATATTGTATAGCTGTGTTAGCTAACAGTTGTCAAGTTGTATATTACATCCCTAGTACTTATCTATCTTATAACTGGAAGTTTCTATTATTTGACGACCTTACTCCATTTCCTCCTCCCCCAAGATTCAATTTTAAGTGAAAAAACAAGAGTATAAATAACTATGTCTACAATGATATAAAATAAATACAAATAAATACCCTAACAAATTTGAAAGAAATATACCAGAAGTTAAGCTTGGGTGATCAGTGACATATTTCTACTTGTTCTAATTTTCTGTATTTAATTTCTAAATGAACATGTTATACCTTTTAAAATGAAAATAAGCAAATAAAAAATAGGCATAGAAAAGTGCTTACTAGGGACTTCCCTTGTGGTGCAGTGGTTAAGAAGCCCCCTGCCAATGCAGGGCACATGGGTTTGACCCCTGGTCCAGAAGATCCCACATGCTGCGGAGCAACTAAGCCCGTGCACCACAACTACTGAGTCTGCACTCTAGAGCCTGTGAGCCACAACTACTGAAGCCCACGCGCCTAGAGCCACAACTACTGAGTTTGAGCTCTAGAGTCCCCAAGCCACAACTACTGAGCCTGTGTGCCACAACTACTGAAGCCCGTGCGCCTAGAGCCCGTGCTCCGTAACAAGAGGAGCCACCGCAATGAGAAGCCCGCACACCACAATGAAGAGTAGCCCCCACTTGCCGCTACTAGAGAAAGCCCACGCGCAGCAATGAAGACCCAATGCAGCCAAAAAAAAAAGTTCATTTGGATCATATTTTAGATTCCACTTGTGATATCATATGGTATCTGTCTTTCTCTTTCTGGCTTACTTCACTTAGTCTGATAATGTCTAGGTCCATCCATGTTGCTGCAAATGGCATTATTTCATTCTTTTTATGGCTGAGTAGTAGTCCATTGTATACATATATCACATCTTCTTTATCTCTTCATCTGTCAATGGATATTTAAGTTGATTCCATGTCTTGGCTATTGTAAATAGTGCTACTAACAACATTGGGGTGCATATATCTTTTCAAAAGGGAAGCCTCATACACTGGGGTGCAGTGTATGAGGCTTCCCTTTTCTCCACATCCTCTGCAGCATTTATTATTTGTAGACTTTTTAATCATGGCCATTCTGACCAGCATGAGGTGGTACCTCAGTGTAGTTCTGATTTGCAATTCTCTGATAATTAGCGATGTTGAGCATCTTTTCATGTGCCTATTGGTCATCTGTATGTCTTCTTTCGAGAAATGTCTTCTGCTCATTTTTGGAATGGGTTGTTTGTTTTTGTTATTGAGTTGTACGAGCTGCTTGTATATTTTGGAAATTAAGCCTTTGTCGGTTTCATCGTTTACAAATATTTTCTCCCAGTCTGTAGGTTGTCTTTATTTTGTTTATGGTTTCCTTTGCTGTGCAAAAGTCTGTAAGTTTGATTAGGTCCCATTTGTTTATTTTTGCTTTATTTCTATTGCCTTGGAAGACTAAGAAAACACTGCTATGATTTATGTCAGAGAATGTTCTGCTTATGTTTTCCTCTAGGAGTTTTATGGTGTCATGTCTTATATTTAAGTCTTTAAGCCATTTTGAGTTTATTTTTGTGTATGCTGTGAGGAAATGTTCTAACTTCATTGATTCATGTGCAGTTGTCCAACTTTCCCAACACCCTTCTGAAGAGACTGTCCTTTCTCCATTGTATATTCTTGCCTGCTTTGTTGAAGATTAATTGACTGTAGGTGTGTGGGTTTATTTATGGTCCCTCTATTCTGTTTCATTGATCCATATGTCTGTTTTTGTCCCAATACCATGCTGTTTTAATTACTGTAGCTTTGTTGTATTGTCTAAAGTCTGGGAGGGTTATCCCTTCAGTTTTGTTCTTTTTCCTTAGGATTACTTTGGCAATTCTGGGTCTTTTGTGCTTGTATATAAATTTTAGGATTACTTGTTCTAGTTCTGTGAAAAATGTCATGGGTAATTTGATAGGGATTGCAATAAACCTGTAGATTGCTTTGGGTAGTATGGCTATTTTAATAATATTAATTTTTCCAATCCAAGAGCATGGGATATCTTTCCATTTCTTTGAATCATCTTCAATTTCCTTTCCTTTATCAGTGTTTTACAGTTCTCAGAATATAAGTCTTTTACCTCCTTGGTCAGGTTTATTTCTAAGGTTTCTTTTTTGGGGGGGGGGATGTGACTTTAAAAGGGTTTTTTTTTTGAACTTTCCCTTTCTGATATTTCATTGTTAGTGTAAAGAAATGCAACAGATTTCTGTATGTTAATCTCATATCCTGCTACCTTGCTAAATTTATTTATCAGTTCTAGTAGTTTTTCTGTGGAGTCTTTAGGGTTTTCTATAGATAGTACCATGTAATCTGCATATAATAACAATTTTACCCCTTCCCTCTGATTTGGATACCTTTCTATTTATTTCCCTTGTCTGACTGCTGTGGCTAGGACTTCCAATTCTATATTAGATTAGGAGTGGTGAGAGGGGGCATCCTTGTCTTGCTCCAGATTTTAGCAGGAAGGCTTTCAGCTTTTCACCACCACTGAGTATTGTGTTGACTGTGGGTCTGTCCCACAATAAAAGTAGCTTTATTTGTCCCATAATAAAAGTAGCTTTTATTATGTTGAGATATGTTCCCTCTCTACTCACTTTGGAAAGAGTTTTTATCATGAAAGGATGTTGAATTTGAGACAACTTTTTACTCTTTCTTTACGCCAAAATAAATTCCAGGAGCAAAGTTTCAAATGTAAAAAATAAACCCATAAAAAACACCATCAACGGAGAAAATAATTTCAACTGACAAACTAGAAAAAAGGATGCAATATATATCACAGATAAAGGAATATTATTATCCTTAATACATAAAGAACTTATAAAATATTAGCAAAACCCCAATAGAAAAATGAGCAAAAGACATAAACTGGCAAATATACACACACAAGGTTACAAGTAGTGGATCACAACTCATTGAATAAAATAGGAACCCATGAGGATACTGATATAAACAATTAAACAGAAGGAACCTATGAGGATTCTGATATGAATAATTAAACGGAAGAGAAAAGAAAGCTCTTCCTTACAGTAGAACGCCAGCTAACAAACGTAGGAATGGTAGCTATAAAGAAACACCATTCGTCTACATCACGGAAAAGACTGATTCAGGAAGAAATCACCAATAAATGCTAACGGTGGAGGTTTGATAAGAAAAAAATATTTTGGTGTAAACTTGGACTACCTCCCAACAAAATACTAAGAAGTTACAAAAGGGAAAATGATGAACTTTAAGTGAATTTTACGTGGAAATATCTGGAAGTTACCGTTGTAACCAAATGATCAATGTGAGCATCACCAGTGTTGGGATGGGCTGAAGCATCTATGTGTGACTGATGTGACTTACTGAGGACACAGCATCATTTCTGTGGTAGTCCTGCTAAGAATGCATAATCTGAGTCTACACCATACAGAGTCAGGCTGGAATTCATCCTATAGAATGTAACATATGTATTCTTTAAAACCGTCAAAGACATGAAGACAGAAATGCTTTAGAAGTGTTTCACATTTAAGTCTGAAGAGACAAGACATCATACCTGTAGCTAGATTACCAGCAACTCGGGAAGAGGAGTTATGCCTTAACCGTCTCTATATTCCCCCACCTGCGCGGTCTAGTACAGGGCTTTGCGAATCTTAGATGCAGTGACCACGCCCCCATTAAAGTTCCCAGGTCCGTCCAACTTCCGTCGTCTAAAAGTTTGGTCATTTCACTGGCAGCAATAAGTTAGGTCCTGTTAACCGTTCACCACTAAATCTGGATCTCCTAACACAAGAGACGCGCAGTAAACTAACTGACCCTGAGAGGCCAGGATTGCTTTGACAACATAGGCGCAGGCACCTAACGCCAGCTGCGGGGAGCAATGAAGCCTTCAAAGAGCACGTCTGAAGGGGAGCTCCACGGAAGGCTAGAATAGGCGAGAAACGGTGGTGCACACACGGGAGTCAAGCAGCAAACCCGGGCTGTTACAAGAACGCACCGGTTCCCTGGCGCAGGACATGCCAAGGGCTAGGGAAGAGCAGAGTCCCGTGACGAGGGGCAGGAAGGACCACCGCCCCCTTTGGGGCCACTGCTCACCTCGCCCCGCAACAGCCAATCGCGGTGGTAGCAAATGCGACCTTTCTCAGACCTGCGCAGCGCCTGCAGGGTCTCCCAGCAGCGACCCTCGGAAGGCATGGCCTACCCCGCTACAGGTCTCCAGGGGCGCCGCTCGAGACAAAACAAGTCCTCGAATCAGCCGACCGGAAACAGGTGCTCGCTTCCGCTTCCGGGGCGCACACGTAGCGACGCAGTTCAATCCCGCCCCTAACGGCTGCATGGCCCCACCTCCGGCACTGAGCCCGCCCACGAACGCGCCTGCGCACAGGGCTCGGCCCGAGGCTCGCTCCCCTGCAGGGAGCTACGACCTGGGGGCTTCAGAAGGCTGGGCCTTCCGGGTTGCAGAAAACTGAACAGGTATTGATGAGCATGTGGAGAAATTGGAACCCTCATACATACGCTGCCAGTGGGACTCTAAAATGGGTCAACTCCTGTGGAAGACAGTCTGGCAGTTCATCAAAAGGTTAAAGAGGGACTTCCCTGGCAGTGGTTAAGACTCGTGCGCTTCCACTGCAGGGGGCGCGGGTTCCATACCTGGTCGGGGAATTAAGATCCCGCCTGCCTGCGGCCAAAAAAGTTACCATTAACCCAGCAGTTCTACTAAATATATACGCAAAAGAAATGTGTCCACAAAAAACTGGTAGAATATTGAATTACTTGTAACAGCCAAAAAATGGAAACACGTGTGTTCGTCAACCAATGAGTCAATAAAATATGGTGTATCCACAAAATGTGATATTATTGGGCCATAAAAATGAAGTACAAATACACGCTACGACATGAACCTTGAAAACATCGTGCTGAGTGAAAGAAGCCAGTCACAATATGGTATGATTTATGTGAAATGTCCAGAGTGACAAAGCCAGAGAAACAGACGATTAGTGGTTGCCAGGGGCTGGGGGGAGGGGAATGGGGAGCAGCTGCTAATGGTATGGGCTCCACTGGGGTGTGATGACAATGTTCGAGAATTAGCTAAAGGTGGTGGTCGCACAACTTTGAATATACTAAAAGCCACTGAATTATACACTTTAAAAGAGTGAATTTTCTGTGAATTATCTCTCAGTAAATGAAATGTTCACCATTGCCTGAGGCCAGCTTTAACTAGGACCCTTTAACTTTTGACCCTTTTGCCCATTTCATGGGATCTCAGTCTGAGGCAGAAAGGAAAACTCTCGAGTTTGAAGCAATATAAACATTTCCCACAAACTCTCTGGACTTTTTGGAATACAACATTTTACGAAGAAAAATAGAACGCTCTTGGGAGAATCCCAGCAATGGACCGGAAAAGAGGTGCTTCCCGCACCATCGTTACAAATAGCAGAACCCTGCACTGAGGAGGTTTTCATTAGTTTGGCAAACTAATGAAATGACAAACTATACAGAAATGAATGCACATCGGTGTAAGTTTGCCAACTGTTTTTTCTTAGGAAGAGCTTTCATACATTGTATGAAAGTTCAAGTCCATTTGTGTTAAGGGTGTGAAAATAGGCTTGGTTTTGTGGCAGTGGTAGCCGGTAGTAGTGATTTCAGTGACCTTCCTTGGCAAAATTAAAAGCTGGAAATAAAATTAAAAACAAACAAAAAAACCCAAAACATTAAAAGCTGGAAACTACGCATGTCTCCAAAACGGGGGGGATGGGGGGGGTGGGGCGGTTCTGGTAGTGGAATCCAGATGGCTGGGTGGGAGCCATTGCTTTTGAGGACATAGGGGAACTCCTGGACTTGGGTTAGAGTGGCTGAGAGAGGACCAGACTGGATCTCCCAGAGGTCAGTACCAGCATAGTACACCAAATTTGTTCTCTTCTCTCTGAAGAATTTTTTTTTCTTTTAAATACAGGAAAATGTGAAGAGAACAAAAATAGCCCATAACCTTATCATTCAGAAAACAATTAACATTAAAAAAATAGTAATACATACACATCCCATCTTCCTCCTAACAGCTAAAGTAGGCTGCCCTCACACACTGAGCAGTGCCCTTCAGTGTGTCTCCTCCAGGCCTTTCATGGGATTGTAAGTGAAAGCACGCAAAGGAGAAAGAGCCAGCCTGGCCAAAATGAAATGAGGAGTCTCACACACCAAGTCCTTTAAAAACGTTTACTGGCTCTCCTGCAGCATTTTACTGAATCATTTTTAGAAGAGGGCTGGGGCGGGTAAAGGAAATCATCCGATGGAGACTTAAATACTGATTATAAAAGCTTTTTGTAAAACAACATACATGTTTCAAGAATAAATGCATTCCACAGATACAAACCTGGCAAAGAGAAAAATCAATGAGATTGGGATTGTACTTTTACAAGGCGAACTGGACATAAGCCCTCGCGTGTCTATTGGCAAGTGCGTGAGGGCAAGTGGCCTTGAGGAAACTTGGCCATAAGAGGTTTCCACTGGGCTTGGGAGGGGAGCACCTTGGGGAAAACACCATACCCGTGAAATAAGGGAAACAGCAAGTGAACATGAGGAGCGGTGAGGACCTCTGGCGAACAGCTCCTGCTGGTTCAGGTCAGGGAAAACCCAAGAGACAGTCCTAAAAAGAAGAGAGCTGTAAGGAAACTGGAGGGCAAGTCCAGTCCAAACATTCTCTTGGGAAAGGAATGAGCAAAGTCACGGTGAGTTACAATCTGACCCTAATAGTAGTAACTTTAAGGCCTGTCAGGGTAATTAAAAACTTCCGTCAGGCGATGCTGTCAGAGAGGAGAGAACGAAGTGGGTTCTGCTTCATCCCCTGCTGCTTCAGGCACTTTTCTGGAGCTAGTAGCTAAGACAAGACCCTGAACATACTTCATCACAGGACGAGAGAGGAAAACCAACAGGCTTTCTGGGTATGGCTTAGCAAAGCCTCAGTTCCCACGGCATCCATCCGAGCTCCTAGCCCAAGAGTGGCTGCCTTAGGCAGGAGGAGACCGGGAGCGGATGGGAGAGCTCGTTAGGTAGGAAGTGTAGGGACCATCCCCAAACACGTTGGCATAGGACGACTTCAGGAACTGGACGTAGTTCTGCATGCTGCGGTTGGTGCTCTCCGACTGCTCCAGGCGGTCTTTCAGGTCTTGCAGGCGGCTCTGGTAGCGGCGGTCAGCCTAAGAGGAGGAACGGGGCCGGGGCCAAGTGTGTGTGACATCCAGAACAGACAAACCCATAGCGACAGAGACTTTATTAGTGGTTGCCAGGGGTTGGGGCAGGGGAATGGGAGTGGCTGCTAACAGGTAATTTTCTTTCTGAAAATATTCTAAACCTGGATTGTGGTGATAATGGCACAACACTGAATATACTCAGAACCACTGAATTGTGCAATTTGAATGAGGGAATTTTACGGTAAATGCTGTCTTAACAAAACTGTTAATAAAAAAGGGGGTTGGCCTGGGATATCCTGAAGGGACGGGAAAGTGATGCGAGAAAAATAAAACCATGTCATATTCATAAAAACAACAGAACATCTTGCCCTGCAGGCGCCAGGAAGCTCAGATCTCAACCCACTCCCTTCTTGTCTGCTCCTACCCCGTCCTCCCACCCCCAGCCCGACTCACATCATCCCGGCTCCGCCGGAGCTGGCTGAGTTCAGTCTTGGTCCTGCTCAGCTGGGCCTCAAGGTCCAGGATTTTGTTCTGGGCTGCTCGCTCCTTGGAGGCTGCGTGCTCCTTGGTTTGTTCCACCTGCCAGAAACGCACAGAGGTGGGGCTGGCTTACCTGGCATGGGGAACACCTGGTAAAGAGAAGGCTGGGCCGCTCCCACTAACTGGTCTCGCTGCGGACAATTCTCTGGAGCCTCAGGGCAGGAGCAAACTATGGGGACAACTTCTGCAACCCCGCTTTACCTGCCCTTTGCCAACGCTCCATGAGTCATCACCTAAGACGTGGTACACCTGTCTGATGCCCACTCAGGCAGCAATCAAAGGAGCGGTTGTGAATAAAGTGCCAAGCCCTTTACGATAATTGCTCACTTGATCCTTATGATGATTTCATGAGGCAGGTACTACTTCTATGTGCCCATTTCTCAGATGGAGAGATAGGCTCAGAGGGGTTAGGCGATTTGTCCAAAGACACAGAGATAGGTTAGTAATAGAATTGAGACTGACCTGCCTCCTGGCATCTTCAATGGCGCTCTCC
Organism: Pseudorca crassidens; assembly: GCF_039906515.1. Taxonomy (NCBI): domain Eukaryota; kingdom Metazoa; phylum Chordata; class Mammalia; order Artiodactyla; family Delphinidae; genus Pseudorca; species Pseudorca crassidens. The sequence goes on from NC_090302.1 coordinate 7,635,038, forward strand.
AACTGCCTCGCCAGGGTCCCACATTCCCGGGTTTTCTCTTCTAGTCGCAGCTGGGACTGGTGGATTGCCTCCTCCCTCTTGGCAATCACCTGTAGGAACTCGATATTCTGGGCACTGGTCGCCTCCAGTTTCCTAGGTGAAAGCATTCAATCAGATCCTGCTCGTCCCCCTGCCTGTCGGGTTCCACACAGCTGGGGGCTGCCAGCCACCCCGGGCTGGGGTTCTCATCACACCAAGAATCTCCAAGGAACAACAGGAATAAACCAAAGAAATCTGCTGAGCAGCAAGGCGGCAAGGAGCTGTACGAAGAGTGGGAGAAGCACAGACTGACCGCGGCTGTGCTAAGTCTGTATGTCATCACGTGTAATACAGCAACTTGCAGCTCAGGCAGGTGGGTTCCATCATGATTCCCACTTTACAGATGAAGAAACTGAGCCGAAGACAGCTGAAGTCATTGGCTGAGGCCAGCACAGCTAGCACGTCTGTCACCGAAACCTACATGCTTAACTTCTTCTGTTCACTGTTGCCTCCCTCAGCAAAGGGACTTCAGCTGCGCCACTCGACATCATACATGACCAGCCATGGGTCAGCAGTGACCATCCCGTGTGTACACATGGTCCCCGCTGCACTTCCAGGGCACTTTCCAATTTAAGGAGCTCTGCAAGTCCTGCTGAATCCAGCTACACCTTCAAGGCCAGCAGAGTAGAGGTGGAGCCCAGGGCAGACCACCTGCTTTAAGTCCCTGCTGGCAGGCTGTGTGAGCCACCTGGGCCAGTTACAGCCTTCTGGGACCCCAAGCCTTTCACCTCTGAAAACTGAGGCTCCAGCCCTCATTTTACAGATGCTAAAAGCCCTGGAGGAAGACAGTCTAAGTCGCAGCTTTGCCAAGTACCAGCTATATGACCTTGGGCAAGTCACTTAACCGCTCCCTGAGCTCAGTTTCCTCACATCTAAGATATCAACTCGTATATACTAACATATATGGCACATTTTTGCATGCCGGGTAGTAATGCTAACCCTTTGACGATTATCTCATGGAGGACTCACAATAATCCCATGAGCTGGGTTGTTATCCCTACCTTGGTCCCTTTCTCAAGGTGAGTAAACAGAGGTTCAAAGGGTGAAATGACTTGCTCAAGATCACAATGCAGGTTAAGTGGCCAAGTTGGGACCAAGGCCCAGAGCTTCTGATTCCAAAATGTGTCCTCTTTACCCGACTGCTTCCAACAGTCCATGAGGAACAGGGAAGAACAGATCAGAAAGGTCTTGGGAAGGACGATCGGGAACAAAGAGCAGAATGGGGGGAGGCCCCCACCGCAGCGTCCTGGCCCTGCCCGTTTGCTTGGACGAAGCGTGCCTTTCTGATAGGTGATGCCTATGGATGGTCTGACCTTGATCACACTGCTATGGAGCGTCCCCCCTGGCCGGAGAACGCCTTCCTCTCTCCCACAATGCCTACCACTGCAATGGAAGCAGCTTTTCCTCTAAGGTCTGCCTAGTACCTTCCAGGGCCTTGAGTCCCTCAAACACTTCTGCACACTAGGCCCAAAGCAGCTAAGTGGCTGAAAGTCTCAGGTCCTAGGAAGAGGACAGAGATGGGACCAAGTGCCTCTAACCTCTCCAGTTCATCCACCTTCAGACTCAGCTGTTTATTTTCCTTCTGGGAAGCCTGATGTTTCTCTCTTGCCATCTCCAGCTTGTCCCCCTGATGTTCGATCTAAAATGACAGGAACACAGACTGGTTTACGAAAGAACTTCCCGGTACAGCCCTCCCTTCTCCCTGTGACCTGTCATCCACACCCAGGAGAGAGGCACACTGCCCTCAGCAGGCATCTGAGTCTCAACGCACAACCTGGAGGAGAGGGGAGAGCGGGGACAGGTTAGGCCCAACCCCCGAGACTGAAGGCTTTCCTGCGCCGAGAGAAGGCAGCTTCGATCCTGAAGAGCCACGACGACACTTCCTTGATCAGGAGAGGCCAGTCAGTGGGATCTGGGCGGACGTGAGAAGGCAGAAGCAGACGGCAGGCCTAACTGGCCCACATGACACACCACGGAGCTTTACCGAGGATGTAGTTGGGACCGCTGAGTTCATTCTTCTTAAATGGGGACAAATGCAGGCAAGGCCACAGGAAATCTACTGAGTCCTTCAGGCTGGCAAGTTTGAGAAGTTATCCAGAAGGCTGCTTTCTGCAGAAGCCTCAGACGTCTGGGCCTGAAAGGCCCTGAGAATGCTCAGGTTCAAGAGAAGCCTGGTGATTTAAGAGTGCTGAGAACCTGGGCTTGGGAACCAGACAGAGCTGGCTGGGTTCCAATCCCTGTTGACAAGTATTAGCTCTGTGACCTCAGGCAATGACTTCTCCCCTCTATGCCCTGGGCTGCTTTCTGTAAAATGGGGAAAATAAGACCCCTTACAAAGTTCCCGGGAGAATTCAATGAGGGAATGCTGGAGCACCGAGCACGTGCTCAAACAATGGTAGCTACTTTCACTGGTACTACAAGGAAGCAGGTTAAGAGAGGGGAAGGGTCTTGCCCAAGGTCACAGTGCAGACGAGAGGCATAGCATTTCTTAGACACCGTAGGCTTGGTTCCAGTAACCCAGAGGCAGACTGCTTCTGGTAGAAAGGAAGTCCTCTTTCAGGACCCCTAGCTCAGGCAAGGGGTCTGTTAAGACTACGGAAAGGCAGCTAAAGCAAGAGAAAGATGGAAAAAAAGAAAACCTATGGCTTGGTGTCTGCTGGTGGCGCATGGCTGAGGGCAGCAGCGGAGCGGGAAGGGCAGAGGCTGGCGGAGCCTTGGAAACCTCGGGGAGGGGCAAGAGCAGGAGGGCCCGGCAGCTCCAATCGAGTGGCGGCTCCTATAACTACAATCACATTGTGCAAACACAAGGCATTTGGCACACCAGACTTTTATTTCACAGCACTGATGATAGCTCACTCCTCTGAGAAAGCGGCAGCCAAGAAAAAGGAAGTGGTCCTCCCTGGGGGCCGGGGGGCGTGCAGCTCATCTTGGTAAGCGGGCCCCTGCTCGGGCTAGTTCGTGGGAACCTTTCTGCCAGTCCCTTACCCGGCTGCGCAGGTCTGATATGATGGCTGTGAGGTCGATATTCTTCCTCTCATAGCCCTGCAGCTGGTCTTGGCACTCTGCCAGCTTAGCCTCCGTGATCTTGAGAATATCAGGCAGCTGCTGCAGGTCAGCCAGCTGGGACTGGAACTGCCTCCGCGCCTGGAGTGGGAGAGAGGGGCCCACCGTTGGGAAGGGCCTGGCTGTTCAAGAGGCCAGGCAGAGTGCTTTGGATTTAGGGCAGGGCCGCCCTTAGTCCCCAGAAAGGATCCTGAAAGATCCACGGGCAGAAGTGCGGCCTCCCTGCAGGCCACTGAGGGTGTCCAGCTGATCTCTGGGGGGACACACTTGGCCCTGACTGGCCACTTGAGCCTGCCACTCCTTCAGTCATTGAAGAATAATGGCAACCATGTAGCAAACTCCAGGACCCAGGCATTACTCATTAAATTCATACAACAACCTATTAAGTAGGTGCCGTTATCCCCATATAAGGACTTTGAGGATCAAAGGATCATTTGCCCGTGGTCACTCAGCTACAAATTGGCAGAGGCAGGATTCAAGTCTAGTCTAACCTCAAAGCCCCTGGGAAGGCAATCACAATGCTCTAGGTCAGAGGGAAAGCTACGGCCTATCTGGGCTTAGTGCATCCTTGTATTAACGAGGAGCCTGAGGACTAGAGAGAGGCAGTGACTTGCCCAAGGTTATGCAACAAGTTAATGGCTGAGCCTGGACTCAATCCATCTCCAAGGTTACTATTAAGATGACCCCTTTGCTTCTAGAGAGACAAGTCATCTCTAGAAGAATAAGGCTCTTTGGGGAAGGGGACAGGAGGAACACTTTCGGTTGGCACAAAATAAAGACACCACACAGAATGAAATAGGCACAGCTAAGGCCTGACAGATCTGTGGATTTGAATCCACTTGGATGTTCCAAGCAGGGGAACTTTTTTTTAAGGAAAGTGAAGAAAGAAGGTAATCAGGATGAGAAAGAGGGATAATGAAGAAGCAGGAGAGAAGGAAGAGATGAGACGAGAAAGGAGAGAGTACGTACACAGTGGAGTGGACCAGCCCAGCAATAAGAACCTTCATGAATCTCTGTCATCCACATCGGAAAGGGCCAATGACAAACAAGACGGACAGACTGACAGACATGGGACTGGGTAGGGGAAGAGGGCGAGGAAGGGGAACAATACCGTTTCAATCTCTTTGTTCATCTCATCTTTAAGGATCTTGTTCTCTTTGTCACAGCGTTCCAGCTGGGCAGCCACTTCATCAGCCTCCAGCCTGGTCTTCATCACCTGGGGACCAAGAAAGCATCGGGCCATCTTGGGCAGAGCCAAGTTTTGGTGAAAAACACCTTCCCAGGAGAGGCCTTATGGTAAGTCTCCATCCCAGCCTGCTGGGAGGTGCTGCCCTGGCAGGCTTGGCACCTGAGAGGCCTACCTGACTCTTATAGTTGTCAATCATTCCCTCGTAGTTCTTAACCGATGCCTTCAGTTGCTGAACCTCGACGTGCGCCTGGCTGAGTTTCTCCTCCATAGGGGTGAAGCTAGCCTAGAAGGGATGGCTCGTCGGTCACCAGCGGGAAGGTTCCGGGGCAGGTGGCCATCCCAACCCCAGCTCCTACTCCGAGGGGCCAGCAAAGGGAAGCCCCACCTACTCAAACCCACACCAGCAGTTTTCCTCAGAGAGGCACCAGGGCAGGATTCCTGATAAGACCAACTCAAGTGCATACAGATGCAAATAAGAGACTCCTGTGTTTTTTGTTCTTATTACAAAAAGCAGTACATTATGGGGGAATTCCCTGGCGGTTCAGTGGTTAGGACTCAGTTCAGCACTTTCACTGCCAGGGGCCCGGGTCCAATCCCTGGTTAGGGAACTAAGATCCCACAAGCCTTGCGGCTTGGCCAAAAAAAAAAAAAAAGAGCACTACATTATCACTAAAGAAAAGGGAGATAAAACCAAGAAAAATGAATCATGATGCCTTATTATATGGCTATATATTGATAACCGTGTAGCTATTTTATTTTTTCCAATAAGAATGGGATTATGATATACTTACTGCCTTGCAACGAACTTTTTCAATTAACAAGTAAGTTGGGAACTACTTCTCTCATCAATGAATGTTCTCCTACAACCCAAATGCTCACCTTAGCAGATGGGACAAAATAAATCACGGTATCTCAAAAAAATAACAAGCAATCATTTAAAAGAGATAAAGCAAAAAAAAAAATCTAAAAAGATATCCACGGAATATGGTTGAAGGAGAAAAGCGAGCTGCAGAATAATGGCTGGATGAATGGATGTGCATGTGTTTGAATGTGTATGTGAGTATCAGGGGAAAAAACTGGAAAAATACACATCTACGGTAACAGGGACCTTCACTTCTATATAACGTTTCTGTGATGTTTTCAACTTTCACTATGAGCATATTTTATCTTTGTAATGATAACAGCTAGGAAAATACACTTCTACAATCATTTTGAACAGTCACACTGTGTTTCACCACACAGACATACCATACTGCAACCAATACCCCAGCTAATTGTTAGACACGGGGCTTATCTGTCATTTATCCAACAATTGCACTACAAGAAATGAGATACTACTATCCTCCCACCAGAGTGGCTAAAATGAAGAAGATGGACAATACCAAGTATTATCTCACATATCCCTGATGGGAGCGGAAATCTGTACAACCGCTTTACTATTTGGTGACATCTACCACAGCTGAATTTGTGTACACCACCTGATGACTTGGCATTTCTATTATACTTCAAGGTATAGAAACTGTAAAAATACACCAAATATATGCACCAAAAGAGGTACAAAGACGTTCTACAACCCAAATGTCCACCGACAGGAAAATGGATAAACACATCGTGGTACATTCATACACTGCACTGCACTGAGAATGATGAACTGCCACACATGACATGGGTAACTTCCACAAACATAATGCTGACTAAAAGCCATAAAGGCCAAGCACAAAGTTCAAAACCAGGCAAACTAATCTGCGGTGACAGAAGTCAGGATAACCGTGCCCTTGGCAGGGGGTGTCTGTAACTAGGCAAGGTCACCGGGGTGCTGGCTTTAAGGTTCAATCAGGGTGACTGATGGACAAAGTTACATTCATTTTGTGTACCTTTCTGTATTATACTTCCTTAAAATCAATTTTACTTAAAAAAAGTCAGTAATAAATAAATAAATAAATAAATAGATCTAGATGTTATTGCCCAGATCAACTAAAAACCAAGATCCAACCTGGCTCTGCAACATCTACCTCTTTTCGGTTGCCTCTCGCCCTCGGTGTGCTGGGAGGGTGTAGAGGGAGTGGTTAAGAGCTAGTGGTTAGAGCCCCAGGGTCAGACTGAGGTTCAAATCCCAACTCCAACGCTTCCAAGGGCAAAATCTTGGCAAGAAACTTAAACTCTAAGCTTCAGTTTCCTTATTCTGTAAAGTAGAGATAATAATTACACTATTGGGAGGCTAAAGTGAGAATTAATGCATGTGAAGGGGCCCAGTAGTGCCCCAGAAGAGTCAATGTTAACCTCAAAGTCAGGTCCATCTCACGTGCAGGGGCTGACTGTCATGCTAAGCACTTCACATGCATCACCACCTTCTCACAAGGACCTCATTTCCTCCCGCTGAGGAAACTGCAGCAACACAGGAGGAAACGTCCCGTTCAGGTCCTGCAGCTCTAAGAGGCAGAGTCAGGACTTGAATCCAGGTCTTTCCGACTCCAGAACAAGCCCTCTTATCACGCTGCTGCCTCCAGGGCCTCTGAAGGCCCCGGTGGTCATCTCTGGGGCCCAACCAGGAGTACCATCAGCCTCTGCTCTCCACCCAACCGTCCTGGTCCCGGCTCTCACTACTGACCTTCAGCCTCTCATTCTCTAGCTTGAATGCGGAGTACTCGGCAGTCTGCCGGTGTAGTCTCTCCACCAGGCTGTCCCGGTCTTCCCGCATCTTCTCCTCCAAGGTTTGTTGTTGGTTTACAAGATCTGTCACCCGGCTGGAAGGTCACAAAGTGAAAGCAGACAGAATCAATTCCACAGGTTGTGAGCAGCCCTGGACTTGGTATGGAGTAGGGCCAAGTGTTCCTACCCAGGTCACCCATGTCTCTCTTCTTGGCACCTGCCTGCTCCTCAGTCTCCACCCTGAGGAGCAGCTGTCCTGCCACTGACGCCTGTGGCATTCCCAGGTATCCCACTTCGTATTAACAGCCTTTTAAGGTTTGTCTCTCATACCACCCCCTCCAAGAAGCCTTCTCTGTTGTGATCCTCCCGTGAGGCTGAGACACTCCCTGAAGACAAAGTCCAGAGACACAGTCCCTCCCCAGCTCCCCACGGCACCCCCTGGATCTCTTAACCCGTTAGGAACTGAAGTTAGGACAGAACTCGCAGGCCCAGTGGTCAGGGATAACCCCAGGCACCCGTCTCCCTCAGACACATATTCCACTGGGGTTCTGTCTCCTCCAGTCGAGGGCAGGTGCCATGAGCAATAACAAGGCACAAGCTTCCCTTGCTCCCTTCCCCTACCCGCAGGCCCTCAGCAGGGCTATAATCCAAGAATAGAGACTGAGGAGAAGAGCACTGGGGCTTTTGACTGTAGACCCACCTGATACTGCAGAACCTTTGCACAGTGTATGTTTTCAGTATTGATAAATTACAGTTCACCACTCAGCAAATATTTAGTGAGTACTGACTAGGCCCAAGGAAACGCCTTGTATTGGTTTACTGGCAAACTCCTACGCAACTTTATTTTTTAGTTTTTAATTTTTTTAATTTATTTATTTCATTTATTTATTTTTGGCTGCGTTGGGTTTCCGTTGCTGCACACGGGCTTTCTCTAGTTGCGGCGAGTGGGGGCTACTCTTCGTCGAGGTGCACAGGCTTCTCATTGCGGTGGCTTCTCTTGTTTCAGAGCACGGGCTCTAGGCGAGCGGGCTTCAGTAGTTGCGGCACGCGGGCTCAGTAGCTGTGGCTCGCGGGCTCTAGAGCGCAGGCTCAGTAGTTGTGGCACACGGGTTTAGTTGCTCCACGGCATGCGGGATCTTCCCAGACCAGGGCTCGAACCCATGTCCCCAGCATTGGCAGGTGGATTCATAACCACTGTGCCACTAGGGAAGTCCAATGCATTTGTTTTTTTACTGCTGTAACCTTCAAGGCCAACACATAGCCTGTTATATAGTATGCTCGATAAGTACCTTTAAATGAATGATCACATGACTATAGCTGACTCTGAGAATGGTCACTGTTGACAGCTCACCAGTGGCAAGAAAGGTATGAGTTCAGTCACCTTCAACTTGAGGCCACTTTTGCCCCCTACTCCCAGGCCATACCTCTGACCTACTGACTGGTGGACAAAACGACTGAGAGAAGACAGAGGGATTACCAGCTGCCCTGTGCCCCAAGGACAGGAAGGAGGATACCTTCCTGGGTGCCTGTGCCCACTTCCCATGCCGTGCAGACTGGGGCCCAGCTCAAGCCCAGGTGTGAGCAGAGAAGGCCCCTGCATAGTGCCTGCCGGGGGGTAGGATGCTGGGGCGGGGGCTGGCACCAGGACCCAGGGTCCAACCAGAAGGCCCACCCCAGGGCCGCCCACAGCTCAGTCCGATGCAGTCCCTGACCAGAGGAGACCAGATGGCAGCTGTGTGAGCGACGTGAGCTGTCGCGGGTTGCCTGGCGCCGTGCACTGGCACACCCTCTCCTCCCATTGGCCCACACGCCCTCTCCTAACACAGACGTACTCGTTCAGGACAATAATTTCCAGCTCGAGGTCCCCCTTGTCTTTCACAACTTGGTTGTAGCGGCTCCTCCATGATTCCAGAGTGGATAAAGCTTCAGCAACATAAAGATCCTGGGAACATGGGACAGAAGGGTCCATCAGCCTGGTGTCACCACTGAAGCCAAGTGAGCTGGGAGTCACCCCAGGTCACCCCTCACCCTGATAACTTCAACCTCACTCCTGAAATTCCTTCCTAGAAGCACTGAGAGTGAAGTGGGAGCCCAGCTGTTGCTTTTCAGTTTCCAGCATCCCACGCGCCCTGACTGCAAATCCTTCCTTAACTGTCATTCCCACCCACAATATGGATGTGGTTAAAATGTCCCACAAACCCTCCACTTGTCTCCAGCCAGCTGCCCACCCCCATCGTCATCCTTTTACCCATTTACTGCCCCCCCCGCCTCTCCCTCCACCCAGCAGCCAGCAGTCCTCCCAGCTCATTCACCCTTTTCCACTGCCATCTTCCTCTCCGTTCGCCCACCCGCCCGGCCACCTCTACTCAGCTTTTCACCTCTCCCTGCTCAAAGCAGCCATTCGCTGGCAGCCAACCCACCCCCGACCCTTCACCGTCGGCCAGCCCTTCTCGGGGAGGCCTGCTACCTTGTCAGCAAGCTGCACGTGCAGCTGCTCAGCGTACTCCTCACTCTTCTCAGCTCGTTCTTTCTGGGCTCGGATGGCCCTCTTCAAGGACTCTTTGTCTCGTTCTCCCTTCTGCTTCAGTTCCTTCAGCTGCTCCATGATGGCCTCCACTTCCACCTTATGCTGGTTTCCGCTGCGCTCCAGGTTCTGGGAGAGGACGGCCCAGGAGCAGGTGCGGGGAGAGGGACAAGGAAGGCCGGGAAGGGGCAAGGCAGAGAGTAGAGGTGAGAGGGGACGAGCAAAAAGAAGGAATGAGGGAGAGAGAACTCAGGTCAACTGTGTGGAGGCATAAAGCTCCCACAGTGCAGAGCAGAGGTGGAGGCCCTTCCCAGCTCTCCGTAGCACCCCTCCCATTACTGAACCCACTGGGGTCTTAGTGTGAAGATAGAGCTCTTCTGGAATCCTTCCTTGAACTCAGCATAGTGGTCAGAGATATTCCTCAGTCCCTCAGCAGAGCTGTGACCTCAGCAGGTCCCTGGCTCAAAGATGCAAGCTGCATTGGAGCCCACCCCCTACCCCATGGGTAGTTATGAGAACTAAAGGCCTAAGGGATTAAGTGATTGGCTCAGGGGCATGGCACCCAATTGGTCACCGCTGGGAAGGGCACCCAAGACCCTCAGGGTCCACTGCTCTTGCCACTGGCTCAGAGTGCTTTGGCAACAGCGGCCCTGTACACCTTTAGGGCAAAGCCTTCCTGAGTGTGAGAGCCTTGGCCAGGTCACTGCCCTTCGAATGCCAGGCCCCGCCCCCTCCCTTCCCCACTTGTGGGGCTGGCAGGTACCTTGATCTGCATGCAGAGGCGACTGTTCTCTGCCTCTTTGCACCGAAGCTGTGCCTGCAAATGCCCACGCATGGTCTCCATGGACTTCGAAAGCTCAGATGCTGTCTTCGCTTGAGCCTTTGGAGAGACAGAGAAAGTGGCAGAGCCGGGGTTTGAACCCAGCTCTCTGGTTCCAGAGTGCACTCTACCCACTAAGCTCTGCTGGCCCATATAGAGGAGCAACTGCTGGGGACGGTACCTTCTCACATTGTATTTCCTGGAGGAGCTCTTCCACCTCCTTGTCTTTGTCTTGCAGCAGTAATAGCAGGCGCTGGAGAGGGCACACACACACTGTCTGAGCTCCCTGTGAAGGGTGAGGAGGCCCCGCCCAGGGAGGACAAACACTCCTGTGAGTGCCTGGTCACTGGGCCCAAGTCCCAAATACATTGGCCCAAGTCACAGAGACCCTAGCAGGAAGCACCCAGCATCTGTATCACAATTTTTTACAACAATTTAAAATAATGCTAGTTGTGGGACACACTGAAACACAGACTCACAAAACACTAAGGAAGCCCCATAATCCCCCACCCAGAGATCACCATTGTTAGCACACATTAAAAAGTCAGATACCTATTTTGCACTATAACCACATTTACCATAGTGTGATTAAATCTTCTATATCTTTTGAAAAAGCACCTTAACATTTCAATTTACGGATGTATCATAATTTGATAAGGCTCTCGAGCTGGGAATGCAGGTTTAGGCATTATCACCATGACCGTTGAATCCCCTACAGCGATGTTCGGCCAGGAACCGAGGGCCAAGGGCCAAACCTCGGGAACCATGGTCTCTATTTCTTTCTTTCTCTTGGAGACTCCCAACAGGCATTAATACATGAAAGGCTCCAAAAGGTATTGTAGTTAAGCAGCTGGTTTAACTTGTCATTCAGGCTGGGCAGCAGTTCCCCAAATTTATTTGGCCATGGATCAACCCCCCCTTTTGTTTCTTGTACCCATTAACACCTTGAGGAACTCAGGGTTCTATGGAACAGACTTTGGAACATGCTGCCTTGGGAGAGATTCCTTGGGAGGATTGGAATTGTTGAGTCAACAAGTCTGTACCATAATACAAATACGGAAATTCAGGGAACAGACTCTGACGATTTACAAATCCATCACCGTCATCACCATCCCTCATGCTGATGTCCAGCTTGGTGGTTCAAGCTCTCGAGTGATTGACTAGACAAGCCCGGTGGGGCAGGAGGGACAAGCCCGGTGGGGCAGGAGGGACGGGGATATGTGTTTCATGATTTCACAGATCATGAAACTAAGACCCAAAGAAAAGTCAGAGCGGGGCTCCAGCCCTCCTGCTGCCACTCAGCACCTCTACGCCGTCGCCTATACCCCCTGGAGCAGGCAGGGGGAGCTGTGTGTTACCGCTTTCTCGGAGTCCGCCTCTGCCAGCCGTTTCAATAATGTTCCTTGTTGCTCCATCAACTTTTCGGAATCCTTCAAGGGAAGGCAGGGAAAGCCAACTCATTAAGCAATAAACTGACATGTCTACATCCTCTAGGTCCTGTTCCTTTTCTAAAAATTATACTTCTAATGATAGAAGTAGTAAATTATATTCTCATTATAAAATATTTAATGAAAACTGATAAAGTCCCCCTCATCCCTACCTCCAAATCCAGCCCTGCTGTTATGAGTTCGGACTGTCCTGCCCATCCTTTCTCTATGCATTTATATGTAGCTACACCTAGAGAAGTATCTTTTGGGGGATGAGGGGTGGGAAGGGATTAATGTGTAATTTTACCAAAATGATATCATACTGTATTTTTGTGTCACAACTGGATTTTTTAACCACAGTTTTATTGAGATATAAATTCAGATACAAGTCACCAATTTGAAATGTATAATTCAATGGTTTGTGGTATATTACATTATAATTTTTTTAATTGTGGTAAAATATAACAAACTTTTTCATTTTAAGTGTAAAATTCAGTGGCATATGGTACATTTCCAATATTGTGTAACCAGCATTACCATCTAGTTCCAGAATTTTTTCATCACCCTAAAAGGAAACCTGCACCTGTCAAGCCAACAGTCTCCATTTTCCCCTCCCCCCAGCTCCCCCCAAACCCCTAATCTGCTTTCTTTTTTAGGGGGCGGGCGCACCACATGGCTTGCAGGATCTTAGTTCCGGGACCAGGGATTGAACCCAGGCTCCAGCAGTGAAAGCACTGAGTCCTAACCACTGGACCGCCAGGGAAATCCCCAACCCCTAATCTGCTTTCTGTCTCTAATATGCCGTGGCATTTTTTAACTTCTCCCCGTAACCTTTGGGCAATAAGGTGGTTCCCAGGCTTTGCAGCTGTAAACACAGCAGCAGTGGACATGTTGGGCACGTACTAAGTGTCTCTCCAGGATTGATACAAAGAGTAAGAATGGCTGGGCCCGAAGATCTGTGATTTGTGGCAGGTGACATGCCCTGCAAAATGCCCGCACTGACGCACACAAACAGGGCGTGAGAACGCCGGGCAGTAGCCAGCCTCTGCCTGTTGCCAGTCTTGCCAGCATGAATCCTGCTGTTTTAGTTTGCATTTCCCTATTTATGCATATGCTTATTAACCATTTAAGCTTCCTCTTCCCTGGACTGCCTGCTCACACCTTTGCCCACTCTCGCACAGGGCTGTGTCTTTGAACTGTCTCTATTCTTCGCAGTCACCTAAATAAAGTGTCCCTAGAAGAAGTCTCACCCCCCTTTCCCTTTCAGTCCCACAGGTCACCTTCGCAGGCTAAGAGAAAAGGACTCCCTGGTCCCAAAGTTTCCCAGGAACCTAGGAACTGGGGGAAGACAGCATTATGGGTTCTCTAGCAACAAGAGGAGGCAAAGAACGTAGGACGAAAACCTAGGCCAGGGACCCAGAGCCTGAAGCTATTCTCACTGCCCCGACAGGCCATGCCCTCTGAGCCTCCAGGGGACTCTACACAAACTAACACACCATCTCACCAAATCCCCTGCTCTAAGGAGCCAGGCACTATCACCACCCCCATTTCACAGACGAGGAGATCGAGGCTGGGAGAAGTGAGGTGAGCTGCCTGAGATCACACAGCCAGAGATGGCATAGCTGGGCGCTAAGCCAAAGGACTCCAGAGCCAGAGCATTCCTCCAGCACACTGAGTACTCCCCAGTAAGCACCGCAGCAGGGCTGTGGTCCTGAGGGCCACATGGGCGGGAGGAGGCGAGAGCCTGTACAGAACCTGGAACGCCTGCTGTGGTGGGAGTTTAAATTAGCTGACCCTTCACCTCCAACTGGAGATTCTGGGATTCCGGGATTCCCGGATTGTAGGCGCTAAGAAGGTGAAAAGGGAAAAAAATGGTAGGAAGACGTTTTCTGAAGCCCCGTCCCCCCCACCGCCCCCAGTCCCAGGACAAACAGCAGCGACAGCCACCATTTACCAAGTACCCACTGCATGCCAGGAGTACGCACAGTCCTCGTCCACACATCACTTCTAAGTCCCTTACAACCCCACATGGAAGATGCTATTCCCATTTTATAGGTGGGAAAACTGAAGCCCAGAAAGGTAAAAATCACCCACCCATGAACACTGAGCTGGAAATGAAACAGATAAAACTATTTTAAGAGAATAATTTAGCTATAACTAGTAACATTCATAGAAATATATTCTGGAAACCCTCAAGTACACCAGGATAGTACAGACGAATGCGCAAAGTAACACTTGTAAGAGCAAACAACCAAAAATTGTCTCCATCAACAGAAGAGTGGGTAAATAAGTTGTGGTATTGTCATAAAATGGAATAGAGCAGTGAAAATGAACTACCTTAGGTTTCAAGGATAAAAATGGACGGATCTCATAAAAACATTGATTGAAAAAAGCCAACTCAGAAGAAAACATATGGAACAATATCATTTATGTAAAGTTTGAAAACATGCTAAACAATACTATATGTTTCTTAGGGATACATATATAAGTGAAAAACTCTCAGATTCCAGATAAAGTTTCCCTCTGATGGGAAGATGAGGTTACTGCCAAAGGAGACACCAAGAGGGATTTAACCATGTAGACAAGGTTTTGTTTGGAAAGCTGGATAGTGGGTACACTTTTACTTATTTTAAATATTAATTTTTAAACTACAAACAAAGGAAGTTGACACTGTTTTTTTAAAAAAGTTAAACTAAAAAAAATATCTCATCAGGACGGGCTTTTTTTTTTTTTTTGACTGCGTCTCGAGGCTTGCAGGATCTTAGTTCCCCAGCCAGGGATCGAACCCGCGCCCACGGCAGTGGAAGCGCCGAGTCCTAACCACTAGACCGCCAGGGAAGTCCCAGCATGGGCATTTTGAGACTCTCGGTATCCCTTTGGTTTAGAACCAAACAGGAAGAGAGCTGTTTATACTGTCAGTCTTTTCAGAGTCATTTGCTAACATAAAATATATTTCAGAGACCACCTTTTAAGAAAACAAACTGATACCATACAATGTGTCCGCCAGCCATTAAGCCGCCTGCTTCACCAAAACTCAGGTCTGGTCTTCTCCCCGCTTTGTCGCATGACCCCTGGGATGGGCTGAACCCCTGCCTGACTCTCCACTGCTCTTCTGACTTTCAAGGTCCTTCCTGTGCCACCAGGCCCACTTCAACAACGAAGACAGCACTCGTCTACCAGATGCCCAGCATTTCACATGAATGATTTCAGCAAATCTTTCTATGGCCCCCTCAGGTCAGGCAGGCACCAAGAATATTTTCTTTTTACAGACAGGAGCCTGCGGTGCTACAGGGCCACGGCTCCGAGTGAGCACTGGGTAGGGGTGCGGCTAGGACCGCAGCTCACCTCTTTGCAGTGCTGTTCCCTTAGCAGTTCTCGGAGGGTGCGGTTGGTCTCCTCAAATGTGCTCAGCTTCTGCAGGAGAAGTTCCTTCTGCCTCGTTAGGGTGTTGATGTCCGTGCAGGTCATTTGTTTCTCCTGGAAGACAGCAGGCAGTCTTGCCAGGCACGGGTGGAGAAGGGAAGAGCTGGCACAGGGAGTCCCCATGGGGAGCTTAAGAGGTATTGGTGCCAGGCAGCCCAGGCAAGAAGAGCTGGGCAAAGGCAGGCTTCCCGGAGGAGGCAGACCTGGAAGGATGGGCAGGTTCTGAGCCTGCTGAGAACACCAGGTGGGGAAAAGGGCAGGAGAGTTCCGTGTGGGCGAGTGCAGTTAGGGCGGGCTTCTTGGACGAGGTGCGCTTCCTGGACGACAACATTTGGTGGCTGATACTGGCAGGAATCAGACACGTGCCTTGACTCACTGTGATCCCAGGAGACCCACGATGACATCTCAGAGGCCCTGGCTACCAAAGGTCAGCCTCGAAGGTCAGGCCCCAGAAGTGAGAAGAGGGGTGGGGGTCGAGGAGTTAAGTGTGCCCTGCCCTGGCCTGAAGATGTCATAAAGTCAGCATGAAGACTGCGGAAAGACCCCGCCACGGTGTGCAGCTGCCCCCGCTCTGGGCGCGGCCCCGGCACTGGGCGGTTGGGCTGGCCACCTACCGTCTTCAGTTTCCCGATGGTATCCTTCAGGGCCATGACTTGTTTGGCCGCAGCAGCCCCATCCATTTCAGCCTCCATCAGCTTGGACATGAGGCACTCCTTCTCCTGCTGGAGGTGTTTCTTCTGAAGCCTGGGCCCAGAAAGAACAGGGCTCTGTGAGCCCTCCCAGGCCCCTGCCCACCTGGAGCTCCGACGCTCACCTCACAATGCCCTGCGAGGCTCATCTCCTGGTCAGGGAACAGTGGGGGAGGGGGCAGGGATGGCCCTTCTGGCCCGAGTGGCCTTCTGGAAGGACACCTGGTCACCAGAGCAGGGCCTCCACACCGGGGGACATTATGCCACCTGCTTGTCTCTCAGACAGAAATCAGTGTCACCTCGTTCCCCAGCCACTGCCATGGCCACCTAACTACCATCTTCAGATCCACTTTTGAGCCCTCCCCTCCACTCTCCCCATTGGAGCCAAGTCTGGTCACACCACTTCCCGCTTCGAAAACCCTTCTGTGGCTCCCAACCGCCCTCGATGCAAACACCCCGAAGTGGCCACCAAGAGCCGGCCCCTGCCAACCTCCGTGGCCCCCCTTCCCCTCAGCCCACCCTCTCCCCTTGCTCTGCCCCGCTTTTCATTTCTTAGTCTCAAACTCCTCCCGCCCTGGGGCCTTCCTGCAAGATGTTCCTGCTACCTGGCGTGTTTTCCTCCCCCGCACTCACCTGCCTAGCACCTGGCCATCCTGCCGGACTCCCGTTGTTTCCAGAAAGGCCTCCCTGATGCCCTCCCCCCGGAACTCTGCGGGGCCCTCTTCCCTGACCGGGAATCATGAGCACGTTAGTGACTCTGTTGAACACTGTAACCCGGGCTAGGCTGGTGCTCGGGCAGCCCCGCAAGAGGGAAGGTGCCCAGGGCAGTGCCGCCTTACATGGTGAAGTCCTTCTCCTCCTTGATGCGCTCGATGCTGTGCCGCAGCACCGTGTTCTCGTGCTCGGTCTCGGCCAGCTCTTGGGCCACCTCCTCCAGCTCCTCCTTGCGTTCCTCCAGGAATCTTTTGGCCATCTGGCGCTCTCCCTTCTGCGTCTTGACCTGTGCAGGGGCATGCAGGCAGGGGCCACTGAGGGGAGGAGCTCCTCTCCACCGCATCTCAAGGTCCGCTGCTTTGGACAAAGCAAGGGGCACCTCCGATTGAGCACTCCATACTACTGAGGTCCTTTGGGCGCAAGCTCAGTCAATCCTCACAAAGACTCTGGACAGACACAATTCCTCTCATTTCCTCGTCACTGAGGAAAGGGAGCAAAGGGAGCCTGAGTGACTTTCCGGTTGGGGACAGAGCCAGGATACAAACGGTTGTTCAGCTGGCACTCCACGGGAGGAGAGATGTCACAAAAAGGCCCCTGCTCCTCGGGCTGTGGAGAAAGGCAGGCCTGTTGCCAGGCAGCCACCAGCCGCAGGTTCTCCAAGAGGGCCCTGGGCCCCAGTCGCAGGGGAGGACTAAAGACACAGGCCCCGTCAGCAGCCGCAACGAGGATTCCACGGCAGCTCCACCAACTTATTAGTTGGGGGCCTTGGACTTCCAGGTTGTTTCCAATTTCATTGCCACATCCCACCCAAAGACACAGCCCAGCAACTGGGGACAAACTTCCTCTGCCTGTTTGGGGCATTGTTTTCTGGTTTTTTTTTTTAACTTTTGTATAAAATGGAAAACAGAGGCCCCAGTGTCCCAGTCACTACATCTGCAAGACAGAGACAATAATACCACCGGCTTCGTTTACTGTAGTAAAAAATCAAACCAGGCCATCCATACAGAGCACCAGGCAAGGTCAGGGCCAGGCCTGGGCTAAGTGCTTGATGGAAAGGGATCCCAGGTTGCCCCGACTACCTCCCCAGGGGCACCTGAAACCCTGGGAGGCCTGCAGAGGCAGCTGGAAGGAGGTGTCCACCAGGAACTCACCCGGCAGTCCCAAGTGTCCTCGGGACACTGGCCAGCCCAGCCCCCTACCTCCCTCACCTCAGACTTGAGACAACCAACCGCGTTCATTAGACTGTCAATCTTCTTATCATAACGGTTCATTTTACAGTGACCCGAGTCGTCATCTTCGGTAGAGAGGTCACTTAACCGCATCACTGAGACCAGCTTTTCTGAAGATGGTGGTGTGATCTCCAGGCAGTGAGGTGGATTCTGATGTAGAGGAGGGAGAGACACATGAAGTCATAAGGCAGAACTGCAACCATTGGTCCCACCATCCCTGGCTGTCCGCTGAGCAGGAAGAGCTAAAATTGCTACAGGGCAAAACCACAGAGACCCCAAGGGGAAGGGCACACCGACCTTCTTGGTGGAACACTGCCTCATTATCTACCCTTGTTTGTTTTTTTTTTGTCTTTTTTTTTTTTTTTGCGATACGCGGGCCTCTCACTGCTGTGGCCTCTCCTGCCGCGGAGCACAGGCTCCGGATGCGCAGGCTCAGTGGCCACGGCTCACGGGCCCAGCCGCTCCGCGGCATGTGGGATCCTCCCGGACCGGGGCACAAACCCGTGTACCCTGCATCGGGCGGACCCTCAACCACTGCGTCACCAGGGAAGCCCCCTACCCTTGTTTAAATGTTGTTTCTGAAGCTCTTCTAACATAGAAATAAAAAGCGTGTGTTACACAACTACTGAAGCCCGCACGCCTACAGCCCGTGGTCCGCAACAAGAGAAGCCACCGCAATGAGAAGCCCGCGCACCGCAACGAAGAGCGGTGGCTACTCTTCATTGCGGTGCGCGGGCTTCTCATTGCGGTGGCTTCTCTTGTTGTGGAGCACGGGTTCTAGGCGCGTGGGCTTCAGCAATTGCGGCACACGGGCTCAGTAGCTGTGGCTCGCAAGCTCTAGAGAGCAGGCTCAGTAGTTGTGGCGCACGGGCTTAGTTGCTCCGCAGCATGTTGGATCTTCCCAGACCGGGGCTCAAACCCGTGTTCCCTGAATTGGCAGGTCGATTCTTAACCACTGCACCACCAGGGACATCCCCAGTGTCAAGTTTAAAATGAAGGATATAACAAATTGGCAAAAACTGTGATTCCCAAAGTTGGCAAAAGTTGGGGGCAGTAAATATTTTCATACACCTAGGGTAGATATGAAATATGTCAAAAGTCTTTTAAATGAATATGAATACATTGGATATTGTATGAATACATTGAATATTGTGGATAGTTGCAAAGGCAAACAAATCTTCTATAACAGGTATTTTAAGGACAAGTGGAGAAATTTAAATATTAACCAGATGTTATATGATTAAGAAATTAAGTTTAAAAAAAAATGAAGTGAAGTTTTTAGGACTAATCACTGTTATTTTGGTTATGGAGAAAATGTTATTAGAAATGCATACTGAATTATTTAGGGTTAAAATGGTATTTCTAGAAAATATTTACCTAAATACATCAGTTTAAAAAAATAATTTTTAAAATGCATGTCCCCCTCAGAGAAGTTTATGCAAAGCTGTATAATACTTTCAAGACTTCAAAAAGATATTCTAATCTGGGGGCAAGTGTTTCCATGTTTTTTGTTGTTGTTGTTTTTTTAACTGTCTTTTAATTAATTAACTTATTTATTTGGTTGCACCGGGTCTTAGGTGCAGCAGGCGGGCTCCTTAGTTGTGGCAGGCAGGCTCCTGAGTTGCAGCTCACAGGCTCCTGAGTTGTGGCATGTGAACTCTTAGTTGCGGCATGCATGTGGCATCTAGTTCTCCGACCAGGGATCGAACCGAGCCCCCCTGCATTGACAGTGCAGAGTCTTATCCACTGCACCACCAGGTAAGTCCCTCCATGGGATTTTGATATATTGAATTTGACTCTCTCATTCTATACATTCATTCCATTGTATTAAGTAATTGCTATTTCTCATTGTTTGCACCGTTTTTTCCTTCTCGTAAGCTGAGGTGGCTAAACTTCTGTGCTAATTTCCAGGGAAAGATGATGGCTATCAGGAATAAAAGGAAGTGTTTTATTTTTTTAATTTTTTATAAATCTTTATTGCAGTATAACTGCTTTACCATGGTGTGTTAGTTTCTGCTTTATAACAAAGTGAATCAGCTATACATGTACATATCTCCTCCCTCTTGTGTCTCCCTCCCACCCTCCCCATCCCACCCCTCTAGGTGGTCATAAAGCACTGAGCTGATCTCCCTGTGCTATGTGGCTGCTTCCCACTAGCTATCTATTTTACATTCAGTAGTATATATAAGTCCATGCCACTCTCTCACTTCATCCCAGCTTACCCTTCCCCCTCCCAAAGGAAGTGTTTTATATGGGTGTAAACTGTTATGTCAAACAAGTAGGACTCATAGGGTGCAATTTAAAAAATGTATGTGCCCTTTGTCCCAGCAATTCTATTTTTGAGGAATTTATCAAGAATATCTAAGAATGTGAATTAATATTTAAATTCAAGGCTAGGGTATAGATAAATGTACAGCAAGATAGTATTGGTTAAATACTTAACAGTACACAAATGTACACACAATGGAATAATGCCTTAAAAAAATAATGTGCGATATAAATATAGTCAAAATATGTGGAAAAAAGAACATTACAACAATAAGTAAAATATAATCCCATTGTTACAAAAATCAAAAGAACACGTCTATTCACAAGAAAAGATCCAGAAGTCTTGCACCTAGAAGTTACATGGGTCTCTTCTCAGGGTGGTGGAATTACAGGTGGTTTTTACTTTCTTCCTTATGCTGATTTAGATTTTCTAATTTTTTCTAATTTTCAACAATGACTGTGCATTGCTTTTATAAGAAAAAGAGTTATTTTAATATATAAAAGAAAGACAATAGGAAAATGTATAGACAGTATGATTACAATTTGAAAAAAAAACTCCGCATGGGAAAAAGTGATAATAAATGTACCGAAATATTAATAGTTTTAGGGTGGCAGTGACAAGAACAGGACTGGTGATGTTGTTTCTTGAGCTGGGTCTTTGTAAAAATTCATCAACACGCTTCTGATGCATGTACTATCCTGCACTTTCCAATGAAAAGGTTTTAAAACTTAATAGCAGCCAGATTAGAGTAGTAGAATTACAGTGATTGTCTAGTTTTCTGTATTTTCAGCTTTCTGTCATAAAAATAGATGACTTAATTAGTAATAGGGTAGAGAAAAAACCCAGACCTGCTTTCTCCCAAAGATCTTATCTTGTGTACCAGGAGGGGTTTTAAAAATGAAACACGGGGACTTTCCTGGTGGCGCAGTGGTTAAGAATCCGCCTGCCAATGCAGGGGACACGGGTTCAAGCTCTGCTCCAGGAAGATCCCACATGCCGCAGAGCAACTAAGCCCGTGCGCCACAACTACTGAGCCTGTGCTCTAGAGCCCGCGAGCCACAACTACTGAGCCCACGTGCCTAGAGCCCGTGCTCCGCAACAAGAGAAGTCACCGCTATGAGAAGCCCATGCACCACAACGAAGAGTAGCCCCCGCTCGCCACAACTAGAGAAAGCCCACGTTTAGCAACGAAGACCCAACACAACCAAAAATTAGTTAATTAATTAATTTAAAAAGAAAGAAAAGAAACATGAATCCCCACAAGCACATAGCAGCTTCCGGGGTCCATGTCCAGCTCCACCACAAACTCTTCCTCCTGTGGTCTTTTCTCTCTTGTCCATAATGGTAAGGGCAGGCTGGGGCCTCCCAGGAACATGGAAGGCCACTGAAAAATGGAAAGGGGCTGAACCAAGAGGACAGCATGAAGACAGCTACTGCTTGAGAGATGGTAAGTCACATCTCTGGGCCCCTCCGTTTCTAGAATTCTGTGGCCCCAGGACTGGAAGGGGCACTGAGCTTTCCAGGGGGGACCATAGTCCTAGAACCCATGTCAACAGGAAGTCCATTTCCACAGTGGCATGACTTTGATATATAATTTAAGAACTACTAAGTCTCTTCATTAAAAAAAAAGAAAAGAAAAAAGCATTTTAAATAAAATATAGTATGTTTGTTATAAAGAAATTCAAGCAAACCATGAAAAGATAAAGCATTAAAGCCTCCCACCCCAGAGGTAATCACTGCTTACCACTTCTTATATTTCCTCCCCAAAACAGGTTTGCACATATAAACATAACCATACACACATGGACACACAGATGCACTTTTCTGCACAAATAGGGCCAAACTCTCCGTGCTGTGCCACTTGGTGCTTCATTATCATGTAGAAATATCTACCTCAATCTTCTAGTGGTTGCATGGCATTCCATTGTATGGATGCATCATAATTTAGCCAATACCCTCCTGACAGACATTTAGGTTGCTTCTAATTTTTCTCTATTGCAAACAATGCTTTAGTAAACATCCTGATACACACACAGATCCCTGTACTCTTCTGTGACTTTTAGCATCAATTCCCAAGTGTAGAACTATAGAATCCATGTTTGGATGGATGCTGCCAAACTGCCTGCAGAACGGCTGAATCGGTTTCACAATCCACTCAAAACTGTCCAGGGGGACTTCCCTGGTGGCGCAGTGGTTAAGAATCCGCCTGCCAATGCAGGGCACACGGGTTCAAGCCCTGGTCCAGGAAGATCCCACATGCCGCGGAGCAACGAAGCCTGTGCGCCACGACTACTGAGCCTGTGCTCTAGAGCCCGCGAGCCACAACTACTGAAACCCGTGTGCCACAACTACTGAAGCCTGTGTGCCTACAGCCCATGATCTGCAACAAGAGAAGCCACTGCAATGAGAAGCCCGTGTACCGCAACAAAGATCCAATACAACCAAAAATAAATAAATAAAACAAATAAATTTAAAAAATATATATTAAACAACAACAACAACAACAAAAAACTGTCCAGGGACTTCCCTGGTGGTCCAGTGGTTAAGACTCCGCACTTCCACTGCAGGGGGCACAGGTTCGATCCCTGGTTGGGGAATTAAGATCCCACATGCCACGCTGCGCGGCCAAAAAAAAAAAACACAAACAAAAAACCATCTAAAAAAGATTCGTTGATACCTCCCATATGCTTGTCAACACAAGATATTCATAATCTTTTCAAGTTTTTTCCATTCAATAAAAATGATAGCTTGTTTTATCTAAAATGTAGTTGTTTCTAATTTACATTTCACTGATTATTAGTGAGGTACACATAGTAAAAAAAATCTAAAAAGCATTTTAATTCCAGTCTTCCTTGCACTTTATATAGAGAGAGATGTCAGAACACTTTTCATTTATTCCCTAGAATGCCAAACTCTCTTTGTCTCTTAGGGATAACATGGTAAATCAGGGAGTCAAGAGAGTGAAGTATGACTCTAAACTTTAGAGTAATTACTATTATTTCTAATTTTAAAAGTAATAAGTTCTCAGAAAGATAATCTTTCAAAATAGATCAGGGGCTTCCCTGGTGGCGCAGTTGTTGAGAGTCCGCCTGCCAATGCAGGGGACACGGGTTCGTGCCCCGGTCCGGGAAGATCCCACATGCCACGGAGCGGCTGGGCCCGTGAGCCATGGCCGCTGGGCCTGCGCGTCCAGAGCCTGTGCTCCACAATGGGAGAGGCCACAGCAGTGAGAGGCCCGCGTACCACAAAAAAAAATACATATATATATACATATATATATATATATATATGTATATGTGTATGTGTGTATATATATATATATATATATATCAGGCATCATCATCTTAAGGTATAGTCATCCCTTGGTCTCCACAGGGATTGGTTCCAGGACCCTCATGGATATCAAAATCAAAGGATGCTCAAGTCCCTTGTATAAAATGGTGTAATATTTGCACATAACCTAGGCACCTCCTCCTGTATACTTTAAATTAGCTCTAGATTATTTATAATACCTAATTCAATGTAAATGCTTTGTCAGTAGTTGCTGGCACACAGCAAATTCAAGTTTTGCTTTTTGGAACTTTATGGATTTTTTTTTTTTTTCTTAAATCTGTGGTTGGTTGAATCTACAGATGTGGAACCCGTGGATACAGAGGGCCAACTGTAGTCTCAAGCCCTTTACTTGTCTCAATAATAAGATCTTTGTCTAAAACACAGTCACAGCCCTTGTCTTGTCAATGAGTTTCTTCACTGCAATTGACTAGAACGTAAGCGTAAGGAAGGCACAGCTGCCAGTTTGCAGCTGTAACCCCAGTGTGCAGCAGTGTCGCAAGAAATGCATGAATGACTGCACGGATGGATAGATGGACAAGCAAAACGTTTTGAGGTGTGGCTAAAAAAAGACAACAGTTCTCTTGGAACCTTGGCAACTCACACGGAAGGCAGTTATTCCTCAGGAGATTATTCCAGTGGTTTTGATGACATCTATGGAATACGTGCACGGTCTCTTATGGGGGTGACCGTAAAAGTGAAGATGCTTTCTTGGATATGTATGTTCTGGTATATATTTTAAAATTATGCTTTGGCACTAGCAAAGTTACGTGGGGCAAGACATGTAGCTCCTCACATACAAATCAGAGAGCCTACGAGTACCGCCTCTAGAATGAGACACCCCTGAGTCCTAACTCCACCTCTGCTACTCTCTCTGTGAGACTTCACCTCTCTGAGCCTTGGTTTCCTCATCTGCACCTTAGGAGAGCGGGACGTACCGCATTGCAGTGTTGGCAGGACTCAAGAAGATTCCCACACTTTCAGGGTTTAGCAAGGCGCTTAGTAAGCGGGACCTACTGGGATGTCTCTGAGAGCTCCCGCCGACCCTGAACCATACAGAGTATGAGGCCTGCTAGAACCTGACCAATTGGAGAAGAAAAGCCTGAACGAGAATGAGCCTACCTCCCACTTGCATCCCACATGCCGGGTGGATGATTTTCCAGGGGGCATCCAAGGTACCTTGGTTTTCACCCGGACACTCCGCCGCACATTCACGGTGTCCCCTTTCATTCCGCGCTTATGTGATTTCTGTGGAAAGGGACAAACCCAGGGTCACTTCCCCACGCAGCTGGCCGTGGCATCACTCTGGTGGCATCTGCTTCCAACTCTGCTGGGGAGCCGCTTCTGACTAAGGCTACTGCTGCCACTTCCAGGTGACCGTCCTACCTTCCAACCAGGCAACTGAGCTCTGAAAGCGAATGTGTCTGTCTCTCAAATCTCTGGAGTTAGAAGTGTGAGGAGGCCCAGCTGGGAGGTGTCGCCTTGCTCCACAGCCTTGGCCTTGCCCCCCTGGCATACTCCTACCTGGCTGTTGGTCGCTGATGCTTTCGGGAGTTTTTTTATGTGGACATGGACAGGGGTGTTCTCATCCACGTGAACATGTAAGGGGGGAGTTGAAGAGCGGTCCTTCATGGTTCGCTTCTGGCAGGTGGGGGAGGACAACACAAAAAAGGTTGATCTGTGGATGAGTAAACTGGGCGTGAAAAACCGAGCTCACAGCCTCTGGGGGCCACTGAAAGCCTAGCCACCAAGCGAGCAGGACATCAACCAGCACTACTGGCATGCGGGCAGGAAGCAAGGCGGGCGTGCCATTCAGCAGGCTCCTGCAGAGATCCCAGCTGAAGACCACCGGGGAGATGCAGGTCCGTTCAAGAGAAGGGTCTGTGAGACCCACAAGTTCTACAAAAGAGCCCAAACCCAGGCCCCGGGGTCCTCAGAGCTGCATCTCTTTCCGAGCCTGCTGGAATGCACAGCTCCTCCTGAGATTCAGCGCAGCACAGATGGAAAGCAGGTGAGTCCTCCTACACCGGAATCTGAATGGGGCATGCGGATTAGCACGCACAGAACGGTTACGGTGCAAAATACTTCAAGCAGCAGGTAGCTAAAAGACGGTGAAGACAGAAAGCTGGAGGAAATGCCGAGATGAGAAGGTTGTATGGATTCTAAAGGCCACTTAAGCAGGGCTGAACACATACCCCTCGCCTACCACCAGCTCCTGTCAATCCCCATTCTTTTTTTTTTTTACTTTTTTCTTTTTTCCTTTTTTTTTGGAAATTCTGTTTTCAGATTTTTGAAGTTTGTCTGGAAGGATTAGGCTAACACAACCTCCTCACACCCGACAGCCTTGCCACCGGCAAAACCAAATCCAATCAATCAGCAGGCTATGCATGAAGGCACCTGACAGAGCACCTGGCCACCGGGCTACCAGCAGAAGCGTTTCTTCTGGCGGGGCCACAGACCACGGGGCTGCTCCGCGCGCATGTCACCTACCGTCACAGTCACACTGGGTGAGCCACAAGGTGTCCTCAAGACCTTTTTCTGCTTGAGACTTGTTACTCTGTTCTTTTCACACGATGGAAACCTGTACCCAGGCATAAGAAGCAGATTATAAGCAGAAAACTAGGGCTCTTCTATTTCTTAGATCTCCCGAAGTTATATACTACATATGGTGTCTAACAAGTCCACGGCTAGGAGAACCAGTGTGGAATCATTTGGCTCCCTGTACACAAGCACCAAGCTCTCATGGTGTGCCTGGCAGGGGGATGGAAGCAGGGGGTGATGGACATTCGCAGGGCTGGCCTTTTAACCTGCCATCGCATCACACGTATTGTGACCTTTTACTGAAAAGCCCAGCTGTCATCCTGTCTGTCAGGAGACAAAAAAAGCAGGCAGCATGTGGGCAACAGCCAACACGTTAGTCTGGCCAAGGGCGAAAGTGCCCAGGACACTGGCTGGAACAATGCTCAGTGAATGACTGCCATGAAAAGACAGAGGCATAAGCTCAGGAATAAGGTCTCTGTGACTCAGTTTCATAAAATTAATAGTCAAATATTCAAATAAGAGGATGAAAAATGACCATTTCCCAAAATATTCCATTTGCTACCCGTTAAGCCCCTAAGAGGCAGGGTTATTTTTGCTTTTACGGATTTTTTTTTAATACCACGTGTAATTCATCTTATACATAAACAGCCCCATCACCAAATCTGCAAATAAAGCAAAAGTTTAATCTCCAAAATCTGGCAGCAGTCAATCCAAGAATTCCAGGACGGGAAGGGACTTGGAAAGTACATTTGGTCCATCCCACTGCCTGATGACAGCCCCCAAAATATGATCTTGCCCTCGCCCTCCATTATTTTGGAAAAAATAATGCAACATAAAAATTCTTTAGCACTTTAGCATACATTTTGCTGTATGTATATCACACCTTGATATAAAAGAAAAAAATTTTTTGAGTCCTACTAATCATTTAGCCAAGGAATACCAAATCTGTGCAGATGGGTTTTTTTTTTCCCTCCTCACTTAGAACATTTCTGTTTACTTGAAGCCAATAGATTTGGGAAAGCTCTCACCCTCAGCGGGTTTTCCATCAAACTACCTGGATTCCACCAACATCTGACTAACTGCCGCGTCCACCTCTTACGTGGTTGTTATTTATTTACACCTAACCTCCTTTCAAAAAGGATCTGAACCTAGTACTCCAATGACAACGATGGTGATCCTATTTGCTACCAGGAACTGGGGCACCTGAGGAGGGAGGGCCAGAGGGAGGCAGAACTGGGATTACATGCGTGCATTTTCCTCTTTCCTCTTAAAAATTATTTTTAAATGTTTTGGTCCAGGCTTTCAGTACACAGAACAGAGAGCTGAAAAGAGAATCCTCCAGTGAGCCTGGCCTGGGAGCCCCTGCCCGCTTTTCCCTGCCCTATGGCGGAGGCGCCCCCCACAATGGCAGTACCTGGGGGAGCCGCCTGAGGATGACGCAGACATGGTTAGGCATCAAAGCCGCAAAGGTGGGCAATTGGGTCAGCAGGCTCTGCTCAGGGGGACCCAGAGGGGCGTGTCAGTGAGAATCTCAGGGGCCGGGCATCAAACGTCCTGAGGGGAGGAGAGTGTAAGCTTTGGGGGTGACAGTTGGATGAAAACTTGGGAGGTGCTCCTCTGCTGTCCAAGTCGCACAGCAACTGACTGTCCTGCCAAAGTGGGGGGAGATAGGAGAGGCTGAGCGACCCGGTGGGCGGGGCGGTGAGAGCTCCCCTCCCCAGGGAGGGCCAGGGGGCGGAACTTCGAAGTAAAGGACCACCACACCCAGGCCCCACGCGGGAGGGAAGGTGGGTGGCCACCAGGGGGAAAACCTGAGATGCTGGCTCGCGTGCGAAGAGGGCAGGAGAGAACCGCTAGGCTCCAAGTGGGCCCCAAAGGGCCGGAACCGGCGTAGGGAGCGGGAGGGATAGTCGGGGCGGAGCCAGGGCAACTGTCTCCTAGGAGAAGGGCGTTCCCGGCAAAATAGACACCCGAGAAGACCTATAGTATTTGAAGGAGGAAGGCGCGGAGGCTGCAGGGGGAAAGGGGCGCTAAGCAGCGAGTGGGTGCCCCGACGGCAGAGGGAAAATCCTCCAGGGCGAAGCAGCGGCCGCTGAGATTTAGTATCCGAGTTAGAGCGGGTTCGACGTCGGGTCGTGCAGGGAGCGCGGCGAGAGAACCGGGAGGCCCGCTGGACAGGTGAACCCACCCAACGGGGTAGGGCGCCCCGGAGGCGGTCCCCGGGGACTGCGCTGCCTATGAGAAGCCGTCAAATAACTGCCGGGCCGAGGCCCTCAGGAAGGGCGAGGCAGACGGGGCAACGCCCACCGGCGGGCAAGAGGGCGCGGGGCCAGTCTCTGTCGGCGGAAAGAAGGGACGACCACCCACCAGCGGGCAGGAGGGGACCAGTTTCTGCACATAGAGAGAAGGCCGAAGCCTGGAGGGAGCAGAACCCTGCCGGTGGCCAGGTGAGGAAAGGCCCGCCCGTTAGCGGGAGGAGGAGAAGGCCCGCGCCGGTGGGCGGGGCGGGGGGCGAGATTCTGACGGGAACTGGACGAGCGCGCCGGAGGGTGCCGGCGGGGGCGGCCCGGGGGGGCAGCGGGACCCGGCGACCTCGGCGGGGGCCACCCCGCCCGTGGGGACCAGGCCCGGCGGCGGCCGCGGAACGCCCCGGAGCGCCCTGGCTCCCGCCTGCCGGCGGCCTCTCACCAGAAGCGACACGGCTGCGCCCAGAAACGCCTCCTTATGAAGTCGTTGAAGTCAGAGGCCAGGGTCTTGCCATGGAGACGCAGCGGCGGATTCAATCCAGCTCTGGCAGCGACTCCTCCCCGCTTTCTCCTCCTTTTCCGACAAGCGATCGGCAGGTCGCCCATTGGCCAGTTCAAACCCCCCCGGGAGCCTCTCGGGTGTCGCCATTTAGGCCCAGCCCCTGGCGTCACAGAGATGCCCCGCCCCACCAGAAGCTCCACCCCCTTCCGGGCCACGCGTAGCGTCGCCAGGGAGACGCGCGACGCCACTGACGGGCCTGGCCCGGGCTTGCGTCGCCCGGGCTTGCCTCACCGGTCAAGACGAGCTTTCCCCCCTCCGCCATTTTTACCCTGCCTTCAGCCCTCATCGGTTCCCCAAACTCAGAGGAGCGCCCAACTTCTAGCCTACTCCCTCTGATTCATATTAGGCCACTGGGCTCAGGGGTCAGGAAACATGTTACTGTCCGGAGCTGCGCGCTGCTTCTGGAAATACAGCCCTGTCTCTCCTCCCCTGTTGGTGCAGAGATGGAGCCCGCTTCTGCACACCACCCAGACTCTCTCCCCCTCCCACATCGCCTGTCTTTGTCCAGGGGGGAGGAAGGGTCCGCGTTCCTCTTGCTCCTCAGTGCCCTCCTGCACACTGTATGCTGCTGTGTGTACACACCTACTCCGTTGAAGTTCTCGCTGAGTCTCCATCTTCTCAACTATGCTTCACTGTCAGCCAATCATGGGGGGCTGTCACGTGGCTCACGCAGCCGCCCTGGATTCTGGGAGACTTTAACATCCTCAGGGCCATCCTGGCCTCAGTTCCTTGACATCCTCATCTCCATGACCTTCTCTCCACCTCAGCCATGTACTCCCAGGGTCACACAACTGGTCCACCTGAAATCTTAAGTTCCAGCTCCCCCCTCTCCAAACAGAACTCATTCTTTTGCCTTCCCGCCTACTGTCTAATGCTTATGGCGTTCATTCCTCAGTGTTAGGGAGCCCTCCACTCCCTTGCCCCGTTCATTTTCTCCCTGTTGAAGAAATGATGGATCCCCAATCCTTATTGTAATCCAACCACCAGAGTCTCTGCAAAGATCAAATGCACAAATCATTTCCTCCACCCTCAGCTGAGCCCTCACCACTGCCCAGCAATGGTTTAATTTATCCCTGGACCCCCTCCTCCTCCCCACGTTGGCTTTTTATTTATCTATCTATTTATTTATGTATTTTTGGCTGAATTGGGTCTTTGTTGCTGTGCGCAGGCTTTCTCTAGTTGCGGTGAGTGGGGGCTGCTCTTCGTTGTGGTGCGCGGGCTTCTCATTGCAGTGGCTTCTCTTGTTGCGGAGCACGGTCTCGAGGCGCAAAGGCTTCAGCAGTTGTGGCTCGTGGGTTGTAGAGTGCAGGCTCAGTAGTTGTGGCGCACGGGCTTAGTTGCTCCGCGGCATGTGGGATCTTCCCGGACCAGGGCTCAAACCCGTGTCCCCTGCATTGGCAGGCGGATTCTGAACCACTGCGCCACCAGGGAAGCCCACCACGTTGGCTTTTCCAAATCTTTGCCTCTTCCCCATCCCATATGACAACTCTCCTTTTTCATAGAGAAACATAAATTCATCCAGTGGAATTCTCTCCACCTTCTCCCACCTTCCCCCACCTTATCCCCCCCGCTTCAGAAGAAGTGATGTCATTTTTGCTGCCCAAGATAACCTTCTTGTTTCCAGGCCTAGGTCAAACATCTCTGTAAAACATCTCTTGCCAGCCCCAACACAGAGTTGTTGATCATTTCTCAGTGCTCCCACATTCAATGAACCAACATTTATGAAGTCCCTACTGTGTGCTAAGCCCAGGGTGAGGGACACCAAACCAACACATCCCACTCGGTCTTCAAGGAGTACACAGCCAACCCCTCTGACGTGACCAGACGAAATGATTAAAGCTTTCCCCTCCCCACCCACTGAAGGATTTTGCCTCTGTGGTTCTGTCCCCTACCCACCATCTGAGGAGGGTTTTTCTCTGCCAGTGCAGTTCTTCGGGGCTTTTGTGATGGAGAATCTGAGAATGGACAGGACTGAGAGGTCACCACCCTCAACACACACACACATACACACACATGCATACACTGGAAGCGAGTGACAGGAAGGAGGAGGGGGAAAATCTTAGAGACAGGCAACAGGGAGGAAGGGGTGCTGAAGACAGGGGCACAGGGACACCTGTAGTGGGTGAAGGACGTGCGATGGGAAAGAGAACAGGATTTTTTCTTCAAATATTATTTATTTATTTATTTATTTGTCTGCGCCGAGTCTTAGTTGCGGCTTGCAGGATCTTCTGTGCAGCGTGCAGGATCTTCTAGTTGTGAGATCTAGTTCCCTGACCAGGGATCAAACCTGGGCCCCCTGCATTGGGAGCTCGGAGTCTTAACCACTGGACCACCAGGGAAGTCCCAGAGAAGGGGAATTTTTAAAGCATAGCTGTGGTCTGTTATCTGCCCCTTTTGTGGTGTTTGAGAAATGCAGGTAAAGAACTTGAGTTATTCTGATATCACTTTGTTTTTTTGTGGGGGTTTTTTGTTTTGTTTTGTTTTGGCTGCATCAAGCGGCTTGCAGGAAGGACGTGCGATTGGAAAGAAAACAGGAATTTTAAAAAATATATTATTTATTTGGCTGCGCTGAGCCTTAGTTGCAGCTTGCGGGATCTTCTTTGCAGCATGCAGGATCTTTTAGTTGTGAGATCTAGTTCCCTGACCAGGGATCAAACCCGTGACCCCTGCAGTGGAAGCATGGAGTCTTAACCACTGTACCGCCAGGGAGTTCCCTGATATCACTTTGGATTGCTGGACCGTGTTTTCTGAATTCAAGCCACTCCAAGCCTGGCCAGCACTGGCCACTTTTTTTTTTAAGAGCACTACCTAGCACTAATGAGGACATTGGGAAATAAGCAGTCTCACACATTGCTGGTAGGTTTAAAAATTGATGTAACCGGACTTCCCTGGTGGCGCAGTGGTTCAGAATCCGCCTGCCAATGCAGGGGACACGGGTTCGAGCCCTGGTCCGGGAAGATCCCACATGCCGCGGAGCAACTAAGCCCGTGCACCACAACTGCTGAGCCTACACTCTAGAGCCTGCGGGCCACAACTAGTGAGGCTGCGTGCTGCAACTACTGAAGCCTACGCGTCTAGAGCCCGTGCTCCGTAACAAGAGAAGCCACCATAGTAAGAAGTCTGCACACCGCAATGAAGACCCAATGCAGCCAAAAAATAATAATAAAATAGATAATAAGACAGATCAATTGTTGAATGTGGAAAGGTTTCCAAAACATATAGCTGAGAAAAGTAAAAGGCAAGGTGCAAAGCTGTAAGTCGACCATGATGATGTAGATATATATTCACAGAGAAAAAAACTACAAATTTAGGGTGGAGGATACATGGGTGTTTCTTGTATTACACTTATATATCCTCTTTTTAAAACTGTGAACAGGGACTTCCCCGGTGGTCCAGTGGTTAAGACTCTGCGCTTCCACTGCACAGGGTATGGGTTCGATCCCTGGTTGGGTAACTAAGATCCCTCATATCGTGAGAGGCGGTCAAAAATTTAAAAATAAATAAATGAAATAAAAAATAAAACTGTGAACAAAAGAGGGTATGTAATGTGTATTAGTTTCCTAGGGCTGCCTTGACAAAGTACCACAAACTGGGTGAATGAAACAACAGAAACTAAACAGAACTAAACAGTTCTGGAGGCCAGGAGTCTGAGATCAAGGTGTTGGCAGGGTCATGCTCCCTCTGAAGGTGCTTGGGAAGGATCTGGTCCAGGCCTTGGTCCTAGCTTTTGGTAGTTCCTTGGTAGCGGAACTCCAGTCTACCAATGGCCTTCTCCACGTGTGTGTGTCTGCATCCAAATTTCCCCTTTTTATAAGGATAACAGCTGTAGTGGATATTAGGGACCCATATTTCTCCAGTATGACCTCATCCTAACTAATTACAACTATAACAAATCTATTTCCAAATAAAGTTGCATTCTGAGGTACTGGTGTTAGGACTTCAACATATTAACTTTTGGGGGACACAATTCAACCCAAACATAATGTATCTGTTCCATTTAAAGATGTATAATAAAATCGGGACTTCCCTGGCGGTCCAGTGGTTAGGACTCTGCGCTTCTACTGCACGGGGCATGGGTTCCATCCCTGGTCAGGGAAGTAGGATTCCTGCATGCTGCACGGTGCAGCCAAAAATAATAATAATATTAATAACAATAAAATAAACACTAATGGAGCACCACCCAGCCACCCAGCTTAAGTAATAAAAGATTTTTTTTTTAAATTTTTAACCGGAAGACACTATCTCAGAATGTTAACACTAATGATTTTAGTTTCCTCATTCTGTTTCTCTAAATTTCAACAATGAACCTGGGCTTTTCTTATTCGTTGGAAATAAACACAGGTGAAGGAGGAGTTGTTAGCTCCAGCGCTGGACCCCAGCCCTGCGTGCAGCTCCTGGCAGGGGGATGGCCCGAGTCCTTAGGCTCTGGAGCAGCCTCACCATTTGCCCTAGGGCCTGATTACCAGTTGTTTCCATCTTAGAGCACTTCCTCCAGGGCCCTGATGCAATGGCCACAGCATAACCCTGGGGAGAAGGAATCCGTGCTCCAAACAGGGTCTAGCTTTTTCTTTCAGGTGACTTGAGAGATTTCAAGTCCTGGGTGGAGTAGGGAGAGAAAATTCTCCCAGGCCCTATCAAGGATTGGCTCCTCTTGGACCTTTAACCAGCCCCTCAGTGACCCTGGGCCTCTGAGATTGGATGGACGCTGGACTCAGTTGAGAAGAGAGTCCAGGTTCTACGGTGGCCCAAAGCAGCGGTTCTCAAAGTGGGGTCCCTGTACCAGCAACATCAGCATCACCAGGGAACTTGTTAGAAACACACATTGTTTAGGCTCCACCCCAGACTTACTGAATCAGAAACTGGGGGGCGGGGGGAGCAGCAATCTGTGTTTTAACAAGTTCTCCAGGTGATTCGGATGCACTGTAAAGTTTGGACTCTAAAGTTTGAGAACCACTTCCCGGACCATCTGGGAGTGATCTTGGAGGGCAAATCTGGTCATGCCCCTTCATTTTAATGAGGGAAACACATTTTACAGAGAGGAGAAGGACCTGGCTCAAGGGGTACAGATAATTAAGTGGCAGAGGTGAAACTGGAAATTAGACTACCTGTTTACAGAGACACCCTCCTTCTCCCTGCCACACTTTTTCCTCTGACTCAGGCAGACCACCCAAGTCCATCCTGATTCACTGTCATCGTCTGGAGGGTCACTGTGATACCAGTGACCCTCAGTGCAGCACTCCCTCTGTGCCAGGCACCGCGCTCACCTGCATTAGCTCAATGAATCCTCACAACATCTGGTGAGGTCGGCTTGAGTGTAGTCCCATTTTACAGAGCAGAAAACTGAGCCTCGAGAGAGGTCAGGACACTTGCCCATGGTCATAGAGCTAGAAGGGGCTAAGACAACTCAAGCCAGTTTTCTCTGCCCGCAAGGCCTACGCTGTGACTAGTAGGTTTGCAGGGAGGGCTCTTCTCCAGTATCCCTTCATTTTTTTTTTTTTTGGCCGCCCTGCTGTTTAAGGGATCTTAGTTCCCCCACCAGGGATTGAACAAGGGCCCTCAGCATTGAAAGTGCGGAGTCCTAACCACTGGACCGCCAGGGAATTCTCCAGCATCTACAATTCGGCTAAGAAACCGGAAGGAAAAAAAGAGCTCCCCAAGCAGGCGAAACAGTTGGCAAACAGCCAATGCCCCAAAGCTGCCATCTACTCATAGCAAAGCCCCTTGTCTCTTGGTTTGCACACTATTGTGGCAGTAGCGGGGTGGGGGGAGGAGCAGATTAGAAGTGGTCCAGCAGGAGCGAGAAGGAGACCTGGTTCTTGCCCCGACCCATCCCCACTCTCACTTTCTCGCAGTTCCCCATGCCTCCCCAAGCAGTGGGTATGCCTTGGAGAAAGACTTCCCAGCCTTTTTTCAGAGCAGGGCACCCACAGAAAACCAAAATATTTACACAGCATCTGAGTAGTCTGGTGGGTATTGGGGGACGTTTGGAAGTCTTGATGAAAATTTCATACTTCATTCTTCATAATATATATTAGGATTAGAAACTGTGGTATAAAATATAAGGGAAGACTTTAAAGCTCAGTTTTGTATAAAACTTCCAAATAAAACATTATACTGGATAAAAGAAGACAGACACAAAAGGCCAGGTACTACATGATTCCATCCAGGTGACAGTTTGGAAAAGGCAAACAGATCAGTGGTTTCCAGGGACTGGGGTGGGAAAAGGGAATCGACTGCAGAGAGGCAGAGGAGAACTTTTTGGGAGGATGTATATATTCCGTATCTTCACTGTAGTACTGGTGGCATGACTTTACATCTGTCAAAAATCATCAAAGTACAGAGAAAGACAAATACTGTATGATATCACTTATATGTGGGATCAAAAAAAAAATACAACAAACTGGTGAATAAAACAAAAAAGAATGAAGAGTGGCCCCCGCTCGCCGCAACTAGAGAAAGCCCTCACACAGAAACGAAGACCCAACACAGCAAAAATAAATAAGTAAATTAATAAACTCCTACCCCCAACATAAAAAAATAAAATAAAATAAATGTCCATAATTAAAAAGAGAAACACACCCCTAGATACAGAGAACAAACTAGGGGTTACCAGTGGGGACAGGGAAGGGGGAGGTGCAGTAGAGGGTTAGGGGAAAAACAGGGTTATTATGGAATTATATGAAATCATGTGTGTGAAACTGTTGAAAACTGTAAAGCACTATAGAATTTAGAGACTCATTCATTCCAAAAAAAAATCAAAGTAAATTTTACCGTATGTAGATCTAGCTACAGTTCCCAAACCTGTCAGCTCCTCAGGATCACCTGCGATAGTTTTGTTCAAAAACAGTCAGGCCTCACCCACAACCTACTGAATCAGAACCCTGGGCAGGAGAATTAGGAGGGGGCAGGAATCTGCATTTCAACCAGCTCCCCAGGTGACAGGTGGTGGGGTGTGTGGTTTGGGGCCAGGACTTCTGGGTCAGGACAGGGGATGCCAAGCTTCTATCTCCAGCCCAGACCCGACCCCTGAATCCCAGGCTCGTGTATCTAACTCACTGACACCTGCACCTGAATCTCAAATGTAGCACATCTGAAAATGATCTCCTGACCCGCCCCAAGCCAGTCCCCTACCCCACACTCTGTAGTTTTCTCCATTTCTGTTGATGGCAGTTCCATTCTTCTAGTAATTTGGGTCCAAAACTTTGACATTATCCTCAATCTGTCTAGGTCTCTCTCTCTGTTGTTGTTTAGCTTTTATTTCATAATCATAAACTTAACTCTGCAATTCAGCTAGACTTGGAGCGGGGAATGGAAAATGTGAAACCCAAAGCACTGCAGCAAAAGCACAAAGATTATAGGATGTCACGAGCAGATGAGGGTGAGGGATGCTCTACTGAGCTACGGAAGGAATGGGCTGTTTAAGATAAGGCACGAGGGGCTTCCCTGGTGGTGCAGTGGTTGAGAGTCCGCCTGCCGATGCAGGGGACGCGGGTTCGTGCCCCGGTCCGGGAGGATCCCACATGTCGCGGAGCGGCTGGGCCCGTGAGCCATGGCCGCTGAGCCTGCGCGTCTGGAGCCTGTGCTCCGCAATGGGAGAGGCCACAGCAGTGAGAGGCCTGCGTACCGCAAAAAAAAAAAAAAAAGATAAGGCACGAGTCGGATTTACTAGATTTGTCCACAGACAGCAATGGTGAGCTTCTTGCTGGTCTTGCCATTGCTGGATCCAGCGTGGTCCACGGCTGCCACACGGTTCATGACCTTTTCTACCTTGCCAAAGACCACACACCTGCCATCCGGCCACTCAGTCTTGACAGTGCAGATGAGAAACTGGGAACCACCTGTGTTGGGTCCAGCATTTGCCACAGACAAGGTGCCAGGACCTGTGTGTTTCAGGGTGAAATTCTCGTCATCAAATTTCTCCTTGTAGCTGGATGCCACCAGTGCCATGATGGTACCACCCTGGCACATAAATCCCGGAATACTTCTGTGAAAGGAGGACCCTCATAACCAAATCTTTTCTCCCCAGTGCTCAGAGCACGCAAGTTTTCTGCTGTCTTTGGAACTTTGTCTGCAAACAGCCTGAAGGAGATGCAGCCCAAGGGCTCGCTGACAATGTGGAAGAACACAGAGGGGTTGACCATTGCTAGGCAGCGCAGGGAGCAGCTCCCAGCGGTGGCGTATCAGTGTCTCCTCCTGAAATTCTGCTGCTGCTTCTCACCGACCCCACTGTTAACACCCTGGTCTGGGGCACCATCATGTCTCACTTGGATTATTACAATGGGTTCCTAACCCACCTACCTACTGCTACCCTGGATCCAACTACATTTCATTACAGCAGCCAGGGTAATCATGTTAAAATAAAAATTAAATTGTGTCATTTGTCTGCCTCAAACCCTCCAGGGGCTCCCTGTCTCAGAGTAAAAGCCAAAATGACCTCCAAGGCCCTCCGTGCTCTGGCCCTGACCTTGGCTCCCTCACCTCCAGAACTTGGCTCCTCCTTGCTCGTTCTGCTCCAGCCACAGTGGCATCTTCCCTGTCTTTTGAACCTGCCAGTCCTGTTCCTGCCTCAGGACCTTTGCATATGCTGCCCCCTTGGCCTAGAATGGTCTTCTTTCCCATATCCCCATAGCTTGTCCCCTCACTTCCTTGAAGTCTTTGTTCATGTGTTAACTTCTCAGCTCATACTTGATATTTCCTCCCTCATTTTGTTCTGTAGGACTTAACAACCTCCAATATTTGCTTCTCTGTTTTTGTCTGTCTCCCTCACTAGAATGTCAGCTCTATGAGGTCAGGGATTTTTGAGGGACAGTTTTATTCACCGCTGTATCCCTAGTATCTAAACATGGCCCATAGAGGGTGCTCAATAAATGTTCATTTTAATGAATGAAAGGGACACCTGGAGCCTGGAAGGGAGAAGTGACTTACTCAAGGTCATAGCCATCCAGAATCAATAGCTTTTGGTCTTGGAATGAACAAAGCACCAATGCCACAGCTCTGGCCTAAAGTCCTTCTCAGAGCCATGCCAAGCTCTGGAACCAAAGCCAGGCCAGCAGGACCTCATCCCTGGTACGGAAGGAGGGAAAGCCCAGCCCCAGGGGGTGCCTGACTGACTCTGCCAGGACCCAGGAGCTTACAAGACCAAGTCAAGGGGCTGCATGGGGGAGGGGCTCCTCTGAAGGAGGAAACCTGGAGATGGCAGGTCCTGCGCTGGTGGAGCCACAGCAGCTACGGGCAAGACAAGGAGTCGCCTCCCCATCCCCTCCGGCTGCCTGAGCGCAGGCAGTGGAGACAGTTGCTGGGCCTTCCAGGGGTGGGGAGAGAGGAAGGCCGGCAGTTCCCAAGCAGGAGAGCATTAGAAGGTGAAGCTGCTGCAAGTAACCCAGAGCACAGGGGGCGGATTCCAAATGCCCCAGGCGCCCTTCCCATTGCTGGCCCCAAACCAGCAGAGGGCGCCCTGGCCCACAAGGTCCAGGCTCTGCCACCTTGCGCCCTCTGGCTGCCACACTAGTGGCAGGAGGGGAGCCCTGGATCTCCCCAGCCACTTCCAGGGGAGGGGTTCCAACTGCACAAGTGAAGATCCAAAGGCAAGGAGGCCTCAGCAGCCCTCGGTCTGGCCTGGGCCCACCCTGGCCAGCAAGGTGAGGCCAGTGATGACCACGACAGCCGCAGTGGGTAAGCACTCACTGTGGGCTGGGCTCCAGGCTTGGCTACTTTATACCCACCTGGCCCATGAGATACTTCTCCTCCCACCTCCACTTCACCAATGAGCAGACTGAGGACGTGATGCCAGATCGATCCCCTGACTCCTTCTCTAGGCTGCCCTCCTGTCTCTGTCTCTCCA
The DNA here is from genome assembly GCF_039906515.1 of Pseudorca crassidens. Classification (NCBI taxonomy): domain Eukaryota; kingdom Metazoa; phylum Chordata; class Mammalia; order Artiodactyla; family Delphinidae; genus Pseudorca; species Pseudorca crassidens. The sequence continues at coordinate 7,673,632 of NC_090302.1, forward strand.
CCTGCTCATCCACAGATCAGGAACGCCTCCCTCCCAGCCCTCAGGACACGCAAAGAGGCTCAACCATGAGTTAAGAAGTATAAAGTGCAATACCAGCCAGCTTTTATTGAGGGCCTACTGTGTGCTGGGTCCTCCTCCCAGCTCCCTGCACTTCCCACTGGCCAGGGAAGAGGGTGGCAGGTGAGACCCATGTGTCAAGCTGGATAGGGAACTGAGGTGGAGGTAGAAGGTGGCAGAGGGGCCCCAGCAGCTGGGTCCTCAGCTGGGGGCAGGGCTCCTGTGTCCGCCCAGCTTGAAACTGAAGGCTGGGGGCCCTCCCTTCTTCCCTCCACCCCAGGCCCGGAATCAGGCTGGCAAAGTAAGAGGGCCTGCGAGCCCTGCCCTTGTGCTACGTGACCTTTGGGGAAGGGGACCCGTCTCTGAGTGGTTTCTCCCAATGGAAGACGAGTCCAGAGGGCAGAGTGGCCATGCCCAAGGTGGCAGCCAGGTCTCTACTGGGTCTATGGTTCCTGGTGGCGGCTCTTGCTCTGCTCCCTGGACAGCAATGGCCTATTCCCTGGTACTTCTCTGGAGTCACCAGCCTGACCTGGTGGGACAAAAGAGGTAAGAGGAGAGAAGTAGAAAGAACTAGAGTTGGACAGTGAGAGACAGAGACAGAAACAGATACAGAGATAGTGAGAGACACAAAGAGATAGAAATGGGCAGAGAGAAAGAGAGCGAGAGAGAGGGAGTTAGAGGTGGACAGAGAAATGCAGACACAGTCAAAGATACAAACAGAGACAGAGAGAGAGAAAGCCCGAGACAGAGAGAGGGAAAGAGAGAAGACAGCTGAGAAGAGGAAAGGGAGACCCAAACACAGAGTCGGTCGTTGAAGGCGAGAGAAAACCGAGGCCCACCTAGAGCTCATCCTGGGGGTGGGGATGGAGGCTGTGCCCACTGCTGCCGGCCAGGTCCAGGCGGGGGTCCCGCAGGGTCTTATAAGAGCCACTCCAGCTGATGAGGCGGCCGCTGTCATCGTCCCAGGGCGAGGACGTCTCTGTGTCGCTGAGCCACTCAGCGTCCCCCGCGTAGTGGGTGGGAGCAGCGAGCAGGGGCCGGGCTGAGAAGGCCCGCAGGTCCCGCGGCCAGAAGTGTGCCTTGTACTGCTCACTGGGAGGCGGGAGGCTGGCTCAGGGGGGCTGGGGTAGGCCCCTCCACCCAGACCCATGTCAGCCCGGAGCCAGGCACCTCACCCCCAGAGCACCTGACTGCCCTCCCCATCTAATCCTGAGGCAGGATTTCTCTTATCCCCATTTTCCAGATGGGGAAACTGAGGCACAGAACAGGAAAATCGCTTGACTGAAAACCACAGGGCATCACAGAATTCACACATAGATTGGTCTGACTCCAAGGCTAAGCTGGGCTATTCCTTGGTGACCAGAAGGAAGTGACTCAGCCCTGCCAGCCTCAGTCTCTCCACCTGCCCAGTGAGGGGACTTACTACTTGCTGAGGTGGGCTCTCGAGACAGGCTGACCCTGCCCTGCCCCCATCTGAGGCTCACTTGGGGTGCTGGTCAAACATGATGGGCAGGAACTCATCCACGGGCAGCATTCGGTGCAGGGGCTGGGAGGCTAGCAGCTTGCGGGCGCCAGCCAGGCTCAGGACGTACGCCAGTGTCCAGTACGAGTAGCCAGCTACCACCAGGTGCGGCAGCCCCTCCACGGCTGCCTCCTCCTCAGGGTTCACCTGCTTCCGGCCGAGGTAGCTGCAGGTGACACCAGGGGTCCCAGGAGTCACTGTAGATGTCCCAGGACCCCTCAGGAGGAGGCAGACCCCTGGAGGCCCACCCTTCTCCCTGGCCCCTGGGGTCACAGACTGCCTACATCAGGTCCCAAGGAAGTTTCTCCGCCTCCACCTCCTTCATCAGCCGCTCCAGCCGCATCTTGAAATTGCTTTCAAAACGCACGTCGTCCTCAAACACCACGACCTGGGCCAGGCCCCGGGCAACCACCTGTGGTACATGGTGGGGGAGGCTCTTTAGACCCCTCCCACCTGGCTGACTCTGACAGACACTCCTGGCCTCAGTTACAGGCCAAATGCTCAGCCCTGGCTGCGTCGCTCAGCTGCTAAAGGCTGGGCGGGGCGGGGGGGGCCTCCCTTCTTCCCTCCACCCCTGGCCCTGAATCAGACCGGCAAAGTAAGGGGGCCTGTGAGCCCTGCCCTTGCGCTACGTGACCTTCGGGGAAGGGGACCCGTCTCTGAGTGGTTTCTCCCGATGGAAGACGGGTCCAGAGGGTAGTCTTGCTCTCCAAGCAGATCACAATGGCAATCAGAACCCTTGCTGCAGTCACTGAGCACTGGGGCCACAGTGCTCATCTCCAGGGACCCTCAGGAGGCATGATGTCCCTGTACTGCGGCAAGGAGATGGAGACACAGGGAGATGAACCCACTCGTCCAAGGACACACAGCCAGGAAGTGGCAGAACTGGGATCTGAACCACATCTGCTGGACTCCAGGGCCTGGCTCCTCACTTCTGCCTCTTGGGCTTTCCTCGAGGAAGCTAGGCTGGGGGGTGGGGGGCTGGGGGGGTGGAGGAAGGCCCTAGCCCCACACATCCCTGAGAAAAAATACTTTTTGTAACTGTTGGAAATGTGAAAAGAGCATGAGATCAGCACAGTAAGTGGTGAAACGTACATCATCCTTCAATCTGTTCAGAGGTAGCAGAAAAGCAGAAATATAAGCTCACACGCCCATATTCTGGCTACAGTAGAAAATAAAAACAAGGAGTGAGTCTGTGCTCCACCTCCTGGAGGGGGCGCCCCTTGGAGGGCCAGGCCCAGGTCCTCTCCTGCTGTGTCCAGGCAGTGACCTCTCCCAGGCACTCACACCCCAGCCCAGGGCTGAGGCTGCTTGGCCAAGCCCTAGGCCTTTCTTCTTCACACACAGAACACACCCAACTCCTTCAGCCCCAGGGCCTGTGCCCGCACTGCCTTCCTCTGCTGAGAAGCCTCCTCTCCCTGCCCCTCAATGGCGAGGCCCACCCTGACCCCACAGGAGGCCAGGAGGCCGGGCCAGTCCGCACTCTCGAACAGCCTGTATATCCCTGCTCCGCGGCAAGCTTAGTTCTTTCTTGATTTCTGCGCCTTGCTCTGGTCCCTTTGCCCCAGGAGGGACCGGCTGCATTCTTCTTGTTCACCTCTGTGTTCTCAGAGCAGAAGCTCTCCTAGCACACAGCAGGTGCTCAGTGGAGACCGCAGGGTGAATAAGGTATAGGGTTGGGCCCTTAGGAGGCTGAAAGCTGCTGGCCGGGTCATTGTTAGTGTGCTCGGTCAACCCCCGGTCACACGAGTGCTGGCACAGAGCAGTGGATGGGGGTCCTCACCTCCTCCCAGATGGAGTAGTGGCTGAGGAAGCAGCCCACCTCGCCCTTGGTCAGTGTGCGGCCCGAGTAGGGGTCCTGGTAGCCGGGAAGCAGGTCCACGCCGAGGCTCCTCATGACACTGCTGTTGAGTGTCCTGAGGCAGATGGTATAAGGGGGTCAGGGGTGCCCGCCAGGGACCTGTCCAGGGGGAACTGGCCTGTGCAAGTTGGGGACAGTCACACTGGAGTCTGGTTGGAAGGAGGCTTCAGTCTTGTTACTGCTTCGTGTGGCCTGAAGCCATCAGTGACTGGACCTGGAAAGCCACTGCCACCTCGGGCGGGGGGGATCCTAAGGGGAGGGGGCAGCAGTCTGAGGGGGACACACCCCAGGATGAATGCGGGGAACGCGGCGGATACTTCTTAGGCAGCGGCCCAAGCAAAGGATGGACATCCTGCAGTCCACAGGGCCGGGGCGTATGCAGCAAACAGCAGTGGGCACGTGGGGCCGTGTGACCCCTGGTTGCCGGGGGAACACGACTGGCCTGCTCCCACCCTCGCCCCGCCCATCAGGGACCTAAGTTCAGGATGGAAAAGAGTAACCCTGATAATCGTAATGAAGACATTATTAACCTTTGGGATACTTACTACATTTCAGGCCCTGGCTAAACCTTCACTGAACCCTTACAAGCCCCTAAGAGGAAGGCAGTTACTCGCCGTTTACACAGTAGGGCTGAGAGATGGAGGTCACGCAGCTGGTGACCACGCCCAGAAGCTCCAGACCCTGGGCCTTAACCACTGTACTCTCCTCCCTCAGGTGGGCTGAGGGAGGGCACCCTGTCCTGTTCTGTCTGCCCTGGGACTCTCCGAGACAGAATTACTCAGGCCCTGTTTGAATACCTCCTAGAACGGCAAACTCATTCAGCTCACTGTCTGCTTTTCCCACCCCCATGGAGCTGTGATGGACCACCCGGTCCCCACTGGCTGCCCAGGGTCCTGTCCCCACCCAGGAAGCCTCACCGGCCATCCACGGCATCCACCAAACGCCCAGAGATCTCCATCTCCCAGAGCGAACTCAGCATGCGCTCTCGGCGGCTGGGCCGGCGGGCCAGGCTGATGACAAACACCTGGAAGAGGAGGGGAGGCAGGGGAGTGGGTGCAGGGGGAGGGGAGAGCCCACCCACCTCCTGGCCCCAATCCTGCAGGCCGGGAGGACTTACCTCATCAAACCCCATCTTGCTGGGCCTCTTTGGGGGCCGGGACACATGAGCTGAGGCCCACATGGGGGGCCCATCCACTGCAGAGGAAAGCACCCCCCCATCATGAGTCCCTACTGGCTCTAGTCAGCGGCAGCCCTGGAGTCCTAGCACCCCTCGTTCCTGCCCCCTGGCAGAATACCCAGCAGGAGATCACGGAATCCACCTGCCTCCATTGTACGGATGGGCAGACTGAGGCCCAGGGGGAAAAGGGACTTGCCCAGAGTCAGGGAATGAGTTGGAGAGAGGCTTCAACCCCAGCAGTGGGGAGGGGGGACACACCGGCTCGCAGCCCTCACCCAGCGCTTCCAAGATCAGGTGGATGAAGTTGACTCTCTCATCCTCCAGCCCCTGGTGGGATTTCACAGGCACGTTCATGTACCCATAACGGTGCTCGTTGCACACGTGGGCCGAGACCCCTGCGGAGAGAGGCCGAGTGAGCACTGGAGTGCAGGGTGGGGCTCTCAGAACCCAGATGGGAGGTCCTAGGCCCAGTCCTGCCAGTGACCCACCACGTGAGTCCTGTCTGGGACCCGGCATTCCCACCTGGGCTTGGAGGGAGAAACGGCTTGGCTCAAACAATATCTAAGGGATCTTCCTGCCGAAATGGTTTATTCACGCAATAGATGCGTCTAGAGCACCAGCTGGCTGCTGGTGGTGAGGAAGACAGACAGTCCCTGCCCTCAGGGGATCAAGGTGAGGAAGGAGCAGGCAAACTCACACCTGGCTACAGCCACCTGATGCCACCGGGCGTTGCTCCACCCCCTAAATCTTTCCCACCTCTGCCCAACCCCCCTCGCCAATCCAGCACCATCACCTCTTGCCTGGATCCCTACACTTAACCCTACCCCCTCGCCTGCCCCCACCATGCTGTCCTCCACCTGGCAACCAGAGTGGCCTTTTTTTATTCCTTCAATGTTTATCATCTTTATTATAATTATTTATTTAGCTTTTGTCTTCTATAGACTGTGAGTCCTCCAGGGCAGGCACATGGTATCTATTAAAAAGTTAACTCCAAGGCTTCCCTGGTGGCGCAGTGGTTGAGAGTCCGCCTGCCGATGCAGGGGACACGGGTTCGTGCCCCGGTCCGGAAGATCCCACATGCTGTGGAGCAGCTGTGCCCGTGAGCCATGGCCGCTGAGCCTGCACCTATGGAGCCTGTGCTCCGCAATGGGAGAGGCCACAACAGTGAGAGGCCCGCGTACCGCAAAAAAACAACAACAACAACAACAACAACAGAAAAAAAAAAAAGAGTTAACTCCAGGCCCAGCATTGAGCACAAAGCCTGGCCCAGTGCAGGTGGTGGAAGCATGAATGATGGACACAAAACCCCTGTTCACGAAATTCCTACAAACCGCTGACCAATAAAGAGCGGCTGATACTCAAAGTAGAGGTAGGAATGAAAAAAATAAGGAAATAGGGAATTCCCTGGTGGCCTAGTGGTTAGGATTCTGAGCCTGGGTTCAATCCCTGATTGAGGAACTGAGATCCCACAAGCCGCCCGGTGTAGCCAAAAAAAAAAAAAAAGGAAATACTTTTGCTTCTTCTCATTTTTTTCTCCATGTATTTGTTTCACCTTCATTCTCTTTCTGCACTTGATTTTTTTTTCTTCCTGCATCTCTGCACTGCAGATGTTGCTAGTACCTCATGCACACACACAAAAAAGATGACACTCAAAAAAAAAAAAAAAAAATGACACTCTTCTCCCTGGACACTTCTCACACACTGCTTGCCCAAGTGCAACACTTCTTGATTAAATCATCACTTCTAATTCAACTTGACCATGAGCAGAGTTCTCCACCCACCAGACAGCCTTCATGTCCTTGCCACCCATGAGTGCACACCATGAAATACATTCTCTGTAGCCTTCTCAAGATCTTTATTCCAACAGCAGTATCTCTGTCTCACTCTCAACATCGACTCTTCCTCAGAACTGGGTTTATCCCATCCAAACCCAAACACTTTTTTTCCTTTTTGTTTTTTTTTGGCGGCGCTACACAGCTTGCGGGATCTTCGTTCCCTGACCAGGGATCAAACCTGAGTCCTCAGCAGAGAAAGCAGAGTCCTAAGCACTGGACCGCCAGGGAATTCCCCAAACCCAAACACTTTCTAGTAACCTTCATCTTAAAAATAACCACTGACAACAGAATGATATTTTCTAGTGTTCAGATCCAATCACGTGATCCTCTGATGGCTGTCCGACACCCACAGGCTAAAGACCAGATGCTTGCCCATCAGGTCCACACAAGCTGGCCCCTGCCTACCTTTCCTGCCTCAGCCTGCACCATGCCCCCTTTGCTTACTGTGCTCCAGCTGCCTGCCTTCTTGCATCCCCTGCCACCACAGGGCCTTTGCACCTGCTGGTCCCATTGCTTAAAATGCTCTGTCCTGCTCTGTCTACCTTGTTAATGTCTGCCCATACTTTAGATCTCAGCCCCAAAGTTTACATCCTCCAGGAAGCCTTCCCTGACAGGTTAACTCTAGTCTAAGCTCCCAAAACACCTATAATCAAAAAGCTCTTCTTCCGGTCATTGTGACTGGACATTGATTTGTGTGATCCTTTGACTGACTGGACTGGAGGATCCAGGAGGTCAGAGACTGCCTGATTTTACTCACCGCTGTCTCCCCAGTGCCTGGCACCTGGTAGGTGTCCCATAAATATTTGCCTAATGAAGGAATACGTGAAAGTGCCATGGTGGGGACGGCCAGAAGGACATCTAACCTACTGGGGCAGTGGGCCCAAGAAAGGCTATGACCTGGAGGACACACAGGAATTAAAAAGATTAATTGCAGAGTGGGGAAGAGCACGCCAAGCAGAGGGAATAGCATGTGCAAAGGCCTAGAGGCCTGGGAGAAAGGCTCAAGGAGAGCTGTCCTCACCAGCAGCCTGACAGGCGTAGGCGAAGACGATGATGTCGTCGAAGGGCCAGGTATAGTTGGGGTGAGGGGGGTAGAAGCACAGCTGTTCTGTCCCCTCCGCCCGCAGGGATACCAGGAAGGTGGAGTGGACCATGGGGACACGGAAGCAGCCCCGGCGCTGGCGGTTCTTGGTAGGGAAGTAGTCGGCTGTGCGGCGGTAGTAGCCCTGGGGAAGGGGTGGCTCTGGGCTGTGAGAGGGCGCCCCTCCATCCCCAGCACACTGCTCCCCTGCCAGGGCCCACAGACCCTAAGGCCTTCAGTCTCTCCATGTCCCTCCTCTCAGACCTCAAGCCTCCTGAGGCCCCCGAACCCGGCCTTACCTGAGGGGTGATCCCACACCAGAAATTGGAGTAGTAGGTCTGAGAGTCCAGCATCGGGGCCACCACGGGCAGCCCCTGCTCGATCAGAAGCCGCAGTGTCTGGTTGTTGGTCAGAATGTTGTCCGTATCTGCAAACTGTGGGGAGGGGGATGTCACAGGCCCCAGCCTTGTCTGGGCTGCAGTCCCCCAAGGATTCACTGAGTGGGATCCCTCCAGATTTCCAGAAACCCAGAAAGTCTCCCACGATCCAATGGGGTTCCCTCAGAGAGGTCTAACCTATAAACCAGTAGATCCGTTTCTGGACCAAGAATCTAGTCTGGGGCACTGGCTTGGGGATTGGGTCCAGAGATTATACCCGAATTGCTGATCTAAGAACTTTATCTGAAGTTTTAGGAAGTAAATCCAAAGACCTACTCTGAGCTCTAGTCCAGGGAACTAGGCTCAGTTTATACTCTGGGCTCTAGCCCAGGGATCGAGTCGCAGTATATACCCTGCACTCTGACTCAGGGATCCAGGTTTAGTACCAAGTCTGAGCTCAAGCATAGGGATCCAAGCTCAATATCTGATCTGGGTTCTGACCCAGGTTGCTAGCTGAAGGAGCCAGCCTACAGGTGGTTAAGTCACGCCAAGATTTCTGTCAAGGACAGGTGCCACCACCTGTGGGAAGCCCAATTGTAGGCCAGGCTTTCTTACCAGGATATAGTCAGCCCCCCAGTCCCTGGCAAAGGTCAGGGCTTCCTGTTTCAGCTCCATCAGAAACTGGTGCCTTTCTTTGGTCCAGTGCTTAGGGCCCTCTTCGTCTGGGTAGGACCTGAGGGGGTAAAACGATGAGATGTTCCCATGCGGTAGGTGCATGTGGTGTCCCTCTCTGCAGGGCAGTGGACAGAGCCCTGGTCTGGAGGCTGTGGCTCGGGGCTGTCCCTTTCCTTCTCTGGGCTGCAGCTGTTATCCATCTTCCCCAGAAAACGTTCCCCTCAGGTCACCACCTGGGCTCCCCCTCAGGCCTCCAGACCACAGCAGCATAGTCATCGCCCACAGCAGCCAGCCACTCCTGCAGCATCTCTGTGGTGGTGTCCACGTTGTGGTCTGTGGCACACCTGAGGACACAGGAGGAAGAAGGGTGAGGGGGCACAGCCACTGAAGGACCAAACCCTGAGGCAGCCTTGACCCCCGGAGCACCAACACTTGCAGGGCTGGCCTCTCCTGGGAGCAGAGGAAGCAGGTGTGCTCCAGAGGAAGGCAGGAAGCCAGGTCCCAATCATAGGTCTGTGATCCACTGTGTGACCTCAGGCAGGTTCTGACCCTCTCTGGGCTTCACTTTCTCCCTGTAACTTTAAGCTGTCCTGGCATGCTCAGGGGCTGAGAAGACAGAACTCAAATGCATTTTGAAGGATGAAAAGTACCTCAACTTTGAGAAACATGCCTGCCACATTCTCTGGTTACCTTCCTTCCCTGCTGTGTGACCACAGGTCAGCCCCCTCCCCTCTCTGAGTCAGGACTGGACAGAGGAGCTGCTGCTTCCCTCCACCAGATAGTTGTAATAACGACCAAACCACACTCTGAGCGTCCCTGAGAAATGCTGATGGGCCCGAGCTCCGTTGCCACCACGAGTAGCCTCTCTGAAGGGGCTCTCATGACAGAGAGGGGTGCAGGGGGCTTAGCCAAGAGCCCAGGTTTTAGGTGATACTGCCCCTTTAAGTCAATTCCCCAGAAGTGAAGATTAACTACGTGTCAAGTCTTCTATGGGTGGGAACTAACTAACTCCCAAACTGGTAATTGTGGGCAGCCTCCCCAGGCCACCGGCTCCAAACCCAGCCCAACTTTGGTGTGTTGGGGAGGGAGGGTAGTTTGGTCATTTCTCTCAGTTTATCCCCAACCTCAGCTTGGGACTCCTCCCTGCTCTGGCTTCCACAGACTGTGGCCTCTGATTCCAGTGCCCTGCAGGGACGCCTAGGGGGAGAGACTGCAGGAAGGGGGCTTTGCCCTTGGCCGCAGGACCCAGCCCCTCTCCTGAGAGAGGCTGGAACCAGCCCAGGGGAAGAGGGAACGGGTGTGACTCCCCCATAGGGCAGCATGGAGCCCAGGGCTGAGAGCACCCTCACGGGCTCCCCAGGAACCCGGAGGCCTGCTGGTCTGTGCCACATCGGGCCCCAGGGGACGCCAGCTGCTCCTGTCTGCTCCGCTCCAAATCAGCCAACCACAGGTCCCACGGGTTCAGTTTCAGCTCTGAGGGCTAGGGCAAGAGGGACTGGGCCCAACTTACACCCAGAGGAGGTCCCAAGAGGTGGAATAGGGGCTAGAATTAGGGAATGGTGTCCCTCTGTCAACCTAAGGCCTCAGAGGTCAGTCTGCAGGGCCAGGGGGATAAGGGGTCCTGTCCGGGGACACGGGTTGCGGAGGGCCTATCTGAGAGGGAGGGGCCTGTCTGGGTGGTGTCTGGGCAGCGAGCAGATGGGGCCATCTGGAGCCCGGACTGTCGGTGGGGTTGGGGGATAGATGCCCGGTGGATGCCGATGCCCGGGTCTCTCTCACCAGAGGGCCATCCTGGCCCGGGGGTAGTCCAGCCGCTCCAGCGCGCCCAGGTAGTGGGGCAGAGAGTGTTCGGCATTGCGGGCCAGGATGGCAAGGACCACGGCAGGCAGCGGCGGCTCTGCGACGCCCGCAGCCTCGAGCCGCGGCCCCAGCAGGAGCAGCAGCTGGAGCAGCGGGGCAGCGGGGGCAGCACGCATGGCGGGCGCTCTGGCGGCTGCGGCGGCCCCCGGGGCTCCCAGCCCAGCCGAGGGTAGTGGGCGGTGCGGTGCGGCCCAGCCGGGGCGGGGCCTGGGGCCGGGGCGGGGCCGAGGCGGGCCGGGAAGGGGTTGTGGGGGGCGCACTCCCCAAAGAGTGGACTCCCACTCCTAACCCCTATTCGTGGATTCTCAAGTGTCCTCTCCTCGACCAGGGGCATCGCAGGGCCAGGGCCCGGACACCCGCCCCGGACGCGATCCAGGAGCAGCTCCCTCCCGGCTGGAGGGTCGTGGGGGACGGCATCCGAGCCGCCCGGGCATCTCAGAATGCTCGACTACGAATCCCTGGGCGTGCAATCGCCAGAATCCGGCTCCACTGAGCGCCCCTGAATCCAGATTCCCTGGCCATCCATCTGACCCTCTGACCTGAGCCGCAGACCCCGCGGGGCGGGACCCACTGGGCCGCGGCCTTTCCGGGTTCCCCCGCTCCAGCCTCCTCCACCGCCCCCGGGCGCCCTCTGGCGGGCCCAGACGGAACTTCTCAGACCAGCCAGCCGACGCGTGGGCGGACAGAAAGACCGGCTTGGGGGGCGGGGAGGGGGTCCCCCTGACCTGCAGACGTCATCCCGCCGCGGTCCGAGCCTGACGTCCCCCGCGCGTCATCGTCCTCGCCTCCGTCGCCAGCACTGGCACTGCTCCGGCCCTTTAGGAGAGCAAGGCCTACTCTTAGATTGAGTGTAGAACATGGGGCACCACTCAGCCCCTCACGGTGACCCAGCCCCCTCCAAAGCAGTGTGACTCCTGTGTCTGGTCAGAGTCGGGGTCCTAAGGCCCCTGCTGAGATGGAAGAGGGTCCCCAGACTCTCTTAGGGCAGGGGAGGGGGGGGTCTGGAGGCACCAGTGGTGGGTTCTAGCTCCTCTCTACCACCAACCTCAGGCAGGCCGCTTTCCCGGAGCCTCAGGGCCTCCTGGGTAGAAGGGCTGCTAACAGCACCCACCTAGGAGGGTTTGCAAGGATTCCTTGAGAGCGTGAATGCACTTAATTCTATGCATGGGGCCTGGCAGGCGGGAAGAGTTCCTGGGGCTGGAAGACAGAACTGGAGAAGCCAGCCTCTCCTTCCATTCAGCCCCTCACCCATGGGAACGTACTCTCCTATGGCACCTTTGGGTCCGCCTTCAGGTTCTTCCCAGGGTCAGGGAGGGGGGCTAAGCCACTGCAAGAAAAGGGGTGGGGGCCCAGCAAGGAACAGCCTGGTGATGGGGCAGCATGTGGAGGCATCAGATCCCAGAGTCCTGGTCTCCAGCCCAGCTCCAATGCCTCCAACAGCTTCCAGGTGGGGCTGCTTCACAGCCAGTGCCCTGCAATGGAAGGCCTGAGGCCCCCTGAAGCATCCTGGGGAAATAATGAGTCCCTTCCCTTGCATGGCTGCCTCTGCTGGAAGGCACTCCCAGCCCCAGAAAGGGGATACCCTTTTTTTTTTTTTTGTCATGCTGAGCAACATGCAGGATCTTAGTTCCCTGACCAGGGATTGAACCCGTGCCCCTGAAGTGGAAGCGTGGAGGCTCAACCACTGGACCGCCAGGGAAGACCTGGGGATAGCAATATCCCCCACCTCACCCATCCCAGGATCATCCCAGAGCCTCTGCCCATGCTATTAGTCATGGGGCTTCCAGATTCTTCTCTCACCTCAGTCGTCGTCCTCCTCCCAATGCACTGACCCCTCCCATCTTCACCTCTTTCCCTCCCCAGTCCACCCAGTGGTCTAGCCTGTCACTGACTCCCTTGCCCCAGGGTTCTCCCATCATTCCTGCCTGAAAAAACCCTACAGCCATCTTGCTTTGGGGCACGTTAAGACTGCTGCACACTCCTGATCTCCACTCTCCACTGGACTTTCACTGAGCCCAACAATCCAGTTTCCCTGTGCTGCTGCCCCTGCTCCTCTGTGGCATTTCACACGCCCGGGTCTTCTGAAGCCCTCACTCCACTCCTTCTCCCCCAGTGAAAATCTTCCTGCCTTCTTTGGAAAAAGAGAAGCCATCACCTGAGAACTCTTATTTCCAGCCTCCAAACCTTCCACGCCCTGTGACCAAGCTGGCCTGTGCTCTCACGGCCTATTACCATGGAAGAGGCACCTCTTCCTCATAACAGAACCATCCTTGGACTCCAAAAGCCATTCTCTTGCCCTTCCTGGATCACCAACATCCGTCTCTTCTGGATCCTTCCTTCAACATTCCAAAGGACTTAAACCTCCCCCAACTTAAAATGTGACTACAGGGACTTCCCTGGTGGTCCAGTGGTTAAGACTCCATGCTCCTAATGCAGGGGGCCCTGGTTCGATCCCTGGTCAGGGAACTAAATCCCACATGCCGCAACTAAAATCCCTCATGCCGCAACGAAAGATCCTGCATGCTGCAACGAAGATCCCACATGCCGCAGCTAAGACCTGGTGCAGCCAAATAAATAAATAAATATATTTTTTAAATATATGAATACAGTCAGCTGCCTGCCTGTGCTTTGCTCCCGGTCTCACTTCCTCACCTTCATTCGCTGATTGACACACACCAAGGCTGCTCCAGCCAAACTGCTCCCGTCAAGACCGGCATCCTCCTGGCCCCTCATCTAAGAGGGCTCCCTCCAGCAGCCGACCTCATGGACCACTCCCTCTTTCTGCAAAACTGACATGTGTCTCTGCTTCTCACCTGGACCCACATTCCATCTGTCTAAAACAGAACCCCAGTCTTTCCCCCAAACCTGCTCCCACTCCGGTGGCCTCCCTCAAGCTGATGACAAGTGCCTCTCTCTCAGCCCACTCCTCATCCTGGCTAGACCACCTCAATGTCTCCTGCACGTGGCCACTTGCACGGCTCGGCATCAGCACCACTCACCTGGGCTACAGCACCTGCCAGTACTCACCCCCGCGCCCGAGGCTTTCTCCCTGGAAACTGTTCTTCACACAGTGGTGCTTTCTCAACTGCATGGTGTTACACCCTTTGGGGGCTGCCATTGCCCTCAGCATAGAGCTCAAACCCCTCAAGGGACAAGGAGGCCCTTCGTGGCCTGCCTGCTGCTTCTCCAACTCCTCTGACCTCCCCTCCCCTATCTCCTGCTCCAGCCAAATTGGACTATGTACAGTTTCCAGAACACTTCATGCTTGAAGACCTTCCCACATCCCTTTTTTTTTTTTTTAATTCCTCTGCTTGAACTGGGCCAACTTCTACAGGCCCTCTGGAAAGCCTTCCCTGATGTCATGTCAGGGGGACCTACTCCTACAGGGAATCCTATATAATCCTATTCATTCAGCAAATATTTATTGAGCACACGCTATGTGCAGGAAGAATTCTAGGTACTGGGGATACAGAGGTACAGACAGTCTCTGTTCCTAAGGTGCTCACATTCTGATGAGGGAAGGCAGACAGGAAACAAGCAAACTGATAAATTAATAGATAACTTCGAAGAACAGTAAATGCTATGAACAAAATAAAACAAGGTAATGAGAACAGAGAGTAGCTGAGGGTGGGAGGCAACATTGAATAGAGGGGTCAGTGAAGACATTTCAGAGCAAAGGGGAGCCAGCCAAGAGCAGATCTGGGGAAGAGTGTTCCAGATGGAGGGAACAGGTGGGAACAAGCAAGGAGGCCAGGGTAGCTGGAGCAAAGTGAGCAAGGGGAGTGTGGTAAGAGGTGAGGACCACTTAGGGCCTTAAAACTATGGCAGGATTTTGGATTCTTTTGAAAAGTGCAACACGAAGACACTGGAGGGGGTAAGCAGAGGAGTGACAGGATTCCTCTTAAAAAGATCGCTCTGGCTGCAGCTCAGAGGGCGGACCATGGGGGCAAGGATGAAAGCCCAGGAGAGCCTGGTACTGGGAGAGATGATGGTGGGCAGGGCTGAGATGTAATGGAGGCAGAGCCCACAGCCTTATGGGATTAGATGTGAGAGATGGAGCGAGGAGTCAGGATGACTCACAGGGTTTGAAGTGGGCTGGGTGGTGGGATAGGTTCTGAATGGGGAAGACCTGAGAAGCAGCAGGTAGAATGTGAAATCAGGTTCTGCGTTGGACCTTATTTTGAGCTGCCTTTTAGACTCGCAAGTGGAAAGGTCACATGCCATGCCTGCCCAGCTGTGAGTTCTGAGGCAGGGACCCGTCTGCCACTTTCACCATTTTATACCAGCCCTAGAGCAGGGCCAGCCGGGCACTGGGTGGGCTCTCAATAGAAACATGATGAGGTCATAAGAACCTACTGTATGGCACAGGGAACTCCACTCAATGCTCTGTAATGACCTATATGGGAACAGAACCTAAAAAGGAGTGGATATATATATATGTATAGCTGAATCACTTTGCTGCACAGCAGAAACTAACAACATTGTAAATCAACAATACTCCAATAAAAATTAATTTAAAAAAAGAAATATTATGGGGTTACTGACTAGGGTGGGCTGACCAAGCACCTGTGCTCCTACTTACACTCATTTTTTTGCCTTCACATATAATAATATGGCGAACTCTGCAAAGGTAATATTGCGCCAAACCCGCCGAAATTCTAAAGCAGTGGTTCTCAAAACATGGTCCCTGGACCAGAGCCAGCAGCAGCGTCACCTGGAAATTGTTAGAAATGCAGATTCCTAAGCCCCTCCCCATATCTACTGAATCATAAACTCTGCGAGTGGAGGTTAAACCAACAAGCCTTTCAGGTGATTTTGATGCCAGCTCAAGTTTGAAGCTGCTATTCTATGGGCCTAAGGCCTCATTCTAGGGGTCACATAGGACCCCGAAAATGATTGTTTTGGGTCCATCTGGCTGAATAGGACCCAGACCACCCTGGACCAACACATAGTTGGGCTCTGGATTCCCCTCCCCACAGCATCTTCACTCCCGTCCCTCAGCCATTGTAGTTCTGGCCAAAGCCAGGTGGTGGCGCCAGTGCCTCAGGCTCCACCCTGGCTTCCGGAAACAGAGACCCTGGAAGAATTGTCCCCCTCCCCGGCACCCTTCTTCTCCCCTCTGGGAGCCTCAGCTCCAAGGTCTGCCTACAGGCAGGGACCCTGAAGAGTGACCTTCATCAGGGAGAGGGGCGCTGAGGTTGGCACACCCAAGGTGAAGGCCAACCCCCTCTTCCTGGAGGTTAGGAAGGTGGGCTAGAGGAGCCCCCTAGGTCAGAGAGAAATTAGGGGTGTCTGGCCTGTGGGGCTTGGGGGTCAGGAGCCCTGGCAGGTGGCTGTGGTCCAGTGGACCCTGGTCACACCCCCATTAACCCTCCACCTTCCCTGCCCAACCTAACGCGAGGTCTCAGGTGCCGTTTCCCTGCCAATGGGTGGGGGCAGCCTAAAAGTACCCCAGGGCCCACACAGAGCCCCAGGGTTGTGGGTCCTCACAGCCTGGCAGCCAAGCAGGATGGGAACGGGGGGCCTATGGCAGGGGGGATGCACGGATGGAGTTCTTACCAGCTGCGAGCTTCACATCTCCTGGGTTGGGGGCTCTCTGGGCCCCTGTCCTGCTTTGTGGCCAAGGGAGCCCAGGATCCTGGCCAGAGCAGGAGCCCACACCCTGCTCCTGGTCCTGGTGCAGCTCGGCAGATGGGGGTTCAGGAGCCCCAGTAGGCTCCCTCCTACATGAAGTTCCAAGCCCGGTTCCAAGCGGACCCAGGGCTGAACGCCAAAGTCTTGCCCCCCATCTGCTCCCCTGCCCCTCATCTTTCCTATTTGAGGGGAGACTGAGACCCCCAAATTCCAGATGGAGTCACCACTCCGCTTAGACATAGCATATCTTGGTCTCTGGTCGAGGAATCTGCCCATGCCCCCTCATCTTCCAGGGTCCCACCCAATGCCCACCCCACCCCCAAAGGACCACCCTCTCGCTCTTGGCCATGCCCTCCTCTCCCAGGAGCCCAGATGTGGAGCTGTCCTCCTCTGAGAATCTGCCTCTGTCCTCAGGAGGCTGGGTCCAGGCCAGCTGTTTTCCTCGTGTAGCCAGCTGTTTTGCCCATCAGGAAGCAGCCCTGGCTCCTCTGCTAAAATCGTGGCAGTCCCGCTGGGCCAGGGCCCGGGAGCTGTTAACTCCTCTGGGGCCAGGCAGCCCCTTCCCCTCCCAGCCTGACCCCTTCTGCCTTCCTCTGACCTGCAGGAGTATCGTGTCGCAACACTTCTAGAAACCCCCAAGCAGACCAAGCATTGCTATCCCCACCCCCACTCAGCAACTGCTAACCCGCAGCCCCTCCCTCCTCTCAACAGAGCCTTGTCCTCAGGTGACCCCAGGTGAGAGGAAGGTTCAAAAGGATAGATGTTACCCCATTCAGAATAATAACAGTACTAGCTATCATTAACTGTCTGCTGTGTGCCAGGCATTGTGCTAAGTGCGTGAAATGTATTACCTAACTTAGTTTTCACAACAACCCTGTGAAGTAGGGAATATCTTCATCTTATAGATGAGAAAATAGAGGCATGGTGAAGCTAAGTCACTTGCCCAAGCCCACACGGAACTGGGGTTTGAAACCAAAACCGGGCTGCCTGCCTCTCTCTCCCGACCCTGGTGGTCCTGGAATCCCGGTTGGTGTTGCTATTTAAGTTTCCCCGAGCTTCTCTCTCTCTGATCTGGGCCTCAGTAGCACCGTCTGTGAAATGGGAAGCTCACGGGTGGAATTACCACCACCACCCACTCCGTGGGCTGAGTCTGGAGCAGTGCCAGGCTCTGCGCTCAGCACCTTCCAAGTGTTTATTAGTGGATCATTCCTCTCGGTGGCTGCGGTCAGCCTGGGCTAAGATCCCAGCTCTGCTGCTTCCTGGCCGCCTAGTTTTGGGCAAGGGACTTTACCTCTCAGAATCTCAGTATCCAAAGTTAGAAAATGGATGGAAGAACAATATCTACTGCGTCCTTGATTTTGTTGTGAAAAGGATGAGATAATGCAGGTAAAGCGGTTAGCAGGTACCTGACACAGAGAGAGTCGGTGGGAAATGTTGCCCCTTTACTATCACGACTATAAACGACAATCCGGAAGGATCTGAGTGGCCCACCCACCATTGTGCGCCCCCATGCCCAGCACGGAGCGGGCACATAGGAGGGCTCTGTCATTTCTTGTGAATGAATGCACCCTGGTCCAGTGATACCCACGCGAGAGCAAAGGCTGCGAGAAGGGGCACAGCTTATCCAGATCACACAGTTAGAGCAGTGGGAATCCCAAAGCGCCCTTAACTCTTCCTGAGCCCGGAACCTGGTCTGCCGGGAAGGGGAGGAGAGACAAGGGAACAGGGACAATCCCAGGGCTGAGACGGCCCAGAAGGTGACTGGGCTGTGGCTGGGTGGGATCTCAGGGTCTGGGAATGACCCCTCAGGATGCAGTGACCCGTGCTCTCCCCCTTTGTCCCCTCCCCCCTGCCCACCATGGGTCAGCTCCCTGGTCCCAGCCTAGACATCTGGAACTGGGGCAGACAAAGGGCTGCGAGGAGGGACAATAACCTTCTGTCCATTTTCAGATGCCGGGCCGGGCCTGGCCAGGGCTGGGGGCCGGAGCCCCGGCAAGGCGGTGCCAGGCCCCCCGTGGGCAGCGGACAATGTTGGCAGTGATGGAGAGGAGGCATTTCAAAGCGTTTTGTTCCCGCTGACCCCCTCCCCCCAACATCTCGCCCCAGCTCGGGGTGAGGCCCCAGCCCCCCCCCCAGCCACCCAGGCCCCTGCTCCAGGCGGCTTGGGGACCGGCCACATTCTTGACCTCAGGGGAAAAGTTTAGACTCTTTGCGCCCTGGGCAACAATAACAGTGTCACAGAACTGATTTAGGAGCAGCACTTACCATCACAAAGCGACAGACAAAGAGCCAGGGCTGAGAACGCGCCGGGCCTCTGCATCTACTCTTCCAACCGCTGCTCGCTTCTCTCCTGGGCACTGCCTGGGCAGGACTGGGAGCCAGGGCCCGACCCTGGGCACGGAAAGCCAGGGCAGGACTCGAGGTGGGAAGGAGTGAAGGAGAAGAGACAGGGGATCCAACAGGGAATGAGGGGACCTGAGAGCTTTCCTGCTGAGAAAGCCCTTCCCCACTCTGGGCCTCAGTTTCTCTCTCTGTAACGAGGAGGCTAAACAATAAGGCTGAAAGCAAGAGGCTCCGATCCTGCGGGCAAAAGGGTCTCAGTGACGATGATGATGATGATGATGATGAGAGGATTTACCACTTCATTCTGGGCACTTCACAGGTGCCAGGCACTGTGATCACTGACCCCTTTCTGCCTTAAGCCACCCCCCCCCCACTTTTTCTTTTTCTCTTTTTCTTTTTTTTAACGATGGCGAACACTCAGGCAGCATCCTCTGCCTCTTACTCTCCCAAGAGAAGAGCGATTATCAACGGCAAATGGCAGCTGCAGAAGCAACACCAAGAGCAGGTTTCACACTCAGGAGAGAATGCTGTGCCTCCTCCTCGCGGTTTCCGGTGCTCTACACGTTCAGAGAAACTTTTCTAGTAACAAACTACAGACATGATTCCTCAAAGTAGAGTTTTTCATCCGCTTTTATCATTTAATCCTCACCAACCGCACAAAGCGGGTGTACCATTAACCCTAGTTTACAGTTGATAACTGAGGCTCAGAGAAGTTGAGTCACTTGTCCAGGGACACACAGCTTGGAGGTTATGGAGCCGAGACATGAGGCAAGGCTGGTTCTCTTCTGATTATAGATTATACTGCAGTGGGAAGGAGAGAGGGACAACGAGGCAGCTGGACCCTGCTGAGTCCTGGGTGGGAAAGCCTGTCCTCCCAGCCAGAAGGCTATGAATAAATAAATGTCTGATTATCCCCAGGGGGAACTCCACCCTTGGAGCAGGTGCCTTTAAAAACTAGAATGATTCTTGTCTGTGAGCAGAGGTTGGCCTGGGCAGACACCCAGATGCGGGGACTGGACACAATGACCTCTAGTGGAGACCTCCTAGGAATTAGAGGCAGAATAGGAGAACATTTAAGGGCTCAGGGCACTGGAGCCAGGCTGTGAGTTCGAATCCCAGCTCTGACTTTTCCTGGCAGTGGGTCCACGGACAGTTACTTCTACTTTCTGTGCCTCAGTTTTCCAATCTGTAAAACTGAACCCACCTTTTAGGAGTGTGGAGACCATTCAGCGAAGTATATGCAAGGCCTTAGAACAGCATCTGACTCAGTGAGGGCTGCCTGTTTCTATTCAGGAAGGTGCCATGGCCAGGGCACCTCAAGGTGGGCACTTTGGGGACCCTGTAGCAGGCAGTCAGCTGTTGGCCTTGCTTTCCAAGGAGTGGTTGGGCTTTGATTACAGCATAAGGGACTACAGTTAGACCCTGAGACCTAAGGGGGCCACATTCTCTGGGATCTGTAAGGTCGAGGCCAAACCATGCCTTCTCATCAGAAGAGATTGTGGCTTCTCTGATGCCTGGGCAGGGGTTGCTTGGCCCTGGGCATGGTGCCTGGAGAGAGGATAGAAAGGGAAGGATGCCCTGGGAGGTGCTATCCAGAGTCTGCCCTCCCCCAACTGCCCCTGAAAGCCAGAGGGACCAAACTGTATGTGGAGGGCGAAGGCAAGGTGGCCGAGCACAGCGCCCAGAGCACAAATAGTACTGCCCTTGGCGTCATAAGGGGGCCTGGTGGGTTTGAGTTCCAGTTCCACCAACTCGGTGTGTCACCCAGGATGAGTTGCTACCCCTCTCTGAGCTCATTCCAAAAGTCTTTTAGGATCCAAAGTGTTCAAAGGAGACCATCACAGGAACCTCTGTGATTCCATAGGTCTTAAGCAAAAGGTTGGCTTGGAATCTAGAAGTCCCGCTCCCAGACTCCAGCCCCTTCTGTCTCCCTTCATCCCCATATCACCTCCAGCTCTTCTAATCATCCTTTTGGTTCCTCTCACCAAACTACAAGTGCCACATGCACCGCAGACAGAGGGTGAGACAGTCCGACAGAAAATGTCACAGATTTCTGGGGACGCATAGGGAGCCCCGACAAAGCCTCCCGCTCCCTCACTGCCCGGCTGTGGTTCCAGAGGAGCACTCAGCTGGGCAGAGCATCTTGGGGTCCCCTCGGCCCGGGAGGTGGATGGCACTGCTGGGGCCATCTCTGGCACAAGGTGACTTGCCTACCCAGTTCCCGCTGCTGAGAAGGGCTGGTCAGGCAGGCCCTCAGGTGCTAGCCCGCCCTTCCCGGGCACAGATTTTCCTGGCATCTGCTGGGCAGGAAGGGCACTGGCTGGGGGTTGGGCAGGGGGGCAGGGAAAGATTGGGGCGAAGGTGTCTCCTGGAGGGCTTGTCCCCAGTCCCTAAACCCACTCCTTTTCTGGACACTGTGGGCTGAGGGTCCAGGAAGCCATGGGCCCTCGGGAACCAAGGGAGGGTTGACGGGGCGAGGTTGAGACGAGCCCAGTCCCCTGCCCCATCCTGTCCCCCACCCCAGCAGGCCAGTACAGCCCAGGCTGAGGTGTTTGCTTTTCCTGTCTCCACACTGACTCCATTCAGAGAGGCCTTTTTCCACCCCGGGCCAGTGGCCAGGGAGCCGGGGCACCAGGGAGAGAGATCACCACCCCACCCTCCCGCCTTTGCAACCCCTTCTGCCATCTTCACTTCAGGAACCTCAGCCTCAAGAGCTTCCTGGTCTGGGGGGGACTACGGCAGGGGGGCCCACCCTGGAGAAGAGGAAAAGAGGGAAACCAAATGGAAACGAGGGTGGTGGGGGAAGAGGGGTGCGAAGTGAGGTCAGGAAAGACGAGGAAGAGGGACAGGGCTGTAGGAGGGCCAGTGGGGAGAGCAGGGCTCCTAATGCAGGGAGCCCAGGCAGAGGTGGGCGGGACGGGGGGCACAGAGCCCGAGCCACGGGGCAGGGGGCTGGCACGGGAGGCAGGGAGCACCTTTACAGGCTGCCCCAGGGCCGCCCGCCTGGGCTCTGTGCCGTCGAGGCTGGGAGCTCCTGACTGGCCCCTGAAGAGCAGCCTCCTCCTGTCTCTGGGACCTGGGCCCAGGCGGGGCTGTGACCTGGTCTGGGGCCTGGGGAAGGAGGAGGGTGAAAAGTTTCCCCAAGTCAGAAGGCCACGGGGGAGGCATCTCAGGGGGTCCTGCTCTTTGCTCTCTCTGACTGTCATGTTGGTACATAAAGGGGGTAGAAAGGTCAGATGTGGTCTTTCAGGCCCGTGGGAAAAACTCTGCCCATTTCCCTAATCCATATTTATTGGTGTGAGACAGTGGGGTGAGAGGAAGCCCCCTGCCCCCACCCGTCGCCCCAGCCAGGCCAGGTTAGCACTAAGAACAGGCTCCATGTCACCCAAATCCTACTCTTTGTCTCCAGATTGGCTCCAGAGTTCTCCCCCTTTCCTCCTCCCCTTTGCTCCCCCCACCCCCCTTTGGGGTTGCCAAGCAACTGTGGAAGGGTAGCTGAGATATTTTCTTTATTACAAGCAAAGGCAAGACAGCATCATGGCTCCAGGAGGGGAGCAGGGTAGGGGCTGGGGGAGAGGGCGTCTTGTGCTCTGGGGGAATCTCGCTACCTCAGTCTGCTCATGGGCATGGGCAGTGGGGAGACAGGGCCTCAGAGCCCAAGAGAAGGGGGAAGATGGGGAAGATGGAAGGGAGTGGTGGTGGTGGGCTGGGTGGGTGCACAAATGTTGACCCAGTCTACATCATGCTAGAAGAAGCAGCAGTGCTCAGAGACCCAGGCCAGAGCCCCTCACCTGTCACCCACCAGCTGTGCATCCTAGGCCAAGTCACTTCCCTTTTCTGGGCCTAAGGCTCCCCTTCGATAAAATGAGGATAGTAACATGTATTATCTTAGTTAGTGCTTACATTAACCCCATGAGACGTTTATTTTCCCCATTTTACGGGTTTAGGAACCTGAGGCTCAGAGATGCGACGTGATGTGCCTCGCAGGTAAGCGGCAGAGGTGAGATTCTTGAGCCCTGACCATTTTCTTAATACCAGCTTTACTGAGATGTAATCCACATACCATACAATTCGCCCATTTAAAATGTACAATCTAATGGTTTTTAGTGTATCCAGAGTTGCACAACCATTGCCACAATCAACTTTCGAACCTTTACATCACCCCCAAAAGAAACCCCATACCCATTAGTTTTCACTCCCTGTTCCCCCCAAACGTCTCCTCCCTTCATCCCTAAGCTATGATTTTTTGCTTTCTGTTTCTATAGATTTACCTATTCTGAATATTTCTATAACTGGAATCAGACAATATGTCTGAGTCCCAGCTCTTAACTTCCAATGGCTCCAACATCACCGGGTGCTGGGAAAATAGACGTGTCAGATGGTGGCTTGGGTACGAACATGGCCTTTGCTGATAGACAGACTTGGATGTAAAACCTGGGCTCTCCTGGAGCCCGCGCGTTGCAACTACTGAGCCCACGTGCTGCAACTACTGAAGTCCGCATGCCCAGAGCCCGTGCTCTGCAACAAGAGAAGCCACCGCAATGAGAAGCCCACACACTGCAACGAAGAGTAGCCCCCGCTCGCCACAACTAGAGAAAGCCCGCGTGCAGCAACAAAGACCTAACACAGCCAAAAATTTAAAAAAAGTATAAATAACCTGGGCTCTGCACCTGGGGGCAGTCACTTCCTCTCTCTGGGCCTCGGGTTCTTGGTCTGTACAATGGGAACAGTAACAGCGTTCCTCACAAAGCTGTCATAATCCATGAGAAGTGCTTAGCCCAGTGCCCAGGACTTAATATATGGTCGTTTTGAACTGGATTACAATGACCCATGCATCCGCCCATCTATCTATCCCTTTACCCAGGCATTTAATAAAAGTTAGCACCTTCTAAGGGTCTGGCATTCTTCTAGGTGCTGGGGATGTAGCAATGAATAGGACATGATCCCTGTCCACGGAGGGCTTACATTCTAGTGGAGAGACAAATTTGACAGTGGGTAAATATCAGGCTTTCAGAGAGGGATACGTGTAATAAAGACAATGGCACAGCATGATGGGATGAAGCATCCCAGGTTGGGGAGGAAGGCTTCCCTGCCCTTCCTTCACTCATCTCATGGAGAGGAACATCTTTTGTAAACGGAAATATACTATGCAGGGTGTAGAGGTTCTTAGGATCCCCTCTGAGTGGGGTCAGTGGCCTGGCTTTGTCATCTTCTGAGATTGGGGATGTATCAGGTTGTCAATTCATTTCCAAGGCAGGTTGCTCAGCTCGTCACCATGTAAGAGCACTGGCTGCTCTTACAGAACTCTGCACGGATGGGGCAGTGGGAGCCATGAGCAGGCAAGGGCCTGGCCTGGGGAGACACATTGAGTCATAGCAGGGCTCTTTCCTCTCTCCCGGGCCACAGTGAAACCGGATGAAAGGGAGCGTTTGGGGACAGGACTCCAGGGTTGGATATATCTGGATCAGAGATGCAGCCTGACCGACCTGTTGCCACAGCTGTTTCCTGTGCACCTGCCTGCCAAGCTTTGGTCATGAGCCTGCCTCTGAAGCACAGGATCGAGGCTGCGGCATGAAGGAAGCCCCCTTTAGTGAGCACCTCACAGCGATGCGTCCAGCTCCATACCTAGAACCTCATCTGAGTGGCTACATTAGGCACCCACAGTCAATTCTTTATTCATTTTCTCTTCTATTCAGCTGTCCCAATGTCTGCTTTTTCATCCATCTGTCTATCCATCCACCCATTCATTGAATTATGACTCCTATACAGCATTCATTCATTCATTCAACAGACAATTACTGAGCATATCCTTTGTGCCGGGCAGTGTTTGGACTAGTTCCTGGTCAGATGCCAGTCCTGGTAGGAACGGCATGCCTAACTGGCGGTGTGGGAGACTTTGCCACCTTCTTCCTGAGAGCTGGTCTTTCTTAACAAGGGAGAAGGGAGAGAGCAGAGGCTAGGAAGAGTTGAGTGCATGCCTGAGCCTGAACGTGTATATATGTGTCTGTATACGTTGGAAGATAATGATAAAACCTGACTGCAAGCAAATGCAAGGCATGTTTGGACCTTCCCAACACCATGAGCATCTAATAACCATCTCTAGGGACACAGGACCGGCATGATGGCCCCATTTCACAGAGGCAATAACTAAGGTTCAGTCTACTGGAATTCACATGCCTGGAAGCCCGAGGCAATGCTGCCTCTCCCAGCTGTTTTCCCACATCCTCCCCGTTGGAATGAATCACTCAGTCTTCTATAATCCCAGAGAATTTTGCTAATGCTTCAGTTAAAGGGTTTTCCCCTGGCTCCGCTCCTTTCACTGGGGCTGGCTCCTTTTGCTGTGTGTCTGTCTGTCCACTGGTCCACTGGATGGATACTTCTGGACAGGCAGCATCAGACTCTGTTCATCTTTCTTTCCCCCACCCCCCAGGCTCCAGCGTACACACAGTACACCACAGGTGCTCACTAAATGTTACTCATTAGTAACAAGACTGTCAAAAACACAGCTGGGGACTCTGCTCTGCATCACCTAAGTCCAGGTCCCCCCACCAGCTCTCACCTGCAAACCAGCAGTAGCCTAACTGGTCTCCGTCGCTGACCAGCTTGCCCCTATCCCGCCCCCCTGCCTCCCATTTGCTACACTCCAGGGCCAGCACACCTTTAAACATGTAAATCTGAACTTGTCAAACCTCTCAGGATCCCCACTGCGTTTAGGGTAAAATCACAAACCCTTCCAGTGTCCTACAGGGCCCGCTGGGGTCAACCCCAGCTCCAACTCCACTTCCCCTTCGTGCTCCAGCCACGCCAAATCTCCTTCCTTCCCAAAACTCACCAAGTCGTTTTTTGCGTGTTAGCTTTGGAGGTGCCTTTCCCTCCTCCTGGAACAGTGCCCGCCTCGGCGCTCCGCCCGCCTTCACCTTGCTGGCAGCTCCTCGGGGCGGCTCTCCTTCCCTGGTGCTCTGTTGTGCATCTCCTTTGGGGACATCTGCCCATGCCGAGTCCCCGACTAGCACACAGTAGGCATGCTATCTGTTCAGTGACTAGCAGGAGGACCCTTCTAGGCGCCTCAGTTTCCCTGAGGATGAGGGTGAGGGGAACTGACCCTTTTCTGCCGGGGGCTGATGGCTTTAAGTAGCTCTCACATACACGGAGAAGCCTTCCTCCCGACCCACTCGTGCAGAGACCACTCTCGTCCTCTCTGTCAAGGCTGTGTTTCTGCCAGGCTGGGGTGGGGCTGGAACTGGATTATAATTTATAAACAGACACGGGGTGCCTCCTGGGTTTCACCGTTTGGAGTGCGCATTTACGCCAGTCC
Organism: Pseudorca crassidens; assembly: GCF_039906515.1. Lineage (NCBI taxonomy): Eukaryota > Metazoa > Chordata > Mammalia > Artiodactyla > Delphinidae > Pseudorca > Pseudorca crassidens. Next base: position 7,699,369 of record NC_090302.1, read on the forward strand.
CCCTCCATATCTGCCACGTAAAGGCTGGGAATCTGTAGTGTGCGGCGGGTTCCAACTCTGGCTCCATCACCTTCCAGCTGGGGACTAGGGACTTAACTGCCACCAATCTCGGTTTCTTCATCTGTAAAATGGGGCTGATAACAGTGCCTACTTCCCAGGGTTGTTGTGAGGAGTCAAAAGGCTCCTACCTTTAAGACGCTTAGTGCTTGGTACTTACAGTACTTGTCACAGTTATTGTTGTTATTATTTTTATCAGATGGAGCATTCACAGGAGTTAGGACCTGGTTAGCCGGGGTTCCCTCTCTATAAAACCTTGACTTCAAGTATTACTCCCCAGAAGCCTTATTTTTTCAACTTCTGTAAGAAACTCCAAGAAGTTCACGCGGCTCGTTTTTAAGTCAGCAACGGCTTTTCAACGATGGGTTGGGGGGAGGGCACTGTACTAGGCTCTGGACGCACAAAGATCATCAGTAAGACCCACTTCCCGTCCCAGAGAGGAAAACAGATCAAGCAATAATCACAGTTCAGTGGGGCACGTGGCGGTGGCCCACAGACTGTGGGGAGAGGAGAGGATTTCAGGGCATGGGCAGGGATGCTTGGGGTGCCTGGGGAACCCTGGGGTAAATGGAGAGCAGAATGCATGGGAAGAACGGCCACAAAGTCCCCTCCAGGGTGTGAGATTCATTGGGAAAGATAGGCTGAGTGAGCTCTGCAGGTGAGGAATTGGGTCTGTATCTCCCAGTAGACTGAGAACCTTCTTTGTGCCAGACCCGGCTGGGGTGGGCTGGGGTGGGGTGGGGGCATATCAGACCTAGACAGAGCCCCTGCCCTCCTGGACCAGTGTGGCTGTCCAGTGGAAGAGACAATGACAAGAATTAACAGATTCCATGCTCCTCTCACACCCTCCTGCTCCCCCACCCCCATCCCCACAACCCTGCTAGAGCTGAGGCATCCAGGAGCCTGCAGGAGGTATCCTGAGAATAAGCCCTTGTCCTTGGCCGCAGAGAGGGCAGTCTCCAGATCCCTAGTGGGAGTGCAGTCTCTCGAGATGGCATCTTCAGCCTGGGGGTTGGGACTGCATCCCCTCCTCCCTTACCCTGCAGCACAGCCTTTTAAGGGGGTGACCCTCTGACCTCTAGACCGGTCCCCCTCACCCTCCAGCTAGAAGCCCCTGGGGCAGGAGCTTAAGGCAGGAAGGCTCCAGAGGCCTCAGGTTTAGATGCAGATGGAAGGCCAGAGTTGAGCCTTAAAAGATTCTGGAGTCCCCTGGGCTCTCCTGGGGAGCTCAACCAAGGCCAGGGGCCTAAGTTGGGTCCATGGGAGTGCAGGGCCGAGATGCGGGTGCCTGGCCCAAGAGGAGGGAGGGGGCGATGTGCAAAGGGTTCAGGCGAAGGAGCTGGCGGGACACTGGGAGTCTAGGATGCTGGGTGGGGGTGGGAGGGCGAGGGGTCCGGCCGGTGCAGGGGGGGCGGCCCCCGGGGAGGGGCACGCTATGTCTTTAAGAGCTGCCTGAGCGCAGGTTGCAGCTGCCTGGCCAGCCCGAGAGACAGCGGAGATTCATTACCCGCCGACACAATGACCATTGATGGCCCCGTGGCGTTATTCAAATCCAGTACCAATTGCAGCCGAGCCCCTTTCTCCGCGCCAGGCCCGTATTGTTGGAGCGGCCCACTAAAAGCCCGCCCCGGCCCCGAGCCGCCAGAGGCGCCCGCTCGGGCTCAGCCCTGCGCCTCGCCAGCTCGCCGGCTCCCAGCCCGGCTCCCCGGGCGCTGCAGGTGACCCGGCGGCGCATTCCAGCGCTCCCCGCCGTCCCAGCCACTGCCGCCACTGCTACCGCCGGCGCCCCGGCCGCGACTCAGCCACAGGGAAGCGGAGAGCGCCCGAGCCGGTGCGTGCGCGGGGCTGGGCGGGGGCGGGAGACCCACGAGTCCAGCAGCCCGGACCCCGGGTTCGGAAACGCGACCCGGCCTCGGGTCCCTGTTTTCCGGATTCCCGGCGAACCCGGGGAGCCCAGGCTGGGGGCGGGGAGAGGGGAGTCGGGGGTTCCCCGGGACTGACAGAGAGTCCCCCGACCTGGGGCGGCGTAGAGACCCAACGCGGGCTACTCTAGGGACCCCGGGCCGCGATCGAAGGAGACACGCGCCAGGAGCGACCGGGATCCCCACGCAGGGTCGGGATCCGCGTGCTTGCTCGTCCGCCTTACCGCGGGATGGGCCGCGACTGCCGAGCATCTGCGAGGTCCGCGAATCTCCGGAGATCTGGTCCGGCGCTTTTAAGGAGCGAGGCGGAACCCCGCAGGAGACCGGGGCCCTGAACTCAGGGGCTTCGCCACTGATTGTCCAAACGCAATTCTTGTACGAGTCTGCGGCCAACCGAGAATTGTGGCTGGACATCTGTGGCTGAGCTCCGGGCACGACAGGGGCGGGAGCCGCAGGGACCGAGCTCAACGCGGGCGAGACTCCTCGGGGTGGCGGCTGGCTGGACCCAGCGCGAGGATCGCGGCCCTGGCCAGGCGCGCGAAGGAGGGACACCGGTCCCTGTCACCAGCGCCGCCATCCTCCTCCCCTCGTCGTCATCCTCGTTCTCCTCCTCCTCTGCGGGTGACCAGTCCTGGCTGGCGGGGTCCTCCAAGCGATAGCGTCGTTTTTCCCTTTTTCAAATTTCGGCCGGGAACGAAGCTGGCACGCCGCGGCGCGGCCCAAATGTGGTCCGGGGAGCTCGCCCTCGGCCCGAGCCGCAGAAAGTCCGGGACGAAAGAAGATGCCGGCGGACTGCGCTTGCTAACTCGTTTTGAATTGATTCTAACCCATCCTCCCCCACCAGTATCCCCTAAGCAAGCCTAAACCGACCCCTAAATCCCAAATAAACCGACCCCTCCCGCCAGCCCCTCCAGACCGACCCATGGGCTGAGTCTCCTCCAGCCGCGGCTGGAGTGGGAGAAGCGTCGGGAATGATGCGCTCATTGCCCCAGCGGGGCAATCGCCTCGGCTTTGGAAATAGAACTTGGACAAACGAATTCTTTTCATTAAAGACAAATTTTTGGAGATAGTGGGGCTTATTTATTTATTTCCTCAAAAGTGGGTTCAGGAGTTGCGGGGTGGGGGGGCAGTTGGGTGTCACCGGGTCTGAGCCCAGGTCATCTATCCCTGACCCCTTTCACGCCCAAGCTGAAAATGACCCAAAATGCTTGGAGTGTGGCCCTGGCCAATTTCAGCCGTGATGCTGGCATCCCTCGTTTCGGTGGAGAACCTGGCTTCCCCAGCACGTCCTCCTGCCCTGCTCCTCAGCATTAACTGGCACGCTGTGGAGGAAGGGATATCCCGTTTTCACCCCTCCTCTCCCCAGTGCAGGCAGGAAAGGATTCCTCTCGCCCAGTTCCCAGGACTTGGAATCCTGCGGGGGTGGATCCAGGGGCACTCCGAAGCTCAGCGGGGCTGGAGGCAGGAAGGCACTTCCAGGTTACAAGAACCGGGACAGGTGGATCCTTCAAGTGAGGCTGTCCCTTACCCTGTTCCCTAACATGCAGACCCCGACCTCAGCACCTAGTGCGGGCTGGTTATACAGCCTCTCCCTAGACAGCACCTGCACCGTAACCTCAACATGGCCACTCCCACACACACACACATACCCAGGGGGCCTCCACCTGCAGCAGTGCTGGAGAGCAGCTCACCAGCCCGGGGTCGTCTGCCCACAAAGCCTTGAGAATGATGTGCACACACCACCGCCAACACTGTTAGGACAACCATTTGGCACTTTCGTCTCCAGAGCGAGAGAAATTCCACATTAAATTATTAACATTTAATGGAAAGCAAAGTTTGGGGGCGGGATGATGTTAATGCCCTAATTTTTTTTTTTTTTTTTTGAGGTCTCCCTCCAGCAAACAAAGCTTTTCCTCCAGGTCATGGGAAGTGGGGCTCTGCAGTCTTATCTATGCCTCCTCCGTCCTGAGGCCGCTGGCTGCAGCTGGTGGGACAAAGCCTGGCCTCGGACAGACGGGTAGGGAAGTATCTCGGGACGCAGGCTGGTCAGCACAGACTGGCTCTGCCACCCCTTCTCCAGATGGCCCGTCCTATCACCCTTTCTCGGAGTCTGGATAGTCTGGCTTGCAACCCCTGCTCTCTTCTCGGGTGAAGGGAAGTTCTGAAAGCCCTAGGCTGAAGACAGAGGTTGGACCAGAGACCACGGCTGGGGGAAATGTGGGGTGCCACCGGTTTCTAAGGACGAAGTTCCAGGCAAGGCCAGTAAACAACCTAGTCTTTTATTTGCCCAAGGCCAGCTGTTGCAGGCACTGAGGCCCCAAGACTTCCAGAAGGAATGGAGGGAGGAGGGGTGAACCATCCTGCCTACCAGGTGCTGCCTACCCCCATCCTGCTTCCTGCAGGAGGAGAGAGAGATCAAGTGTACATTTGTGCCATCAAGTATCTCCGCAGTTTTCAGATACTATAAAAATTCAGTTGTTGTTGAGGAGGAAACTGAGGCACATTGACCCCCCCCCCCAAGCCTCTATCTGCCAGTCCAAGGTTTAGCCGACACCCTCCTTCTCTCCCCGCTCAGCAGAATGAGCTGCACACTGGCAGCCTCTTGCCGGGAGGAGCGTCTCAGGAGCCCATCTGGTGGCCTGTGTGGGGGGAGGCCAGCCAGGGTCAAGCACTGTGGGTGGGGGAGCAGGAGGAAGGGTGCGGCTGGAAGAGCAGCTGCTGTGGGGGGGGCAGCACTGAATAGGGGACCCCAGCTGGGGCTCCACAATGATATCAGTGGGGGACAGGCAGAGCCCTCTGCTGTCCAGATGGGGAAACTGAGGCGGAGACCCCTCCAATCTTTGAGAAGGGAGGGGCCTGCCATCAGCTATTCAGGTTCATTCATCTTCCCCCAGGAAGGCACCACGGCCCAGGAGCTGGAGTGCCTCGTCAGCGGCCACTCAGTGTTTAGACTGAGACACAGGAGTAGAGAGCTGCCGGGTCACCTGGCCGCACAGACCCCTCCACTCCTGACAAACTGAGGGGCACCCTCCCCCACCTCAGCTGCTGGGAGAGGGAGTGCCGGGCTCGGGCGCCTGCCCGCCTGCCTGCCTTCCCCTGCTCACGTGCCTGAGAAAGGCTCATTTTTAGCACCTGGCCTCTTTTCCCTGCCTGGAGGGAGCTCAGGGGACAGAGTAGGGAAGAAAGCAGCCAAGGGAGACAGGGAGATCTGGAAGCAGGGCCCAAGGGGATGTCTGATTGTTCTGTTCTCCCCACCCCAAGGGGGCCCAGGCACAGAGAAGGGCCCTTAGCCGCCGTGCAGCGTGGATATGAAGAGGATGCTGTCCTGGTCCTGAAGCTGGTAGTCCAGCTCACCCTGGTCCAGAAGAGAAATAAGAAGACCGTCAAGGGCACTTTTCCAGTTTCTCCCCAGGTGTTGAGAGGGAAAGAGGGGGAGCCTGGCTGCTCTGGGAGAAAAAGATAGGATCTACCAGAAAAAAAACGGGTACCCTATACATTAACTACTAGCAAATCTCCAGGGTGGAGGAGAGCTCATCACTTCCCCCAGCTACCCATTCCTTCCTCACTTGGGGTGGGAGACTCAAGCAGCCTCAGTCTGGAGGCCAGATCGGGACAGAGGATTACGCAGACACCCTATTTGCGTCTCAGGAGAGGCCCAAGGCTTTCCTACCAAAGCAGTGAGGGGAGTGGTTGAGGGAGGGCTGTCCCCCGAGGTACTGACCAGCAGTTCCCAGTCGGCATCGTTAATCAGCACCAGAATCCCTGGCCGCCTGTGGGAAAGATGGTGGTGAGTAGCAGGGCGTGAAGGGCGGGAGCTGGCTGGGGCAGGGGCAGAGGCTTAGACATTTGGGCCGCAGGAGTGTGGTGGGAGCCTTTTCTCTCGAGGGTCCCCATTAAAGTTCTCCCAGGGAGTGGAGGCGATAGGAAAGTCTGAGGGCCAGATGCAACACAGGTGCAAATTCCCCTGCCACCTCCCAGACCTCAGGCAGGTCATTTTGTTGCCATGAGCATCAGTTTCTTCATCTGAAAACAGGGTAAATCACAGTGCCTTCCTCACGAGCTCTGCGGGAGGATGAAGTGGGATGATGCGTGTGAGGTGCTTGCTTGCCAGGGTCTAGCATGGGAACCACTGGTAGCAGCCTATCTTTCCAGGGGTCTAACCTCACTGTCCTAGGCCTCCCGCATGCGCGTCCTGGAGAGGAGGCTACCTTGGCTTTTCTGAATCAGGGAAACCTGCTAGTGGCCCCAAGCCCCTGAAGGCCTGAGAGCAGCCCTGCCTGGAGTAAGGCAGGGCAGGCCGATATTTGGACAGGTACCTTAGCCTAGTTCCTGCTGGCAATGACCCAAAGAGCATTGCTGTCCTCGGGGGTGACCTCCACGACTGTTGGACCATGACCTGAGCCACAGGCTGGATGGCAGCCCTAGCTCCCAGGGACTACTGGTGAACCTCTGCTTCGAGGCAGATGAACAAGTCCCACAAATGCCCTGGCCACTTCTGTGACATATCAGGCTGGCCTTGTTGTAGGAGTATAGTGACTTCATGGCACATGGAATCTGGATCTTTTCCTAGGAGGCTAAGCTGGGCCTGGGACAGATACAGAAGCTTTGGGCTGGGCTAGGGGTGTCCCCAGCGAGCATGAATGTGCATGTGTGTGCACACACATGCAGTGACTCCCTGTAATCCTAGACCTGCACTGTCCAGCCCGGTATTTACGAGCCACATTTAAATTTAAATTCCATTTAAGTAACACTGAACACTTAGTTCCTCAGTCACACTAGCCACATTTCAAGGGTTCAATATCCTCACGTGCCTAGCAGCTACCGTACTGGACAGCACAGATAGAGAACATTTCTATCATCACAGAAAGTTCCATGGGAGAACACTGTCCTAGGTTGTCAAGCGATGAGAGAGACCTTGGGTAGCATCTTTTCCTCAGTAATGTCTGTATGGAGAAAGTAGCTGAGGCCCAGAGAAGTGAAGTAACTTGCCCAAGGTTCCACAGCAAGTTTGTGGCAAGCAGAAGGTGGAATCTAAGTTTTTTGATAAATTTACCAGTCTCCTGACCCAGGTTTTGAAAAAAATCCCCAACAGTCCAATGTGGTAACAAGAAAACTGAAAATAAACTTCAACAGAGCTGGACAGAGGCAGCCTTTTCCTTGGAGGGCTAAGAGGAGGATAAAGGGAGAACAGGACCCAGAGAAGGTTGTGCTTGAACCAAGGACAGGGGCTCAAACCTCCTTCCCTTCACCTGCCCTCCTCAGAGAAGGGAGAAAGGGACTCACACGCTGTCTCCCCGGATGAACAACTCCGGCCGCTCTTTTAGCAAGTTCTTCTTGATCCAGACAAGGAGGTTCCGGATGTCCCCTGGAGAAGAAGGCACAAAACAAACTAATGTCAAATCCAAATGATTCCTGGTCCTCAGGGCCTTGCCTGGACCAGGAGGAAGTGAATATGGGGCTGAGAGGGCCTCTTTTAGACCGGGCTGTCATGGCCCCTGAACTAGTGGATTCCCAAGGTGAGGAAATGGACCTGGAGAGGTCTTCAGAGAAAAGTGGCATCTGGCACTGCTGAAAGCTTGAAGAAGAGGCAATGGGGATGCAAGGCAGACAGCAAGAGGAATGGTCACGTCTGAAAGGGTTGAGAGACAGACCTCCACCCACTAGCCCTTGAAGATGGTCTGAAACCGCCATGGGTAGGCTTCTGGGAGAGCCCCTCCACCTTTATCTCCCCAGCCAGTCCCAGATGGGGAGCATTCGGCTTTGCTCTTGGAAGGTCTGCATATATTTCCCTTTGTCAGGGAAGAAAAACAATTGCTGAGCCGATAACATCATTTAATTTCCTCTGACAGAAGGAGAGAAGGATCCTTCACCAGCCGGAGACGCTGACAAATCACTGCCCCTCTACTCCCCCTTCACAGAGCCCTCCAGGCCAGGGGCGGCCACCCTGAAGAGGCGAGAGGTTCAGGGTCGAAAGGGCCTCTCCTGCTCAGCTGGACACTGCGATCTGCCTGTGGTTCTGGGACAGCCACCAAGCTCGGTACGTCACCTGGAGGCTCAGAGCCCCCTGTCTCCCAGGCCTTCTCTCCTTCTCTGGGAGCCAGGTCCCAGGCCACAGCACACTGAAACCTGGCTCTATCATCTCCTCGAAGGCTATGGCTCTCAACGATCTACGGCTCAAACAGAGCATCCCTGAGGCTGCAAGAGTAGCCTTCTTAGAGACTAGCTGAGATGACAGCTAGTCTCTGAGAAGCCAGCAGAGGGCTGGAGGTTAGCCATCCCCATCCCGAGTCAACGTCTCAGAGGGGTCTCTGTCCTAGGTCCGTGCCTGAGACAAAGCTCAGGGACTAAGCTGGAGAAGGGTCCAAGCAGTGCCTTGGTTTCCCTAACTGGAGGTGGACTCCTGGCACGCAGGCGAGGGAAAGGCTGCCAATTAAGGAGAGGCCCAGCGCGTGTCACACACAGCACCAGCCTTGGGCAGGGTTTTATGGCACTCAGGCAGGCTGCACCCTGGATGGACTGGTTCACTCTGCTCTGTGCCAGCTTCCCTGGATCGTACGCCAGTAGAGCACAGGGCCATGGGCAAAGTGTCCACAGACTGAGACTGCGCCTTTCAATTTTAACTCCTATTTTTAAACAAAGCAGATGGGAGTCTTCACGGTCCCTGGAGTGGGCAGGGGACAGGGAGTGTTGCCTCCAACTAGCTGCAGTCCATTTAGACTCCTGGCTGGGTTCCTCCCAGAGGCCTGGGTTTCAGAGGTTTCCCCTTGGCCTCCATCTTGGCACTGTCTGGTGGGCCGCCAGCCCATACATCTTGTGGCCGCTCGATAGAGCCGCCGGGGCCTGACACATCCATCAACCAGCCCCGGCAGGCGGGGTTGTGCCTGTGTGCGCAGAGGCACTGAGGGACTGGGCAGTGCCTGGCGTGAGGGCCACCAGCTGCACCTACACAGCCCCCACTGGCCTGTTCAGAACCAGGACCCAGTTGGGTGGCAGCCCTGGCTCCCTCCGAGAGGGGATTTCTGCTCCACTCTCGTAGGCTGGGGATGGTGGGGAGGACTAATGGTCATGTCGGGGTCATCCAAGTGATGGCACCATCGTGGAGGCCCCAAGGGGTGGGCTTGGGGGGAGTCTGCTGTGGGTGCTGGCTCATTTATCATGATGCTTCTCTTTGCTGAGGTCATTCCCTCCCTCCTCTGCGCCCCCCAGGCCTGCCCACATTCTTGATAGCCTGTTACCATGGTGAGGCCACCGCATCACCACCCGTATTGTTCCCCCATGCCTGGATTTGGGGGTGGGGAGAGGTGGAACTCCCGACTCCCTTCGCAGGCTGCAAGGGCCACTCCGCCTAGCCTGAAACACACCCCCAGGGACATCGTGCTAGGCTTGCCGAGGCCCAGACAATATGCAAATAGCCTCCAAGCCAGATGGTCAGCTTCCAAAGGCGCCCAGGGGAGGAGGAAGGGTTAAGCAGAGTCAGGGGCTGGTGGCTCCGGGATGGCTCTGGGGAATCTCACTTGCACCTTCCCCCTCTGTGTCCTCCTGCCTTCCCATTGCTACCGATGGTGGCTTACCTCATGGGATCCCATGAAATTACTCACAAGACAAATATTTACTGAGCAGCTACTACGTGCCAGGTGCCAGGGAGACGGCGGAGAGTAAGGCGGACACAGAGCCTACCCTCATGGAGCTAAGAGGCCAGCAGGGGAGACAGACATTACTTAATTAGTCGTGACAAATGCCCTCTCCTTCGTGTGGGATCAGGAAGGGCTCCCCTGAGGATATTAACACTGAAGCTGAGGCCTGAAGGATGAGAAGAGTGGGATGCGGGAGTGTGCCAGACAGAAGGAAGAACATATGGGAAGACCTGAGGCAGGTTGGAGTTGGCAGGTTCAAGGTAATAGAACAGAGAAGGCCAGAAGATCAGCCTGAGACAAGGCCAGAGAGCTAGCAAGGGCTGGACTATGCAGGGCATGTGTGGGCCTTGAGAAGGGGCTGCTTGGGAAGAGGCCTCTCCCTCCTCGGGAGCCCCAGGGGTATTTCCTGAGTGTGAGCCCCAGCATGCAGCAGGGAATCTCTCACACAAAACGCCCCTGAGATGTTTACTGAGCACACGGACAACTGTGGGCGGAGCGGGGGAGGAGGACTGGTTAAGAATGGGACTCGGCCCTGGGTCTGAGTTCGACTCCATCACTTCCTAGTTATATGACCTTGGGCAAGGAATTCTCTTGAGCTTCCTTCTTTGTCAATTGGGAACTGTAAGAATGCCTCATAGTGTTGTTGTGAGGCTCAAATAAGATGGTCCACATAGAGCTCTTGGCACTGTGCCTGGCATAGCGATGCTGTAATTCTTCTACGAGCCAGAGGAAGAACTGTACCCTCTAATCTCTCTTGCTGCCCTGAGCTTCCACATGCTCTGCCCAGGGGCCTGGCACCTCGAGGACACGCTTAGGAAGCTCTGGAGGGTGCGGTACAGTGAACTATTGAACAGACACTGCTGGGACTGGCTGGGGTTTTCTGTGGGATCCACTACCTTTCTATCAGACCTGGAGAGGGAATGAGAGAATGGGGGCATTGGGAGAGTGGCGAGGGGGCCCCAAGCACCGGCCTTCCCTCCACTTTAGATTTTCAAACTCCTAAGATGCTCCCTGGACAACCCAGGTGGAAGGAATCACACTCTGAGGGCAGGCAGCCCAGGGCAGGGAGATGAGCACCCCAGTGTAAGGTTTCCAGTGCAGGAAGCCTTGGGACCTGGCCTGCCTACTGGGGGAAGAGCAAGTGATGGGAGCTACTGCTCCCATGGCAGAGGGGTTAAGAGCTCGGGTTCTGGAGCCGGAAGGCCCTGGGCCGTGCACTAGATGGCCCTGGGTGGGATATCACTTGACCTAAGTCTCAGGGTTATCCTCTAACAAATGGGGATAATAATCCAAACTCCTAATGCCAGCAGCAGGCCCAGCAGTGTCAAACAGACCAGACAAATGCACATTTGCCCACAGTGACTCAGGATTGCTTATCCTGTGGGCTGCCAGAACCTTCTCCTAAAGGCTGCTGGGAAAGGGGTACCACACATGCCCCTCTTAGCACCTACAAAGGGTCCCACCAGAATCCTGTGCCCCAGTGGATTTGTCCTTGTCTGGGGACAATAGCCACCCACTGTGGCAGGGCCCCCGTGGTGTCCTAGCTCTCTGGTCTCATCTGATATTGCATCCCGGCTGCGGTGGACCCTCATCCAGCCTCTTCTTGAAGGCCTCCGGGGAGAGCTTTTCTCCCAACCAGAAATCTGGCTTCCTGTCCCTCCCACCCACCGAGGCTGGCTAGTCCTGGGGACCACGCCAACAAATGTGGCTCCGCTTCCCCACACCATGCAGACTTGGGAGAGACGGATCCCCTACGTCTTCTCTTCCACAGGTTAAGCCGCTCCTGTCCCCACCAAGTCCACCAGGCTCCAGGACAGGGCTCTTCTGGGAGCCCACCCCAGGCCTTAGTTGAAAGGGGAGAAGAAAGAGCTGGGATGGGGGGAGTAAAAGACAAGAGAGGGTAGAGGGAACATCAGAGGGTCCATTTACAAGTGAATGGGGGTAAGAATGGAGCAGTTTGTGGGCTAAACTGGCCTCAGAAGGAGGTTTACAGATGTGCGTGGGGACGCTCCTCATTGTTTAATTAAGCAGAAAGTGGATCTTTTCAAAAGCAATTTTGCACAGGGACTGAGAGTGGTTGGGGGGAGAGGAGGGTGGTGGGGAGGGGATCAGCAAACAGGCCCCAGAGCAGAGAAAGGAACAGCTGGCCCCAGAGAGGCTGTGAAATGCATGCTAAGCAGTTTAAAGCGCCTGGGAGCTCCCTAGCCGACCCTGCCTCCCGCGCCAGCCCCCCCTTTAATACAATGGCAGGGCAGAGAGGCAGGGAAAGGTGAGGCAGACGAGTCTCTTCCTGGGGGCCAAGGCAGGTAATGCCCACACTGGGACGGCCGAGGTTTTGGGTTTGCTTCAGGCCACTGACCAACCATGGGCTGCGAGCCTTGTGTTGAAGGGATCCTTGAGGCACAAAAGCCAGCTCTCGGTGGCCAGTGCCCAAAGCTGGTGGGTGCCTCCCAACCCTGGCCACTCAAGGCCTATTCCATGGAGGTGGCAGTTAAGGACCCACCCCCCTTTCCCCTGCACACACAACTGCTCATTGGATCAGTGCACCCTGTTTCCCAGAACCATATACTTAGAACTGGAAGCAACTTTTCCAACTGCAGATGTCAAACAGATAACCAGCTCACTCCAGACTAAATCCAGCCCAACTTCCCATTTTACAGGTGGAAAAAAAGAGGCCTGCAGAAATAACTAATTTGCCATCACGCGCTGCCAGGGTTCCTCTCTTGCGATCTCACCCACTTTGGCCTTGCCCAGCCTCTTCTCCCAAGTTGGCTGGGTTGGAAGCTCTCCCCTGGCCCAGGACCCAGGGCCCTGTTTAGTCTCCTTGTTTGTGAGCCTTGTCACAATCCATGATCTTATGGCTGCTATTTTCTCTGCTGGAGTCTCCAAGACCTGCTTGGCCAAGTGGCAGCCCCTGGGCTGGGAAGGCTGCCAGATGGCAGATCTGGGCACGGGCTTGGGGGAAAGAGTGTTACTTTCCCAGTGGCACCAGGCCCCTGCCCTCCTGTTGGGTTCCGTGTGCCAGGGTGAGGCCTGGTAGCTGCCAACCAGCTCTGCGGCTGTGATGTGACTTACACCTCTGGGCACAGAAGGGCAAACATGGAAGCCAGAGGTAGAGATCCACAGCCAAGGGTCCAAAACTGAGCACATGGGCCATTTCCGCTTGCCGCTCCTGCTTCCCTTTCTTTATTCCAGAGTGGGAAGGATAGGCCCCCACCTGCCCCCTAAGCAGTAGACGGGGGATCCAAAACCTGGGTCTCAGCCCAGCCTCCCTACTTGAGTAACTCTGGACAGGTCACTCTCTTTCTCTCTCTCTGTGAGGTTTGGTTTCCTTGTCGATAGGTAATATATACTGGGCTCATTATGAAAATTGAAATAAGTAGCTGTTGGAGGCATGAGAGAAAGTGTAAAAACTGGAAAATACACTGCACGTTTGAGATGTTATGTGATTCAGGGAACCTCTTGGGATAAATGGTAATGGGTTGGGGCTTCCCTGGTGGCGCAGTGCTTGAGAGTCCGCCTGCCGATGCAGGGGACACTGGTTCATGCCTCGGTCTGGGAGGATCCCACATACCGCAGAGCGGCTGGGCCCGTGAGCCATGGCCACTGAGCCTGCGCGTCCGGAGCCTGTGCCCCGCAACGGGAGAGGCCACAACAGTGAGAGGCCCACGTACAGCACACACACACACACAAAAAAAAGGTAATGGGTTAGTGGTAACATGCAAGGACGGCGGCGACCCTGACATCTGCTTCTGAACCTCAGCTCTGCCATCTATATAACAGCATGACCTGGGGTAAGACTTTTGACATCTCTGGGTTTGGGTTTCCACTTTTTAAAATGGGAATAATAATGATAGCTACCACCTAAGAATTTGTGACAATTATTGGTACAACCAGCTGCGGCTTTGCCTACCATGCCACACTCAGCCTGTGCCCCTTACAACACTGGCCTTCCTTCAGGTCCTTGACCACCCCAAGGCCTTCTGCCCAGGGGCTTCACAAGTGCCATCCTCTGTACTTGGAGTGGGCCCCCTGCATCTCTACTCTCCCTCCAATTTATTAGGGTGGCTTCTTTCCGTTCCTCAGGACTTAGCCTCAAGGTCACCTCTGTAAAGAGGCCTTCCCTTACCACCCTGTTGTCTCATTCAAAGCACCCTTTTGTTCTCCTCATGCCAGTGTTGACCACTTGTTCAGTTACGCGTTTGCGTGTTTACTTCTTCACTGCCTGGCTCCACTTCCATTACTCTGTAAGTTCCATTAGGGCAAGAACCATATCTGTTTTGCTTACGACCAAATACCCAGCAACTAGTACAGTGCCTGGCACAAAGGAGACATTCAAAAACACGTGTGCCAATTACAGGAAAGAATAAAGTACTTACTTCCATGCCTGGCACTTGGTGCCAATGAATGAATGAAAGGGGCTGGAATGATTAAACTCGGGGACTTGCATGCCAAGCAAAAGCAGGGGGAAATAAATAATAACTTGTGATGTTTTAATAACTTTCCAGATAAGTCTTTATGGCTGAATCTTTGAGAGGCTTCTGAGAGCCCCTTGTTCTCTACCAAGGCTGCATAGCCATCTGTCAAACTAAGAAACCATTGCCTTTATCATCTTGGGTCTTCCCCCACCAGGGACACAATCCCACAGTCTTGACATTTAACCCCAGCCTAATGCCGACACCCAGCTCCAGGGGGCAGTGCCCTCTGTCCCTTAGTGAGTGTCCCCTGGCCTCTGAATGTGGCACACAAACCCGCCCTATGCCATTGCTCTCCAACCCAAGGGAGGGTCAGAAACAGCCTTGGTAGCCAGTGAATCTGGGCAGTAACTGTCTGACTCTTGGCAGATGCACATCCAGCCCCAGAAGACTCCTGTCAAACCTCACCTGACCATTTTCTACTGCTCACCTCCAGGAACCTCATTCCCCTGCCTCCTCATAGAAATGAATTCATCTTCTTCCCAGAAGTATCTCAGCCCTCGGTGAGACGGGTTCTCGTCCCTGAACATTCTGCTCTTGCTAGGATCCACTGCTAGGGCTGCAGAGCACCTCCGCAGTTGCAATGTCCAGCCCCTGCCTCTAGGTTACACTGCTATTTACCCAGCTGGACCTCTGGAAATCAACTCCTCACTCCCTTCCCCTGTCTGAAGGCAGGGTCTGTCTCCCCAGTGCCCGGTACATGGTCTGCAGCATGGGAGGTGCTCAGTGCACATTCGCTAAAGAAAGGTGAACAGGTGTTTGAATGAACACATGGAAATACCCCCGTCTCCCTTAGTCAACCTCCCTCCTCTAACCTCCTTTCTGGCTGGATGCTTTTCTTCTCATCCAAACCCTGTTCCCACCACGTAAGCCCGTCTGCATTGTTCCATTCTTGACGAAGGTTACCTCCTTCATGAGGACATCTCTCTGTTGCCGTCCAGTGCATGGTACAGCTGGCTGACACCTTCTAGCAACCCTGAGAGATAGGGATTACCATCCCCACTTCACAGATAAGAACACTAAAGCTCAGAAAAGTGAGGTGACTGGCCTAAGGGGCTAAGGGGATTCAAACTCAAGCCTGTCCAGGGAGTTCCCTGATGGCCTAGTGGTTAGGATTCCGGGTTTTCACTGCCATGGTCTGCATTCAATCGCTGGTTGGGGAACTGAGATCCCACAAACTGCGTGGCGCGGCCAAAAAAAAACCAAACCAAAACAAACTCAAGTCTGTCTGAATACAGAACCCGCGCTCGTAAGGACTAAGCTAGGCCATCTCCTCCCTACAAAGCTGGCTGATTGCGGAGAGGATGCGGGGACAACTTGGAGATCTCTCTTCCTTCCTCCTCACTGGCCAGGGAAATTCTACCCATTCTCACTTGAACAGGGCTGAGTGACCCTGTGGAGCAGCTCCTGCCCAGTGGCCCCCAGAGAGGGGCTCAGAAAGCCCATACTCACAGGGTTCCTCCTGTCCAGGCAAGGTGACCTGATGCTTCTTCACACCGTCAAACAGGAGCTCCGCACCGCCTCTGCAAAGGAGGGCCAGAGAAAGAGCTGGGTGAGCTCCTGCAAATGCCTCAGAGACTGAAAACTGAGGAGGAGGGTGGCTCCAGAGGCCCAAGAGATGCAGAGCCCAAGGTTCAGGAACACCCTGGGTACCAGTGGTCAAGTCTCAAATGTGGCTTCCTGATGTGGTAAAGCAGGAGAGAAACAATTTTTATTAATATTTAAGTATCCAAATTTGCAGATTCTTGTTTTTATTCCTCTGCCTTAGCGCACAGGGGCAGAGCACAGGCTTTGGAGTTGTGGGCCCTAAGATGGAGACCAGGCTCTACCTGCACCTGACGGCGAGGCCCTGGGCACGGGACTTCATCTTCTGAAGCCTTAGTCTTTCCACCTGCAAAAATGCTGAGAAGCTACCACGTGGCACACTAGAGACCCTGCGTATCTAGAGGTTTCCTTTGGCTTGGCGATGCTTTGAAATTTCCCAGCCTGTGCCCCATGCCCACCCCCGCTGCTGGCCTGGTGGGCGCACCACAGTGCTGGAGGGTAAGAGACCCCACTGGGCTTAGCAATAACCCTGCCATTTGCTACAACATTCTTCCTCTCATTTCATCTTCAGGGAATCCCAGGGAAGGCAGGAGGGAGGCGGGTATTATTAACTCCAACCAGTGGAGAAGCAGACTGGGGCCAGAAATGACTTGTCCAAGGCCAGACAGGCAGTGGCTGAACTAGGATTTGAATTCTAACTGGTTTCTCGCAGAAACAACCAAGACTCCCCCAAAGGTCAGGAAGCCCCTTGAGGGCAGAGTCTGGTTCACTTCTGTGTGCCAACACCTGGCCAAGGGAAGACTGGGACAGCAGAGATGCTCAAAGCCAAGTGCAGAAGCCAGGGCTCAGGATGCAGACACTTGGGCTCTTTCAGTGCCCCACACTGCTCCTCCCCCTGGGTCTCTCCATTCCCGTCTCAGACTTCACATGGATCTTAACTGAGAAGGCCTTAACAGACTTTTGACGGATGTGATGCCTCCCACCCCACCACCCTTCCCCAATTTCAGAGAACAGAGATGTCCTGAGACAGTCCACTGGGAGGCAAAGGCAAGGCAAGCATTGTCATGGGGGAAACATGGGGCGACTGTCATCCAAACAAGGTCATGCTTTGTTGATGCAGAAATGTGGAGGGGGAGAGGAGGCCCATCTGTGGTCGTGCACAGGGCCATTTCAGCTGCAAGCCCGCACAGAGCGTCCATTTATCCCCTTCCAAGAGCCTCGTTCTCTCCTGGGTGGGGGCTGGCACATGGAGCAGCTGGGGTGGGGGAGGGTGACAGGCAAGGGGCGACAGGAGTTGGGGGTCAGAGGAGTGGGAACTGGAAGCACGGGGATCCAGGCAAACAACTCAGATTGGCCAAACCTGGTGGTGCCAGGCTCAGAGGCCAGGGCTGTTTTTCCCTTCACAAGCAGATAAAGAACCAGTCTGGCTCAGAGAGTGACCTGTCACTGCTGGGTTCACTAGCCCTTGAGGGAGGGGTTGACATTTTTGTTGTCAGCACATCTGGAGGGGAGGAAGGTGCATGCCCGGCTTCTAGAGTGATTCAGGGAGGCAGGAGGGGCCTGTTTTGGTCCCAGAAGAGAACCAAAGCCAGACTCTTATGTTCTAGAGGATTTCCTATTCAAACGCAATTAAGGCATTACAACCTAAGATAGCTGTCTTTCCTCTGCTCCCCAGTACTCGGTGGGAGGTGTCTGTTGGTACCAGTGACTGGTACAGACATTCCCAATATGGCCTTCACTTTTTCTAGTTTATCTTCATCTTTTTACCTTATATATTTGTATTTATTTCCCCTCCACCTGCTGGCCTGGTACACAGCAGGCACTCAATAAATATCTGATGAATGAATGAAAATGCCCATTTCCCTCACTTCTTCTCTGACTTCAATGGCATTCCCTCCCTTTGCCAATACCTCCCAGACTAAAAGAGGAGGAAAAGGGAGAAGAAGAGGGCATCTCACATCTGTACTACATACTCTGCATCCTCTGTGACCTGAGAAAATGCTCTGTTCAGGAGGCAAGATGAGGACGGCAGAACTGGTCAAGGACAAGAGGGAGAAAGGTGGGCGAGGTCTTCTAGAGCGTCTATCAGAGCTGGTGGGGCTGAGGGGACCATATCTGCTCAGAGGAAAGAGGCAAAGGCCTAACCCAGACTCTTCAAGGATTGGGGTGGAACTGAGGGACACAAGGGAGAGAATGATGGGCAAGGCAGCTTCTTTGCAAACCTACTTAGGTTCAGAATAAAGGATGAGGGAAGTCTGCTAAGAGACGTAGGAAATGAAAGAAAGGCCGGGGCAAAAACATGCATTGAGACAGAGACCAAGAGGGAAGGAATCTGGGCTTGGCATACATATTGGGCATTCTTGCTTCCCGAGAAGCTGCAGTTCTCAGGGGACACTGGGGTGGTGGGTGAAGGGAACGCTGTCTTGCCTTGCCAGGGTTCACTACTGCTCTTGGGGGTAAGGGAGGCTGAGAGATGCTCAAACCAGAAAACGGGTGCTCAAGCTAGTCTGTAAGCTCTGGAGGGCAAAGACCATATCTTCCTCATATGACTTCCCCACTGCTGCCAGCACAGAACCTAGCAAACAGAAGACATTTCTGAGGAACAAACACCATGTCTGACTCAGTGAGCATGACAGGTAAGCCGGCTGTAGATAAGCCTTAACATTGGCAATCTGCAGCTTCTCCCTCTTCAGCTCTGCTGAGGCCTGTCAAAGCGGCAGGGATCCTCCTAGAACCCCCAGGCTATGGGGGTGGGCATAGCCGGGCAAAGGGTCAGAAAAGCAATATAGTCAGGAGGCCAGACAAACATAGTTCTAATTGGACCCGTGGGGCCAGACAATATCATCAATTAAAATGCAGTTAACATTCATGAGACTACCCCCTTGCAAGGGCCAGAAACGCTGAACGCTGGAGGGCACGGACAAAGTTCTATTTATCTTTGTATCCTCTGTGCCTGGCTCCCCGCCTGGCACATGGTAGGCACTCAATAAATGACTGGTGAATGGGCGATGCAATGAAGGAAAAACATGAAAGAAACTGGGGGCATCCAATGGAAGGAAAGGCATCTACGGGCAGAGGTTTTAGATTCCCATCCCGGACTTTTCCTTTCACATAAGCCTTGTCTTGTTTATCTTCACACACAAAGACAAATCTAGTCCCAGCTTTTCCATGGGACTCTGGAAATTATATCACCCATCTCCTAGGGTCTCAGCTTCTTTGCCTTCTAACCTCTGCAGTTTCTCTCAGCTCCGAAATCAGATGAAAAACCTTCTGTTTGTAGGAGGCAGAAGATAGTGGCTTGAGGAGACTTCCTCCCTCCTCTGTTTCTTCAGTTATTGGTGTGTGTGCCCCAATCCTGCACTTTTCATCCTGTGCATACTGTACTGTCATCAGGGTTAGTCTCCTCCACTGTGCTACTACCTTACTTAGCCCCGCACCGCCCCCTGACTCAGGAGCTGCAGGAGGCACTCAGTAATATGACTGGTGAGTAGCAGGTTTACTGAATGTACTGAAAGGGGTTCAGGTCTGTTCAACACCCCCAAATCTTGGGAAAGGGAGGAAAGGAATCTCGTCTTGGCCACACACCCCACGAGAAACAAGGCTCCAAGAACCGTGTAAACGGAAATTGCTGCCAGAAGAAAGAAATCAGGGGCTGGAGATGCTCCTTCGCGATCCGAGGAACTCAGATACCAGACACACGGGCCTGCTCCAAAACGGGGCTGACAACGAAGGTAGAGAGGCCGCCCGCTAACCATCAAGCCTTTTGAGTCCAGCAGGGCTCAGGGTACGGAGGAGTGCCCAGACCGCACCTCCACGCCCCGGCGTGCGCCTCTATTCCCGGACATACGGCCTCGTGGCCCAGGCGGACCGAACCTCTCAAGCTCTCCGAGGCGGGTGCCGTAGCTCAAGGAAGTCGCCGGGAGCCTCGGCGATTCGGTCGTGACAGGCCCCAAGGCAGAGGGAGGGGAGTTCCGAGCCCAACGACTTCATTCCATCCCCACGGCGCCCCAGCTCTGTGACTCACCCGAACTCCACCTGCACTGACAAGGGCGCTGCCATGTTGAGGAAGCCGCGCTCACAGGAAACTCTCTTCAACTTCCGACGCTACTGCCTCGTTTCCGGTTGCTGCGGACGGAAGAGGCGGTGCCAGGGAAACGCTCCTGCTCAGCTATTGGAGGGAGGCCTGGAGCAGGGAGCTGAGCTTGGAGGATAATGGGCCCGGTTGAGGGCGTTTGAGTTGGTCCTTTTGTGAAGTTTAGGGATGGGGCTCCAACAACCAGGGCGGGCAGCGACTGGCATGAGCCGCAGCTAAGCGGAGGAGAGCTTTGGCATCTTGGTGCTGAGACTGTGAGCCACGTTACAGTTTATCTTGCACTAGTTACCAGTTCTCTTCAGTCCGCACACCGCCTGGACGAGCCCGTCCACTCGTCTTGAATTATAAGTGACCCCCAAGTCTTTATTTCCGGCCCAGAAATCTCTCTCCTGAGCCATCGACTAGCAATCCAACCGCCCTGTCGATTTGGATTGCTCTCATTCAACAGATATTTATTGTACGTCCTCCATGTGCCTGGCATTTTGGTTGGTGCTAATGGATGCGGGGGTGAACTGGATAGGCAAGGTTCCAGCCCTTAGGGCACTCACAGTCTAGTGGGGGAAACTAATCAAATAAACATACGAGTCATGCTAATAAATGTAAAGTCTCAAACTGAAAAATGATCTGGAATTGTAAGAGCTTCAAAATGCAAATG
Source organism: Pseudorca crassidens (assembly GCF_039906515.1). Classification (NCBI taxonomy): domain Eukaryota; kingdom Metazoa; phylum Chordata; class Mammalia; order Artiodactyla; family Delphinidae; genus Pseudorca; species Pseudorca crassidens. Next base: position 7,719,750 of record NC_090302.1, read on the forward strand.
GACTGGACTGGACTTGGGCTGAGCGCTAAAGCCTGAGTAGAGCTAACTAGGTGAATGTGAGGGGAGAAAAACCTCTGGGAGCATTCCAGCGAGAACAGACCGTGCAAAGACTCTGGGTGGGAGAACGTGCTGGAACACCAAGAGAAGGTGGAAATTGGGGAACAGAGGGCCTGGTAAGAGATGAGGCTAGAAAGGTGGGCAGGGGCCAAATCATGCCTTGCGAGCCAGGTAAGAATTTCAGTCTCTATTCTAAAAGCAACGGTAGACCTTGGAAGGATTTTGGGTGGGGCGTGTGTGTGTGTGTGTGTGTGTGACATTATTAGAACTGTGTTTTAAAATATCCTTCCAAAAAAAATAAATAAAAAATAAAATAAAATAAAATCTCCTTCCTGGGACTTCCCTAGTGGTCCAGTGGTTAAGACTCTGTGCTACCACTACAGGGGGCGCGGTTTCAATCCCTGGTCGGGGAATTAAGATCCTGCATACTGTGAGGCGTGGCATATAAATAAATACATACATACATAAACATATTAAAAAATATTCGGGCTTCCCTGGTGGCGCAGTGGTTAAGAATCTGCCTGTCAACGCAGGGGACATGGGTTCGAGCCCTGGTCTGAGATCCCACATGTGTCAGAGCAACTAAGCCCGTGCGCCACAACTACTGAGCCCATGCGCCACAACTACTGAAGCCTGCGCACCTAGAGCCCATGCTCCACAACAAGAGAAGCCACTGCAGTGAGAAGCCCACGCACCGCAATGAACAGTAGCCCCCGCTCACCACAACTAGAGAAAGCCCGCTCGCAGCAACGAAAATAAACAAACAAATAAATAAATAAATGTATTAAAAAAAAAAAAAAACCTTCCTGGCTGCAGTGTGGAGAACGTTTGAGGGGAACAGGGAAAGAGACAGGGAGACCACTGCAGCCTGTTACAAAAGCCCAGGGCACAAAAGGGGTGAAGTGGATCTCCCAGGGCATCTAAACCACACTTCCAAAATCGAACCAAGCATTAGTAGAGAAGGTGGGGTAGCCTGGTGGTTAAGGGTGGATATAAGGATGTAGTCATCACTAAGAGCTGGGAGTTCAACTGCCGGCTTTACATCCAGGTCCCACCACTTCCTACTGTGTCTTTGGTTAAGTCCCTAACGTCTTTGTGTCTCAGTTTCCTCATCTGTAAAATGAAGACAGTAACAGCCCCCATAGGGTTGCAGTCAGAACTAAGTGAGTTCTTGGCACAGTGCCTCGCATCCTAAAACGGGCTCCCCCTGTTCCCCATCTCAAGGATACCACTGCCATCCACGGAAACACCCCAGCAAGACACCTTGGGCATTGTTCTTAATTCTCTTCCACACCCAGACAGTCACCACATTTGGACTCGTCTCCTTGCTAAGCTGATTTTGCAACCCCACGTTCTTCCGTTCTTCCACCACTGCCACCCCCATCACCTCTCACCTGCACCTACTTCTCTGGCCTGCCTGCCTCCCACTCCCTCCCTCTGGCCTTGGCTTCCTTGTATAATTCGACTCCACAGACATCCCTGAGCACCTTCCGTGTATCAGGCACGGTTCCAGATCACTGGCAAAATGAGGGCAAATGAGACAGCCCTGGTCCTCGAAAAGCACAGAAGAATCCTGTGGTAAATGGAAAGGCCCCAGTGGAAACTGTGAAACTCAGTCTCCCCAATCTGTAAAGAAGGTTTTGGGGCCAAATGATCTCTTAAGGTCTTTTCAGCAAAAATATTCTAGGGAATTCCCTGGCGGTCCAGTGGTTAGGAGTCTGCACTTTCACTGCGAAGGGCCTGGGTTCGATCCCTGGTTGGGGAACTAAGATCCCACAAGCAGCACAGTGAGGTATTAAAACACACACACACACACACACACACACACACACACACACACACACACACACACACGCACACACGCACACACACATATTCTAAGATATTTCCACCGGCTCCTCCAAGGGCTGAGCTCTAGAAACCTTGCCTGATTCATCCTAGAGCCTTAGCTCATAATAAAGAGCTTCATACATTGTAGAGATCTGGTAGGTGCTTGCTGAATGAGTTAATGAATGAATGCATGAGCAAACACATATCAATCCCCTGCTCAAAGCCATTTAATGTCTTCTCTTTGCTGACAAGGTAAAGGCCTCTGACTTTAGCCCACCTCTATGAGTTGAATATCCTCTAACCCTGTGAACCGCTGCCTTCTGAGGCTGGAATGGGAAAGCTAAGGAGCTTTTGAAAAGCTTCATCCATTTGACAAACATTCATTGAGCACCTATTAAGTGCCAGGTCCAATGCTGGTGCTGGGAACACAATGGTGAACAAAACCAAGGGGTCCCTGCCTTCCTAGGGCTGACGTTTTGGAAAAGACACAGATGTGAAAATAGACGACACAGTGCAATCAGTAGCATGAAGGGGGAACACGGGGGCCTGTGGGAGCTGGAGGAGGGCCCTGTCCAGCCCTGGGGTTAGGCAAGCCTTCCCAGAGGAAGTCACATCGAAGCCCAAGTCCCAAGGAATTGTGGGAGGTGGAGGTGGGCAGGAGAGGGCATGTAGGGAGGCCAGAGGAGTGGGAACCCTTCCCACATTTCAACAGGCAGGGGGGCCTCCAGCTTCTCCTGGCAAAGCCCCAGAGACTGGGAGCTCACTTCTCGGTAAGTCAGCCCACTCTGAATGCCTGGCTCTCATTCTTAGAAAGTCCTTTCTCCTGACCCCAAGCCTACCCTACTCAACCTCCTAATTAGTAACAATAGCAGTTTAACATGTTATACTCATTCAGCGAGTACTGACCCCCACTCTGCCTCTGCCAGGAGCTTCACATGCATGACCTGATTGATGCCTCACAGGGGCTACTATTAGCGCCATTTTTCAAATGTGAAAACTGAGGCTGAGAACCGGTGACTTGTTCACGGACCCCTACATGTCAGGCCTCGACCCCAGGTTGTTGCGCCTTCAGGATCCCTGACCCTCGCTGCGTCCTGTTGGGCTTGGCTCACCCAAATGCCTTCCCCTGGGATCCACGCAGAAGAGGGGCTTGGGCCCCAACCCTGTCCCTCCAGCAGGCCGGCTAGCCGGGTGTTGGTCTCCATCCCCTCTGAAGCTCCTAGGGAGACAATGGCGGGGTCTGCAGGGGAGACGAGGGCGCGGGGGCCCCCCTGCCCGCTGCCCTTTGTCTCCCCGCCTGCTCCCCTCATGCGCCCCGGGAGGCTGGGAGGCGCCTCTTGCAGGCTTCCACCTCCCATTCTTGTGCTAATTGGGTGTCAAGCTGAGATCAGTGAGAAAGAAATCCTCCCCGGCTCGGGTTAAACTGCCGCCAAAGATGAGGGCTGAGCCCAGAATATCATTAGGCCGGGAGGAAGCAGGGCCCCCTCCTCCAGGGGAGGGCTGGCCACGCATTCAGGCCCCTTTGAAAGTCACTCGGTCGCCCCTTCCCTTGCCGCCAGCGCCTCAATAGGCCCCTCAGAGGTATTTAACCTTCTTCCCAGGGATTGAAAGTGATACACGAAGCACTGGCCTGGACAGCCACTCGCCTGTCTAAGGGTGGTAGGACCTCTGGGACGCTCAAGGCAGGCCCCTTCTAGCCTCCCCGGCCCAGCCTGCAGATGGGAACACTGAGGCTCTGGGAAGGGGGCTTGCATCCCAGCACTGCTATTCACAGGCCCTGTGGTCTGTGGAGAGACTTAGCTTCTCTGAGCCTCAGATTCCTCATCTGTGGAGTGCGGGTAAAAATTGTAGCTGCTCTGTGTGACGGATTTAATGAAATAACGCACATCAAGTGCTTGGCCTCACGTCCTGCACATAGGAAGTGCTCCACACGTGGAGGCTGTCAGCAAGTCGAAGGCAATGGGTTTGGCCTGATACAAGGATTTCCTAGCTGAGCCCCCAGTCCTCAAGTGTGCAAGAAACGCCCACAAAGGATTCACCCTGCATACCTGGCCTCAACTCTCCCCCCAGTCCCACCGCTGCAGCCTCACTGCCCTTCTTTCATCTGCCCTGCTCGCCCTTCCCTGCCCTTCACCTCCAGGCCTTTATGTTTTGTGGCTCCTTCTGTCTGGGCCATTCTTCCCTCTCCTATTCTTGGATGAGTCTTCCGTGAAAAGCCTCTGTGACCATGAAACGCGACTTCCTCACCTCCCCCACACGCCGACCAGGGCTCTGGGTTAGGGTGCAGCTAAGCACACACCCTTTGCTTCTTGACTGGCTAGGACCTTCTCCTCTGCCCCAGATAGTGGGCTCCCTGAGGGCAGATCTGACCATGCCCCGCCCCCCTGCACAGAGTAGGGCTTTAGCATCTGCTCAGTTGATGTACTTACACAGTGCTTTGTAAACTGTGAAGTGCTATGTAAATGTCAGGAAACGCCCAGTAAACAGTAGCTATCCTTAACTTCACAAGCAGGTACTGAGCACCGACTGCAGGCCCGGGGGGTGGGGGGTGGCGGGGGATGACTCTCACAGCCATGGTTTGGGATGACCAAAGGCAGACAGGAGAGCTGCAAGGCCCAGGGGCCCACCAGCCCCGTCCCTTCATGGAGGGGCTGGGGGCGGGTGCTGGTGCAGAAGTGGGAAACGGGCCTAGTCTGGGGTCTTAACACCTCAACACTGCTCCTTTTTTCTTTTAACTACCACGTACTGCACAGCTATCAGCATCAGACCCCGTGCTGAGAGATTTCCAAGCACGATCTCATTACACGTTCACAATCGTCCCGAGGTAGGGATTCCTAGACCACCATTTATGGGAGAGGAAACTGAGGCCTAGCCTGGCAAATGGACTTGAACTCAGGCCTGACCGGCTCCTCAGCAGGAGCTTTTAACCACCACTCCTTACTGCCTCTGGGTGACTGTGTTCAACCAGGGGAAAGGAACAGGGACCACTGGGGGGCTCCTTCCCGTCGGAGAGCAGTCATTGCTGCGGGTTAAAGACACAAAGCTTCACTGTCAGCCAAGTCCAGCCCCTTGGGAGCCTGATCAAAGGCCCACCACAGAGTCCTCTGGGATGAGTACCGCTGGGGGTGAAGTGGGGACTTGCACTCCCTCCTTCCAGCTTCCCTTGGCTGAGCGCCAAAGGCTGGACTGGATTCTACAGGACCCGTGCGCCCTCTGCTGGTCACACTAGGGCACTGCAGCCATGCCTGCCACTCCCAAACCCCACCCGCATCAGCCTCGCTCTCCAGGGGCCAACTCCAGCGCTGCCTCCCTCTTCTCCCAAGAGTGGCACCAGACTCCACTATCTTTCAAAGGTCACTCCCCCAGGAGGCACCCCAGATTTCTCACCCTGGTCACCCACCACCCAGTCAGCTGCTGGCCTGGGGTGTGGCTCACAGTTGGCTCCACAAGCATGCGTGGAATGGAAGCTCATCTGGCTTTCCTGTTGCCTTCTGCACCAAGGAGCAGCGGGAAGGGCAAGGGGCTGGGGCTGGCATTCCAGTCCCCACTACTTGCTGTGTGACCTCAGTCAAGTGACAGACGGTGCTGAGGGTTAAATAGTGAAGATGACGCCCTGGGGCACACACGCTGCCTGCTGCCCTGGCTTGGGGTGGACCCCCTTTCCATTGGGCTGTGCACATTTCCAGCCTGCGTGCGACTCCAGGGGCTGGGCCCTAGGGGACAGCTGGCCCTCCGCTGGCACTGCTGACAGCTCTGCAAACACTGTTCCAGGAAGCTTTCCTAGACTCTACCCAGCCGGTTAGGCAGCCCTGCTCTGCCTTGCACAGCCCCCCTGCCAAACCCCCTGGGAAAATGCACCCCTGGCAGAAGGAACAGCATGGGCAAGGGTCTGGAGATGGGACCCTGTGCTGGGTTAGGGTTTCCTCCCTCAACGGCTCTGAACAGCCCTTTCCTCATACTGGCTCCCTTTAGCTCTCTGAATCCTAGCTGATCATTCCCTTGTCACAGAGACAACAAAGTCACTTGCCCAACGCGCAAGCTCGTGACACAGCTGGTTTAGACTCTCAAGATCATGCTGTTAAAACACCCTGCCAGGCTCAGGTGGGAACTGCCCCCCATCTAAGATAACCTGCTATATCCCTCAGTCCAAATGAACGGATGAATGGAGGAGTGAATGGGGCAGAAGCTGGGGCCTGAGCAGGATGGGGTGAGCTCAGGTGGCATCACACGGGCAGGGGGAGGAAGGCAGAGTTTATTGGCCCCTGAGCGCCCCCCACCCCTTCTCCCTTCATAGCCAGGCCAGGACGGAGACGGAGGAGGGGACAAGGACAGACCCACAAAGACAGAGAGACCCTGCCTGAGGGACAGCCAGGCAGGCACCCAGAGAGAGGGGGATGAGACGGGTGCCCCGTCCAGGCTGCCTGCTACAGGTCCAGGCTGCCTGCTACAGGTCAGTCCCTCTCCTGCCCTCCTAGAGGCACCGGCAGGGCTGAGGACGCTTGAGTGGCTCCAGGGCCTGGATCCTATTCGGACACCTGATCAACAGCCACTGCTGCCCCCGCCCACTCTGCTGGCTTCCTGGGTCTGGGGGCTTCTGCCCTGGTCCCGTTTACAAGCTGCCTGTTCTCTGGAGAGTGCTTGGTGACCCTCCACCTCCCCTGTCCTGCCCTAAGACATCATCCTGAGGGGCCCAGTCTCAGTCTCAGCCTGGGGCCCAGAGGCCCCCTGAAGACACAACATGGAGATGAGGCTTTCACAGAAAGCCTTGGGGGGAGGGGGAGGCAGCAGTGAGTCCCTTGGCAGTTTTGAGGGGTGGGGGTCAGCACCTCGGGGTTGTGAGGCCAGGCCCTTCTTGCTTTGGTCTGGCTTTGCCCAGGAACCCTCTGGGGTGGGAGCTGGTGCTCTGGGTCCAGCATCCGGTGGCCCTCAGAGGGACTCGGGGCAAATCACAGCTTCTCCTCGCCTGCCTGGATGCGAGTGTAGGCCTCTCGGTCCAGAGGGACATAGCGGCCCTTCCGGACATCCAGGTAGAACAGTGGGTCTTTCACAACTGTTAGGTCAAAGCCCTCCTTCCGCAGGTCTGTCTTCTGTAGCTTGAAGGTCCCTGAGGGAGGGAGAAGACAAGGGGGAAGAAGGGTCAGAAGGGTGTAGGGCAGGGGCCCAAGCTCTCAGAACCCGCCCTCCCGCCAGGGTTGAGGAAGGGAGAGGAGGGCTGCAGAGGACACCGGAAAGGGGAGGCATGGGAGGAGGGGCACCGCCCTCTACAGTTTGCAAAGGCTCCACCCATTACATTATGTATCACTCCTCAGAGCAGCCCCGGCGAAGGGGAAGGGGCCGAGTTCCCCACGCCTTTTTGCAGACAGGGAAACGGAGACCTGAAGAAGAGAAGCTATTCTTTCAGGGCCACATGCTGAGTGACAGCAGAGTGAGGACCAGACCGCAGGTCTTCCCTGATGACTCCCCCTCATCTGAGCACCTCCCAGGTACAGGCGTGATCTCATGCAATCTGCACATCAACCCCAGGGGCAGGTGCACAACCATATTCTATGGATTCTAAGATGCACAAGATTTCAGATTTCAACATCTCTGAAATAGCTCAATTCGTGTTTTTTCCCCTTAATAGTATGTAATATAAATTATGCATCTTTCAATCAACGGTCTTAGCCCCTCTATATAGATGAGAAGACTGACGCTCAGAGGCACATATCTGAGCCAACGTCACACAGCTCGTAGGCAATGGAGCTGGGATTTGAACCCAGGTGTGATAGATGCCAGAAATGGCTACAGCTTCTCCCCAGGTACTCCTCTGCCGCGTGGACTGGCCACTTCTCCCAGCAAGAGATGGAGTCTTTCTCAACGGCTGCTTGAATCCAGACTGGCCTTACAACTGGCTCTGACTCACAGAATGCGGAAGAGGCCATGTTGTGGGTGGTCTAGGCCTCAAGGGGCCTTGCAGCTTCCATCCCCACCCTCTCGGGGTGCCCTGAGACCAGTCTAGCCTCTGAAGGAGGAGAAACCACATGGAACAGAGCAGAACCACCCCAGGAAGGGCTGCTTAGATGGGCGCTAAGTGGGTAGTCACTGGCCATATGTGGCTACGCAAATTTAATTAAAATGAAACGAAACTTAAAATTCAGTTTCCGCGTCACACTGGTCCCACTTCAAGCGCTCGGGGCTGGTAGCTGCCGTGACGGAGAGCGCAGAGCGCAGCTAGAGCACACTGCCATCACCATCGTTCTGTGGACGTCACTGCAGAGCCAACCAGCCGGAAGCCCCACGTGAGGGTGGCCCTCTTACACCCGATGGCACTATTTGACCCTAGATGGGGCCAACAGAAGAACACTCAGCTGGACTTAACCCCAAACTGCTGACCCACAAATTGTGAGCAAATAAAATGGTTGTTCTGAGCCCTAAGTAAGTTTGGAGGCAGCCAGGACTGAGGAGAGTGGAGGGGAGGTCGGGGCATGAGCCTCAGAGCTGCCTGCCCAGAGAAGCTCCCGAGAGGACCGACAGACAGAAGGAGGGCACCACCCCGCCGTGTGCCGGTGGACCCACCACTCGCCCCTCCCCCTGGGCCACCTGCAGCCTCCCCCAGCCTCTACACAGGACAGGAATCTGACCAGGTCACTACCTTGCTCAAACACTTCTGTGGCTCCCTACTGCCCCCGGTATAGTCCAAGCCCCCCTCCCCGGCCCACAAGGCCCCTGCTGCCCTTGCCATCCCACCTCACGCCGCTGCCCACCCCTCACTGCTCCAGCTTCGGGGGCCTCCTTTCATTCCTCTAGCAGTCAAGTGCCTCCCTGCCTCAGGGACTCTGCAGTGGCTGTTCCCAGAGCCCGGAAGGCCTCCCACCCCCACGAAGTCCTCCCTCCCTCCCTCCCTCCCTCTCACTCTCAGGTCTCCACTGAAACCGCACCTCCTCAGGGGAGCCTCCCAGTCACCCCCAATCCCCTCATTCACTTTCCTGTCAGTTTGATCTGCATTCCATTCTTTATCTTTGGAATTCCTTATCCTGTGGCTGCCTCCCCTGCTGCTCTAGAAGCTCCCAGAAGGCACAGGTCCTACCGGAATTTGTCACCTATACCCCCAGGGCCTAGCACAGTGCCTGGAGCAGAGGAGACACTCGGTCGGTATTTGTTCTCAGTTGTCCCACTGAGAATAGATGCACCCTCTCTCCCTGAAGCCTGGGTCTGCCCACAGGTAGGTCAGGTTACCAACCACTTGGCAAGGCTGTGGGTGAAGGCAAAACGACAGGCACCCCGGCCTCTCAGAAGGACCCAGGAAGGGGCCTTGGCCTGGCACCTGCGAGTTGGAGCTGGGGTCGGGGGTGGGGACAGACCTGTTTTGTGCAGCTCAGGCAGGAAGCGCAGGAAGATGGGGCGGGCGTACAGGGGCAGCTCCTTCTCCAGGAGCTGGGCTAAGCGCTCCAGGTCACAGCTGCCGGAGGGGTTGGCCACAGCGGCCATGCCGGCCCGGCCCTCGGTTCCTGGGGGTGGCAGAGTGGGCAGTGAGCGGCTGGCGATGGCCCCTGCGGCCCCTCCGCACACATGCCGGCACCTCCCTCCTCCCCGGGTACCTGGCACCTCGACGCCATACACGGCCACGTCGGCCATGGCCAGCAGGCGGCTGAGCGCGCCCTCCACCTCCGTGGTGGACACGTTCTCGCCTTTCCAGCGGAAGGTGTCCCCCGTGCGGTCCCGAAAGTACAGGTAGCCCAGCTCGTCCATCACCAGCACGTCGCCTAGAGGGGAGCTGGGTGAGCTGGGTACCGGGGGTTCCCGGGGAGGTGCTCTCGGAGGGTGGTGAAAGGCCCCTTCCCCCCCGACCCCGAGGGGCGGCGAAGGCCTAGGGAGAGGTGCCCACCCACCGGTGAGGTAGGCCTGGTCCCCCTTCTTGAAGACATCCTTGGCGATCTTCTTGTTGTTGGCGCCCTGGTTGAGGTAGCCGTCGAAGCGCCGCAGGGGGTCCTGCTGGACGATGGCGCCCACCAGTTGGCCCGGCTCACCTGTGGGTAGGGGAGGCGGGGTCAGACCTGCCCTGGGGTCTCTTTCACACTGAGCGCACCCTGCAGCTGTCCACAGAAACGCCCACTTCTCCCCCGCCCCACCCCGGGAGCCCCAAGGGCAGGGAGCGTCTCGGTAAAGTCTGGTCACTGAACAGATGGATGGAAAGTCGAACAAACAAATGACAGGGTGGTCAAGCCCTACTCGGACGGCCTAACCAGAGCCGGCACTCCCAGGGCCCTGGCTCTGCTTAAAGAGCTGTACCACATGGACTCCTCAGGACAACCACGTGCAGGTGAGGGACTCAGGCACAGAGCTGGGGGACTGAGGCGGCCTGGGCCCAGGGTCCACAACACGAAAGTGCACGAAGGGACTGGGTGGATGGGATGGTGACTGAACGGATGCACGGATGAAGAAATAAATGCCTGGAAGCCCTCAGAGAAGATGACTTCTGGCTGCTGACCAGGATGGGGCTCCCCACCCACCGGCCCCACCCCCCTCCTGAGTCAGCCCCTCCCACTCTCACCCCCAACTGCAACCCTAGGGTAGACCTGGCTGGCATGGAAGGCAAACGCCATCAGGCCCCCGGATCAGCTCCATGGTGTCCTCGTTGACACGAACCAGCCGGATGGGGTACACGAAAGACAGGATGCGGCTGTTGAATCCACAGGCCCCCACCTGCAAAGGCCGAGACTCGGGCCCAGCTGCTCCCACCATGGGCCTGAAACTGGACAGTCTGGGGGCTGCGGGGGGCCTCCAGCACCCACACTCCCACACCGGAACTCTGCTCTCCCCTCTGCCACCCGTGCCTTCCGTGGTCCATCTGCGTCCCCAACCTGGGCCGCACCTGGCCGTCGAAGTTGCCCAGGCTGCAGTTGCACTCCGTGGCCCCGTAAAACTCGGCCACCTGGGAAATGTGGAAGCGGCTGCAAAAGTTGGTCCAGATGGACTGCCGGAGGCCGTTGCCGAGTGCCATGCGCACCCGGTGCCGGTTTTCCGCCTCCCGGGGTGGCTGGTTCAGGAGGTAGCGGCAGAGTTCGCCGATGTACTGCACGATCTGGGGATGGACTTGGTGTGAGTCTGGGCCCAAGGCTACTCTTACTTCACTGCCCCCCAACCCCCCAAGCCCCTACCCCTACTACCCCAGGGGCCGGCTGTGCAATCCCTTCCCTCTCTGGGCCTCAGTCTTCCCGTCTGAACAACGGGAGTGTTGCCCCAAATAAATGGCTGGCTGCCCTCAGCTGTCAGACAGATGTCCCTGGGTAGACCTGGCGGGAGGGTCCCGAGGGGACGGGGATGCTCATCCCCTTCCCCTCTCACTCACTGTGCAGTTGTATTTGATACAATCGTCCCAGAAGCGGGAAGCTGAGAACTTCCTCCGGATCACCACCGTCATGCCATGGAGCAGGCACTGCCCGATTCCCACGATGTTTCCTGAAGGCAGAGGGGTGGGCCTCAGAGGTCAGGTAGACAGGAGACCCTTCCCTCCAGAGCCTCCTCTTGTACAGCCCGATCTCCTCAAAGGCTCTTTCCCTTTCTCTCTCCTGTCCTGTCCCTCCAACACTAACTGGTCATATCTCTCTCGCCAGTCAGACACCTTCCATGGCTCCCCAGTGCCTATAGGATTGAGTACGCAATCCTTAGACTGTCCTCTGAGGCCTCTGGAGCTGGCCCCAAGCTCCTGCTCCCATACCCGTAACGCTACCATTCAGCCAGGGGGCACTGAGCTAGCCCGCCTAGCTTCTGCACCTCACATCTGCCTGCCTTGGGTGCACCTCCTCCAGGAAGCCTTCCAGGCCATCACTGGGCTCTTCCCTTGAACTGAGCTCCTGCTCCCTGCCTCTCCCCATACTCAATGCCATTTCTTGTATTAAGAGTCAGGATAGGGTCCCATCATTCATCCTGCCCCAAACACACACAGCCAAACCCTAAGCACCTTGAGGGCAGGAATTACATTTATTCCATCTCTGTCTTTCTAAAAGCTCCTAAGACCAAGCAGCTCCTAAGACTGCATACCTGTGGAAGCGACCTGAATGGTCAGACCAGCCCAGGTGCCCTGCGGGACACGGCCACACACACCACTTTTGCTGGTGTGGCCACTTTCATTCAGAGATCAATGCCCACGTCTGTATTTGAACCCAGATTTGACTCCAAAGCTCAAATGTTTCTACTGCAACATGCTGCCTGCCAAGAAGGGTGGGGCTTCCAAGACTCTGGGGGTGCTGGAGGCTGAGTGGACAGGCCTGGAATACCTGCAGAGTGGTAGAGGGGGAGACAGTCGTAGACGATGTCGTCGGGCCGCATGCGGAAGCCGTAGTACACCAGGGCAGCCATGCGGTAATACCTGGGAGGGCAGAGGGCCAAGGGCTCTGTGGGCCGCTGGAAAGGCAGGAGGAGTGGCTCCGAGGCCCCACCATCCCCAGGCCTCCCCCCAGGGCACCTTCCCCTTACCTGCTGTGCACCACGATGGCAGCTTTGGGCAGCCCTGTGGTGCCTGACGTGTAGATGTAGAAGAGCTTATCTGAAGAAAACAGACACAGGAGTGGCTGTGAGAGGGGGCAGCACAGGGCTGGGCACAGAGTCAGGCAGGCAGACATCTGTAGGTGTACATCACTCAACACCCACTCCCATCACACCTCCTCCAGAAAGCCTACACTGATGCCCCCAAGCACCACTCTCTGCTCTAATGCCTGCACTGCTTCCTTCAACAAACTTTTTCCGAGCCCTCGCTCTGTGCCAGGCCCGGGGAGACATCAGTGACTAAGATGAGCACAGGCCTTGCCTGGGTGGAGGTGAGAGCCAAGTGGGACAGGAAGATGCGGACACGGGTATTTCCAATACTGAGCGCAGAGTGTTGGGAAGCACAGGGCCTGCCAAAGCCCAGCTGCAGTGCTTGACCCAGGCTCCAGGGAGGGGAGGTGGCACCAGGGAGGGCTTCTCGAAGGAGGTGATGCCTACTGCGTGGGGAGGGTTAGCTGCAGGAAGCCGGGTGCAGAGGTAGCCTTTGCACCACTGACCATTTCTGTATTCCCCCACTGCCAGGACCAGGGATTGTCACGTTATGGTTTCTGTGTGAGGTCAGCTCCACCAGGCTGGAGGTTCCAGGAGGTCAGGAATGCCTCTGCACGTTATATAGTAACCATCTCACGTTCTCAGGGCGCGTGCAGTATGTCAGCCCTAGGCTTGGCGCCAGGTTCAACCAGCCAGAGTCCCGCCCTCAAGGAGCTTAAAAAAGCACCCGGCGGACCATATCCACACACGGCAGAGGTTAAACGATAATGACGATGACGGCCAGTTACTGAGCACTTCCGGTCATACCCTAGCTTTCCACTGGACCTTTTCCAACCCTCAAACACAGGTTCTGTTGCCATCCCCAATTTTATGGCTCTGGGAACCGAGGCTCAAAGGGCAGCTCAGGTGTTCAGGGTCATACATGGGAAGCAGTAGAGCTGGGATGTGAACTTGGCCCAGGCTCTGAACCCCCAGGCGCTGCAGCAAGCCGCGGGCTGCAGAAGGCGGGCTGGAGTGGGCAGGAAGAGAGGTGAGAGGGCCTGGAAGGCTGCCTAGAAGTCGGGGGAGGCAGCCCAGAGCAGGGAGGGGATCACAGACCAACAGGGGCCTGCGCTGAACAGGTGGTGGGTGACCATGCAAAGGGTCTCGCCCCTGGTCCAAGCGCAGCCCAAACTCAGGCGAGGCAGGCTCCTGGGTTCCACGTGATCCTGCGCGAGTCAGGCGTCAACGAAGGCTGTTCAAGAACTGCGTTCTGTGTGCCTGGCACTTTCACACACATCAGCTCATGCAGCCTTCGTAGTAAGCCCAGGATCACTGTCCTCATTTTCCCGGATGGAAAAGGGAGGTGACATGACTCACTCCAGGTCACGCAGCAAGTTTACAGAAGAACCCAGGCCTTGAGGCCACTGCTCTGTCCCTGGCCATCTTAGAACCCCCCGTGGGGGTGAGGGGCCCACCTACGAAGCCCTTGTTGGGGCGGCTGGGCAGGTGCTTGGGGGCATCTTCTAGCAGGGGGTCCAGGTGCTCCGTGCCGGCGGGCACTGCGCTGGCCTCCCAGGGACCGGTGCAGAAGAGGCTGATGGAGGGGTCCAGGCTGGCACAGATCTCAAGGACAGCTGTGGGGGAAACAAGGCAGATCAGCAGGCAGGCCAGGACACCCCGTGTTCCCAGGACCTCTGCTTGTGCCGAGGCTGAGCATGTTGTCAGGGGAGGCTGGCTGGGTAGGGCAGAGACATGGGTGAAGCACCTGGGACCTCGTCGTAAGGAAGATGCTGAGAGGAGCAACGGCTCCCATTAGCTGCTGGCTAACTACACCACGGGCTCTTTACATGCATGCTCCTGTGCACACACCCCAGGAAACAGGTACCAATAACCACCCATTTTACAGATGAGAAAATTGAGGCTGAGAATGGGAGGGATTCACTCACAGCTAGAATGTGCTGGAGCTGGGACTCAAAGTCAGCTCTATCTCACACCAAGGCTTACTATGGCCCTACCCACTGTACTATGCTAGTCTATGGGGGACTGGTTAGGAGGGAGGAGTGGGGGGTCAGAGGCCGGCAGCCCTCCAGCCTCTTCAGAGGGTGGGAACCTTCTCTCAGGCTCTCCTGTGCACTACACATGTCCAGATACTCAACCGCCCTGAGCGTAGGCCAGTCTGGCCCACACGGCCACAACTCCTCTGGCTTCCTCTTGACTTGTCCAACCCTCTCCCCTCTCCCTGCTGCATCTTTCCTCCTCCCCTTTCAGCATCTTAAGAACCTCTCCTGCCCATTATTCCACAGTCACAGCAGCATGGGGAGAGAGAACAGGGACACTGTGGTCAAAGCCAGAGATCAAACCCCGGTTCTGTCACTTAACAGCTGTGTGGCTCTGGGTGAGTGCCTCACGCCACTCTGAACCTCAGTCTCCTCATCTGTGAAGCCAAGATGACAATCTCTACCTCACCAGGCTTAGTGGAGATTAGAGCTGCTTTTGTAAAGCCCCAAACTCAGCACGTGGTCAGTGCCCAACGCGGTGGCCAATAAACATAAGCTCTGCAGGAGAGCAGGGAACAGACTCTTGTCCCCATTTTATAGATGAGGCCTAATTAGTCACAAGAACAGTTACCATTATGTCTGAGGGGTCACCTAGCATCGGCCACTGTGTTAATACTTCAGGTGAAGTGTCTCCCTGAAAACAGCAGGAGGCAGGTGCTATGGTGAGGAGACTGAAGCACAGGGTCTCACTCGGGTCTCCAGCCTACCAGGGGCACAGCCCAGGCCATCTGACTCCAGGGCTCATGCCCTTAACCGGTGAGCCACACAGACTCTCCCAGGGCTGGAGCGGGGGGGGGGGGGGGGGGGTGTTGTGGCGGTCCCGTGGGACTCCCTGCCTATCCCCTGCCCCTTCGGGGCTCACCTGGGGCCATCTCGCTGCCAAAGATGAGGGCCCGGGCCTGGGAGGAGGTCAGGCAGTGGCGCAGTGCGTCCCGCCGGAGGTTGGTGTTGATGAGCGCCGCCTCCACACCCAGCTTGGCCATGCCCAGCCACAGGCCCACAAACTCATTGCAGTTCTCCATGAAGAGGGCGACCACGTCGCCCGAAGCCAGGCCCCGCGCCTGCAGGAAGTTGGCCACGCCGCTTGAGTAGTCATCCAGCTGGCAGAAGGTCCAGTGGGTGTCCGTGCCCTCGAAGATCAGGGCCGTCTTGTTCGGGTGGCGCTGGACCGTGGAGGCGAACAAGATGGGCACCGTGCGCCGCTCCCGCAGGTAGCGTCGGACCTTGGCCTTCACCTTCAGGAGCACTAGGCCGCCGCTGGGTGTGGGGTGCGAGAGGGATGAGCAAGGGAGCTGTGACTGCTGGGCTTGGGAGTGGGGGTCCGGAAGCCCTGGTCTGATCACTTGTGACACCCCTTTCCCAGCACCTGTGTGCGGGGCAGCGATACATGCAGCGGCTCACTGATGCTGCACGATAACATCAGGGACCCGATAACACCAGGGACCCGGGCGATTACTCCCTCCCCGGTACAGAGGAGGAAACCGGTGCCAG